>NC_142888.1:96365000-97571071 GCF_051225735.1 Oryctolagus cuniculus
ACTATAGGCACAATGTAGTATAGCAGATCTCTCGAAATTGCGTGCTGTATAACCAAAAGTTTATAGTCATTGAAGAATTCTCCATTTTCCCCTGTCACCAGCTGCTGGTAACAACCATGCTATGCTCTGTTTCTGTTGACTTTTCTTTTGGAGATTATTTATTTAAAAGGCAGAGTCAGAGAGAGAGAGAGAGAGGATCTTTCATCCTTTGGTTCAATCCTCTGGTGGCCCCAACAGGTGGCTGAGCTGAAGTCAGAAGCAGGAGTTCCATTCTGGTCTCCTCTGTGGATGGCAGGGGCCTGAGCACTTGGGCCATCTTCTGATGCCTCTGCAGCACATTTTCAGGGAGCTGGATCAGAGGTGGAATAGCCAGGACCCAAACCTGTGCTCATATGGGAGGCTGGCATTGCAGGTGGTGGCTTAACCTGCTGAGCCAGAACACCAGCCACGAGGTTAACTATTTGAGATACTTCACAGACATGGAATCATGCACTGTTAATCCTTCTGTGACTGGCTTATTTCACCTGGTATGGTATTCCCCAAGTTCATTTGTTTATTGCAAATGATAGGATTTCCTTCTATTTGTCCATCGCCTTAACCACTTGTCCCTGAGGATTTCCTTCTATTTGTAAGGCTGAATAGTATTCCTTTGTGCATGTGTGCCACTTTTCTTACTCATTCATCTTTTAATGAGATGTGCATTTTATATACACGTGTGCTGCTCGTCACGGGGCAGCAGGTCCGATAGAGCTCCTCAGGGCCAGCTGGATGATGAGTGTCGGCGGCACAGGAACCACACCAGAGCTGGGAGATCAGTCAACGCCCAGGGCGCAGCCGGGTTCTCCACTTTATTGGGAGGGGAAGAGCTTTTATAGACACAGAAAGGGGGCTGTCCAGGGCACAGGGGAACCGAGCCAATCAGCTGAAAGGTAAGGCAGGACATGAGCCGGGTACGCCCTCAAGGGCCTATTAGAGCTGAGGAAACATACTGTCCACGAATACGGAAGTCTCCTGTCAGGCTAGGTACCTTCCCCGGGGGCCATCTTAGGTTGTTGGAAACACTGAGTCACTGAGATGGGAAAGTGCGGCAAACTCGAGCAAAGGCTTAGAGGCCTTGTCGAGCAAAGGCTTAGCAACTTTATTGCACCCCCCCACCCGCAGACCTGTACATAAAAATGTTAAGTAATACTTTGTGTTTTTGTCTTTTTCATAGAATACATGCACAGATGCCCTTCTGAAACTGGGCTTTTTAAACACATTATGGTTTTTAGACTTATCCTTGTAACACATATAGTTCATTCATTTTCTTATTTTATAATGTTCAATTAAATGACTATTCAGCTGTTTATTGAGCCATTATTATATAGAGAGACATTCACATTTCTCTTCCAGGCTGCCATTGTTACGAAAAATGCTGCAATAAGACTATTTTACTGTGACTGCTCTATCCATGTTATACATCTAAAAACAGATTTGCAGAATCAGAGACTATGCATGTCTTCAAAGATACTAGATATTTCTAAATTTCTCCCTCATAAGGTGTACCACTTTATGCTCCTTGCAACAGGGAATGATAATTCCTTTTATTTCATGCCCTCATTAATATCTGGCATTTTGCATTTAATTTTTACAAATGTGAGAGGTTCAATATGGGATCTTAATTTGCATTCATCTCTTTTATGAGATTGAGCATATGTTTTCAGGCGATTGGTGTTTTGTATTATATAAAATTCCTACCTACCAATTTTTTTTCTTTTTAAAAATTTTATTTATTTTTATTTTTTAAGGAGCTATTGAATGCATTTGATTTTCAGGGTCACAGCAAATCCATGATAACTAATACAAAAAAATTCTCATCAATTCTCAAGTTACTGTGGTATTAATACAAAGAGAACAGATTGTATGTAGCTCATTGATACAATTCTAAGAATATAATGATGCTTCCTTTCTTCTTTCCCTCCCTCCGTCCTCTCTTTTTTCTTTTTAATTTTTGAGATAGCATATTTTTAATTTACATTATAGTCAAAGGCTTAATGCTCCACTGAATAAAGATTTCAAAATGTAAAATGTAAAAATACCATAGTTCAGTAGGAATATAGGAAAGGGCTATAAATAATAATGAAATGAAAATATGTCCATTTCACTCATGCAGTAAATTTTAAAATAATCACAGATCATTAAAACTACAGTAATATACCATTCTTTTTGTTTTGCTTTTTCACTTTTAAAAAATTAGTTTCTTTAAGGTTTTTTTAAAATTTATTTGAAAGGCAGAGTTACAGAGAGGCAGGCAGAGACAGAGGCAGAGGGAGAGAGAGAGAGAGAGAGAGATCTTCCATTCTCTGGTTCACTTCCCAAATGGCTGCAATGACTACAGCTGGGAACTGCAAATGGGGCAGTCAGTATTCAGACCAGCACCCATGTGGGATTCCAGCACTGCAGAATGGGGCTTTAACATGCTGCGCCACAGTGCCAGCCCCTAATTGGTTTTTAAAAGATTCAATGTGGTTTGTAGATACAATTCTAAGATAATAGTGATATTCCCTTCTTCCCTCCTCTTATTCCTCCCCCTCCCTCCCTTCCACCCTTCTTCCTTTTCCCTCTCTTTTTTTTTAGTTTTTGAGATAACATATTTTAAATTTACATTACAGTAAAAAGGGTTTAGCAAGTAAGAAGTTTAACAAGTAAAAAAAAAAGTTTAATGGGAATATAGAGAATGGCCTTAAACAAAAATTGAATGGAAATATGACAATTTCACCTACATACAGTAAATTTTAAAGTAATCACTGGTCATTAAAAATATAGTAGTATAACATTCTTATCCATTGGTTTCACAAAGGTACAAAGCAAAGTTTTACAAAACTATAATTGCAGCAATACTGATACAGACATTTCTTTTTTCTTTCTTTCTTTTTCTTTTTTTTTTAATTTTAGCTCCCACATCTAAGGGAGAAGATGTAGTATTTGTGTTTCTGTTTCTGGCTTATTTCACTCAACAGAATGTACTCCAGTTGCATCCATTTTACAGTACAAGATAGATTTTCATTTTTTTATAGCTGAATAATATTCTATTATATATACACACACACACCACATTTTCTTTATCCATTCATGTGATGATGGACGCCTTTGTTGGTTCCAAATTTTGGCTATTGTGAACAGTGCTATGCAGGTATCTGATTCATTGTGTTCAATCAAGTTTTTTGGGTATATATCCAGTGGTGGGATTCCTGGATCACATGCAAGTCTATTTCTAGTTTTTTTAAGAAATAGCCACACTGTTTTTCATCGTGGCTGCACTGATTTACATTCCCACCAACAGTGTATAAGCATTCTCTTCTGTCCACACTCTTGCAAGCTTTTGTTACACTCTGTTTTGGATTTTAGCCATTCTGGCAGGGATGAGGTGATATCTCATTGTGGTTTTGATTTGCATTTCTCTGATGGCTTGTGATATTGAGCATTTTTTTTTCCATATATTTGTTCTAAACAAATTTTAAATATAGAATATTTAGGATGATAATTCCTTAATTAAAAGGTTCTATTGGGGGGCCGGCACCGTGGCTCACTTGGCTAATCCTCCAACTGCAGCGCCGACATCCCATATGGGCGCTGGGTTCTAGTCCCGGTTGCTCCTCTTCCAGTCCACCTCTCTGCTGTGGCCCGGGAAGGCAGTGGAGGATGGCCCAAGTGCTTGGGCGCCTGCACCTGCATGGGAGACTAGGAGGAAGCACCTGGCTCTTGGCTTCGGATCAGTGCAGCACCAGCCATAGCGGCCATTTGGGGAGTGAACCAACGGAAGGAAGACCTTTATCTCTGTCTCTGTCTTTCACTGTCTAACTCTGTCTGTCAAATAAAAAAAAAAAAAAAGAAAATAAAAAAGGTTCTATTGGGGCCAGTGCTGTGGTGTAGTCGATGAAGCTGCCACCTGAGGTGCCGGCATCCCATATGGGTGCTGATTTGAGTCCTTGATGTTCCATTTCCAATCCAGCTCTCTGCTTTGGCCTGGGAAAGCAGTAGAGGATGGCCCAAGTCCTTGGGCCCCTGAACCCTCGTGGGAGACCCAGAAGTTGCTAGCTCATGGTTTTGGATCAGCACAGCTCTGGTCATTGCAGCCATCTGGGAAGTGAACCAGTGGATGGAAGATTCTCTCTCTCTCTCTCTCTGCCTCTCTCTAACTCTGCCTTTCAAATAAATAATAATTTTTTTTTATTTTTTATTTATTTGAGAGGTAGAGTTACAGACAGTGCGAGGGAGAGGCAGAGAGAAAGGTCTTCCTTATGTTGGTTCACTCCCCAAACGGCTGCAATGGCTTGAGCTGTGCCAATCCAAAGCCTGGAGCCAGGAGCTTCTTCCCGGTCTCCCATGCAGGTGCAGGGGCCCAAGCACTTGGGCCATCTTCCACTGTTTTCCCAGGCCACAGCAGAGAGCTGGATTGGAAGAGGAGCACCCAGGGATTAGAACCAGCGCCCAAATGGGATGCTGTGCCGCAGGCAGAGGATTAACCTACTTCGCCATGGCGCTGGCCACAGTAAATTTTTTTTTAAAGAGGTTGTATTGAGACTGCATAAGATGGTTTATGTATAAGGAAATGACTGCATGTTCTACAGTTTCTGGACTCACACTTCCTTTAATAAAAATTTAATTCCTTTTTTTTCGTAAATTCTTGGACCATCAAGAAATTCTATAGTATTTCCAGGAATGTCTCTCTGTGTGTATGTGTGGAGAGGGTACTTTAAAAAGTATATGGAAAATGGAATTGAAAGCTAAGTTTTTTTGTTGCCAAAAGTGTTGAAATCCATGCATAGCATTTTCTTTTTTCTTTAAAAAATTATTTTTTTATTTATTTAAAGGCAAAGTTATAGAGAGGGGAGAGAGAGAGAGAGAGAGATCGATCTTCCATCCACTGGTTCACTCCCCAAATAGCTCTGACATCCAGGGCTGGGCCAGGCTGAAGCCAGGAGCCAGGAGCTTCTTCCAGGTCTCCCATGTGGGTGCAAGAGCCCAAGCCATTAGCAGGGAGCTGGATAGAAGTGGAGCAGCCAGGACTTGAATCTGTGCCCATATGTAATGCCAGTGTCGCAGCCCAAGGGTTAACCCACTATCTCACAATGCTGGCCCATTGCATATTTTTTTTCATAATGTGCATTTTATATGAACTCTTTGGAAATCCCTTTATGCATAGAGTTCAAAAATTTTTGCACCAAAATAAACTTATCCTTTAATTCTAATTTTACACAAAATTTTGAAGTACCTTTCTATATGTTTGTGGGGGTCGATAAGACTGGAGTTTATGTGAAAGTGTTTCTATTTTTCTGTTATCTCTCTTTCCAAATTATCAGTCACAATTTATTTCTATATTCCTGTCATTTTGCTTCCTGCAATGGCTATACACTGCTATACATCATTCTGAGGGTGGAAAATATTTATTCATCAAAAAAAATCTGCAGTATTAATGCTAAAGTGCATAACTTGAATATATTTGTGAGAAATGTCAAACAATCCTGAATTTGAGAATATTCTTCAAATAATTAGCCATATTCTTAAAAAATGTAAAGCTCAAGATAGGCAAAGTGTTTGAGGGACTTTTTCTGATTAAAGTATACCTGACAGGTAAATATAGTATTTATTAGATCCTGGATTCAGAGAAATATATATAAATGTGTAAATTCACTGGACTGGAACAGTTGACAGAATGTGTTGTACTCACATACTGGAATGAGCTGGGTTTGAGTCTTTGCTCCACTCATAATTCCAGTGTCCCTGTTAACCCACAGGTGATGGCTTAATCACCACAGACATGGGAGATCTGGATGGAGTTCTGGGATGCTGGGGCCAGCTTTGACCAGCCCTGGCTGTTGCTGGTATTTGGGAAGTGAATGATCTCTGTTTCTCTCTCTCTTTTTCTTTTGGTTTATTTGGTTTTGTTTTCTTTCCTTTTTTAAAAGATTTATTTGAAAATTAGAGTTACACAGAGAAGGAGAGGCAGAGAGAGAGAGAGAGAGAGAGAGAGAGAAACAGAGAGGTCCTCCATCTGCTGGTTCACTCCCCAGATGACCCCAGCTGCCAGAGCTGCGCTGATCCGAAGCCAGGAGCCAGGAGCTTCTTCTGGGTCTCCCACATGGGTGCAGGGGCCGAAGAACTTGGGCCATCTTCTACTGCTTTCCCAGGCCACAACTGAGAGCTGGATTGGAAGTGGAGCTGCTGGGACTCGAACTGTCGACCATATGGGATGCCAGCACTGCAGATGGCGGCTTTACCCGCTATGCTACAGTCTTTTCATGAAATATGATAAATCACTTTAAAAATTTTAAAAAGTGTTTGCTTAACTGTTCAAAGATTTTTTAATAAGGAAATAAACCCTTTTACCAATAGTTTGTTAATGGAAAAGGAATGTAGAGAGTAGTAACTTATTATCTTCCATTTACCAAATACCTTGAAAAGGGATTTTGATATTTTTCCCATGAAGAATACATAAAGGAACTGGGACATAAAGAACACTCAAATGCATGTAAACTATTGATATTATTACAGATCAGCAGCTATAAAAGTTCTTTTTGTCTCCTGTGTAATAGGCCTCAAATAAGAGGTTTCTATCCCTGGGCTGCTTATTTATGTCCTGTGGAGAACTGGGCGGTTTTAATAAGTTGTATTTTCTTCAGTGCTTCCACTCTTTATTTGGAGTAACAAACCACCTCTGTTGGAGTGATGTAGAGAATAGAAATTTTGTGAAGCTCATGGATTTTGGGAGGCAAGATTTAGGAAAGGGCAGAGGGAGAATAAATTATCTCTGCTACACCATATTCAGGACTTTGGCCAGAAAAACACAAAGGCTGGGTGTGGGCTTTTCAGCTGGGACCTGGGATCACTTGAAGGCCTGTTCACCCACATGTTCTGCATTGACATGCAGGGCCTTGAAGACTAAGGGCTACCACTAGGAGCACATACATAGGGCCTCTCCTTGTGGCTTAGTGTCCTTATAGCATGGAGGACTATGATCAGACTTTTTAGATGGTGGCTTGGGACAAAGACAGTAGAAACTGCATCACCTGCTCTGACCTAGACCTGGGAATCAGGAAATCATGCAGCTTCTCTTTGACAACATCCTGTTGATTACATGGGAGGCAAAAGCCCATCGAGTTTCAGAGGGAGGGTTTATAAACCCTTCCTCTTAATAGGAAGAGAATCATGTTAAAATTTTGGAAAAGAATGTGAGATGCTTTGAAAAATACAGTTCATCACACTAAGCCCTTTCCATTTCAAAGAAATCACTCCTCTGCCTCAGACTTTTTGCCCTTCTCCATGTTTACATCTAATTCTTTAATTTTACAGCAAAGTTCAAGAAAAGCTGTTTTCTAAAGTCTAACTACACAATATCACTAGTAACTATATCAATTCTACAAAAAATAAATCTTTTTTTTTTAATTTTTATTTAATGAATATAAATTTCCAAAGTACAGCTTATGGATTACAGTGGCTTCCCCCCATAACGTTCCTCCCACCCGCAACCCTCCCCTTTACCACTCCCTCTCCCCTTCCATTCACATCAAGATTCATTTTTGTTTCTCTTTGTATACAGAAGATCAGTTTAGCATACATTAAGTAAAGATTTCAACAGTTTGCTCCCACACAGAAACATAAAGTGAAAAATACTGTTTGAGTACTAGTTATAGCATTAAATCTCAATGTACAGCACACTAAGGACAGAGATCCTACATGAGGAGTAAGTGCACAGTGACTCCCGTTGTTGACTTAACAAATTGACACTCTTGTTTATGGCCTCAGTAATCACCCTAGGCTCTTGTCATGAGCTGCGAAGGCTATGGAAGCCCCCTGAGTTCACCGACTCTGATCATATTTAGACAAGGCCATGGTAAAAGTGGAAGTTCTCTCCTCCCTTCAGAGAAAGGTACCTCCTTCTTTGATGACCCGTTCTTTCCACTGGGATCTCACTCATGGAGATCTTTCATTTAGGTGTTTTTTTTTTTTTCTTCAAAAAATAAATCTTGAAAACTTGATAAGCCGGTGCCACGGCTCACTAGGCTAATCCTCCGCCTTGCGGCACCGGCACACCGGGTTCTAGTCCCGGTTGGGGCGCCGGATTCTGTCCCAGTTACCCCTCTTCCAGGCCAGCTCTCTGCTGTGGCCAGGGAGTGCAGTGGAGGATGGCCCAAGGACTTGGGCCCTGCACCCCATGGGAGACCAGGATAAGTACCTGGCTCCTGCCATCGGATCAGTGTGGTGCGCCGGCCGCAGCGCGCCGGCCGCGGCGGCCCTTGGAGGGTGAACCAACAGCAAAGGAAGACCTTTCTCTCTGTCTCTCTCACTTTCCACTCTGCCTGTCAAAAAAAAAAAAAAAAAAAAAAAAAGACTTGATAAAAGGGAGTAACCAAAAATTGAAACATTAACAGTGTATTATAGAGGCATGCTTTTTTTAAAGATGTTTTTATTTATTTGAATGGCAGAGAGGCAGAGGCAGAGAGAGACCTCCCACCCACTGGTTCACTTCCCAAATAGCTGCAACAGCCAGATCTGGGCTGATCTGAAGTCAGAAGCCAGGAGCTTCTTCTGGGTCTCCCACGTGTGTCCAGGGTCCCAAGGACTTGGGCCATCTTCTGCTTTCCCAGGCCACAGCAGAGAGCTGGATCTGAAGTGGAGCAGCCAGGTCCTAAAATGTTGCCCATATGGGATGTACTGCAGGCAGCGACTTTGCCTGCTGCGCCACAGTGCCAGCTCCAGAGGCAGTTTTTTTATTTACTTCATTTGAAAGGCAGACTGACAGATAAGGAAGGGGAAAAACAGATATCTTCCATCTGTTGGGTTACTCCCCAAATGACCAAAACTGTCTGGGTTGGGCCAGGCTGAAGCCAGGAGCTCCATATGCATCTGCCATATAGGTAGCAGGAGCCCAAGTACTTGGGCCATCTTCTGCTGCTTTGCCAGGCACATTAGCAGGGAGCCGGGTTGTACATGGAGCATATGGGATACAGGCGTCCATCGCAGGTGGTGGCTTAACTAGCTGTGCCACAATGCTGGCCCGTAGAGGCATGTTTTTATGTTGGTAATACATTCCCATTATTTTGAATAAGAATCTCTGGTGATGAGGCCTGTCAATCTATACTTTAATAGCTTTCCAGCATCACCTGGGAGTTTTGTTGAAAATGAGCATCTTAGCATCTTAGGTCTCTCTCCAGATATACTACTCAGAACTTTTATTTTAACAAGATGCTTGGGTGCTTAGTATGAAATTTAAAGTTTGGGCACCTTTGGTTTAAATGATTCTGGTGATCTGAATGGTGTGTGACCCAATCCCTTTAAAAGTAGGATTCATCAGACTGTGACTTGGTTCATTTGAACGAGAGTAATGTACTGAAGTGATAGAAGTTGAGGTCCTAGAATATACATTTTAGTAAGCTTCTGCTATCCAAGTGATTCTTATACCAATGGCAGTTTGAGATCCACTTCTCGAAAACAATGAGAATCATTGCATCAATGTTAACATTGCCCTTAGTGTGAACATCACATCAGCAGCATTAGTATCACCTGGAACTTAGACCTGCATGTACTCAGGTAGGTGCTACTCAGACTTACTAGATGAGAAGCTCTAGGGATGGGGCCTGGAGTTCCGTTTTTGAGCAAGTTCTTTTTGTGACTCTGATGCGTCCTAAGGTTTCAGAGGTGCTGTGCTAACGTATAGACAATGTACCCAGAAATGGTTTTCCTAAGATTATTAGCTTACCAGGCAGGGAAGGGTCTGTCCTGTTTGCTGACATTAAATAGTTTCATTCGGTTTTCCAAATCTTGTTAACTACATTGAATACAAGTAATTAGAAATTATAAACATTATTTTATGTCAGTGCTTTCATTCACTTATTGCCAAGTTTACATGTCAGCAGACTACTTTTATGTACACGTCCTCATTTTTCCAAGCTGTCACATGCATTTCATCAATACTAAATAGCACAGAATATTTCACATAACCCATTTCCATTATACCATTTTATATTACAGATGAGTGACAAGTGTAGCCTTTTCAAATCATATGCAAGTGACTTGTAGCTCACCTGTACCTGTTGTCTACAAAATGTTTAGTTGTCACAGAGATGACAGCCTGTCTGACAGCCTGACTCAGAAGCAGTGTTAATGAAAGGGAACACCTGGGCAGAGCCGCATAGCAGACTCTTGCTCTAGCAGCGGAAACAGCTGTGGTTTAGAGCCTGCCAAAAAAGGTCAGGAAAGGCAAGCGGGCGTTGCAGAGGGGGGAAAAAACCCCCAAAACAAACAAACAAACAGAGCAAAACTTGTTTCCCTAACATGCTGTCACCACTGGATGTGTGACAGTGACTGGAAAGGGGCCCAAAAGGTGTCTCTGGTGAACAGGTTTAGAAGGAAGCACCACTCTCTGAGAAAATGAAGTCCATTTTTGAGGGGAGGAAGTTCTGCCCCTCTGTGTTCCCACCGCGCATGTAGCTGTGACGTTATTACGCTAGCATCGTTTGAGCAAGATTTGGCTCCCACATTCCAGTGACGGGGAGAGGGAGAGCTCTTCCATCCACTGTTTCACTGCGCAAGTGGCTGCGAAGTTTAGGGGGGCTGGGCCAGGCCAAAGCTTCTCTGCATTTCCAGGGCATTAGCAGGGAGCTGCATCGCAAGGTGTGCAGCTGGGACTCAAACTGGTGCTCCTATGGGGTGCCGTGGTCTCAAGTGGCAGCTTGACCTGCTTCAACAGAACGCTAGCACCTCAAGCAGGTGTTTAGTCCTTAAGTCATAAGTGAGTTGTGTTAACAGGGTGGAAACTTAACCCAGTTGTGGTGTCTAGCCATTGGGGTCTAGCGGGAGGATTGTACGTCATTGGGGGCGTGGCCTTGAAAGGCTGTTCGCGCGAGAGCCTTGGTTATATAAGCCCGAGTGAGCGTAGGCAGTGTGCCTCTGCTTCCTGATTGGTTGTTACTGTTTTCTGGCCTCACTAGAAGCTGAACCAATGGGACGCGCCCTTTCTTAGCCCGAGGACTTCCAAAACTATGAGTCAAAATAGACGTCTTTTCTTCGTAAATTGCTTTAGATATGTAGTTACGTGGTGAAAAGCTAATATAGATTGCCATGTACACCACTTTGAAGGTTTAAGAGAATTCTCACTGTTATGCATTGGCACATAAACAGCTGCAAGTTTGTAGAATTAATGTGGCTGATAGCTAGTATTGTACTCATAATTCTGTGTGATGGATATGTCTGAGGAAATATATTCGGAAATTGGACAGAAAACTGAGTGCAGCTGTGTGAGGTCGTCTAAGACATGGCTGTTACAGGGAATAAACGGTAAGATCTGTTTTGTAAAACTAGATGTTTGTGCATTAAAAAAACTGGAAGGAACCATATCAGCTGTAAATAACAATGTATGAGTGGTGGAATTATGTTTATTTGGTCTTTCTATGTCTATGGCTTTCCTAGTTATCCATAATAAAAATGTATGACTAAGAGTTACTTTTAAAACTTTTCAACGATAATGTGGTTTTGCTTGATGAAAAGGGTACTGAAAATGTAGACATTTTACCACTAGTAAATTAAATGCAATGCTTTGGCTAGTGTCTGGTTTGGGGTCCGCAGCATTGATATCTTGGGACTTCAGACATGCACCGAAGACCACCTGAATCAGAATCTCCAGTTTGACAAGATTCCCAGGTGTTGTCTATCCACAAGATTTCTGGAGAAGCACTGAGGTAAGGCATTTATCTTAGGATAGAGACTCATCCATGCTAAATATAAATATGTTAAATTCCTCTATAAGCTTTTGCAGTCAACAGATTTCAGCCTGCCTAAGATTGAAATGAAAATAGAATTATTTTCCAAATAGGGCCTGTCTACTTAAATGTTACCTAGGCATCTCAATGGAAATTGAGTCTCTGCAAGGGAAAATTTATTAAGAAGGGAAAACGAGACCAAATGCAGATTATTTCTCATTAACATAATTTTGGATTGCAGAGGTCCAACACCTGGAAATAGATCATTGGCAACCAAAAAGGATAGGAATTCCCATGGTGTGGTTTCTTTCTGCAGTTTCAGGGTAAATAGCTCCACAAAAGCTTAGATTGTAATTATTACACTTGGTAGGTTTTCTAAAACTACAGCAATGCAAAAATCATTTGTAATTGTTAGTGTACTTTTTACCAAAGTAAACCACAGCAAGCCCAGACTCCTGTTTTCTCACATAACTTATGCCTCTGTTTTTTTTTATACTCTTCTATAAATTGTTACCCAATAGACCATTTCATTTTTTATCCAAAGTTATTCAGTAAACATGTCAGAATGCTAGTAATAGGTGATCTATATATGCTATTTTAAAGTGGTCAGTTCACAGATGAATTAAAAATTTGCAAAGGTCATCAGAGAAGAAAGTGTATTGATATTTCTAACTTTAATAATGATGTTATTTCCTCTCCCCCGTTTTGTGTGTGTGTGTGTGTGCATGCATGCATGACTTATGAGAGAAACAGAAGGAAAGCAGCATGATGTACAGTTTCTACAATTTAATGTGCATGTGAACCACCTGGGAGTCTTGTTAAAATGCAGATTCTGAATGTTAGTGAGGTTGCAGTGGAAAGAACCCAGGCTTCACAGGCGAAAAACAAGAAAATAGCAACCAATTGATCTTGAATAAGTTAATGTAATTGGTCATTATTTCAATTCTTAGATTTTATCATTTGTATACTGGGGAATAAACACTGAGGATCCAAAAAACAAAATAATGTTTGTAAAATACCTACTACCTGGAGGAAAAAAACAAACAGTACTCATTAGATGGCTGCCATTAAGTTGATGGTTTGGCATATACAATACATTGAAGGAAAAGAAATGTCAAATGAAACAGCTACCATATGTCACAGCGTGAAATCACCAGCTTGTTATAGTTGCCCACTTTCAGTGCTCTTGGCTGAAGGGATTGTCCCCCTGGCTCATGAACTGACAAAGGGCAGTGGGATGCTACTATTGTTTCAGCATTCCTGACTTCAGTCTAGAACCACTTCACTGAATTTTGTCATTAACAGTGTTTCTTAGCACTTTTCCCCCATTGTTTTGGAGTTCACTGATTTTTGTGGTTTTTTTTTTTTTTTTTTTTTTTTGGTTAGGACTTCATTTTTTTTTCTTTTTGTTAAAAATTGAAATTACCTCCATAAGCTTTACCTGTAGTTCCAACAACATTCTGTTTCTACCAACAGATCATTTTGTGAAGGTCCTTGAATTCACCACAGTCCTTGAAAGGGCAGGGGAGGGGGAAAAGATTGTTTAAAACTTGCCAATAAAGATATTGGAATAAATTTTGACAGATTTATTAGTCAAATATTTCAGTCCCTGGCTGCACATATAGATCCTCACACAGAATCCCCTGTACACACATAAAATGATTCCCTCATTTCCCTTCATGGTTGTATCATTATACTAGAATGACCTACTCAGCAGACAGGGAGAGTTAAAAAGGGAATTTCAGCCGTGGGTGTTGCTGGTTTGTATCCCAGGAGTTCCATTTCCTTGCATACTTTTTATACAATACAGGCTTAGTTCACAAGCCCCCCTTGCACAATGAGGTATTATGAGTTAAACATTTTTCTTAGTCAAGTTTGAATGACTGAAGTCTGTTGATGCTTTTATAGCTCACCTTCTGTGGACAGTAGTGAAATCTCATCAGCTGAGCATTCATTAGGTCCAGAATGACTAGTTGGACTCTTTTGTTAGCTCTTTTGAACTTATTCCTGTTTTGTTCACATTTTCTAGAACTGGTCCTATTTTCTGGCACACAGTTTTCATTTTCCGTGGTTACATGAACCAATAACTGTTTCAGTTTATCAGTGACTGAGGTATTAGCATTAAGTTATTGATTGCATGACTATTATAGTATATTCATTACAAATTTATCAAGACCTAATCATTATAAACATCACTAATATTATCCACATTAATGTTGTTGCTATTGCCTTATTGTTGATAATGAATATTAATATATTAATAATTGCATGATACCTCATGGTGTGAAATATCAAAATTGAGTATATTTTTTAATCATATTGCTAGTGTAGTTATTGCTTTGCAAAAACTGAAGCATTAACATTTTTATTTCAGTGGAGATATTATGGTCTGTCTTGATCAAATGTGTAATGAACATCTATATTTAAAAATCAAAACTAGATACCAAGGATGTGTGATATGAGTAAACGACTTTGAGAAATTATAGTCTAATTGAGAAGACAAAACATTTAAAAAATCAAATTCACTGGATCAAAAAGGTAATTTTGATTATTTGATTCTTTAAGTTGTTTCTGTAACTCAATAAAATAGTCACACTGTCTCTTATTGAATATTTGCAACTACAGATACTTCATTATCACCTGAAAGAGTAGCCTATTCTATGTCAAATCTATTTTATTAGAAAATTTTTTTAGCTGTGTTTAATCACTCAGTTCTTAACCATCAGGTCTAATTCTATCTTTTGAAAGCATTTGGAATTATTCTATTTGCTCCACATATAGGAGTACTTAGAATAGTTACAGATAATTAGCATATCACCTCTTGCCCATCTTCAAAATTTTTCTATGGCAAACATTCCTAGTCTCCTTAGAAATTCATCCTATGCAAGATCATGGTATTAAACTTTTTAAATCTTTTGGATGTGGACTTTTTAGCAGATATAAGTTAATATTTTACAGTATTATTTAATAAGTAATACAGGCAATGAGTTATAGTTCAGGAAAGGTAATATTAACTGTAATCAAGTTGATTGGGCAGGGTTTAGTGGGTGAAATTATTAACTTGCACTGGGTCTTAGACATATGAAGAAAATGGATAAAGGGGGCCCTAAACTTATTTTCTGTGGCTACTCCAGGATCCATGTTCAGAGAACTTTAGCTCAAGTTCATGCCAAGTAGGAGGTTTGGATTACTTTATTGGATTCTATTTTAAAATACTAAATTGATTGCTGATTAATTCTTGCTTCATATTCTGTAATGAATATTAGCCAATTCTTCATTTCCATGTAAAGCAAGTGGGACATATATTTAAAGTTTCAATGACTACCTCAGTTTCAAGAACATTCTAGAGAAGTTTTAGATGTATTTTGAGTGAGTCAGTTTCACTGTCATGTGATTTGTCACGAAGAAGCCTCTGCTACTGTGAACTGGATGCTTCTAGGGCAGCAGTTTCTCATGGTGAAAATCCCAGTTATTGAAGTTTTGCCTTTAGTGGAGTACAGTCAATCCAGTACCGAAACAAATACCACATTTTGTGTGAAACCTTCACTGACTCTTGGAGATTTGGAGTGAAGATGACTGAGGAAAGAAAGGATATGGGGACAGGGCAAATAAGGATACATTACTGTACTTGTGAGATAAGCTATGAGTATGGTACATGGATTGCTTTGGAGATTTGGTGCCCCAAGGATATGCTGTATTCTGCATAATGACACAGTAGAAGGTGCTTATGATACATGTCACTTGCCTTGTGTAGTAGAGATGTGCATGTAGCAGTGCTTAGTTAAGCTTTATTTTTTTATTTATTTATTTTTTGACAGGCAGAGTGGACAGTGAGAGAGAGAGACAGAGAGAAAGGTCTTCCTTTGCCGTTGGTTCACCCTCCAATGGCCGCCGCGGCCGGCGCGCTGCGGCCGGCGCACCGCGCTGATCCAATGGCAGGAGCCAGGAGCCAGGTGCTTTTTCCTGGTCTCCCATGGGGTGCAGAGCCCAAGCACCTGGGCCATCCTCCACTGCACTCCCTGGCCACAGCAGAGAGCTGGCCTGGAAGAGGGGCAACTGGGACAGAATCCGGCGCCCTGACCGGGACTAGAACCCGGTGTGCTGGCGCCGCTAGGCAGAGGATTAGCCTAGTGAGCCGCGGCGCCGGCCTTAGTTAAGCTTTATTTAGTTCAGAGGATATCTGCCTGTATTGCAAGGGATGAACTATTTCAATGAAATGCCAAGAAGCTTCTTCTCAAAAGGTCCAGGTACTAAATACTGATACTGTAGTGAAGGTTCCCCAAATCTCTAACCATAATTGGAAAACATTTATTAGTCATTAAATAACCACCAATTGCATGCCTATTCCATATTAGGCTCTAGGGATAGTGAACAAAAACACACAAGGTCTTCTCTTCACGGTCTTTATATCCTATTTAGACAGACATTAATGAAGTAATCAAAAACACAATTCAGAGTTGGCATAAGTGTTCCAAAGGAAAGGAAAGGGGTGCTATGAGAGAAGAACATGTACATGTCCTTTTGTTTACTGTGTTATACCCAGAGACACCAGCCAATCACTGCTAAGAACCTTGATTGGGCTCTCACAACACTCATTCTTAATTCATGGCACTTAATGATGTCAATTTGATGAGCCATTCATACATCTGTCTCCAAAGTAGAATGTAAACTCCTGGAGAGCAGAAACCCATTTAATCCATCCATGTATCCTTAGCTCAGTGCTTGGCTCCCAGTGGGGATTTAATAAATGTTAGCTGAATTACTAAAATCCTACCACAGCGTAACTCAGGCTAAAATAATACTCTGAGCCAATATTTTTCAGCAACGGAACAAGACCATAAAAACCTTTTAAACTCAATTATGTTCTTTCCTGCATTTCAAATGGTAATATTTTATAATAGAGTGAAACTTTGTACTGTCATTCTTTTTAACTATATACTCTTTTACAAAGTATGTATTTGAAGCTCTATTACATGTGTATGTATCAAAGTCTTTTTCTTTAAAGGCTATTTAGAAAATAAGCAAACTTGGCATTAGAGAGTCAACTCCAATTAATTGTTGGTTTGGGAGCAAAGCTTTCAAATGCCAAATAAATCCCAGAGTACCTTCAGTGAATGTATTAGGCAGATTGTGATATTGCTAAATCTAAGCTTGACTGAGATTGTGGTGAGAGGTTTGGAAACTGGAAATTGCCCATTATTTTATTGGGAGTGAGGGTTGATTTCTTTTACTGTGTACTCCTTTACTGCTTCATCAGCCCTTCTCAGTTTTACTAACACTTCTGAAACCCTTTACAAAGAGTGAAATATGTCTGCATACCTTCAGTATGTTTAACTTACACCCCAGAATGAGATAGGGATATTACAGAATCTGGACTGTGAAAAGAATTTAGAAAGGTAAATTTTTATGGTTGGCTTGCCATAATAAATATGGATAATTCAGTAGATGATTATAGTGCAATAAGTATGCTGAAAGAAGACTGAGTCAGACAGTGATACAGCCTTTGAGACACTCTTGACCCTAGTGATGGAAGCCTCAATTCATTAGCCGGCTTAAATTCAGTCCTAGAAAGGATAGGCTCCCACAAAAATGAAATTCTCTGTAATGAGTTGTTAATTGTTTACATGCAGACTGAAGTTGCCTGATGATATTTCTTCTAATTTTACTAATGTATTCCTGGCCCTGCTGCCATGATGGCCTCCAGCAAACTATCATAAAAATGCAGGTGTGCTTAGCAGGTATAATAAAAGTATAATAAAAGTGCAGATGTGCATAGCAGGTTTGTCAGTTGATCTGCTCATATCAGTTTAAAAGAACTTCACATTTCTATAAATTAAGAAATGAATCATCAGTGCACTGATTCTCTGATTGCCCTCTCTTCATCATTTTCTCCCCAGGCCCAGGCTGACTAGGCTATTTCACAGGAGTTGGAGATGACTCATTATTACCCCACGGTACTTGTCTCCCAGATGGCACCATTTTATCTTACCCACAAAGAGACTGACAAGTGACAATGTTGCATTGATTTCATTGTATTAAGCTATGGAGAGCCCTGGCTGTGATGAATATATAATCTGGGTCAGGAGCTTGCATTTGGGACTTGAGGCTTTGGGAGGGTAGATGAGGAGATAAAAAGGCATATAGAGGGTGGAGAGAAAGAAGTGTTAAGAGATTGTACTCTTTATAAGCAAGATACTATTCTCTGTTTATCAGAGAATACTAAAGACCCGTAGATGGTTCTCAGGCTAATCTAATCATTTGGTTCTGAGAAGCAGTTTTTAAACTGTGCTGAAACTGTTGACCCAGGCTTTTCAATTCTTACCCAAGTTACAGATTTGATGGTAATTGTCATTAACCAAGGAATCTAGGGAAGCTGTAGCAGTGAGTGAGTGAGTGAGTGTCTTCATGCCAATACTGAAATATAGGGCAGCAGTTTTTCCCTATTAAGTTAAATATGAGAGATGTGTGTGCGCCTGCATGAATGTGTGTGTGTATGTATGCATACTTGCTTTTAGTGATGGTCAGTATAAACAAGCATGCCAGGAGTAGGAATATGTGGAAATTCACTGGAAATAGAAGTTTTAGCTCATCACGCAGGGTGAATCAAGGATAATTTTGTAGATTTTCTTTTGACATTCAAGGAAAAGATCCCTGTCAACTGAGTGGAATCCTATGCCTGTGTCTTCTGTCAGAAAGCTTGATGTTTTATTATAGGCACCTGCCCTTGTGAAATGGAATTACTAAAGCTTGTTATACAGAAAGGGCTCATTACACTCAGTAAAGCATGCAAATGCCAATATAGCTCTCCATCATCACTCAGTAGTGCTGCTTCTTAAGACACTTGATGGCATCTGTTAAAACTTGGGTTTTGTATATCAAGGCTAGAAAAACTTTTTTGCTAGTGTATCTGGTATTAATTTTACTCTATTATAAACTCTGGATACAAGAAGCATCCTAGTATTTTCTTTAAAGCAAATTAAATCTTATTAATTCTTCCTCATGACTCTCATAAAGGAGACATTAGTTATTTTATTACATCTCCCCAGGAGTGAGAGAAGCCTTTGGGGGTTCATGCAGTACAGAATTTCAGAAGTCCTCCCGATGTGCTTATTAGCTAAGTCTGCCATCTCTGACAGACTTTGGCGTGTGATTTTGGCTGAGCCTGGCTCATGTGTTCTCTAAGAACTCATCTGTTCCTTTTTTTTTTTTTTTTTTTTTTTTTTTGGTTGACTCACAAGGCAGAAAAGCATGTGTCCAAGCTACTGAGAGACAAAATTGCTGGTCACCTCTTTAGTCCTGGGGACTCTCACAGACCCTGGCTCAGCCATTTCCTCACCTACTTCTACAAATGTTTCTATCATGTGTCTCTCTGATATGATTTTGTATTATCCCCTCCCAGTGGACCTTTAGAGACATACATTTACCATTGTCTTTCATGAGAGAGTGGGGCAAGAAACACTGAAATGAGTGTTTTCTACAAAATGCCTCATCTGTTTAGCAATACTTTTCATTAACTAAAGAGCAACCACTCCCATTCCTCCAAAGTATATCTGTGGTCTGCATAGATACAGTCTGTTATTGATTAACAAATTATGAGGATGGAGAGACAATCTTAGACTAGAGATTATTAACCTTCTTCACGTGTGGCTCTTTGCATCCGTTCTTCCTTAAAAAAAAAAAAACTGTTTTTTCATGTCTTTCAAATAAAAATCTTCTAGCCTCTACAACAGCATCTTGACTTACCCTATTAGTTTTCTGTCCTGTGTGAGAGGAACTGAAATTGGACGAACGTTTGAACATTATCACCTGCACAACCTTGGTCTTGGGGTTTTCACTGGAGTGCCCTCTCTTTGTATCTGCCTGTTAAGATCCCACTCAGTATTCACAGTTCAATCTGGATGAGATTTCCTTCAGAAATTTCCCTGGTCTTTCATCTCTTTCTCCTTTGAATACAAGAATTCTTCCTTTGTAGTTCTTTTATTAATTCTCATATTCTTCATTACCTTGTGGTTATTTATATTTTTGCTTTAGCTTTTTAACTAGATTGCACATTTCCTGAGGGCAGGGATTGTGACCAAAGGCTGAGAAATTTCCTGACAGGATTCCTGACAGCAAGACATTCAACAATTAATGGTAAAATTGGCAGATAAAATCCCAAGCTATTTTTAGATCAGACACTATTTTCTCTTTCTTCCTGTAGTGCCTCAAGATACTTTGGGCTATATCTGTTTTATGCATGTGAATTTCTCTCTCCAACAGTTCTTACACCTTGGCTTCTATGGAGTAAATAAATGTGTATCTATCCATTTGTTCCTGTTTTTTTTTTTTTTTGTTTGTTTTGTTTTGTTTTTGTTTAAGCTTTCCTTGTAGTTTTCTTTCTGATTTGTTACAGGCCATCTTTGTTGTCTCTTTTGCTATGTTGTTTTGTAGTTATATTAAACTCTTGGAATAGATAAGGTAACTCTAGACTCCATGTTTGTCTAAATTTTACAAAAATTGACAAAAATGGCTAGGTACTACAAGAATAAGTCTTAACAACAAACAGACAGATATTTTATTAAGAAATGTGTATGGGAGGGTGGCTGGGGTAGAAGTGTTCTTCCAAACTGCAAGGAACTTGTTTTCACTTTTATAGCTTTTGTTTCCCTGTCTTTAATACCCCCTTCTACCTTACAAATTTCTATGTATCATTTATGGCCCACTTCAAGTGGCCCTTTTGATTATATTTGATATTGGTATACTGTGGAATAGTGGCACTCATACCTTATTATCAAATCTAACACATCAGAATTCACTGTTCTTTTAATACCCTCCCCAAAGTTGTAGTTATTTTTTAAATATTACTTAAATGCAGACATTGGCACCAGAGTGTAATTCCATTGGATCGGTAACATTTCCATTTTTTTGGTTGTTAAAATCTCCAGTGTTTTCCATTTAGTAACTTGTCCTAGTAATTTGTTGTATATTATATGTCTGCATGCTTTGTTTCTGTATTTTTCTTTATTCAGCTATGGAATGGCTATATTTTTGTTATATACTCAGCACCCTGAACAACATCTTAAAAACAGAAAACCCTGAGTAAATATTTAATAAAGGGTACCCTAATGAATTCTAAGATTATGTATACCTGGTTCACAATATTTCCTTCTCTCTGCTATTTGAGGGCAGTGGTTGAACTTACTCCTGTTTCTCCTCACAGCTTAACTTAGTAGTGAAGGAATTGAATTGCATCAGTACACTGAAAGAAGCCCTATTTCTAAGATTGACTTGCTTTACACTTTTCTAAGTCATTTGCTTAGTCAACATGTATTGAATGAATGATCCATGGAAAGCACTGCACCACTTTTTACAATTTTTCATGTGTCAGAAAGTGGGGGGGAGGACTTTTGTAGAGTCTTGGTTATTAGAAGGTATGCAGAATAATAGTAGCAATATTTTTATAAATATAAGAAAAGTATATTAGAAAATAAACCAGCAGCTTGAGTCTTTAAGTTAATTCCTTATTCCAGTTAAATGTTGCTGTATTTGAAGTTGCTTCAATTAAAAGCTAACTTACTTTGGTACAAAATTTTTGATGTCTATATACATTTTTCATAACACATTTGTGAACTTTTGGATGACATAAGCATGAATTTTAAAAATGTTTATCACCAAATTAAGCTTAAATTTTAATTCCATTTTTTGTGAACCTTTTGAAGGATTCATATAAGATGCATGGCTTCCATTTGTCAAAGCATTAAATGTAAAAGTAATAGAATTCAGTCCTAATACCATGGTGAACGTATTTTTGAGCTGTGGATTTGAAAGGTTTCCTGGTTCTTGTAGTAGCTCTATATCCTGATGGAGTTACATACATAGTGTTTAACTTTATGCTCAGCCTACAGACTGAGCATATATAATCTGCTTCTATTTAAAATATATTTATTTTAAAGAGAGACACAGATCTCTCATCCACTGAGTCACTCCCCAGATGCCCATGGAAACTAGGACTTGACCATGCCAAAACCAGTAATTGAAAACTTAGTCCAGATCTCTCACTTGGGTGGCTGGGACCCAAGTAATTTAGTCATTGCTGCCTCCCAGGGTCTGAATTAGCAGGAAGCTCTAACTGGGACTAGAAACAGGACTCAAAGATAAATACTCCAGGGGCCAACATTGTGGCATAGCTGTTAAAGCCACCTCCTGTGTTGTTGACATCCCATATTGGTGCTGGTTTGAGTCCTGGCGGCTCCACCTCCGATCCAGCTCCCTGCTTATGCACCTAGGAAAACAGTGGAGGATGGCCTGTACCCATGTGGGAGGGTGACCTGGAGGAAGCTCCTGGCTTTGGCCTGGCCCAGCCCAGGCCCTTATGGCCATTTGGGAAGTGAACTAGCAGATAGAAGATCTCTTTCTGTGTGTCTCCCTCTCTTTCTATAACTGTGCCATTCAAATAAATCTTAAAAAAAAAAAAGATAAGTACTCCCATATGGGATGTGGTTTTCACAAGTGGTGTCTTAAGTGATAGCCCAAACACCAAACCTGCATCTTTACTTTCTTGGATGTAGAGTGATAATGCCTTGACCCCATTTGTCCTTGTAAAGGCCTCTGTGTAGCAATCTTGCCTGGCGTGTTAACAACATGCATACCCTTTGCTTGAGTAGCTGACTAAACATCTTTTTAGCTCCTATATAATAGAACAGGAGAAAAGGGCCAGGCTTTGTAGTCATGAGAGCCCTTCTGTGTAAATGGGGGCTATAATGTTTACTGCTTGTACTGCAGCAAGCTGAAGAACCCAAAAAAAAAAAAAAAAAAAACCTGAGCTCATATACCAAAAGGAAAGAATTCTGTTTGCACACTATAAAACATTCAGTGTTGTACCACTAAACATCTCTATACTTGCTTTCTAGAAAGCTAAAAGTCACATATCACCATCCTAACAGGCTGAAGGAGGCAGGAAGCGAGACCATGCTAAATGTAATCATTATGCAAAAGCTTCATAGAACAGGATAATGAATGCTTAGGATGATCTAGAGACAGAACCCCTGGTGAGAACAAGGCAATGCTAAGTGCATATTGAACAAATGATAGGTTCAGAATATTGATCTAATATCATCTTAAAATATACCTCTGTGACACTGAGATTCTAAATATGAAATATTGTTAGCATGTAACACAGAGACTAAGAGGCATCTTTGGAATCACATTTCAATTGCAAACCCAGAGGCCCAGTATTTCAGCAATGAAGGACTTGTTTACTTTTCTGGAGAATCTACTCCTCTTTTTATTTTTCAGAAAATTATTAATATTTATGTGGAAAAATATTGAAGATTAGCCAATATTGAAAAGTCACCAAATATGCCAAGAGGTCAGTTAATTTTTTTATTGTCCTTTATCTAATCTAAGCCTAGGTTTTCCTTTTGTTCTAATTTCTTAGAAATTGAACTAATAAATTGTACAATATGCACTATTTCTCTTAAGTGACCATGCCTCTGTTGACCTTATATGATGGAACTGACACTATAGGTTAATCCTCCGCCTGCAGCGCCGGCATCCCATATGGGCACCAGTTCTAGTCCTGGTTGCTCCACTTCCAATCCAGCTCTCTACTATGGCCTGGGAAAGCAGTAGAAGATGGCCCAAGTCCTTGGGCCCCTGCACACACATGGGAGATGGGGAAGAAGCTCCTGGCTTCGGATCTGCCCAGCTCCAGCCGTTCTGGCCATTTGGGGAGTGAACCAATGGAAGGAAGACTTTTCTCTCTGTCTTTCCCTCTCACTTTCTGTAACTCTACTTTTCAAATAAATAAATAAAATCTTTAAAAAGAAGAAGACTATAGTGAGAGTAGTCAGCTTGCATTTTATTTTGACCTTGCTATAATGTTTGTATCCAAACACAATATGTCAACTTTTTAATCTTTTACTTTTACTTATTAATAGAAAAATGAAATTGGAAGTTAAAGTAGTGCATTAGTGAAGCCCATTCATCCCAGTGAGAGCCCCAATGTCTAAGACGTCTGGTTATGTTATAAACTAGGACACAGTTTTGAAAAAGTCCCCTTCCATTCTCAGTTTCTTTAAAAAAAAAGTAAAGTTAAAAATTAAAGATTTCTTTTTTTGAAAGGCAGTGTTACATAGAGGTGGGGGGGGGGGTGTCTTCCAATCTATTGGTTCACTCCTGAAATAGCTGCAACAACTGTAGCTGGGCTGATCTGAAGCCAGGAGCCTGGAGCTTCTTCAGGATCTCCCATGCAGGTGCAGGGGCCCAAGGACTTGAGCCATCTTCCATTGCTTTCCCAGGCCATTAGTAGAGAGCTGGATTAGAAATGGAGCAGTTGGGACTCTTTACTTTTAAAAAGTATTTCATGAGGATTGCACTGTGGTGTAGCAGGTAAAGCCAACACCTGCAGTGCCGGCCTCCGATATGAGCGCCTGTTTGAGTCCCAGCTGCTCCACTTCACATTGAGCTCTGATACAGCTTGGGAAAGCAGTAGAAGATGGCCTAAGTCCTTGCGCCCCTGCACCTGTGTGGGAGAACCGGAAGAAGCTCCTGGCTTCGGATCAGCACAGCTCCGGCCATTGTGGCCATCTGGGGAGTGAATTAGTTGATGGAAGACTTTTTTTCTCTCTTTCTCTTTTCCTTTGTCTTTCTCTTTGCTTCTCTGTAACTCTGCCTTTCAAATAAAGAAATCTAAAAAGAAATATTTCACAGTTTTAGATAAATTAAAAGATTAGGGCTCTGTTCTCCTGGCATTGTTTAACAGGGGATGGAAACATCTTGTATGCAAATACAGAAGGATCTCACTTGACTGACATTTTCTCCATAAAAGCCAAGAAAGAGCTATGTGGCCTTATTTCATCTCTTCCCTACCCAGAGGTGGCCTCAGTCTGAGAGTGGGCCACCAGACCCTTAAAACTTTTTTAAAGTTTGTTTGCGATGCCTAACTTTTTGATTGAACTAGGTTCTCAGAAAGTGAGGAGCTCTGCTTGCCAGGTCTGATAATGCCTTTGCTGTTATGGGGTCAATGCCTAACACTTAAGGATCGTTTTTGCCCTGGTGGTGAAAGATTTCTTCAAGAAAGCATTTAGGGTTTTCTTTGCGCTTGGAATGAAACTGTGTATACATAGGCACCCTATTCTTTTCAATATGTCACTTGTCTGAAATTGGAAGATCTACAAAGTACATGCCAATATATGAAATATAAATGTAAATGTGAGTCTCTTACCAGAAGACACCATCTTTCTGGATGTGGTATTTGAAGTTTGCAGATCCTCATTTGTTAAAGTTGTATCAATGCTTCCTTTAAGCAATTAATTAATTACTTAAAATGGTTTGTTTCTTGTGAACTGCAGCTAGAGGAAAATGCATTAAGGAAATGCTAAATGTAACCTTTTCTTTAATACATCTTAAGATAGCTTCTTAAAACAAGGTGAATAGTTTATTTGGTACAGGAAAATTAAGTAATTTATAATGAGCAGAAAGACAAAATGAGTTTAACAAATTCTTTGAATCGCATATTGTAGGCTAAAAGTATGACAGTAGTAGTAAAGTCCCTTCAGGCTAGAAGGATATTTATTGCATTTGATGTGATTACTTCATATATACTTGAACATTTTTTATTTTAGCATTACATGTAGTCAATGATTAAGATAATTCATTTCAATCTAAGAGCAAATGTAGTAACAAAAAGATTATTTCTGAGAGCGCTTTTAGCAGTAGTAGTCAAGATAAGGAGATATATTTCCTAGAGTATCTTTGGGAGTCATTGAGTACTATGACAGGGATGTCATAAAGATGACTGATAGGGGGATGGGGAGGGAATGATCTTTCAAAAAAACAAGTAGTCATTTTGCAGGTTGTTTTGCTGTATGAAGGTAACATTTTGATACTTTATCAGTATCTATTTTTAAGTAACTAATCTTTTAAAATTATGAATATTCTAGGAACTATTTCATTAGATTTTTCAATTTTTCACTGTTAATCTTTTTTTAAAGATTTATTTATTTACTTGAAAGAATTACACAGAGATGGAGGGGGAGAGAGAGGTCTTCCATCCGCTGGTTCACTCCCTAGTTGATTGCAGTGGCCGGAGCTGCACTGATTGGAAGCCAGGAGCCAGGAGCTTCCTCTGGGTCTTCCCATGTGGGTGCAGGGGCCCAAGGACTTGGGCCATCTTCTACTGCTTTCCCAGGCTATAGCAGAGAGCTGGATTGGAAGTAGAGCAGCCCATATGGGATGCTGGCACTGCAGGGAGTGGCTTTACCCACTTAAAATAAACATCGCTAATTCCTTTTGCTTTGTTACTTGAGTAAGGTAAAAATGAACTGCATCATAGGAAACATTGTTTTAACCACTGCTTAACACACTGTTTTAACCACTGCTTATTAAATATTAGTATTTGACATTCATTATAACTCTAATGTTATTTCTTTTTTTTTATTTTTTTTTTAACATTTTTTTTTTTTGACAGGCATAGTGGACAGTGAGAGAGAGAGACAGAGAGAGAAAGGTCTTCCTTTGCCGTTGGTTCACCCTCCAATGGCCGCCGCTGCAGCCGGCGCACCGCGCTGATCCTGGCAGGAGCCAGGAGCCAGGTGCTTTTCCTGGTCTCCCATGGGGTGCAGGGCCCAAGCACCTGGGCCATCCTCCACTGCACTCCCTGGCCATAGCAGAGAGCTGGCCTGGAAGAGGGGCAACCGGGACAGAATCCGGCGCCCCAACCGGGACTAGAACCCGGTGTGCCGGCGCCGCAAGGTGGAGGATTAGCCTACTGAGCCACGGCGCCGGCTCTAATGTTATTTCTTAGACTACAAGGTAGCTTAATTTATTGAGAGGAATTTAACAATGGCATAACTTAAAGTGTAGCAAGGCAGGAGTGTTTACCAATTAGTGCAGATTACTGACCGTTCCATTTGTATAGCTTCCATTGAAATTGACAGGAATCTTCAAACAATTCCATTTTGTCCTGTAGCTTTCAGATCCTAAAAGCATTGAAGACTTTAATCACTGTGCAAATACTGTGCATTTATAGAAAGTAGAATTTGTGCATTCCAAAATAATGCTATATGGACTTTGCTTGAGGACTTAGCCATGTTATTTAACCAGATTAAAAGCTACAGGCTTGGGGCTGGCATTGTGGTGCAGAGGGCTAAGCCACCACTTGTGATGCTGACATCTTACATGAGTGCTGGTTTGGTTTCAACTGCACCCTTTCCCATCCAGCTCCCTTCTAATGCACCTGGGGCAGCTGTCAAAGATGGCCCAAATCCTTGGCCTCCTACCACCCACGTGGAAGACCTTATAGGAGTTCTAGGTTCCTGGCTTCAGCCTTGCCTAGCCCTGGCCATTTGTGACCATTTGTGGAGTTAACCAGCAAATGGATGATCTTTTTCTCCATCCCTCCTCCTCTCTGTGACTCTGCCTTTTAAATAAATATTCAATAAACCATAAGCAAGAGAAAGAGAAATTACATTCTCATTTAGAACAGATCTACATTGGCAAAGCCCTGTAGGAGACTGATTTTTTTTTTTTTTACAATAGGTGATGAAAATTTAGCCATTTTAATTAAAAACTGCAGAATTTGTCAATGGCACTATCTTTGCAAAGGATATTTAAGCCCTTTAAATGCTTTTTTTTCCTCAAATTTCTAAATGAACAATGTGCTCCCTACTATTCTGTCAGAAATTATCAAGTAGCTGAAGAACCTTTGGTAGAACGGAAATGTAATTCTGCCACTTGGGTTGAGTTAAGAGCATATTACAAGGAGTCAGTAAACATAGTTTAAGAGGTGCTACTCACTCACTGTGTGACTTAAGGAAATCTGTCACTGGTTCTAAGCATTCTTACAGTCCTTTGTATATCTGTGGTATTGGTTGTAATGTCTCCTTTTTATTTTATTTATTGGATTTTTTGTTAGTGTGGTTAAAAGCTTGTCTATTTTTAAGATTAGCTTTTTTGTTTTGATCTTTTGTAATCTTTTTAGTTTCATTTATTTCTCCTCTGATTTTTATTATTTCTCACCTCTTGCTAATTTTTGGTTTGGTGTGTTCTTGTTTTTCTAAGTACTTAAGATGCATCACCAAATTAAGATCTAGTTTTTATGTAGACATTAATTGGTATACACTTTTCTCTTAATCTTGCTTGCTGTATTCCAAAGGTTTTGAAATATTGTGTTTTCACTTCAGTTTGTTTCAAGAAATTTTTTGATTTTTTTTTAATGTTTTCAATAATCTCATTTCTAGAATGACTAGGTTGGACAAACTAATCACACTGAAGTTCCTTGCTGTTTACCATTGTAAACATGGCCCAATACTCCACCACAGTTGATAGCTTTTAAGTAAAAATGACAATTAATATATTTTAAGTCAAATTTTTACCTTTTGATTATCAAATAAAACACAGATAAAAACCTACAAATTAGATAGATGCTTGCCTCAGAACATCTCATTAAACTATCACCCCAGTTTACAAATAACTTTGCCAACCACCCCATAAGCCCAGTACTCCCCAAAGTAAACACTATTTTCATTTTTAAAGTAATTGTCATTTTTTAGAATTTCTTCAATTATTTATTATACTTCATAGATCAGCTTTGTTCAGGTATAATTTATCTCCTATAAAGTGCAGTTATCATGAGTGTACTGTTATGGTTTTAACAAATGTATGCATTCATGTAATGAGCAGCCAAATCAGGATATAAAATATTTCAATGAACCTCAAATGTTTATTGCCCTGGACAGTCAATTCCCATCCCTCTCAGTCTCAATCCCAGGCAACATTCATATTTTTGAGCTATATTATTGTCCTATTATTTTGGAATTTATATAGCATATGAGTACTTAAAAATGTTCATGCAAAAATGGAATTAAAAGTATGAGTTTTGAAATATGTGCACAATTTCTTATAAATTGAAAATAGATGTAAAGAATATAATTATATTTTTGTTAATGTATACCTACTGCCTTAAGATGTTCAAAATGAATGGTCAACATTTGATGCTGATGTTTCTTATATCTTCATAATTTGAATTATTCTTTGTTTTTATTACTATACATTTCTAGAAAATAGTAATTAATTCCCTTTAATCAGAATTAAGATATTTGTTTCTTGGATATAATCATGAAGAATTTCATTTGTGAACAATTTAGAACAAGATAAAGTTGGATAGTTTGAAAACTTACATAATAAATTTCAGTTGCAACTAAGTTAGTATTAAATGTAAGTTGATTTCTACATTCGTTTATTAGAATTTCTTATGATTCATCAATTGAAAAATGAGTGATTATTCCTATAAGGAAAATTTTAAAAATTGAAATATACTTATTATTCAAAGTTGTTGTAACTCCAGCATCATCTTTGGGACTATATAAGGAGGATTAAATGCCATAGTAAAAGTTCAACAGTGAGCTCATTTCATAATTTCCTTAATAAAATAGCCTAGTGACAATACATTTTTTTCACTGATGTCAATTTTCATATTAATTCTAGATGTTTTTTTGAGATTTATTTACTTGAAAGTCAGTTGCACACAGAGAGGTGGAGAGGCAAAGAGAAAGGGAGGGAGGGAGGGAGGGAGAGGGGGAGAGAGAGAGGTCTTTGATCTAGTGGTTCATTCTCCAGTTGGCTAAGACTGTTGGAGCTGCGCCTATCCAGAGCCAGGAGCTTCTTCCAGGTCTCCCATGTGGGTTCAGGGCCCCAAGGACTTGGGCTATCTTCTGATTTCCTAGGCCATAGCAGATTGCTAATTGGGAGTGGAGCAGCCAAGACATGAACCGGCATTCGTATGGGATGCAGGCACTGCAGGCGGTGGCTTTACCCACTACGCCACAGTGCTGACCCCATTTTTCTATTTTAAACCCAAATTTGTTCTTTCTGGGTTTGAAGTTTTGTTTAAAGTTGTGAGTCTTTATTTATTTTCTTGACCTATGCCGTAATGGATGTGAAGCTTTTGATTTCTCTTTCAGTGTGTATAACAGAACATTTTCCTTCTGGCACCTGATAATTTTAAGATTCAAATTTCTTTGTTTAAAATGAACAAACCATTGACTGACCTCAACGCTTTTCATATCCTAACTCGGTTTTATCTAAACCCTTTGATAGCACTAAGGTTTTTAAAGACAGAAATTTTGTCCATTTTACTATTCCTTTTTAGAGAAAAATAACATTAACTAAAAACTCCTCTCTGAAATATTTTCTCTGTGTTTCAGTAAAGTTAAAGTGGCTCTTTACTCTTTTTTATGCAAAGGTGTTATTTCAAGGTCTTGACCTCTGAGTTTATAGCTTCTTTTAGAGCTAATGCATTACTGTTAAATGGTGAGTCACCTTTAATATTAATTAATTTGGGAATTTAATTTAAATATTTGAAAGAGGAAGAGACAGATCTCCCATCCTTAGTTTATTCCCCAAATGGTCTCAGGCTAGGACAGACTGAGGCCAGGAGCCTGGGACTCTGTCCTGGTCTTCTATGAGGGTGGTGGTGTCCCATATACTTAGGCCATCTTCTGCTGTTTTCTCAGGCACATTAGCAGGGAGCTGGATTGGAAGTAGGGTATCTGGGATTCAAACTTATGCTCATGTGGGTTGCTGGAATCACATGTGGTAGCTTAACAATACTGGCCCCTAAACAAATATTAATGTATACTTTATAGGCAATATTCTGTAATCAGAATTAGAACTTCTAAAATAAAGTTTCTATGTTCTGTAATTCCTAGACTACCATATAATTCCTAGACTAGCATAAAAAGTGAATAACCATACAAATTCAAGGTTTACATTTGTGAATAGATTATTGTCAGATCTGAAAAAAATCAAAGTAGTTGCTAAATAGAATAAGAATGAATCAGTGCTGTTGGCACTGTAGCATAGCTGGTGAAGCTGCTGCCTTTGGTGCCTGCATCCCATGTAGGTGCTGGTTCAAGTCCTGGTTGCTCCACTTCCGATCCGGCTCTCTGTTTTGGCCTCAGAAAGCAGTGGAAGATGGCCTAAGTCCTTGGGCCCCTGAGCCCCTGTGGGAGACCTGGAGGAAGCTTCTGGCTTCGGATTTGCCCAGCTCTAGCCTCGTGTCTATTTGGGGAGTGAATCAATCGGTGGAAGACCTCTCTTCCTCCGTCCCTCCCTGTCACTCTGCCTTTCAAATAAATAAATATATAAATCTTTAAAAATGAATCATTGCATTGGTATACCGGGAGCTTCAATCAGGCAAATATCCCAGAATGCATTCGATTGGAGGAAAAGGAAATATAAAAGTCAATAGAGAGAATGCATTCCCACAGATTTCAAGATCACTGTACAGAGCATTCTATGAAAATAAACACAAAGAGTGGATGAAAGGAGAAAGAATAGTAAGATAATAAATACATGAATTCTGTTATTGAACAGGTGAGAGATTGCTGTGTCCTAGGCACTCTTCCAGGCTTAGGAAACAGTTAAATGCCAAAAGACCTACACTATAACAGATATAAAATAACAAAGGATGAAAAAATTAAAGCAGAGGACAAGAATTTGAAATCGGTAGATTTTATGCTTTAGATGCAGTAGCTAAGGATGATCTTGCTTATCAGGAGTCATATGTGCACATATGAACATCCAAGAGGCTCCATTTGGGAAGAATAGTAAGCGATAGTGTCACAGAGAAAAGCAGCTAAATAAATGAGGGGGAGTTGGTTGGAGGTCTGTAGAGCACTGAAAAAGGTAAGTGGGTGTTTTCATGGGGAGAAAAAGCGAGTGTGCTCTCAGAGTCTAGAAATGGTGATAAGGAAGAAAGAATGCGATTGCCCCAAATTCCCGTCCCATGGAATGAGTAGTATGGGAGTCAAACCATAGTGTTTATTCTCAAAACATTTGTAGTTGACTTGATGAAGCAGGTCATTCCATAACCTGAAGGCAAAGGATACTAAAAACTCAGATTGCAGGTTGAAAACATGTTTCCAGAAACTCGCTGTGACATTTTCCTTGTACAAGATGGATTCATACATGTGGATATTTGATTTATTGCAAAGCTTTTGGGATTATTGATAAAGCAGCTAAGTTCTTACAGGGAAAAAAAACCAGAAATCTCTGCTTTTCTTAAGGCACAGTTGCTTCTATCAAACTGATTGGTTAGCTTTACCCTCTGGGGATGAAACTTTCCTGGGGTATGGATAAAAGGGTTTTTTTTTTTTTGTCTTAGAAATGAATTTAACTGTGACAATTTGGAGAGTTTTCTGGGTATCCTAACAAAATCTCTTCACGAAGCAATTCTTATGTAAACCTGGCTTAGGTGCTCTACCTAAGTCTTGTCTAAGGCTTAAAGTTCTATTGTTTATCGAGTCTTCCCCCCCCCCCCCCCATTTGTAAATGTTGTCCTTGTACATACAAGATCATAGCTCTCTATGGCTGTGAGTCTTTAGTTACTGTTACTCTCAAAATGTTTTATGTCTTTATTTATCTTATTTTAATTTATTCCCCTGTTACTCTTTTGCTTGTCACCCTGAAGTGGGGAATAGGAAATGTAGTGCAGAGAGTAAAATGAGCATATTTTATGATAACATAATGTGGTGTTTATTTTTCCCACTGGTGAGATCTTCAAAGTTCCTTTTTGAACTTACAAAAGGAATTGTCTGGTGGGGCCCTGTTCTGTAAAGTTTACTGAAGTGCTTAAGGATTTGAATATGTGGGGTAAACAAAATTATTGGCCATAATTGCTGTAAAAGTAACTATTTTTAAAGAGATTCTGACCTTCTGTGAAGAGGTACAAGAACTAAACACCATGACATTTTATTTATTCATTTTTAAAGATTTACTTGAAAGTTACGCAGAGAGAGAGGAGAGGCAGAGAGGAAGAGAGACAGAGAGGTCTTCCATCTGATGGTTCACTCCCCAATTGGCCACAAATGCCGGTGCTGTGCCAATCCGAAGCCAGGAGTGTCTTCCAGGTCTCCCACGTGGGTGCAGGGGCCAAGGACTTGGGCCATCTTCTACTGCTTTCCCAGGCCATAGCAGAGAGCTGGATTGGAAGAGGAACCACCGGGACTAGAACCAGTGCCCATATAGGATGCTAGGTCCTCAGGCCAGGGCTTTAACCTGCGCCACAGTGCCGGCCCCCACCATGACATTTGATGGGTGCATCTAGCTGATTTGGATTGCTCTTCTCATCAGCCCACAACACACAGAGAGGAGGAAAGTAAGAGCAAATCTGTAACCTAGAAGTAATCTCTAATAACATGACTGGTTTTATACAAAAGAACTATGTTCTAAAGTATCCTTGGAGACAAAATAATAGGATATAGGATTGCATGACTTTCCTTTGGACTTTGCTTCATGCTAGCCTGTTTTTTGGTACACTGGCCAGAAAAACATACTCCTTTATATCATCATCCAACACAAGAAGAACCTTGCCATGGCTGGGATGATAGTCAGTGGAAATGTTTTTGGAGAATGGTGGTGATTTTTGGAGAATGCTGATGATTTTTTGGAGAATGGTGGTGATACTTGTTTATATTTTTATTGCAATTTCTTTCTGTGCCTCTAAATTTCATACTTCATTTGTGATTAGGTGATTTTTTTTTAGTGCTGTGCTTTGATTTCTTATTTTTTATAAGGCTTGTGTATAAGTTTTACTTTGGCTTACATAAACTTTTTCCTATAGCAAGCTATCTTGAAAACAAATTAACATTGATTTTAAAAATAGAAAATGAGGGGGCCATGGTGTGGCTTAGTGGGTAAAGCTGCTGCCTACGTTGCTGGAATCCCATATGGGCATTGGTTAGAGTCCCAGCTGCTCCACTTCCGATCCAGCTCTCTGCTATGGCCAGGGAAAGCAATAGAAGATGGTCTACATTCTTGGGCTCCTGCACCTGTGTGGGGTACCCAGATGAAGCTCCTGGCTCCTGGCTTTGGATTGGCCCAGCTCTGGGCATTGTGGCCAATTGGGGAGAGAACTAGCTGATGGAAGACCTCGCTCTCGGCTCTCGCTCTCTCTCCCTCTCTCTGGCTCGCTCTCTCTCTGGCTCTCCTTCTCTCCCTGTATAACTCTTTCAAATAAATAAATCTTTTTAAAAAATAGGAAAACGAGACAAGAATGGTGATAAGAAATCCTAATAAAGCACTCTTAAGGTTTTGCTCCATTCTTCCTCACATTTCGAATTCTTCATGTTTATATTTGACCTCTTTCCATATTGCCTGTATCTCAACATTTTGAATGTGGTAATTAGATCTTTAGCCTTCAAAGTTAAGATATAAATGATTCATGTGTCATGTTTACAATATTAGAACATTCTGATAAACTTTTTTTTGAAAGTCAGTACACAGAGAGAAATCCTCTCTCCACTTATTCACTCTGTAGATGGTCACAATAGCCATGGCTGGGCCAGGCCAAAGCTAAGATACTGGAATTTCTTCCTGGTTTCCCATGTGGGTGGCAGTGGCTCAAGCATTTGGACCATCTTCTACATTTCTTAGGCCATTAGCAGGGAGCTGGATCAGAAGTGGGCACACCACCCAGCGCCCATATGGGATGCCTGCTTTATAGGCTGTAGTGTTACCTGCTGTGCCACAATGCTGGCCCCTGTGTAATTACTTTTACAAGTGAATTTTCTACCTTTTGGAAATTTCCTTACTTTTTAGTGTCTCTTTCTGTTTGAAGAACTTTTTCCCCCCTCAAAGGATATACACACTTTTGATTGTTTTCCTTTTAAGCATTTATTTTTTAGTTTATTTTGAAAAACAGAGAAAGAGACAGGGATCTTTCATACACTGGGTCACTCCCCAAATGCCTACAAGGGCCAGGACTGGGCCAGTCAGAAACCAGGAGCTCCTAGGTTTTCCATGTGGATGCAGGGGACATTCTCTTCTGCTTTCCAGGTGCATTAGCAGGGAGCTGGATCAGAAGTGGGGCAGCCAGGATTCCACCATTGTCTGTATGGGATGCTGCCATCAGTAGCACTGGCTTTACCTGCTATACCACAGTGCTGGCCCCCAACAAACTCTTTAATAACCCCACTTTCGAGAGTATATCCAAAAGAAGTGAAATTGGCATATGAAGGAGATAACTGCACTCCAATATTTATAGTAGCTCAATGCACAATATTAAAGATATGGTATTAACCTAGATGCCCATTATGTAAGGATGCTTATGTGATATATAAAAATACTGGACTACTAGCCATAAAAAACAAAATCTTGACATTTACAACAATGCACTGGAGTGGAGATTATTATGCTAAGTGAAATAAGCCAGATCCAGAAAGACAAATATCACTTGTTTCCTCTTATTTCTGGAAGTTTATATAGAGAATATTAAAATGGCATGGATTTCATATAATTTGGTATATGGTTATAAATATTACTTCACTGAATCATACTAAGTACATGACAATACACCTTTGTCTCATGATTATTATCATTAATCCCACATTGTGTGATAATATCCCTGTTTTCAAGAAGTACTGTATTTATGTATATATTATCTACATATAAAATGCGTATGGCAACATGTTAATTTTTTTTGACGGGTAGAGTTATAGACAGAGACAGAGAAAGGTCTTCCTTCTGTTGGTTCACTCCCCAAATGGCCACTATGGTTGGCACTGTGCTGATCCAAAGCCAGGAGCCAGGTGCTTCCTCCTGGTCTCCCGCGTGGGTGCAGGCACCCAAGCACTTGGGCCATCCTCCACTGCCCTCCCAGGCCACAGCAGAGAGCTCGCCTAGAAGAGGAGCAACCGGGACTAGAACCCGGCGCCCATATGGGATGTCGGCGCCGCAGGCGGAGGATTAATCTAGTGAACCACGTTGCTGGGCGCAATTGATAAATCTTAAAATTAAAAAAAATAAAGAAAAAACTTGTTTTAACAGATCTGATGGTGATTGATTCTCTGAGCTTTTATTTGGGAATGTCTTTATTCTCCCTCATACCTGAAGGATAGCTTTGTGGGACATGGTATTCTTGGTTGATAATTGTTTTCCTTTAGCACTGTAGAAATCTCTCTCTAATGCCTCCTGACTTGTAATTTTCTGTTGAGCAGTCCTTAATCAGAAGAGTCAGCAGTCCTTTATGTGTTATTTGCTTCTTTTCTCTTGAAGCTTTGAGAATCCTCTTTAACTTTGGTGAGCTTGATTATGATGTATGGTGGGGTGGATTTGGTTGGGTTGAATCTGGTGATCTTTAACATTCCTATACCTGGATGATTCTATGTATTTTTAGTTTTGGGAAGTTTTTTTTTTTTTTGCCATTATATCTGAATATTTTTTCTAATTGTTTGGTGTTCTTAAACCTGTTTGAATTTCAATAACTCAGATATTTGTTCTTTTCATATTTTTCCATCTTTTTTGTAAGCTTTGTTTCTCTTAATTCTTTTTTTCTACTCCAATTATGTATTTTCTAATACCTTGTCTTCAAGCTCACTGATTCATTCTTGTAATTGAGCTATTCTTCTCTTGATACCTTCTATTGCTTTTAAAGTATTACTTCATGTACTTTTTTTTTTTGACAGGCAGAGTAGACAGTAAGAGAGAGAGACAGAGAGAAAAGTCTTCCTTTTTTTTTTTGCCGTTGGTTCACCCTCCAATGGCCGCCGCGGCCGGTGCGCTGTGGCAGGCGCACCTCGCTGATCCGATGGCAGGAGCTAGGTGCTTATCCTGGTCTCCCATGGGGTGCAGGGCCCAAGTACTTGGGCCATCCTCCACTGCACTCCCGGGCCACAGCAGAGCTGGCCTGGAAGAGGGGGCAACCAGGACAGAATCCGGCGCCCCGACCGGGACTAGAACCCGGTGTGCCGGCGCCGCAAGGCGGAGGATTAGCCTAGTGAGCCAGGGCGCCGGCCTACTTCATGTACTTCTCAGTTGAAGGATTTCTGTAAGATTTTGTTTAATTCATCTCTCTATCAAATCTGTTAGAGTATTTTTTCCTCTGTGTTCTCTTCGGTTCCACTGATTTTCCTTAAAATAGCTATTTTGAAATCTTCCTTTGAGTATTTGGAAATTTCATTTCATAGACAGTTGGCTTCTGGCACATTATTTTGTTCTTTAGGCAAGGTCATGCTTCCCTGGAAGTTCCTGATGATTGTTGGAGTATGATGTAGTCTGTGCATTGAATGATTAGTTTTAGTAATTTAGTTTTGTTTGTGGCTGTCATTCTATAAATTGTGAGCTTCTGTTCTTGGGAGGTGGGCTGTAGTCTGTCTGATGCTGTGGTAGGCTCACTGCCTGATGTAATCATTGGTGATGTTTGTTGAGGTATGACTGCTCAAGCAGGATTGTTGAGCATTAAAGCAGGTCCAGAGGCTTTGTCTGCAAAGCACTGGCCTGGTGACAAGGACTGTTAGAATCTACTGAGTGCTGGGATTTAACAGCATGGCACTGAGTTAAAAAAATTCCTGTGATTCCTTGCTATCTTACTAAAGCTATAAGAGAGTTGAAAGATGCAGTTTCTCTTGTACTCAGGCAGGCCCTCAAGTGGGGCTCTACATACCCAGCTTTTAGATCCAAAGTGTGGTCCTGAGCTCCCTCTCCAGACCTTTCAGCATGGCTATTTGGGTGAGGGATAGTCGAGGTGACCGGGATGTTGAAGCTCCAGATATTCACTCTGAGGATAAAGGCCTGGGGAAAAGAGGAAGTGGGTTCAGCATAACTGAATTTTTTGGCAGTGTGCCTGGCACTGGGATTCAGTTTGGCATCCCTCCCCCGAAGAGGGAGGCATCTCTTGCCAGGTTATTGGGCCGCAATGGACGGAGTTGCACCGATCAGAAGCCAGGAGCCTGGAGCTTCTTCGGGGTCTCCCACGCACTTAGGCCATCTTCTGCTGCTTTCTCAGGCCATAGCAGAGAGCTAGATTGTAAGTGGAGCAGCCAGGACTCGAACCGGTGACCGTAAGGGATTCTGGCACTGAAGACCGGAGCTTTAACCCACTATGTCACAGCACCAGCCCCTCTAATGAGGTTTCAATTCTAAACATTCATTTCTAATTCGAAATTATCCATATCTTTTTTTGGTACAATACTACTGATATTTATGCATCTTTTATTTAATCCTGAAACTGGGTGTATTGTGCTAATATGTCCTAATTCTCATGTGAAAATTGTTTTTTGTTGGAGTCTCTTGTATGTAGCCTGCAGTTCTTCAGATACTCCTGTTACTTTGTAAAATATTGTGAATAAGTGAAAAGATGTATTAATTTATTCATGCTTTTTAGGTTATAGGCTTTTTAGATTATAGCCATCCGTTGAAGATAACAGGGCAGTGTGTTAGAGGGAACCAGGATCCCTATTGATTTTGAACCTGCCTACCCCAAAATTGATGTGTGTGTGTGTGTGTCGGGGGGAACATTGCTGTAGTTTAAGCAACTCTTATTTGAGGTCTTGAGTTACAGCAGCCAAAACCAGTATATCGTATAACAGACACTATTTCTACAAAAGGATAGGAAAGCAATTCTGTGATTAACTGTAGATTTGTCGATAAATGACCTGATCAAAATGAAGATTCTTCATCAAGAATTCTGCCATAGCATCCTTCTCCATTCATAATAAATATAACTCAGGTTTTTAAAATTTTCATAGCTTGCCTCAAAATGCATAATACTTTTAATATATTGATAGAAATAAACACTAAAGGAGCTACAATATTTGCTATGGGAAAAATTTCCCCATGTGGTATATAAATTATTCACATAATTAAAAATACATTATGCTTAAACTATTTCTGACCTATTGTTCTTGAGAAAGAGTTAAGACAAAAAAAGGCAGTCCATCTAAATTAGAAGCTCTTAGCCCTAAGAGAGAGGTCAGAGGTCATCTTACTTGCAAGGAGCTGTGAGACTTTCTGCCTGATAATTGTTCTCAGAATGATCAGTAGGAGAAAACTGAGGTTGGCAACTTAGCAGATGGCTAGAAGATGTCTTTCCTTTTGACAAGGAAGGCAGAGCAGGCTGAAAATATGCTTAACAGAGATGTTGACATGTAAAGGTAGTACAGCTGGAGCACGCTTATCAGATGAATCAATAATTAAAGGATGATCTCGGTTTTTCTGTGGTATGCAAAGCAATTCATGGCTGCTGAAATTAATTAATATTGGAAGTGAGGCCAACAGCTTTAATCAATCTTAAAAGCTTCTTATTGTGAGCATACCACAAGTAAATCCTCATAAAAAATAGAGGAAGTCTTTCTATTCAATTATCAGTTTTGGAAAACATCATACTGACTTTCATGGAAGCATCCTAGGGAGAGACTGATTAGCCAGAATGAAAGACTGATCAAAGGTATCGTTAAAAAGGGAATGTTTCTTACAATGTCAGCTTAAAAGACTGAGTTATGTTTGATAAGGGATTTGGAGTGAGTGATTATTTTAGAAATGATGTTATTTAGGTCTTTTTGTCTAATTGGAGATTTAAAATATCTATTGCAGCCTATTGAATCAAATTAGGTTTGTTTGACACTTGGATGCTACAAATAAATCACTGAGCATAAGAAGAGATTCTGTTAGGAGAGGAAACACCAAAACAAGAATCAAACTAGGATCTGATCCTTGCTTTGCCATTGACTAAGTCTTGCTATGGGTGCATACTAGCTCTGAAATTCTGTAATTTTCAAAAGAAGTTTCAGTCTTGCTAACTGAAATTTTGTTATGTATGTTCCTGAATCTGATATTTGAAAGGGAAGGAGTTTTGGAAAATTTAATTTGCAACTGATTATGATTCAGATCTTAAAACTCCTTTCATTCATTACTTTGAAGTCATAAGACTTTTTCTGATTAGCACTGATAAAGAGTCAATTAAAGGTGCACCTACCTGGCTGGGGCCTTTCGTAAATGCAAACAGCTCTATTCTAGGAGTGCCAAAAGAGGTTACAGCTGCTCTTATTATATGAACAAATGGCTTGTATTTTATTAAAAATCACAGCTTGATCATAAGTGTTAGGAATAACATAAATGAATTTTTTTTTGAGATTGAACAGGAAATGGTATTACACTGGAATGGTAAAAAAACATTTGATTTAGCAGGAAGGAATTTTTACATTTCAGGTTTTATAGGCTTTTAGTTTTTAGGAGAACTTCATTAAATGGATTGTAACCATATATTCTCAATTCATAGCCCACATAATAAGCGGTTCTATAAAGTTACCTTTCTTTATATGATTGCAAGGCATTGCACAGAGAGGCTCAGTGTTATTACTATTATCTATTTGTTGTCATTGAAGAGTCTTAGTTATAGATATTTTAATTCACTAACCCACTGCAGAACATTAAATGAGAAAAACTGGAGGAAACAATGAAATATACTTTTATTCATATGACCTAATGGTTTTTTTTTTAAATAAGAAATGAAAGAGTGGCTTATATTATTCCTTGTAGTAGAGTGACAACTCACTATATTCCTTCCAGACTCTCTATGACGCTGCTAACTTTATATCATTATTTGAGGAGGATACCCTGAAGGTTGCCTCAGTACTTGGTAACATTCAAAATGGCACCAATCAGTGTCAGCTACTTCTGTCATTCTTTAGAGGTAGTAATTTAATTAAAATGAATTTTCTCCCTCACATCTCATATTCCATGTCAGTAGTATTCTTTATTTGCCAGGATATTTTTTAACTGAGTTAGACAGATGGTTGTCTCTTTTTGAAAGACAAGGCAAAAAGCCAAAAAAAAAGTGCCAAGATAGCACGCTTCTATTAGAAATAGGAACCGGGGGATTTCGTATATTTGACATGCTATCTGGAGGCTCAGAATGCCCTTTTTAATGAAAAATAAAATTATCAATCCAAATCTATAAAATGTAGACTCATTCCTTGTTAAACCTGAAACTCAAGGTAGTATGTAAATAAAACATATGAATCACAACGTAACATAACAGGTCTTAAACAAGGTGTTGTGGGTTCAGTTGTGTCTCCTTAATAGAAATATTGAAGTCTTGGGGCTGGCACTTGTGGTGCAGCGGGTTGAAGCCCTGTCCTGAAGTGCCGGCATCCCATATGGGCGCCGGTTCAAGTCCTGGCTGCTCCACTGCCAATCCAGCTCTCAGCTATGGCCTGGAAAAGCAGTGAAAGATGGCCCAAGCCCTTGGGCCCCTGCACCCATGTGGGAGACCCGGAAGAAGCTCCTGGCTTCAGATCGGTGCAGATCTGGCCATTAACAACCATCTGGGTAGTGAACCAGCTGATGAAAGACATCTCTCTCTGTCTCTACCTCTCTCTGTAACTCTGTCTTTCAAATAAATAAAATCTTTAAAAAATATTGAATTCCTAAAGCACATTTCCTAAAATGTGGCTTTTGTTGGAAATGAGGACTTTACAGATGTAATCAAGTTACAATGAAGTCATACTGGATTACAGTGGGCTCTAACTAATCATTGATGTCCAAAGATAGGCATATACACAAGAAGGAAAGCAATCTGAAGACAGGCAGAGATTAAAGTGATGCAGCTGTAAGCCAAAGAACACCAAAGAACCCATCAGCCACCTGCAGCTGAGAGAGAGGTATGAAAAAAATTCTCTCCCAGGGCTTGCAGAAATAAATGAATACTGCTAACATGTTAATTTTGGACTTCTGGCCTCCTAAACCATGAGAGACAAGTTTTTGTTTTCATTCATGTAGTTTGTGGTACTTTGCTACAGTAGCCATAGGAAACTATCAAAAGATATTTAGGGAAATGGTACTATAGGATAGAGTGAGGAAGAAGTGTAAGGGACTTTAAAGATCACGTGTTATAATTGATTTTGTGAAACACACTTTAACTGAAGCATATGTAAAGCCATTTTGACTAGATCATGGTTGTATTTTTTTTTTTTTTACTTTGATAAGGTTCTTTACCCTGGATACTTGTAATTTGCAAAAGTCAAGAACTTTGGCAAATTTAAATTCCTAGAAATCTACCAAGTATTTCTTCTAAGGATAAAAAATCACTTAGAAAGTTTATAAGATTGGCCTGACAAACTGAAAGCTTAGAATGGTGTGCCTGCCTACCGGTCTAACTCATTTTGAGCTTTTGCAATGTAGATTGTTCTGTGATTGTCACAAAGCCCTTAGTGCCATTTTCCATTCCGGTTTTTGTTATCACATGTAACCAAGCAGTCCAGATACTCACTGTATTTTTGACTTTCCATCTATAGATGTAAGACTATCACACTGGAGCCTACTAACATTTAATGGGTGCCTGTTATGGTACAGATCCTATGTTTGAGGAATTTACGTTCCAATGGAGAAGACAGGTGCTATCATGCAAATAAGATTAGTGCTATAAATAAGATTTATACTAACTGTACTAATTTTACTCTAATGGAAGGCAACCTGGTGCCAGGTTAGCCAGGGAGATTGGGGAGAGTCTTATGGGTAAAATGCCGTTTAAATTGAGAGATAGTCATGCAAAGAACTTTCTATCAAAGTCCCTGTAACAAAAGAGTTTCTGTGTAAGAAGAAGCAGTCTGACTAGAGCATAAGGAGACAGACAATTGAACCTGAGAATAGAGAAACAGGAAGAAGCTAAGTCATACAAGACATTGCAATTCTTGGTAAGGGTTTTGGATGTTATTTTAAGTTTTATGGGGACACACTGAAAAGCTTTAACCTAGAAAGCAGCATTGTCAGACATGTTTTCTAAAAATGACCCTAGGTGCTATGAAGAGGACAGGTCATGGGGGAAAAGTGTGGAAATAGGGAGATAAATTAAGGGAATATTTTATTTGTCCAGGTTAGCAATGATCGTGACCTCAACTAGGGTTTTCAAATCCAGTGGAAATGGATTTGAGACATTTAAACAGTGTAAATAGATTTGGAAATAGATTTTTGGAGGTATGATAATACTTATGATGAGACCTGAACTTTGAAGAAAAGAGAATTCCCAAGGATGACTTTTACATTATTGTCACAAATGGAGAAGGCTCCCAGAGAAATTTAGACGTTTACCTGCAGTCTTATTTGGGCTCTCTTAAGGATGAGTGTTCTGTGAGGTGTTGCAAGTGACAACCTGAGTTGAGAGGTAGATCAAGTAGATGATATAGGTATAGAGATAGTATTTGTACTCATGGTACTAGATAAGATAACTTACGGAGAAACGTAGAGGAAAATTTTTAAGACAAATCTCTGGGGACACTTTGGCTTCTGAAATCTTACAGAAGGGAAAGACCAAACAAAGAAAACTGAGAAAAACTATCTAGTTGAGATAAAAGAATAACCAGATGATGCTTCAGGGTGAGCATTGTCCTCCATGGCAAATGCTGCTAATGGGTCAATAAAATTAAATCAGATTTTGCCATTGGTTAGGGCGAAATATAAGTCATTAATAACTTTGGTAAGAGCTTTTTGGGACAAAGAAGTTAAGTATGATAGGTCTTCAAGGTGCTGACACAGTGGCATAGAGGCTAAAGCCGCAGCCTGCAGTGCCAGCATTCCATATGGGCACCAGTTCGAGTCCCGGCTGCTCCACTTCCGATCCAGTTCTCTACTATGGCCTAGGAAAGCAGTGGAAGATGGCCCAAGTTCTTGGGTCCCTGTACCTGTGTGGGAGACCTGGAAGAAGCTCTTGGCTTCCGATCAGCGCAGCTCCAGCCATTGCAGCCATTTGGGGGAGTGAACCATCAGATGGAAGACTGCTCTCTTTCTGCCTCTCCTTCTCTTTCTGTGTAACTCTTTCAAAGAAATAAATAAAATCTTTAAAAAAGTCTTCAAAAAGTTCATGGAAAATGTATATTATTAAAAAGCTATGCATGGGTTTCAAAAATTACAATAAAATTTAATTTCCATGAACTGTGAAGTACTCATACAGATAAATATTTGGAGGAATATTTTTAAATTTTTTAAAATTTATTTATTTGAAAGGCAGAGTGACATTATACACACAGACACACAGAGAGAGAGAGAACGAGAGAGAACGAGAGCGAGCTAGGGAGCACGAGAGTGCTTGCTTTCATCTGCTGGTTTATTCCCCAAATAGTCTCAACTGGTGGAGCTAGGCTGAAGCCAGGAACTTTTTCCAGGTATCCCCATTGGTGCCCAAGTACTCGGACCATCTTCTGCCACCTTCCCAGGCACATTAGCAGTGAACTAGAACAGAAGGGGAACAGTTGAGACTTGAATTGTTGCCCATATTCTGGCACCACAGGTGTATTTCTATACAGTAGTTTAAAAATTAAAATGAAGATCTTGAAGTTGAGCTAGGTGAATATATTTGTTTGTAGGATTGTTACAATTGAAGGACAAAAGATAAATGGACAGTTTTTGGTCTGTTTGCTATGTTAAGATGAATGATAATGAGGCATATTTGAGTAATAGTTGGGTTAGTTCAGCAGAGGAAGAAATTCAGAGAAAGGTGTAATTACAGGAGCAACTTCCTTGTGATATCAAGAAGGAATCAGATTCCAGGCAGAAATAAGTACATTTATAAGATACACTGCTTTTGTAATAGCTTCAAACAACAAAGTATGATGTTTAGAGTCAGTCTCTGAAGATAGACTTCATGGAGTCTAAACTTGTGTTTGCTACTTGTTTTTTTAGTTTTTACTTGTCATTTCCTCTTCTCTAAAATGCAGATAAACTAATAGCACATAGGTCATAGGGTTGCAGTTAGTAATTATATAGGTTGAAATGGGTAAAAGTTATAAAGTAGGTTTTGACACACATTTACTTCTTGGTAAATAGCAACAGTTGATGTGCTTTCTGTTATCTAGGAACATAACCGGTGTATTGGTCAAAATGTTGATGTGTAGATGAGGTAATTTATCAGCTAATAGTTGTTAGCTGGTTGTATCTATAGGTCTACAAAGAATACAGTGATATTTATCAGAGGGATTATTTGATAAATAACAGATAAAAATGTAAAGAGAGAAGACATTGGATGGTTATTTTTCTCCTAATCAAATGCATCCTGATATCAGTGGGAAGAATTTAGGTCTGAAAATCCTTTATCACTGAATTATTATGAGAAGCAAATGAGGTAATCTCTAAGAAATTCTTAAGCTAAAAAGCACTGTATGAATGGCACTGTTATTTTGTTGACACAACTCATAAAGTGAAATGTTTCTTCAAACAATTGAGCACAGATAACACTAAAAAGCATCATGTAACTACTTGGATTTTGTTTTCTGAGTCACTGGTATGTTTTTTTTATTAATGTTTCACAGATGCTATATTAAAGAATGTCTACTTTTTTTCTACATTACATCTCTACTAAGTTTGCAAAAAAATTTGTAAATTCAATATATGTTTATATAGTGAAATAGTAGTCTTAAAATACTGAATATACCTCTTAGTGTTTGGGATTCTCTCATAGTCCAAATGTGATTATTGCACAGGCTAAGTTTATTTTAAAACATGTCTTAGGCATTCATGTTCGAATCAAATAAATGGCATGTGAAAATCCTGGCAGACTTAGCATTTTGACAACATGAAATTTTCCCATCCAGCTGGTCATTAGGCCTTTCCAACTGTCAGTGTCTCTTGCAATCTGCTTTAATAGTGGCATATAATTAGCATTATACAGATCAGAGACATTGGGGGGTAATATTCCAATGCAAATACCAAAATCCCAAGAAAGTTAACTCGAAGTGACATATGTCCTCACCATCCTTCATGACAGTCTTTAACTCTGAAGGCAGTAACAGTTGATTTGTGTAAAGTGCTTTGAATCATAATATGGGAATATTGCAATTAAATACTTACTGGAGTTCCAGAAAATATATTGAGGTGACTGTTATAAACAACAATATATTGTTAATGCACATTGTCCTCATGTATATATTTTAGTATTCATTTTAAAGAATTGTGTCAAATAATTGAGCATAAATGGTTTCTAGGCTTTGGTGAATTTTGAAGATTTGAGTATATGGGGATGTTTAAATCAACACAATTTTGTAAGGTAGTAATATTGTATGACTGATTATTCTTGTTTTAATGTATCATTAAGTGAGTTATATAGACACTTCAACATCTATATACATTAACACATGTAGGACATGTCTAGAACAAAAATATTTCACTTTTAAAATCAAGATTATGATACCTGAATAGAACTTGAAGTATTTTTTAATTCCTTGAGTTAAGGAATTCCATTTGGAATTTTAATATTTTAACATCTAATGTCTTTACTTTTAACAAGAATGCCTTGATTTTGTAGTTCCATGCCATCATGGAAAGTTTCTGTCATCATGAAATGTAATCTTAGTGCAGCTGCATGTAGATGGATAGTTCACTGCTTCCCAGACTGTTTATGTGAAACTATGTGTGATACTGTTCTGTGTGAAAGTACTGTGCAGAGACCTAATTGCAAAACTTGGAACAGAGGAAAGAGAATACTATGATGTGCTGCTTCTTGAAGTTTGAGTGTCTTTGTAGCAAGTTAATTGGAGAATGATCAGTAATTAAATATTCTCAGGGAAAAATGAAATCTACCAGGCTTCAAATCTGCCCACATAAAACTTACTGTTTGGTGGAGCAAGTCCAAGATGCCAACTGGGTATCCAGGCTTATAAGTCGGCATGGCCCAAGATACCGACACACTGAGTAGTGAGTTTCCCATCTCCTGAAGACTTGGGATTTGACTTTTTTACAGCTGCTAATGATAAATTGGGCAATAACTAGAAACCATTGAGTAAAAGAATGAAACTGCAGTCTGGAATTTACATGTGAATATCCCAAGTAAAAAAATGTTCACTAATAAAGTCTGAACTAAATGTCAGATGGGATTTCTTTATTCCTTTTGAGGTTTTCATGAGCTCATTCTGTGCCCAAGAGAGTTGGTAAGAGATTCCTGACTGGAGTTTTTCATTCTCCATAAACTTACTTGTGTCCCTTGATGATCATGCTCTTTTCATAAAACCAGACTCATTTTCTGGCTGGAGATCATTAGATATTTGTTTATAAAGTTATTTCTGTTTCTATGAAAATATAAACCACACTTTCTAGCTCCTGTTATGTACTGGAGTAGGCCAAGTATGAAGTTGAAGGACAAGCAGTCTTACTCATCTATATGCCCTACAGACATGTCATTAGATATCCAAGTCATTGGAATTTTAGGCAAATCAGGGCAGAGAAGAGCAGAGCAGGGATGTTATAATGCTGTATTAATACTGATTTGATGTTTGAAAAACTGGATATCCAGAAAAGACAAGTAGATTGGTTTGAAGTCACACAACTGGTTACATTCAAATAACCATCAGTAAAACACAGGTCCAATTTTCTAGGGATTTCTACACTTTATTCTGCTTTTTAATATCCAATGACAACATAAGTGTTGCTTATTCATTCCTCTGAGTTCTCAGTTCAGGAGTATACTGTATGTAGAAAGTGCATCTCTCTAGCTTTTGTGACTCCTAGAATATAATCTTCTTGCAATAAAGAAACCCCAATATGAATTCCCCAAATACATTACAGTGGCCTAAATGTATATGTACTTCAGAAATATGTGTTGAAGTCCTATTCTGTAAGGTGATAACATTAGGAAGTAGGTCCTTTCAGAGGCAATTAGGTCATGAGAGCAGTGCCTCTATGAATGGGACGAATGCTCTTAGAGACCTGACAGATTCCCCCATCCATTTCCACCATAAAAAAAAGGAAAAACTATCTCTGAATCAGGAATTCTGCCACTAAATCTGCTGGTATCTTAAACTTCTCAGACTTCAGAACTCTGAGAAAGACATTTCTGTTTACAAAGGCATTTCATGTTTACAAATGCTATATGGCATTTTGTTAGAGCACCCTGAATGAACTGTAGGTGTCATCCAAAGGTTCATGGAAAGTGCAAACTGTGGAACAAAGTACTTCAAACAATTTTTGCATCAAAATGAGCTTTGACTTCATCTTCCCATGAACTTTTTGAAGATTCTTCGTGTTGCAACATGGGAATTTATTGATTTAAAATATTCTAGCAAAAGTTTTTTATGAACATTTCAATGATCTGGCCATGACTTGCCACCAACTAATGACTCAGCAAGTAAGACTGATAGATTCAGTGTCCCTTCCCTTAGAATTCTTAGTAAAGTTACAATTACAGTTCCATATACCTTGAGTAAATGATAAGTATGTATAAATATTGAGAAGACTACCTGTTTTCTCCTAGCTATCAGGGTAATTTCACTAACTTCACCTCTGTGAGATACTAATTATATACTGGTTTAATGCAGAGATTCCAGAAGCAAATGGACATATGTTTGAAACTAAGGGCAGTAATCTATTAGCCATGAGAATTTTGACAAGGTTTTTATAACTCTTGACCTCCCTTTTCTTCATCTGTAGACTGAGAAAAATACTGATACCTGCCACTGAGCCTTGAAGAAAGAGGTAACAACTCACTTACTGCTAGCAGCTTAGCAAAATGTGAAATGCATAGCATTTCATCAATAAAACTGTGATAGTTGCTGCTGCTGCCACTGTCGCCACTTAAGCTGTTACTGTTGGAAGGTCATTCGAAATTTCACAGAAGCAAACTTTGAGGGGAAAGGATGGGCAAAGAATAAGGAATAAGTAATAGATTTTCTTTGTGTGTTACAGAAGAGGATGATGGCTTACTAGCCAGTTTCTTCAAATTTCTCATACAATTTTGAAAAACTAAAGTGCCCTTTATGATTTGTCATTGACTTCTCTATTTTCAACAATTTTATTACATAAAACCCAAAGCCTAATTTTGCAAGCATTTTTGCTTTTCTTGTAAAGTATATGCCACTTGCTGTGGAGAAAGTTAATCAAATGTTCATGATTCATGTATTCCTAAATCATTACAAGTGATTTTAAGAGAAGGGTTTTGATTCTCAAAAGCTTTATTCTCATAACTGTGCACTATGCCCTATGGTAAAATAGGTTATTATATTTCTTAATGTATTTAACTTCAAAGATTTGGTTTGAAACTGAAGTTTTTGGAGAGGATCAGGGTGAGGAGGCTATATTCTGGGCATTGCAGATTGAGCATTCTCATCCTTAAGGAAGAATTTCAGCAGACACAGAATGTCTGGGAATAAGGTGATTAAACAACAGAAATTGGGTCCCTGTCTCTGTTCCCCTGAACACCCACAGAGTACTCAGAAACATCCACCTGAATGGTATTTTAACTAACATATTGACACAGAATGTCACAAACTAAATGACAAAGTCATTGTAAATGGACCAGACTGATAAAAATTTTATTTTTTATTTATTTTTAAAGATTTATCCATTTATTTGCAACTTAGTTACACAGAGAGAGGAGGGGCAGAGAGAGAGAGAGAGAGGTCCTTGATCTGATGGCTCACTCCCCAACTGGCCGCATTGGCTGGAGCTGTGCTGATCAGGAGCCAGGAGCCTCCTCTGGGTCTCCCATGCGGGTGCAGGGGCCCAAAGACCTGGGCCATCCTCCACTGCTTTCCCAGGCCACACAGCAGAGAGCTGGATTGGAAGTGGAGCATCTGGGTCTCGAACTGGCGCTTCAGGCCAGGACGTTAATCTGCTGCGTCACAGCGCCGGCCCCTGATAAAAACATGTTAAATATCAGTACTGGTGTAGAAGTTGAAGAGCTTATATATATATTATATAATTATGATTTGTCATAGAACAATAGACTTAACTGAATTTTTGACTACAATACACTGTTTTCATGGTATTAGAGATACCGTCACTCATTATTTACCAGAACTGCAAACACCATTTAATGATTAAAATGGAATAGACAGGTGGCTGGCGCTGTGATATAGTAGGCTAAACCTCCACCTGTGGTGCTGGTATCCCATCTGGGTGCCAGTTTGTGTTCCAGCTGCTCCTCTTCCAATCTAGCCCTCTGCTATGTCCTGAGAAAGCACTAGAAGATGGCCCAAGTGCTTGGGGCCCTGCTCCCATGTGGGAGACCCAGAAGAAGCTCGTGGTTTAGGATTGGCCCAGCTCCAGCCGTTGAAGCCATTTGAGGAGTGAACTAACAGATGGAAGACCTTTTTCTCTGTCTCTCCTTCTCTCTGTAACTCTCTCAAATGAATAAAGAAAAACTTAAAAAAAAAAAAGGAATAAGCTTGGTCATTTACTTTTTGGATACTTTGGCATACAATGAGAACTGACCTTCTGTGAGACTTTATCAAGTTTGTGTTTCTAGGTCCTGCCAAGAAGCACGACTGGTATAGGATGGCCTTGCCTACCACATGTTACTCTTCAGGGTGTAGAATTTTCAACTAATAAATGCAAGCTGCACACAGAAATACGGACAGTCAAGGGCTTTGAATTTAGAAGACTGATGTTGGTAGCACTCTTAAAGGAGAGAGATCTCTCAGGAGAGTGCTTGTGTTTAACTAAATCTCAACAAAGCAACCATACTGACTTTTATTAGTTTCTGGTTAAGAATAAAAAAATTGCTGAAATTCTTGTAGTCGCATGAAAGCATATTACCCCTCTGTAAGTATTTATATGAAACTCAAGATATTGTCAAGAAAGTTGATGGGTGAAAATGAACTCAAAACAAATGATCTTCGTTAAATTGAATTTTTAATTTTATCTGGCTAAACTAGATAATCACAAAATTTGAACTTACATTGGTACTGATATTCTGCTGCCGCCTCCATTTTCACACTAGAATGATAACCTTTTTAATACTTATAGTTATCTCAAGACCTTTTAATTCATGTAAAATGCTCATGGGAACTCTTTGTTGCAGTGATGCTCCCTTTCCTATTTCGACATCTCCCCACTCCCCTCCACTTTGTGATGTTCCTTAGAGTTGGTTATAAACTCAAGGAAAGTAGAGTCAAATCCTAAGGGACTTAGAGATAGCTGTCAGGGTCCCAGTGAGAAATAATATATTCCAGATTGTTGAAATGAAGAGACCTGATAGATGTGAGTCCCTCAGAAATGAGGGACAACAACATTTAGTTGTTGTTACCACCACTAACTGAAGGATTTACAGCAGCTGAGCGAAGCAGGAACTACTCACTGCCTGATAGGTACTGTATTCAATGAGAGGGCTCACGTATGGCTGTGGACACGGTGCTACAGATAGGATGGCTTGGGAAAGGACTCTGACCCTTTTCTTATATTAACCTAAAATTTCCTCCTGGTACTTCATGTTTAGCCAAATGGAAAGTCATCTGGCAAGGAGGAAAGGATAATTTCAGTTTCCAGAAGACAGCTACCAGGAAATAGAGCAGCAAAGAGATGGGTAGTAATGGTGGTTGCGGATTGGAATAAAAGATAACATGCAGCACCGAAACCACTATGCATCTCTGTAGAGACCTGTTAAGGCTGATCTTGGGCTCAATGTGTGTTGAGGAAAGTCATGTTTATTTCATATCTGATGTCTTGGTTATAGACTGTTTATTCTGGTTCCCGAAACATTGAAATAAAAGTCTAGAAAATTAAAAGTGGTCCATTGCTGACACCATGAAACTAGTGAGTATTGGGAGTAGATCTAGAAGCAAGCCCACATTTTCATATTCTACACTCTGGACGCAGAGTCTACGTAGAAAAGAATGAAGATGATGGGCAAGAAGAAACAGTGTATGGTGGTGATAAATGCAGCCCCATCACACACATAATTAATCCATAGGCCTGAATCATTATTGAATACTAAGACACATTTGTCTTACTGTAACTAGTATTACTGCTGCCCTATATACCCACATTAATTCTTAACCAAAGGAGAGAAGAGTTACAAACGATAGTGTTTGTTGGAAAGTCAAAACAACTGCATGATTTTTAGAGAGAAAAAGGGAGACTTTGCATTGATGTCATGCAATCAGTTATGAAAGGAAGTGCACAACTATCTAGAACTTAAATAATGAACAAGGAAAGGAAGGTTTGCATAAATAAACTGAGAATAGACTACCAGGAAAGTAACAGCTACAAACAGAAGGCATGATTTGATTGAACCGTGTGTTAATCAGAAGAGGTTTTCCAAAGTGTCCATATTTTTCTTTGTCTTTTCTTCATTCTTAAAAAGCAATGTGTGATTTTATAGTTTCAAAGAAACAAAATTATAACTTACATTTCACTATTTAAATAGCTTATTTTATCTACTCTTAGCAGTTTTGTTACATTTCTGAAAGGAGTTAACATAGTTAACTTTTTTTTTTTTTTACAGTCTAGTTAAACTGGATTTTTGTTATACCCATGTTTTTCTACTACAATACATTCACTCCATTTTTTTAAAAAAAAATTATTTGAAAGACAGAGTTACACAGAGAGAGGATAGGCAGAGAGAGAGAGAGAGAGAGAGAGAGAGAATCGTCACTCTCCAGATGACCATAACGGCTGGAGCTGTTTTGATCCGGAGCCAGGAGCCAGGAGCTTCTTCCAGGTCTCCCATACGGATGCAGGGGCCCACGGACTTAGGCCATCTTTCACTGCTTTCCCAGGCCATAGCAGAGAGCTACATCGGAAGTGGAGTAGCCAGGACTAGAACCAGCACCCATATGGGATGCCAGGGCGTTAACCCGCTGAGCCACAGTGCCGGCCCCGCATTCACTCCTTTTATTTTTTTATATTCATATATTAGATATCTGTCCATCTTCCAAGGCTAATTATTGATAAAGTTCATTGTTAGCCTGAATCACTGGGTTTCTGCATACATATAACATCACCTTCTTGGATTATTTTACAGTTGATTGTAAGATCTTTGGACATTCCTACGTATAGTGTTGGCTTTATATTTGATTCCCTAGCAACGTCTGACATAATGTCTAGGATGTCCACCTTTGGTGTAAAGTAACTTGTGACTGCCTAAATGTGAATATAGTGGGTACAGATTTTTTTTTTGCTAGTTGAATTGACAGCAGTGGCATCATTATTACATCTACTAGTAGAAACCACAGAAGCATACACTTGTAGGAATAGGGTTTTCTAACCACTGTGAATATGGATGTTGAAATATAGAAGTATCTTTATAGAACTGTTTCTCTCACAGGATGCTAATAAGTTTACTACTCTTATGACTCTTATGAGTACCTTTTTTTTAATGAATTGTCCACTTCATAAAAGTTTTTGAAAAGTTATCTTCAATTTCTATAAAAAATGAAAATGAAGATTCTGTTCTTTGCTAATTTGGTACTATTCACAAGCATAACTCCCAGTTCATTGCTTAACACCATAGTAGGTATTCTCTATCAGAGGATCTATTTCCAAATTACAAGAGGTAATATACATTTTAATTGGATCCCTGTTATCTATCTAACAACTGCAAATGAAATAATTACTTAACATTCTGCCTCCAAGATTTTATCCATTTTTAATGACTAAATTCTACTTTCATGTTAGAAAAGTTCACTTATCAGCAATTATGAATATAAAAATAAAGTCTAATGATGCAATAAAATGCAGTACATAAAACTGGTAGAGAAATATAACTGGTGGTTAATTATGAGATAATGCCTGTAGTACTGAATAATGTCATAGGATAATCATCATTTGGCACCAATGTTAAGGTGAAGGAAAGTCATTTACTGAGCAAGAAAGTAATTTATAAACAACATAATTATTGATACTGATATTGCAATTGGATTTACGGGAATGTCACTATGTGGGAAAGAGAAGGAAGGTATGTAAAACAAGGAGGCTGTGTTCTAGTGCCTGACCCCTCTCTGCAAAAGATACCTATCTCTACTGAGGCAAAGACTGTCATTTCTTCACTTATAAATTGCAGAAAACATACATGCCTTAATTATTTCAGATGGCTTTGAGGATTACAAAATAAAAAATAATAACATTACTGAATTTGTCAAATATTCTTATGAGAGAACTTTTAAAAAGCACACATACAGATTACAGATGTAAGCTGCACTTGTGTTGGCTTGAAAAACCACTATTTTAATTAGAAAATAGTGTATGCTCCACAATAATTTCATCAACTAATCCTCAGGTTATGTTCCCACACCCATAAGAAACTGGCAAGTACTATAAAACAGTTCTTAATGTTATCTAGTGCTGAGAAAAAATGCGAACTCCTAGTTACTTCTAGGATACATTTGTTAGATCACTTCTTAGATGGAATCCCTAGTTCATTTTGGGGATTTAAAATCTTATTTTAAGAGAAATATGAAATAATTCTAACCATTGATTATAAAGAACATTAACTTTGGGGCTAGTACTGTGGTGTAGCAGGTAAAGCCACTGCCTGCAGTGTGGGCATCCCATATGAGCCACCTAGATCTAAGAGTCATGTATGGAACATGAGTCCTAGCTGCTGCACTTCCGATCTAGCTCTCTGCTATGGCCTGGGAAAGCAGTAGAAGATGGCCCAAGTCCTTGGGTCCTTGCACCCACGTAGGAGACCCCCAAAGAAGCTTCTGGCTCCTGGCTTCAGATCCTCACAGCTCCAGATGTTGCGGCCATCTAGGGAGTGAAACAAAAAAGAAAATAAACTTACATGCTGTAAAGATACTAGGTCAATTGAAAAAGGTGACCAAATCTGGAGCAATTTAAAATGTCACTGAATTAAAGTGACTTTCAAAAACATACTTTAATCAAAGACCAGAACAGAAGGCTTTTTTAATTTGTGTACTATTTTTAACATTTGCATTACTAGTCATTGAAAACAACTAAATATCTAGTGTTTACGAGTGACCAGTTTTGAAAGATTGATCACTGGTTGATGTGTTGTTTAATAATTGGAACAACAGCAACAATAATCAATCATAGTGATCAATGAATGAGTATACATAAGGCACTGGGAATATGTATTGTGTTTTAAGCCAGAGAGCAGATTAAAATTTTCAATAAACATTTTTCAGATGGATGAGTAAATGAAGGACTTCATGCTGGAGAGTCTCATCTCTTTCAGCAGGTTTGTTTTTCCTGTTTCAAATTTATCCTTTCATGGAAAAAATAATGTACTTTTAATTGCAAAATATGAGTACAGGTTCTATATCTAATGGAGATAGATGTATTTTGTAATTGATAAGTTTTTAAGTATTTGTTTTAAGGGCAGAGTGACAAGGAGACACACATGTGCATGCACACACACACAGATTTTCCACCTGTTGGCTCACTCCCCAGATGACTTCAGTGTCAGGTCTGGGCAGCCTGGAACTCCATCTGGGTCTCCCAAGTGTGTGGCAGAGGCCCAAGTACTTGAGCCATCTTCCACTGCCTTCTCAGGTACATTAGCAGGGAGCTGGATTGGAAGCTGGACAAATAGAACTCCAAACAGCACTCCTATGTGGGATGTCTCTATGGCAGGTGGGAGCTTAACCAGCTTTGCCACAGTGCCAGTCCTAATTCAGAAGTCTTTTAGTGAAGTAATATGGAGCATATTCTAATATTGGAAGTAGCTCAAATTGGTATGAAACAGCACCTCATACTAATAAAAATTAATATGTCCTCAAATGTTCAAATATTTACATTAGATGGGAAACATAAGTTATACATTGTCTTTACATTTGGTAAGTTCAAACTTTGCCAAATGGACTGTATGAATCAAGTAGCAAGTTACAGAAAGAATTTTGAATTTTGAAATTACAGATGAGAATTTGTGGACTTGTAGGAAATGGTGAGACAGGTATGACATTGTCTGCCTTCTTCTGATCTGAGTAGTTTTGTAGGTAAAAGAGAAAGAAGTTGAGTTGACCTGAAGATCCTTTGGAATATGGAAGGGATGGTTTGAAGTCATATTGATGGAGAGCATGCAGACAGAATTAGATGCAACTTTATTCATATGGGAATCCCAGAGAATTGGGGGATACAAGCCTTAGTATGTTAAATGTTTGGAGAAAGGCATTTCTTTTACTATTGCTTGGAGCAAACCATAGTTTAATCTTACAATAGAGTAGTGAGGCCGGAATTCAGATAGGGATATTTTTATATGTTAAAATGTTATTCAGCTTTGAAGAGCATAGGGAGACAGCATTGCCAAAAGAGATAGCATCTGTGTTTTTAGCTAGGGAAGTACTGGAACAAAGGGATTCAAATATGAGAAAAATAAAATTGTCATGTGATGGCATGGCTGGGGCGGGACCTCCAAGAATTACTGATACAACTGGGGGGAGAGGGAGTAATGGGGGTCTAGAAAACATCAGGTGAGTGTAATAAGCTAATGAAATTTGAGTGTTTATATTATGACCTTTTATGTAACGCATATTGAAAAGTCCTGGGAAAATTCGAGTCATATCTACATTTCAGAAAAGTGTGTGTGTGTGTGTGTGTGTGTGTGTGTAGTGCAACTTTTCTGCCATATTAAACTTAAACTTTGGTTGTTGGGAGCAAGGTTTGGTGGTAGAGGGCCTTTCCTTGTGGAAACCATAGTACTGCCTGAGTGAGAATATCATGGTAATGAAAGGCAAACTTTACTGAATCCTTACAAACATATTCTCTGGCATATTCAACTGAAGAAAAAGACATGTCACCAGGAACGTGGCCTGGATGGGTGGGTGTCAGAAAGGAGTGTTGCACTTGTGCTAGCCACAGCGATTATCTGAATGATCATTTGATAATTGAAACTATCTTCTGATTTTTTTCCCATCCATATTTTTCCCCTAAAGATAATTATCTCTGTAAAAATCATCATTGTTTTATGCTTTTTTACTGCATAATGAAGTACATTTTGGAAACAAGAAATCTTTGCCAGGGGAAAGATCAGCTCATTTTTATGATATAATAATACAAATGAGTGATAAAAGGCATTGATGTTTAAAACAAAAGAATAGAATAATTTGGAATTTTAAATTTAATATTAAAGTTATTGAAGCAATGTAAAATCAATATTTATGTTAATTTTTACTTAGTTTAATGTGAATTAATGTATTTTTCTTAATTCCCATGAAAGGTTTTAATACAGAAATTACAGTTTGAGTTATTAAATTCAGTTATAAAAATGAAATGTACTAATTCTTCTTGTAAGTATTGAGGTTATTTTCCAGTTGTAGTTATATAGTACTTTAACATTGGATATAACTGTATGAAGAGAACAAATTATATCCAAACAGCATGCAAAGGAATTTATATTTTAATTTATAAAAAATGCCAATGTTAACAACTTTACAAGGATATATCAATTTGGAGCCACAAAAACCGATTGTAGTGTCAAGAAAATAAATTACCACAATAAGAATTTATTTAAGAAACAGTGACATCACCTTTAAAAGTTCAGTCACATATTCATTGCATGCAATCATTTGTTAAAACACTAGCCTGTCCTAATTTGTTTTTGATAAGCCATTAATATTGTCAGTATTATTCCTCTCTAAAGCTCCTTATATTGGTATCTCTTTGTTCTATAGTATTGCCATTAATGAGGTATTTCAATTTTATAAAGGAAGAAATAGCTAAAAATTCTATTGATTTTTTTTAAGCACAGAACATTGTAGTCATTTGAAAATTATGCAGTATGGTAACAGATTGGTGTCAGAAAGAAAGAAAGCAAATAAATGCAAATATTAGTGAACTCATTTTTCCTTTAGGAGTATTGATTTCATTCATCTTACCTGATTAGGATGACTAAGCAAAACATTCAAATTCAAAGGTGTTAATTGAACAGGAAACAGGAGTGAGTGGAAGAAGTGTGAAATGATGAATGTTACTTTGCTAGAAAAAGTTCAATCCTCTTTATGATGTATTTATCATTTTTCTTGTTTTAAATCATCTTAATAAGAATTTGATAAATGTCCATTTATCTCTAAGAGCAAAATCATGTTTAAAATGTTGGTTCAGCGGTCATCTTCCAAATATTTCATCTTAATAGAAAAACTTTATCAGATTCCCTGTACAATTGTTTAATGTCTTTGGTTTAACTTTCTAATAGCCATAGAGAAACACTAAAAAATTCATCATGAACAATAGCAAAAGTATGACAAAGTGGTATACCATATATATATTTCCCCAGTAACAAAGAGTACAGTTTATATGAAGATTTCACTACAGATATTGGTCTTCAAAGACAGTATATTATTCCAACTGCATATATGCAGATTTAAGATGAAGCTATTCTCAGAGGGGTTCTATGATATTAAAATGTGTAGGGAGTGTGAAAATTATAAAAAACAAACTGTGGGATGAAGGTTGAGAATACAAATATTTACAACTGTTAGTATGCATGCCAGCTGTCATGCATATGCATATGGAAGTTTCCAGAAGAATTGGAAGGAATAAAAGAACAAACACTATTTCTCTCATTTTATAGAGAAGTCAGATCTTTCCATTCATATCCAATGAGTAGATTGTCTATCCCAGATAGTTGTGCTAGCAGGCACTAAGCTAGCAAAATTCTGTTATATTCAGGATGAAAATAAAAGGGAAACATAAAGGTTTACTGAGCTTTTATTGTTCAGTTTGGGAAGATGGGATCTACTAGAAAATATGCATGTAAAATATGGTCTGTATAGTCTTTAGTGTTATCTTAGTTATGGTAATGATTATGATAATATATTTAATATCTTAGCAAATAAACAATATTATGTGTGATTTTATTGAGAGAAAGTTTTCATCTGACCATATCTGTAATAAAAAATTAAAAAACAATATATATGAAGGAGAGAACAAAATGAATATTTATAAAAGTGTCTTTATTTGGAAAATATATAATTTTGGTGGCATTGCAGAATTATTAAGAACTACTGTTTTTTAGTTCATATTCTTTTATTAAAAATGTTTATTTGAAAAGGTAGGTGGGGGGTTGGGACAGATAGAGGGAGATCGTCCATCTGCTGGTTCATTCCCTAAATGGTGGCAACAGTCAGTGCTGGGCCTGGCCAAAGCTGGGAGCTAGGAGGTTCATTCAAGTCTCTCTCTTGGGTGGCTGTGGCCCAGACACTTGAGCTGTTTTCCAGGCATATTAGCAGGGAGTTGAATTGAAAGTCAAGCAGCCAGGTCTCAAATCTTCACTTGAATGTGTGATGCTTTGGTCTCAAGTGGCAGGTTAACTTTCTGTACCACAATGCCAGCCCCTAGTTCAAATTATTTTTTTTTAAGATTTTATGTATTTATTTGAGAGGTAGAGTTACAGACAGTGAGAGGAAGAGACAGAGAGAAAGGTCTTCCTTCTGCTGGTTCACTCCCCAAATGGCCGCAACGGTCGGAGCTGCGCCGATCTGAAGCCAGGAGCTTCTTTCTGGTCTCACATGTGGTTGCAGGGGCCCAAGCACTTGGGCCATCTTCCACTGCTTTCCCAGGCCATAGCAGAGAGCTGGATTGGAATGGAAGAGGAGCAGCCAGGACTGGAACTGGCGCCCATATGGGATGCCGGTGCTGCAGACAGAGGATTAGCCTACTGTGCTGTGGGGAGCAATCCGGACTAGACTAAGTTACTCGAATTAAGACTTATTCTATGCATCTGCTCTCCCACAATATGGCGCTGGGAGAGAAGTAAACAGCTTCCGCACAGCTGCCTCCAGTTCAACTAATAAACTGTAGGACTTGCTCCTGATTGGAGGAGAGCAGCGTACTCGGCGTGTGGGCAGCCGAGTTGGGATTGGCGGAGGAGGACTATAAAGGAGGAGAGAGACGGCATGCACCAGGAACATCTAAGGGGAACATCTAAGGGAACCCGTGCAGCCCCCGAAGAGAGCCGGCCGGCGGTGTGCCGCTCCCCTGCGGAAGTGGGGAATGCGGCCAGGGGGAACTGCCCTTCCACGGAGGTGGAAGGGATAGTAGCCAACCCGGGAAGAACCAGCAGCAAACCCGGGGAGGGCCGAACAGACGAAAGAACAGCGCAGGGTCCTGTGTCGTTCCTCCACGAAGAGGGGGAGCGACACTGTGCCATCCCCCAGTCCATATTCTATAACAGGAAGTTTACAATACAAACCTGTATGATAAACAAAAAATATTCAACTATATTCGTGAAAGCCTGGTAAGGAAGACATTCAGGACCGTTTTGGTAGCAAAAGGGTCTTGTAGTAGGGATAAAGTTTGGGCTCAATTCTGAATATATCCTGGGTAAATAGGAATTTTGAGGAGTAGAGTGGGCACTGGTGTGTGGAAAATTACTGAGACTAGGGATAAGGAGGATTCTGTCAAAACTGATTTAACAGGGGTCTTGCTGAAGACAGGCCAGGGTATAATTGGATGTCACCCCAAGTGATAGTACAGAATGATTAGCTCTATCAGATGTCAAGCGTGTGTGGTGTTGGGCAGCAGGGTGGTGCTTGTGAAACCAACTTAGTATGCTAAAAAGTATTTTTACAAGGAAGTTCATAAAAAGGGCCTACAAGAAGTTTTAGAGACCAGACTGTAGTTAAGCAAAGGAACCTTGTTAATAACCATCACAGTATACCTGTAAACTAAGTATTATTATTTTCATTATTTCTGCTGTGCCTCAGAAAACAAGGTAAGGGCTTCAGAATCAAAATTATTCTCTGACCTTCTCCTATCTTCCTGTTTTCCTCTCCACTTTCTGTGTTTTTGAGATTTATTTTTTATTTGAAAGTTAGAGTTAGATCTTCAACTGCTGATTTACTCCCGAAGTGGCTGCAATGGCCAGGGCTGGGCCAGGCTGAAGCCAGGAGCTTCTTCCAGGTCTCCCACATGAGTGCAGGGCCCCAAGAGTTTGAGCCATCTTCAGTTGCTTTTTCCAGGCACATTAGCACTTGAGCTGAATCAGAAGTGGAGGTGTCAGGAATCGACTCGGTGCCCACATGGGATGCCGGCATTGCAGGCGGCAGTTTAACCAGCACAGCTACTGTACCATCCCCTCCCTCTCTACTTTCTATCCCACCCACCCATGGCAAACCAAAGAAACTGAAATTTCTCTTTCCCAAAGAGATAGAACCTGGAACCACTTTTGCCCAAGACAAGACATAGTCTAAAAATAATTTACCCTCAGCTTTGTGTCTTGGAGCTTGCCCTAAAGAAATTCCCAACCAACTTTTTTGATGGTAGGACTAAGATGCCCATTTCAGTAGTACCAACGCTTACCTTGGAGGAAGAAATGCTGTAACTGAGGGACCAAGAAGAATCTGGACAGGCTTTGCTAGATTTCTGTACTCGGGCAATTACTGTTAGGTCATATCTGTTTTGTTCCATCATATTTCTACATGACTCTCTCTGCTTCATTGAACTTAAGCACAAAAGTGTATGGTTCACTTTGGGTCTTTGGATTTTCAATCTAAATGGTCTCAGGTCACCTAAAACTGTGATCAAATAAATTTGTTATCCTTTTCTCTTGTTAACCTGTCTTTTGTTATAGGAGTTTGGCAGCGACCCTTTTTGATGGACAGGAATCACTCACTCTCTTACTCGTTCATCTCACATTTGCAAGTTCTGCTACAGTTGAGAAAGGTTATGTTATTGGCCAAAAAAGCCTGAAAAAAAACACATGAGCTCTTTCTTTAATGATGACATGTACGTGTCATACAGTGAGTATAGTATAGGTTTATTTTACTGATAGTTCAGTCTTCCTACATTCTACCTGTTCTATGTGGAATTTTCCCACTATTAAAGGGAAATAGAACAAAAATGTCAGCCTTTTTCTCCTGAAATGTTTATCTGAAATGAAGCAAAGCCAGCAAAAATTCCTGGATCTTTGCCATATGAGCAAACACAGATAATAAAGAAAAATCTGTCCTTGGGTTGCTAATCATCGTAAAATATTTTCTAAAGGGTTGAAAATAGCAGAAACAATACCTTTTCCAAGATAGATTGAGATGGTCATAGAGGCTTTGTTGATTAATGTGTGGAGCCACCAATTATCTCCTGCGGTTTTTAGCAGCTGGGGATATTTAGTTTGTGTCATCCAGACATGGCTATTTGTCAGTATACTCGGAGAAATAGTGCTATTCTTTATTACTGTGCATGATCACTAATTACAAAAGGCAATCAGTTAACATTCAAAGAGTGTTATATGTACTTCATCTCATTTAATGGAAACAGTATTGTTTCCTTTGTGTTTCTTATTCAAAATTGCAAACACTAGCTCTGGATATGCATCTGTAGTGTTACATACAGGATAATTTGCACCAGATAATGTGCATGTTTGACTACTTTATTTAGTCAAATTGCATCTAGTAATTAGTACTTTTGTAAAACCCTATTACATGTGGAAAACAATCCATATGTAATGGGGGTAGGGAGCTAAAATGTGAGACTGTCCCTTGTGTATGTTGCTAATGCTTGGTTGAAGAGTTACTAATATTGGAAAATTCCTTACATGTTTTCATTAATACAATAAGCATTTTTTCAAAACTGAGAAAAATCTAATAAAAGCAAAATTACCTGTGGCTATCTCCTTACCAACACATTTTCAATGAATTATTTTGTGTTCACTGGTAAATTAGGGTACCCCAGAATTCCTAACTCACTCAATTAAGTCCAGGAAGTAAATATGACCACAAGAAATTATATTACTTTATTCACTCTTTATGCTCAAATCTGTGAGTAAAATCTTCAAATATGTTCATTATCTTCTGAGCATGTTTTAACTAGGAAGAACCTTTAAATTGACCTAGTTCAGATGGGGAATATGAAGTTAGAGATGGATGATTGACTCATAATAAAGCTAGTACATTACAAAACGAGGACTAAAACTACAGATTATTTCCTGATGCAGAATCTTTTCTGTATTGTACTTCATCAAGTTCACCTTCAGATATAGGAAGCAGGTAGTGTTTCTTGTATTACTTAAACATTTAAGAAATATATTAATGAGAAATATTTCCTTAGAAATGTGATTTAATAGGCATTGTCAACTCACTGCTTATGCTGTGCAAAAGACAATGTATCATTCATATTATATGTTCTACAATTGTAATACTTTTATGTCATCTAGAAGAGATTTTTTGTGTCTAATTCAAATTGTTAATTCAACTTTAAAGATTTATTTATTTGAAAGTCAGAGTTACACAGAGAGAGAAGGAGAGGCAGAGAGAGAGAGAGGTCTTCCATCCGCTGCTTCACTCCCCAATTGGCTGCAAGTGTTGGAGCTGCACCAGTCTGAAGCCAGTAGCCAGGAGCTTCTTTGGGTCTCCCACATGGGTACAAGGGCCCAAGGACTTGGGCCATCTTCTACTGCTTTTCCAGACCATAGCAAAGAGCTGGATCTGAAGTGGAGCAGCCGGGGCACAAACTAGTGCCCATATGGGATGCTGGCACTGCACATGGTGGCTTTACTCATTATGCCACAGGGCGGGCCCCAAATTGTTAATTCAACTTTAAATTCAGATACTCAGTCTGATAATTTAGAAAGATATATTGGAAGAAAATCAGGTGCTCTTGTTTTAATTTGTGGAACAAAGACATACAGCAGAAAGGCTGTATGATAATATGAAATTATACTTGATTTGCTTAAACTCGTACCATTTTGTGCATACTTTGCAGTATTGCTATACCTTGTTTTAATATAATATGCCTCGGGATGCCATTCCCATTTGGATGTTTCCTGTGTAAGTACAAATAAATCATAGCTTTATGAATGTGTATGATTGATGTAGAAAATGTACAGCTTAGAATTTGGTTTCTGGGATTTCATTGCATTCTAAATAAATATATTTAAGGCTTTTTATCTTGTCAAAAGCTCTCTTGCTTTGCCTTGTCCACACCTCTCTTTGAAATATTCTTTTCTATCTTTTCCTCTTTCATTTTCCTCTCTCTAGTCTTCTGTATATGTGCATGCATATGTGTTTTCCTCTGTCAGTCCCATCCAACTTCTTTACTTTGACATTTCTGTACTGTAGATTCTGGATGTTCTAGTCATTAAGGGCTCTGAATTCATAGAGTACCTAAGATAGGTATGCTTATCACAGGTTAGCAGTGAAGCCAGCTACACATTCTTAGTGCCTCTGAAGTAGAAATAGTTTCATAGTTTGCTAACCCATACTTGCTTTGAAATAGGTGCCCTTCTAATAAATGCAGTATGGTTTTATTGATATGGCTTAAATTTTTTTGAGGTTTCTTACAGGAAAACCTTTAGGGTTTTTGGATTCAAAGGAGAGAGAGGAAGAGGAGGAGACAGACAGAATTGACATCTTTTAAAGAAGAATTGGCAGATTCACAAAGAGAACTTGGTATCAACCATAGAGAGTCCCTGAACCAGTTGATAGACCTGTATATCAAGCTGACAGAAATCTCACTTGAGACCTACACTCCAAGAAAATTAAGTTTAATAACATGAAACCTTAGGTTAAATCTCTTGGCCTTGCATACAAACAAATCCAAAAAGAAAGGTTGATTGACCTGATCATCATCAATTCATCCAGACCCTCAATATCCAGAGAAAGCTGTAATATGTAGGTACTAAAAGAAACCTGTGGAAAAATGTTATTAATGTATATTTATCTTAGAGCAAACATTTTTGGAATCCATATATGTGTTTTTAATATATACTTTTCCTGAACACTTTGAAGACTCCTCATACTTTACCAACCCAACAATGGATGTTTTCAAGTAGGGCCCTTCTTGATTAATAAAAGGAAGCTTTGTACCTTTGTTTCAACTGTCACTTTCTGATGAAGTTTATTAACAGGGGAAATAGCCCAGGAATGTGTGTAGGTAAGTCTTAGCATTTGTTTTCTTGTTCTTGTAAATATATCCATGTTAACACATGCTATTTCATTCAGATCTGGATTCTTCAGAGTTGTACACTGATTGATTTAGGTAAATCATAGATAAGCCATAGGGTAAAGATTGTCATTTATAGGACTCATGAATACTGTACTACATTATTCTTTTGAGAAATGCACTAATAATGCTTTTGTGGAATACAATAAAATGACACTTGATATATCATACTTTAAAGACTTAGATGCCAACATACAGGGGACATAGTCTGAGATATCATGAGTGTGAGATGTTCTTGTTCCCTTTTTTAAAGTATAGTATTGACCATGCTTTGGTGACCATACTATTATTTGCAAGGTAATTATATTACTAATCGAGCTGTGTTTCATATAGTAGAACCGACCTATTCATAAGCACATATTCAGGAAAATAGACAACTTTCATGAAATTTAGATTTCTAGAAGCTTAATTGAAAGTGCTCAGACCTCATTTTTCTTCAAATTGCCATAAATTGCAGGTATCTTTCCATGGTAGTATTATTGACTACACCATAACTCATAAATGGCATTCACACCCTTAAATTGCCATAAGCTACTCTGCTCTTTAAATGCTTATGATAGTTTGTAATTCTCTGTAAATATTGCTTGCCTTTATTGCAAAAGTGAAACAGAATGGAAATCATGTAAGTAGACAAAGTGAGTGAATTACTTCTTTAATATTATGTGGTCTGCAAGTTCCTAGAATAGCTTGCTCATTTACACTTTTTTCCATTTGTCCTTCAAATAACCATCACTCTTGGACCACATTTTCTCTTTGTGTTCTCTCTCTGTTAAAGAGATGTTCTATCATACAGTATTATGGATTTTTGCATTCCTGCTCTTGAAGTGGTGTGGCATCTAGTATCCTTTACATCTTGTTCTGGTTATTTTTTGTTGCATAAAATATTCTGAAGTTGGCAATCTAAAATGGCTTAAAATAATGAGATTATGATTAATATTAATAACTAGTATATCTTGATTTCCCGTGTTAATAGAAAAAAATATAAAAATTTCTTTTTAGAAAAGGTAGAGGCAGCTAAAATTTGTGTGCTCTTGCTGTCACGTGGAGATGGGGTCTAATTGTCGGCCAGCTCACATTTCCAAGTTGTGTGAACAGGGTGGTCCATGGAGCCATGTAGATGCCAGGGGTACCTACTGTCATTCCATAGTATTACCATGAAGCAGACTCAGCCTGTCCCAGGGAACTGGGCATTGTGGCTTATAACCCTGAGTGTTCAATGTATTCAGCAACCTCAAAGACCTTTATGTTATATGGTAGGCCCATATCTACAAGCCACGCAAATGTAATAGGCTCCTAAACTCAGTTCATGTGGTTCCTATTTTCAAGTTACAGATATACTCACATTCTTTATCAGACCCTGTAAACCTCATCAAATAAGTATTGTCAACTGTGAGGTCTTCAGGTCATGTGGGTCCTGCCATTGTGTGTATACTACAAGTGTGTGGAAGTTATAGCCCTACTGATCATGTTAGCACTATGGAGTATGGGCTATTGAATGGTGTGACTGCCATTATCATATGGTAGGCTTTGTGAATTTGTGGGACAGGAATTTGCCAGGACCTTGGCTGTGTAGTTCAACTGTGAGCTATGTAGCATATACCGAGTACTTGGGGAATCTACTTATAAGAGAGGTTCTTCATACAAATGGTGGGTGTGTGGGTGCTTCTTTGTTTCTTTCCTTTATCAAATGATGTTTAATTTTTCATGTCTTTTCCATGTGACTTGGACTTCTTACATGGTAGCTAATTTTTCCCAAAACAGGTTCCAAGGGGCCCCAGCAGAAGTTTAAGTATTTTCCATGATCTAGCCTCAGAACTAGATTTTCAATTCTTCCACTTCGAATTGGTAAAGCAAATTTTTAAGCCAGCCTCCATTCCAGGGAAGGGGAGCAATATACTCCACTTTTTTTTTTAATTAATATAATGAGAACAGAAATTCTCTCCAGATTGCTTGCCCTCAATCCCTCAACTTCCTTTTATAAAAGATTTTTGCAAAGACATAATTTCAATCCTTTATATCATCAGAAACTTAATTCACCACTAGCCATAAGAGTCCACAAGTAAAAAGTAGGAATACCATAGTTCCAAAGGATTATAAGCAAAGGCTAAAAATGACAAGCGTATTACACAAATATAGTAGGCTTCTAAAGTTAAGCCTACTGAATCTCATCTTTGAAAAATGCCTGTTCATGTCCTTTTTCCATATCTTAATTGGATTGTTTCATGCTTGAGTTTCTTCAGCTCTTTATAGATACTGGATATTAATCCTTTATTAGTTACATAGCTTGTAAATGTTTTCTACCATTCTGTAGGTTGCCTCTTCATTTTGGGTGCTTCCTTTGCTGTGCAGAAGCTTCTTGATGCAATCCCACTTGTCTTTTTGTTTTGATTGCCTGGGCTTCTGGGGTCTTTTCCATGAAGTCTTTTCCTTTGCCAATGTCTTGCAGAGTTTTCCACCATGATTTCTTCTAGTAATTTGATGGCATCAGATCATAGATCCTTGATCTATCTTGATTTGATTTTTGTATAAGATGTAAGATAGGGGTCTTGTTTCATACGTCTGTACATAAAGATCCAATTTTCCTAGCACCATTTGTTGCAGAAAATGTCCTTTTTCCAGGGATTGATTTTTAGTTCATTTGTCAAAGATAAACATTAGAGAAAACTGAATTATGAGATAGGCTTTTGACAGTCTCCATTTTTATTGTTGAATATTATACTTTTATAGACCATTTGCCTTAGCTGCTTAGGTTCCTCTTTAGTGTGTATCTGCCACATTTGCCTTTCAGTGAGATTCCCTACACTTTGGTACAGTTGGCTCATTTTGATAGGCTACTGTGAATAGTTGTAAACTACTTTATGCTGTATTTAAAATTATATGCATTATGTGTATGATCAAAGTTGTGAGAATATTCTGCCCTGAGTTTGTCTTTACTCTCCTATTAAAATGAACCCAACTATTGTTTACTGCTAATGGGATTTTTTTTTAGGTCACTAGTTTGTTTTTGACAACTAATGGTCATTATTATATTAAAATCATACTATATCAGTCTTGTTATACAAAAAGATATAATCTAAAAGGATACGTCTTTATTAGTGGTAATTGATAGCATACTGTATATAGGTAGAATGCATTTCAATCTTATCCCAATCATACATTAGTTGACACCATTTATCTGTGAATGTGTTTTCTTCCTTAAAAAAAAAATGAGGACAATAATGTCATTCTTAGGATGTTTCTGTGGAGAGACAGTTAAATAGTGCGTCTAAACCATTTACCAGAACTGCAGAATAAGGATATACCTGAAATTGTTGTTTCTCATTCAGACTACCTGGAAATGTATTTGGGGACTTATCTACCGATTATTAGCTGTTCCTTTGAGGAAGTTATTTCCCTGTTCTTTATCTTTTAAATGTGAGGATAGTATAATAAAATAGATATAGGGGTCTTAGAACAATGACTTACACACAGTTAAGAATAGCTAGCTAACAAATGCTCACTATTGATAAATTTACAGAAGTTAATATTGGATTGTCGACATTTTGTCTTTCTATTTTATTTTTTAGTCTGTTATTTACCATAATAATCAAAATCTCCTATTTTAGCATCATGTGATAAAATATTTTATCACAATGAGAAAAGAATGCTCATAATAAAGAATGCTGCTTCTACAAGCATTTTTTTTTACCTTTTTAGTGTACAGAGCAAGTAAAACATTATTTGCCTTTCTCTTTGATAGTTAGATTTAAAATCTTATAAGCTCTTGTTTAATACTGACTTCCATTTATTCTTGTTTTCAAGAATAGTTATGAAGAAATTACTGAAAAAATGAAAACGGGAAAGTGGAGAAAAGTTAGTTTCTAATCCTTGTTATAGTCCTAGGAAGATCTTCTGAACATTTTGAATTCTTTGGTATTACTTTCAAAATTATGGGGTGGGTATTTAGCCTAGTGGTTGAAATATCCATTAAGACACTTGTGACTCACACTGGTATACCTGGGTTTGATTCCCAGTTTTAGACCCTGAGCCCAGTTTCCTGGTAATGCAGACTCTGGGAGGCAGCAGTGACGGTGTAGGCTTTGGGAGACTTACATGAGGTTCCTAACTCCACAAATGTCCACAAATTTCAGGGCCAACACTGGGAGTGAACCAGCAGATCGATACTCTCCTTTCCTGCTGTTGTTTCTGTTTCTCTCTGCCTCTGAAATTTTAAATTTTAAATAGAAAAAAGAAAATCTGCTGGTTTTGTTGCTGCTCTGCTAAATCTGAGAGAGCCATTTTGATTTTCTCCACTTTGTTTTGAGTTTTCTGTGATGATAGCAAGGTTTCCTTGGGTGACCTCCTACCTCCTTCATTAAAATCTCTGGGTATCCTTCTGTCCCTTCCTGCTGTGAGTTCCTTCCCACCTTCCAAGGATGATAAAAACTGTTCTCTTTACCTGTAACATTCAATCCTTCATTATCTAGCTAACATTTCAATTTAAACATCACTTTCTTAACACAGGCTTTCCTTGACTCCTCAGAATAGAGAAAAACTGCCAGTTATGTTAATCCAGATGGCTTTGTTTTCCATTAGAGACATAAGCAGGATAGTAACTACTTTGCTCTTTGTGTGACCCTTTGTCTAAAGTCTTTGTCCCCTGATTGGATTGTACATTTCAGGAAGTCAGAGAGAGTCACTGTTTTGCCATTGGTTCTATCCCAGGCAGCTGCCACGTGGTCTGGCACTGTGTAGGTTTTCAGTATTTGTTGAATGAATGAGGACTTGAAAGCATTGCACTTTACTCCACTGTCCTTGGGTTTATACTCGTGACATCTGCTATTTTCAAAAATATTAACTCTTATTACAAATGTAACTGTAACTCTTATTACAAATAGGGATGAAAGGAAGAAGGAAAGCGAAAAAACAGCATAGACATTAAACAATTTACTGTTAAGTGTAGTACCTTAATGGGAAATTTCTGTCTTTCTTTGTGATTATTTTGAAAAATCTTAATTTCACATTCATGTGATGTAGTCATATAAGTAAGTAAACGGGATGGATAACATTTAATTTATAACAGAACCAATTTTATGAAGGTGTTTAAGACATTTAAGACCTTTTGCTCCCATTCAGCTTAAGCTCAGTTCTCATTTAAATATAATTCGTTTTCTCAGTGTATTAATTAAGTTTGCATTTACAGGAAGTGGGAAGATACCTTATATTAAAAAAACACAGAAGGCATTGGCCTCATTACTATGTGTTCTTCCAGCATGGTTGTGCAGTGCTTATTAAGCCATGGCAAACCCCTACTGGCCTAAGGTATTAGCAAGCAGTAGGAAAAAATTAAGTGGGTAGGGTACCAGAAAGAAAAATATAGAGACTTTGGAGTCAGATCTCAACCTGAGCTGTAGATATAACACTAAGTTTGTGACTTAAATTTTAGTTTCTGCATTTATAATATGGATTTATTAATATTTGCCATGCTTGCTCACAGTGAAAATACAGGAGATTATGTGAAATAATTAAAGAGGTTAGAATCTTATGATCGCTTGTAACTCTTATTACAAATGAGGGATGAAAGAAAGAAGGAAAGTGAAAAAATGGCACAGACATTAAACAAATGGACGAAAGGTGCATTTGGTTAAGAACAAGGCTGAATAGAAGAGTTGAGATAGCACTTACTGGAGTGGAAGGTGGATCTCTAAGGAAAACAGGTGCAGGATAGAGGAGTCAGTGTAGGAGTTTACAGCCAGACTGAATTTATTCAGAAAAATGAATTCACAGAGGTGGGTGACCAATTGCTGATGTGCACATTGATGGCACGCATGGCAGAAGGCCTTGACCCCCAGGAGCCAGGCTGTTTTATATTTTAGGAGGGTTAGGGGTGAGGGTAGAGGGCAGCAGGCCAAGGTGAAGTCCTGGAACTGGTCTTTCAGGTGTTCTAGTAATTGTCCTCTCAGGTAGCCTTGGGTGGTGGGGTATGAAGGCAATTAAGTGTGAGACCAAATTGAGATTCAAGGGCAAGGAATAAATTCCAATGTTTATCTATCTTTTGGGCAATGAGAGAATAGCTGAGCCTTATGTCTCAGGAACAATATGTTAAACTCTAGTAAGTTTCATAAAACCAGTATTGTGGGCCAGCTTGTAACCCACTCCACCAAATTACTGTGTTGAAGACTGTACCTCTCAACATGTATGTTTTTGGAGATAGAATTTTAAAGAGGTAAATAAGTTAAAATGAGGTTATTAGGGTATGCCCAAATCCAGTCTTACTGGTTTCCTTATAAGTGGAGGTCAGGGCACAGGCAACATAAACAGAGTGACATCTTTGTGAGCCAAAGTGAAAAGACAAGTATCTATAAACCGAGGATCTAGACCGTGAAAGAAACCACACCGCTGACTCCTTGAACTTGAACTTCAAGCCACCAGACATGTGAGGAAATATATCTTTTGGTTTAGCCACTTAGTTTGGGATAGTTACAAAAATAATACAACCACAAAAGTTACTTGAGTGTAGTGTAGCAGGATTCGTAAGACACCAAGGCCAGGAAGCAGTCGTTGTCTTCTTCATCCTCATCATCTTCCTCCTCCTCCTCCTCCTCTTTTTCTTTCTTCTCTTCCTCCTCCTCCTCCTCTTTTTCCTCCTCCTCCTTTCCTCTTCCTCCTCCTCTCCTCTTCCTCCTCCTTCTCCTCCTCCTTTTCCTCTTCCTCCTCCTCCTTTTCCTCCTCTTTTTCTCTTCCTCCTCCTCCTCTTCCTGCTGCTCCTCCTTCTCCTCTTCCTCTTCTCTTCTTCCTCCTCTTCCTCTTCATCTTCCTCCTCCTCTTCCTCTTCATCTTCCTCCTCCTCTTCCTCCTCTCCCATTATTATTATTATTGCTAGTAGTAGTAGTAGTAGTAGTAATAGTAGTAGTACTGGTAGTAGTAGCAGTAGTAGTAATAATAGTATTCTGGCATAAGGCCCAGTTGAATTTTTATCCAAAAGCATTAACCAGGAACAAAGTAGGGTAATTACTTATATATGGTCTTAACTTCTTTGTTTCCCTTATATAGCTACATGCATGCTTTTGATTGGATATTCTAAGGCATGGTGGTCACAGGAACTGATAGAGCACTGCCCATGGGTACATATTTACTGATGGAAGAAGGACATAAGCCTCAGCTATTCTTGCTCATTGCCCAAAAGAGATAAACATTGGAATGTATTCCTTGCCCTTGAATCTCAATTGGGTCTCACCCTATTGCCTTCATACTACCCCCACCATGGCCACATGAAAGACCTGTTTCAGGAATTCCCTTCGGCCTGCTCCCCCTACCCCCCACCCCCACCCCCATGCTTAGCCCTCCTATAATATAAAAAGGCCTGGCTCCTGGGATTTGGGCCTTCTGCCACGTGTTCCATCAATGTGCACACAGGTAGTTGGTCACCCACCTCTACGAATTTATTTTCTCTGAATAAATTCGGTCTGACTGTAAATTTGTACACTGCCTCCTCTCTATTCTGCGCCTCTTTTCCTAACATTTAGGTGCCCTGTGTGAGGAGGCATCAATCTGCAACTCTTTTCCTAACAGTTACTGATGATGATTTTTTACACACAAGTAATAAGCTGTAGGTTGTCTGGCACTGTTGATCTCTACTATCAAGTAGAACCTGAAATGGTTACATATAGGCAGATAATAACTACAGTTGAAGCATTCATAGGCAAGCAGATGATGACCACATTCTGTTTTCAGGTTCTTTTTTTCTCTGTCTGACCTTGGGGAGGCCTCTACACATTCCATCCTGTGATGCTTGGACCCCCTCAGGGTCAGAGAGTGTCACCTTTATCATTTTAACTCAAGGCATCACCTTGGCTTACAGATCTGTATTTTTATATCTCCATGACATCAATGGCTGTCTCTCTTATGACCTTTTAGAGTCATTTATTTTTAGATAGTAGTTACTGAGGTGGAACTTTTTACAAACTTTTTTTTGGGGGCCACCTGGAAGTGTTACAGCTATGATAAGGAAACCAAGGGTTACAAAGTATCACAATCAGGAGGTAACAGAGAAGAAGAATAGTCTATACAATTTGTTGTATAGCTGACTTTTTTAAACTTTTGCTGTGTATGCATCAGTCTTCGGAGTGACTGAAGCAGGGCTGTCGTTTTTGGGAACTCTTGGAATTGTCATCCTCAAGACTCTCGAGGTATGGCTCGTTTGTTCTGGATGATCTGCTTGTTCAGTGTTGTAGGGTATGAGACGCAATCTCAGTCGCAGGCCGCTGGCTGTGGTGGATCCAGGGAGCTACTTCAGCCACTCTTGACTGCACTAGGGGTAGTCAGAACAACAGTAAATGGACCTCTGTAAAGGGCCTTTAAGTGCTAGACATTTTATTTTCTTACCCTGTTGTGGTCCGGATCGCCCAGATAGAAAGAACCAGTGAGACTCACCGTAATGCAAGAACAAAGGGACTTTATTACGGGTCCAGCATGCTGGGGCCTGGCCTCCAGTACAGCGCAGTGCTGGGAGACCAAGACCCCCTTTGTTCCCGGGGTTTTTATAGTCCCGGCAAACAAGTATTACTTCCACATTCCTTCTTTTCCCTGGCCCTGCTGGACCAAGGATGGCCCACCTTATTTGTTGCCCCCTCCTGGCCCTGCCAGACCTAGTACTATCCGGTGTCAGGTTTCATCACATCAGAAGCGTCCTGGGCCTAGCCAGTTCCTTTGTCTTGTGAGAAGCCTGTCATGGCATGGCTCTGGCCTCTCACAACACATATCATATTTCCTGGCTTAAAAGGGTGAGCTGCTTTGGTTAAGTTCACCAGTTGTTTTCTAGCCCAGTGATTGTTGGAAATCAGGGTCAAGCTGAGAGCTTGCATCTGTTGTCTCAAGGTGAGGCTGTCTATTTTTAAAAATTTATGTGTATTTCCTTTATTATGGGGGAGGACATCCATAAAGAATTTCGTAAGGAGAGGACCTTGTCTGTTTAGTAGGGCTTTCTCTATTTCTTAACAGTGCTATTGGTAATACCTGACCCCAATGTAAGTGAGTCTCTTGACACAGTTTGCCTAATTGTGTTGTGAATGTTGAGTTCCTGAGTTCTACTTTTCTGGAGCTCTGGGACCCATAGGCTGTGTGCAGCTTCCATGTGCTTCCGTGTGCAGATTTCTGGTCTTTTTGCCACCATCTGCACCACCTTCACTACAAATGTGGGCCTGTTGTCAGATCTGATCGTGATTGGAATTCCAAAGCATGGAATGATTTCTTTTAGCAAAAGCTGGGCCACCTCGTAGGCCTTTACAGTATGGATTGGGAAAGCCTCTCCGCAAGCTGAGGAAGTGTACACAAAGACAAATAAGTATTTACAAGCCTTGAACATGGGAGAGTTCCGTAAAGTCCACAATTGCATTTTTAAGTCGAGGTTCCCCTATTCTCTGTACCTGGAGGTGGGGGGGGCATTTTGGGTCATTGGCAGAGGCTTTTCCAGGCACATACTTCACATTATCTCCATTTTGCCCAAGCTATGCTGGAAAGCTTAGGGATGTAAAGGTGCCAGCTCAATGTAGATTCCAGGGCTATTTGACTAATATGAGTTTCTTCTTGATATTGCTTGACAAAGGCCACGGCTAGGGACTCTGGGATGGCAACCTGGCCATCCTCAAATTTTTACCAGGGATATAATTTTTACATTTGGTTTTGAACCAGATTAGCTCATATTGGGAGTAGTTTGGATCTCATTCCGTTAGAGGGCTGGGAAACAGGGTAGCAGTCAGGTCATCTGACCCTATTGTTTTTCTTAGTGACCATGAGTTTAGCTTGTTGGTTGACTTTTTGTTTCCCTGAGCTTTGAATGTGTTTCCTCTCTGATGGCCCCAGTCATGTGTAACAGCCAGTCCTGTAGGTGCCCACACAGCATCCAGAAAGTTAGTACACCGACTGTTGTACCAATGTGCTCATGTACATATAGAAACATGGCTTAGTTATGTCTGGAAGCCCCAGAGCTGGGATATTTGTGAGTGCCCTTTTAATCTATCTGAAGGTCCTGTTCTGTGTCTGTTTTTATAACGGAGGCTCTCTCTCTCTCTCTCTCTCTCTTTCCCTCTTGTGGCTTTATAAAGTAGCTTTGCTGAAATGGAGAAATTAGATATCTATATTTTATGGAAGCCAGTGGCTCCAATGAACTCTTGAACTTGGCTCTGGGTCGAAGCAGTCAGGATTCAGCAAACGTTTTTCTCTATACTGAGCTGACGCTGTCCTTGGGACAAGTGAAAGCCAACATATCTTACATTATTTTGGCAGATTTGAGCCTTTTTTTCCCCCTTTTTTCTTTTTTAAGAGACCTTGTAGCTAGCCTCCCACAGGAGAGTGAGAAGTTGTGTTCCTTTCATATAACCTTTCCCCATCTGCCCTGTTAGCAGGAGATCATTCACATAGTAGAGTAGTGTGCAGTCATGCTATGTTGGTTTGCTGGGGAAGATTTTAACTCAGAGGCTAGTGCAGTACCGAAAATGGTTGGAGAATTCTTAAATCCTTGGGGCAGTCTAATCCGAGTTACCTGGCCCTTGTCTTCATTCTTGGAGTTTTCCCACTTGAAGGCAAAAATTGGCTAACTGATGGACCAGGTAGATACAGAACAAGGCATCCTTTAAGTCCAGAGAGGTGAAGAAAGTAACTTCAGTGCGGTTGAAACACAGAAGACTGTAAGGATTTGGGACCACAGAGTACAAAGTGACAGTGGCCTGGTTTACTGCTTGCAAGTCCTGAACAGCCTGGTAATCATCTGCCTCTGGCTTTTGTATTGGTAGAAGGGGTATATTCCTTGACAACTGGCAAGGCTGGGGCATCCCATACTTTAGAACCCTTTTAAAGTGTGTGTGAATTTTTATCCATGTCTTGTGTGGGATGAAATACTGTGCTTGGTGGATGGGCCTGGTTCCAGGCTTTAGTTTTGTTATTGCAAGGGGTGTGTTTTTAGCCAATCTGGGGAGGGGGTTGTCCTCTGTCCACACCCCCGGTATCTTAAAGGGAAGCACCAGTCCCTGTTGTGTCTCCTCTCAGATGGTGTAGAGACCCCACTCTTCCCTCTGAGGAACTGTGACAGTCATGACTTATGTTTCTGGCCTTCCAAAGTCAGAGCTGCTTGGCCACTGGAGTTGAAAGTTATCTGAGCCTGCAGCTTTTAAAATAAATCTGTATCCATTGTAGCTACAGGATAGGCATGAAGATGTAGGAAATTGTGAATGACTTCATGGCTGTCTAAATTATATCCCCCAGGCAGGCTAAAGGGTGATGAGCGTGGCACAGTGGCTCTCATAATAGTAGCCTGTCTCTATGAGAGTGGCCCCATGGTTTGGGTTGCTACGGAATGCTCTGCTCCCATGTCTACCATGAAGTCAATGGGCTTGCCGTCCAAAAGTCATTTTGACCTACGGGCTCCTCGGGGCCCAGCAAAATGGAGCCTGTTTAGTCCTAGTTTTTAAATAATTTTTTCTTATAGACATACAGCATACAACATGCACATCTATATAACACGTATAATACACATTACAGGACAGAACAATAAGCAGTTTGGAAACAGTCTTTTAAAAAATACCATTAATTGATTAGAATTATGTTTTGCTCTTAGTAACTGAATTAACCATACCTTTTTGTTTTTTATCTTGGAATGTGTAGTCCCTTGATTTTAAAGTTGTTTGAAAACTTATATTTAAGAACATTTGTTAAGAGGTTTTTTGTTTATTTGTTTTAATCTGTGTTTTTAGTGAATACAAAACTATAGATGACCAAAGATGTTAAATAGCTATAGTTGAAATTATAAGACTCATTACTTGACAAGAAAAGGCACTTGTTCTACAAAGTAGTTTAGAAAACATCGGTTAGATTTTTAAAAATTTTTTATAAAGATTTTATTTATTTATTTGAGAGGTAGAGTTACAGGCAGTGAGAGACAGAAAGGTTTTCCTTCCATTGGTTCACTCCCCAAATGGCCACAATGACTGGAGCTGTGCCAATCTGAAGCCAGGAACAAAGTGCTTCTTCCTGATCTCCCGTGTGGGTGTAGGGACCCAAGCACTTGGGCCATTCTCCACTGCTTTCCCAGGCCACAGCAAACAGCTGGATTGGAAGAGAAGCAGCTAGGGCTAGAACTGGTGCCAAATATGGGATGTTGACGCTGCAGGCAGAGGGTTAACCTATTGTGCCACGGCACCAGCCCCAACACCTGTTGGATTTTTTTAAACACTTGTCTCTCTTAGGCCTCTGGGTCTTTTTATTAAAATAACTATCATGACTGATCTGATTACAGCACAACAAGATCATTAGACTCTTGTAACTTTGGACATTTGTATGTGTACATCTTATAGTAGCATATCTTAAAGTTTAGTATCATTTTTTACGTCTTGACAATGCCTTTAATATAATCCAAATAGCCTTATTAGTTGGTGTTTCTATAAGATGAGAGAGATATCCTTTGAGATTTCCAGGGTTCCTACTGGAAATATCAAGGTCTAAATAATTTGGAATTTCAATTTCCTGAATGTTTGTCAAGAATGCCAACAAGGCTTAAAATATCTGGTTGAGCCCTAGCTTGCCGTGCTGGAATCTAATATGGGTACCAGTTTGAGTCCTGGCTACTCCTCTTCCAGTCTAGCTTTCTGCTATGGCCTGGGAAATCAGAAGATGGTCCAAGTCCTTGGGCCCCTGCACTCACATGGGAGACCTGGAAGAAGCTCCTGGTGTTACATCAGCTCAGCTCTGGCTGTTGTGGTCATTTGAGGAGTGAACCAGCAGAATGGAAGACCTCTCTCTTTCTCTATCTGGGTCTAACTCTCTCTGTAACTCTGGCTTTCAAATAAAAAACTTTTTTTCTTTTTTTACAAAAAATATCCAGTTGAAATAAGCCAGTCCCACAGAGACAAATACCATATGTCCTCCCTGATCTGTGACAACTAACTGAGCACCTAGAAGGAAACCTGTAGAAGTGAAACTGACACTATGAGAAGCAATGACTTGATCAGCCCTTGTCCTGTCTTCTAGGAACAGCTTACTATTTTACTCTTTTAGTATTTTCTTTTTCTACTTTTTCTTTTTCATACCAAGCAGAGAGCAGGCCAAAAGCCATGTGCAGCAAGCGCCTTGAGCTGCTATCCACTGCTTAGCACCAGCAGCAAAGCAGAGGCAGAGAGCCTTTTGGGACACTCCCTGCCTTTTTATATATTTTCCACATGGGAGTGGCTTGTGGGCAGGTGGACACTCAGGTATGGTCAGGTAGAGCCTGATGTCACATGGAGGCGTGGTGGGGGTATCAGGGTGTAAGGTCACACAGGGGCGTAGCAAAGGTATCAGGTAGGGTGTGAAGTCACACAGGGGCGTGCTGAAGGTGTGGTCTTCCAGCTCACAAGCCTAATTGATTTTAACCTATATGCCTGCCTATTTCAGTTACACCTAGATAAATGATGATGCTGAGGTAGTATATCATACCTTTATCCAAATTAAGGTGAAAGTTACATTTATATGGAATTTAACTTATTTGTTTTTTTATAAAACAACTTTAAATCAGTGACCTAAAGCAGAGAGCACAAAATCCACCCTAGGGGGTGATAATAAGAGCTGATTATCCATTGTTATTTCCCCTGAATTTGTTAGTTTGGCAAGTTACAAAGCAATTTTTTTTAAGGCAGTGAATTCTTAGATTTAAAAGTTGAGAAATCTTTTTAAACCTAGTATCCAGTTATAGGTGAACCAAAACAGCAGGAGTTACATTACCTTGGCATTTTTATGCATGATTTTGTTATTTATTAAGCATCTAAGTTGCTGCTCAGTGTCTTAAGAGTCACAATTTCATCTCTCTGTCTTATCTTAGGAAATTACTCCGTCAACTCTGGGAGGTGATTACTTTTTCCACTCAGGACAGGTTTGCCAAACCAAGTGAACCTGGTTTTCTACCAATTTCGAGGGGCAGTGTTCCTTAAGACTGATTCCTGTGCCCACTGGGTCTATTGTGCTCCCAGGATTGGAGTCTCAGCATGCCAGGGGAGAGCCACTCCCTACAGAGCAAGTGGTCCACTGGCACTCTGCTCCTGATGTTCCAGCATCAGCAAGGGATTTGGGGGAACAAACAATATGCCATTCCTGCACTAGCTCCCAGAACAAATATAGTGGGATTCATGAACTGAGAGGAGACACTAGGCCTGGAAAAGCAGTTTTGTGAGGAGTCAAGTGGGTAATAGACAGGTGGTCCCCTGGTAGAAATTTTGCATAGGGAGGTGCCTGCTCCCCCCAAAACGGTTCTTTGGAGCAGATCAAAGTGTCCTGCTTCCTTAGGAATCTCCAAATTTACCATGAGAATAGCAAGGGAGTGGTGATTTCTGAAGACAGGGTTGAGAATTGTAAATCAGGTATCTTGTTGAGTTTATCCCCACCTTATTGATTAACAGTTTGGTCCCCAAGATTGTACTTTATACCCCAAATGCTATGGGACATTTTGGGTTTTATCCTCTTGGAGTTCCTCCTCCATTCTGCTCTGCTGGAAGTCTTTGACTCTAATAAATCAAAGTAAATCTGCTCTGCACTTGGAAGTTATTCTTCCATATGAGACAAAGAACCGAGATAATAATTTCTCTGCCACCGTTTTCCAATAACAGTTTTTATGATATGATGATGCCAGCATAAGGCTCAGTTGGATTTTTATTCAAAAGCCTAAGCCCCAAAAATGTGCTCCTTATAGATGGTTTTAGCTTCTTTGTTTCCCTTATGTACCTGCATACATTTGATTGTATATTCTAAAGTCACATGGGGCCACAGGAATTGATGCAGTACTGTGCATCCATACGTGGTTACTGATGATGATTTTTTCCTCACACATACTGAGATGTATGCTGTGTGGCAAGGCTTAACACCATTGCTATGTACTACATATAAGTAGATAATAACTACAGTTGAAGCATGCATAGACAAGCAGATAATAACCACAGTCCATTTCTAGGTTAAGTTTCTTTTCCTGTGGCCTTTGGGAGGCCTCTACCACAATGGGAGATAATATGTGAAAACACCTTCTACAGTGCTTAGTGCATAGGAAGTGTTCTGTTTTGATCAGTTGAATCTGTTCACTGTTCGAAATAAAGTTCTAGAATCTGGGGATCAGAAAAGCTAACTTTTGGTCCCTGTGTTGTTAACTGGCCTTAAAACCTTCATTTACCTAGGCCACAGAACTTTTACCTATAGAAAAACTATGAGCAAATGAATTTTACTTTTCCATACAGTGAGGAGTTGAATTGTTAGAAAAGCTTGATGTCCTAAATGTGTTACTGGCAGAGATGGGACGTGAATTTTGACCTCCATATTCCCAAGCATTGTTTTTCTTTCTTGCTATAGGCTTTCTGTAATCATGAGAAGTGTTCTCAAGACTAGGTGTCCGGGAGAGGGATTCAATAGCAAAATTTGCCGTTGTGTGTGGAACTATTCTGATTTCAATAAATACGGTGTTCAAAGGTTTTTTGACTTTGCTATGTTAAAGATTAATTGAATGAAATCAAGATGTAAAAGAACAAGCCACAAGCAAATCTGCTGTCTGATTAAGAAATTTGTCTTCTGTAATTGCATAGCCAAAAGAAAGAAAAAGTCACTGCTTTGGCCTACTTCTGGTATGCTCAGGAGCATACCAGAAACAAAAGTTATATTTTGAATTGATGTTTTCTGGGTGATAAGGCCTCAAGGTCCAACCCATGTGCTGCTGCAAGATAAATTGGCGCCCATGTGAGTTTATCCAAAGAAAGGTAATATTTACTTCATTTTTTTCAATTTCATCAAATAAAATAGTTTTAGGGCTGTACAGTAATGGCAAAGATTTTATTGAATACAATTAAACAGAAATAGTTGTTAACCTTTGCTTTTGAAACTATGAAAAGATAAACACTACACACATAGCACTGGATCTTAAACTGGAAATATTGAATAATCTTGTATGCTTTATAACTTTGTATCTTGTGAACTTGATTCAGTCTGAATTGAGTTTCTCCAGAATGGCAGAAGCCATTGTTTTTCATCAATTATATTGCTTTTTAAAAATTATATTTGTTAATGTTTATGTAGAATGGATTATCCAGACACCACTTGAAAGACTTGGAATTAACTCATTAAATATTTACAGCATATCATTTAATCCTCACAACAACTTTACAGAGGGAAAGCTATCTATTATCATCCCAGATTTGCAGATGAGAAAGCTGATGCACACAGAGGTGTGTTCCTAGCTCAAAGTCACAAAGCTTGTCAGTGGCAGAATTGAGATTTAAAGCCCAAGTCCATGCCTCTAATTACTTTGTGGATTCTCTCCCCAAAGGCAGTACTCCTAAATTACCAATCTCACATGCAGTAACTTAGCCTTTTACCTACTTCTTTGATTTTTACTTCCTTAAGGCTTGATAATCCTCAGAAATGGAATGCATTTAGATTTATCTTTGAAGCATAAGATTTAGATAGGAAAGAACATGTTATTTACTAATAACTTGAAAATAATCCTAAAAAGCTGATTATTTGGGCATGTAAATTTGAATTGACAATATTTCCAATCTGCCTCATCTCCAGCTGGTATGCTGTAAAGCAGGAATTAGGATCTGAGCCCAGGTTCCATGTAAGAGAAAGCAAGGGATTTGAGATGATGTCCATTTGAACTGTCATGCAGGCTCTGCATTTGATTTGAACAGCATGGCTATCTTACTAACATTTGTTTTGCCTGTGAAAAATAAGCTGAACACACATCTTGGAGAATTTGAAAGTGGAAAAGTCATGTGTCAGATCAGAGTGCTGATTTTATTACCTAAAAGCCCTTTTCTTTTCATACTGAGATCACTGACTGTTTCAATTTATTTTCTCTAAAAAGATTTCTAACAGTAGAATGCGGCACTGGCACACCAGGTTCTAGTCCCGGTCAGGGCGCCGGATTCTGTCCCGTTTGCCCCTCTTCCAGGCCTGCTCTCCTCTTCTGTGGCCCGGGAGTGCAGTGGAGGATGGCCCAAGTACTTGGGCCCTGCACCCCATGGGAGACCAGGATAAGCACCTGGCTCCTGGCTTCGGATTAGCGCAGTGCGCTGGCCCCAGTGCACTGGCTGCAGCGCGCCAGCCGCGGCAGCCATTGGAGGGTGAACCAACGGCAAAGGAAGACCTTTCGCTCTCTGTCTTTCTCTCTCACTGTCCACTCTGCCTGTCAAAAAAAAAAAAAAAAACAACACTTAGAAAAATTTTTTGGAGAATATGTATTTTTTTTAAATTAATTTTATTGCATACTTATCATGGTCATGGTTTCAAAAATGTAAAAGACAATGAATATGGAATATCTAGACATTTTGAGGTGGCTAGATTATCATAGAAATATATATGAGAGTACTTCAAAAATATTTCAATAGAGAATACTTCAATAGAAAATGATAAACTGGTTTAGCTGCAAACATTATTTTGGAATTCTTGTGTAGAAAAGTTTTTGAAAAGTTCATGGAAATGTATAGTATAAAAATACAATGCATAGATTTGAATTTTTTCTCTAACAAAATAAACTTATTATTCAGTTGTATTTTCTACAAACTTTTTCATGTATGTGTGTGCACGTCTGCACATAGTTTTCTTCCTTTAGATATTCTAGAATTCACCAAAACATCAGGGTGACTTCTATAGGCATTTCTATGGGGTATAGGGTATTCTAGTCAATTAGATATTTTTATGCTGAAACTAAGTCAATTGTATATATTGATATTTGTCCTGAGATGCAAGGCCAACTTCAGACCTGGACCTATCCTTGACCAAGGCAGAAAGTAGAGCATCAGCCTTAGTATGTCTATTAAAATCTTTTTTAAGGTTTATTTAGTTATTTGAAAGTCAGAGTTAGAGAAATCTTCCATCCGATGGTTCACTCCCCAATTGGCTACAACTGCTGGAGCTGTGCCGATCCAAAACCAAGAGCCAGGAGCTTCTTCCGGGTCTCCCACACGGGTGCAGTGGCCCAAGGACTTGGGCCATCTTCCACTGCTTTCCCAGGCCATAGCAGAGAGCTGGATGGGAAGTGGAGCAGTGGGGTCTCGAACCAGCGCCGATATGGGATGCCAGCACTGCAGGCCAGGGTGTTAACCCTCTGTGCCACATCGCTAGCCCCTATTAAAATCTTGTTGCCTTAAACTGAATATCTGCTATGATGTGGTCCCAGTGTAGCCCCCCCATTCCTCCAGATCTCCAAAACTCGCTATCAGCCATGCCCATCTGGTCAATTATTTATATATATATATATATATATATATATGTGTGTGTGTATATATACCTATATATAATATAATAAATATATACAATATATATATAATCCTATATATATATATATAGGATTAAGTCTCAGTTTTCCTAACCTGTACTTAATTTATTGGTTAGAATTTCAACCTATCCTGAGTCATAAAGCATTTATCTGGTACCTTAATACTCTATGAAAATTATGCTCACCCTTATGAGAAGTAGATTTAGTTGTCCTCATCCTAAGCTTTTGGATGGAGTCTTGCTTTGTCTTCACCTGATACCCCAAACTCTAATGTCTGGCAGCTTAATCTTCTTCCATATAGCACAGAAATTATGAATTGAATCATAATTCTAATTGTTCCCAATGACCTACTTAACCATTTAGGATGCTATTGTTCGAACAGGTTAATTTCACCCTCAAACTATGATCTTAATACCAGATCAGATAAAATAATAAAATAAATAAATCTTTAAAAAAGTATATCTAAACCTAGAACCCGTTACTGTTATGCTTTATTCTGCTCAAATATACCATTTTAACTATTTTAATGTGCAATTCAGTGAACTTAAGGACAAATATTTTACAACCATTCCCTTATTTCCAGAATATTTTTAAAAAGATTTATCTATTTATTTGAAAGTCAGAGTTACACAGAGAGAAAGAGAGGCAGAGAAAGAAAGAGAGGTCTTCCATCCGCTGGTTTACTCCCCAGTTGGCCGTAATGGCCAGAGCTGCACTGATCTGAAATCAGTATCCAGGAGCTTCTTCTCCCATGCCGGTGCAGGGGCCCAAGGACATAGCAGAGAGCTGGATCGGAAGTGGAGCAGCTGGGTCTTAAACAGGCACTCACATGGGATTCCGGCACTGCAGACCTCACCCACAGCACCTGCCACCGAGATATTTTTCGTTATCCCAAATTGAAACTGTGTACTCATTAAACAGTATCTCCTCCCATCTCCTTTTTCTTAGCCTCTGGGAACCACCAGTGTAGTAGCCTGTACTTATCTATGGCAGATACATTCAGGTATCAGTGGATACCTGAAACTGGATTGTACTGAATTCTATATTTGCTGTCTTTTTCTTGAGTACACATGCATACAAAAATGTAATGTCTTTTACATCTTAAGCACGTATTTGAACTATGTTGGAAACTGTAATACCTTTTTCCTTTACAATTTCACAGAATAGTCAGTCTTAGAGTAGATCTTAGCAACTTCAGGATAGAATTTTTTTTTTGACATTGAAAACTTTGATCTTTCTCATTTTTAAAAATGTATTTATTTTAAAGTGTGACAGTGAAAGGAGAGATGGATCTTCCATCTGCTGGTATACCCCACAAAGCAGCTACAACATCTATGCCTAGGCCAGGCCAAAGCTGGGAGCCAAGAGTTCCATCCAGGTTCCCCACATGGGTGACAGAGGCTCAAGTACTTGGACCACCTTCTACCTTTCCAGGCACCAGTACTTGGATATGATATGCTTGGGTTGCAAGCCTCAGCTTATCCCACTGTACCACAACACCAGCTCTCCCCTTTTATAGAGTTCATGTATTTCATGTATACAGGTTTAACAACATAATGGTACTTACCATCTTTCCCTCTTTTGTTCCCAACCTCCTTCTCTCGCTCCTTATATTCCTTTTTAAATGATTGTTTTGAGTTATTGGAGCTCTTGAGAGCCCATATAAATTTTGGATCTTTATAGGTATCATACATTGAATTTTTTTTAAAAAACATTATTTATTTGAGAGGTGGAGTTACAGGGAGAGAGAAGGAGAGACAGAGAGAAAGGTTTTCCATCTGCTGGTTCACTCCCCAAATGGCCACACGATCGGAGCTGGGTCAATCTGAAGCCAGGAGCCAGGAGCTTCTTCTGGGTCTCCCATGTGGGTGCACAGGAGTAGGCACTTGGGCTGTCCTTCACTGCTTTCCCAGGCCATAGTGGAGAGCTGGCTCAGAAGACAAGCAGCTGGGAGTTGAACCGGCACCCTTATGGGATGTTGGCGCTGCAGGCAGCAGCTTTCCCCTCTGCCACAGTGCAGGCCCCCATGCATTGAAGTTACAGATTACTTTGGGTATTATTGATATCTAATTGCTATATATTCTAATCCATGAATATAAAATATCTGTCTTTTTAAAAATTTCTTTGAGTAATATTAAGTAGTTAACTATTAAGTTTATTTGTATTTGTTTTGATGCTTTTGTAATTGAGCTGTTTTCTTAGTTGTATTTTCAGATTTCTCATTGTTAACATAGAAACGGAAGTGATTTTTTGCATGGATGTTGTATCATGGAGCTTTACTGAATTTACCTTCTAATAGTTTCTCATGGAGCATATTGGGTTTTCTGCATACAAATGGTGAAAACAAGCATCCTTTTTTGATTTTAGAAGGAAAATTTTGTCATCACTGAATTTAATATTGCTTTTTTTTTTACATATGGCCTTTATTATTTTGTTGCAATTTCCTTATGTCAGAAAAGTCATTTACAATTTTTAAAAAGATTTACTTAATCTGAAAGGCAATGTTAGAGAGTGAGAGACAGAGGTCTTCCATCCACTGGTCTAGTCCCCAAATGGTTGCAACAGCCAAGGCTGGGCCAGATGCAAGCCAGGCTCCCATATGGGATGCCTGTGCTGCAGGTGGTGGCCTGACCTGCCAAACCACATCGCTGTTTTAATCATTTTCATTTTGTCAGACTTTTTCTGTATCTTTTGAAATGATTATGTCTTTCCCCTACAATCTATGAAGATAGTATATTATGTTGATTGGTTTTCATATGTTGAAATACTCTTGCATGCCTGAAATAGACCCTGCTTGATCATGGTCTATTATCTTCTCAATACACGACTGAGTTTACTCTGCTTTTATTTTGTTGAGGGCTTTTCATTAATATTCATCATGAATATTGGCCTGTAATTTTTTGTATTGTCTTATCTGACATTGATTTCAAAAAACACATCATTCTACTTCTCTGGCCTCCATGGATTTTACTGAGAAATCTGCTGATAATGTTGTTGAGGATCACTTGTACATGTCATTTTTCTCTTGCTCTCATCATTTCTATTTGTCTTTTGATTAATTAATTTGAATAGACTGGTGAGTCTCTTGTAATTTCAGATTCTTATTTGTATATATATATCTCCTCACTCAGATTTGGTAGTTTTCCAACCATTATGTATTCAAGTAATTCTCTGTTCCTTTCTAACCTACCTTTCCTTCTGAGATTCCCATAATTTGATATTCAACAATTTGATGATGTCTATTAAGTCCCTTAGGATCACTTCACTTTTCTGCATCCTTTACTTTCCTGTTTCTTAGACTCTAACATCAAGTGTCTTACCTTCAAATTCCTGATGCTTTTATTTTCTTTCTTTCTTTTTTTTTTTTTAACGATTTATTTATTTGAAAGGCAGAGTTAGAAACAGATCTTCCATTCGCTGTTTTACTCCCCAGATGGCTGCAATGCCTGGAGCTGGGCTGATCTGAAACCAGGAGTTAGAAGCTTCTTCAAGGTTTCCCACAATTGTGCAGGGGCCCACGGGCTTGGGCCATCCTCTGCTGCTTTCCCAGGCACATAACAGGGAGCTGGACTGGAAGTGGATTGGCCAGGACCTGCTTTGCTACAGCTCTAGCCCCTCACTGATGCTTTTCTTTTCCCTGCTCAAATCTTCTAGTGAATTGTAATTATTATAATGTTTTTATGATTCTTTTTGCAATTTCTATATATATGTTGAAATTCTCATTTCCTTCATGAGTTGTTTTCCTTTAGTGTTTGTTCATATTTCCTTTGAGCATATTTAAGACAGCTGTTCCAAAGTCTATGTCACGTCTAATGTCTATTTCAGAGAGAGTCTCTGGAAACTCATGGTTTCTTTGGATGGCCAGATTTTCCTGTCTCTTTCTATGTCTTGTGGTAGAAAATTGGGTGATTTTACAGAAAACACAGACACAGGGTCTGTTGTAGCATTGCCAACAAAGCTGCCACCTGTGATGCTGGCATCCCATACGGACACCAATTCATGTCCCAGCTTCTCTACTTCTGATCCAGCTCCCTTCGAAAGGCCTAGCAGAGTTGCCCAAGTATTTGGGCTCATGCCACCTATGTTGGAGACCTGGATAAGGCTCCTAACTTAGGCCTGGCCCACTGATGACTGTTGTAGCCATCTGGAGAGTGAACTAGCTTATGGAAGATCTTTCTCTCTAATTCTGACTTTAAAAATAAATTTTTGAGGTAAAGAAAAACACACAGCATCTCCAAATCTGTGTTGACTGGATCGTACTGAGTTAGTCCTATATTTATTAGTTAGGTATGATTTCTGTCTTGAAATCAGCCTCAGATGAAGACTTAAGGGATTCTCAGGTGTTTTTCTGAGTGTGCATCTTTCTGGAGTCTGTGTATGTGCGTATTCCATTCTACCATATGAGCAGCTGTACCTTATGTAAGAAGTCTCTTTCCCATCATTTCCTGGTGGACTTAGGTGATCTATTGGATAACCTCAACTGTTCTCTTCCCGCAGGTATCTTTGATTTGTAGTTCTCCAGTAGCCTGTGTGCATAGTGCCTATCACTTTGTTTTCCATGCCTGAGGTTGTCGCTCCCCCTCTTCGTGGAGGAGCAACACAGGACCCTGCGCTGTTCTTTCGTCTGCTCGGCCCTCCCCGGGTTTGCTGCTGGTTCTTCCCGGGTTGGCTACTATCCCTTCCACCTCCGTGGAAGGGCAGTTCCCCCTGGCCACATTCCCCACTTCCGCAGAGGAGCAGCACACCGCCGGCCGGCTTTCTCGGGGGCTGCACAGGTGTTCCTTCAGCTAGATGTTCCCCTTAGATGTTCCCCATAGATGTTCCTTATAGATGTCCCTGGTGCATGCCGTCTCTCTCCTCCTTTATAGTCCTCCTCCGCCAATCCTAACTCGGCTGCCCACACGCCGAGCACGCCGCTCTCCTCCAATCAGGAGCAAGTCCTACAGTTTATTAGTTGAACTGGAGGCAGCTGTGCGGAAGCTGTTTACTTCTCTCCCAGCGCCATATTGTGGGAGAGCAGATGCATAGAATAAGTCTTAATTCCAGTAACTCAGTCTAGTCCGGTTGCTCCTCACATGAGGTATCAATCATGTTGCTTTGCACTGTTAGGGGAAATTTGTTAGGGGAAACAGAACAGTCCTTCAGGCAGATACCACAAGGATTGGGCTATGCAAATAGTTTGCTGTGAAACCTCTGGTCTATGGCTAATTGGGAACTAGGCTTCCATCTCCTCCAGATCAACACAATATCAGGCTAGGGGTGGACTGGGCAAAGAGGGAGTAAAGTGCTGTAGAGTATTCTACCAATTTGAATTTGGGTTTTTCTAGATTTCTCATTCACTTGGTTCTATAGCCCTTTGTCTTCCAAAGCTCTTATAAAGTTATTTCAGCCAGTCTGTAGTGTTTTTTTTTTTTAAGAATTTTTTTTATATGATTGGCATAGTTATGGAGAGAGGAGTAGAGACAGATGTCTGCAGCAGATATAATTGGGCTAACCCCAAGCCAGGAGCCTGGAGCTTCCTCTAGGTTTCCCAAGTGGGTACAGGGGCTCAAGAACTTGAGGCATCCTCTGCAGTTTTCCCAGGGGCATCAGCAGGGAGCTAGATCGGAAATGGAGCACTTGTGTTTCAAACCAGTGCCCATATAGGATGCCTGTGTTGTAGTTAGAAATTTAACCTGCTTTACCATAGTGCCAGCCCCTAGCTTTTTTTTTTAAGTATGGAAATATGAGAAATGGGGATTGGAACTTTTTAATCCACCACCTGGCTGACCTGACATGAAAAGTCTTATGCTAAAACCATTGTATATATACTCAGCTCCTCTTTTGTCCCCCAACAAGGTCTTTCAAATTAGAGAAAAGGCTTTGAGGTGGTATACCATAGTAGTTAAAAGTAAGACTTTATTATTTGAATTTATTTTTTAAACGATTTTTAGAATTTCTAATTGATTTTATTTATTTGAAAAAGACAGAGATTGATCTCCCACCTGCATTTTCACTTCCCAAATGCCCATAATACCTGGCTGGGCCAGGATAAAACCAGTAGCTCAATATATCTCTCTCATATGTGTTACAGGGACTCAGATGCTTGAAATAGCACCTGCTGCCTTCCCTGGGTACACATTACTTAGAAGATAGAATTGGGAGCAGAGCTTGGACTTGAACCCAGGCACTCCAATATGGTATATATTGTCAAAACTGGCAACCACTAAGCCAAGTGCCCACTTATAAAAAATAGAATTTAAAAATGAGAGAGTTATACTCATGGAATTTTTAAATTAAAGTCACAATTTAATCCAGTCCATAGCTATAAGAATGGCTAAAATGGAATGAAAAAGTATGTGAAAGGATATGGAACAACAGTAACTCTTCTTTATTGCTGATGGAAGCATAAATTGTTCTAAGCACTTTTACCTGCATATAATGAGACTGAACATATGCTCAAGTAATATCCAACAATTCCATTCTGAAGTATAGAAGTGGACTTCAGAAACTTCATGGAAAGTGCATATTATGAAAGATCTATGCATGGATTTTTTGTCAAAATAAACTTGTTGTTTAATTGCATTTTCCATGAAGTTTTAAAAGTCCTCTCATATGCCTACTAGAAATTTAAACTTGTTTCCTGAAAGATATTTATGAGAATGTTCAGAGCAGCAGTATTTATAGTGGACAAAAACTAGAAGGTACCCTGGTGCCTACTGAATGTAGGATAGATAAATAGATTACTGAAAGGGCATGTTGTTCAATACTCTAGGTCAATAGGAATAAATGTTTTTTTTTTTATTCTTTAAGATTTATTTATTTATCTATTTGACAGGAAGTGTTAAAGGCGGAGGCAGAGAGAGGTCTTCCATCTGCTGATTTACTCTCCAAATGGCCATGACGGCCAGAGACGGGCTAATCTGAAGCCAGGAGTTTTCTTCTAGGTCTCTCATGTGGGTGCAGGGTCCCAAGGACTTGGGCCTTCTTCTGTTGCTTTCCCAGGCCATAGCAGAGAGTTAGATCAGAAGTAGAACAGCTGGGACTTCAACCAGTAACCATATTGGATGCTGGAATTGCTGGGCGTCTTTCCTCACTATTCCACAGCACTAGTTCATGGAATAAATGTTACAAGTATCATCCATAGTATGCATGATACTCAAAACTATGAAAAAGGCCAACACAATAGGTACTATGTGATTTTATTTATAATGAATTCAAAAATAAGAAAAACTTTCAATTGAGAGTCACTATATTTGTTATGATTTGAACATGTCCCCCAGGTCCATGTGCTAGATACTTAGTCTCCAGTGCAATAGTCTAGGCAGATGGAATCTTTATAATAATATCATGAGGGCTCTGTTATCGTGATAATGGATTTGTTATGAAAAATTCAGCCCTCTTTCTTTCATATGCATTCTTTATTTTTGCCTTTTGCTGTGTGGTGACACAAAAGGAAGGCTCTTATCAGATGCGGCCCCTGAATCTTGGACTTCCCAGCCTCTATGGTCCATGAGACATGTTTTTGTTCCTTATAAATTGCACATTTTCTGTTATGTTACAGCAGCACAACACATTCAAAGACAGTTGTGATTGTATTTTGGAGTGGAAGTACCTGAGCAGAGTGTGAGGTGTGGTTTTAGGTTGTGTGCAATTTTTCTTGATTGGATTTGTGGAAAAGTATTAATCTGCATGCTTTTTTTCCCCATATTTCTCTAAGTGTATTGCATAGAAAGTCTTCAAAAATTTCATGAGAAATGCATATTATAAAAAAGTTTGCATAAGTTTCAAAGGAACTGGTGTTTAGCCTTGTGGTGAAGTTACCAACAACACATATTGGAAAAACTGGGTTTGATACCTAACTCTAGATCCCTGCTAATGCAGAGCCTGGAAGGCAAAAGTGTATGGCATAATCAATTGTGTTTTTCTATCCCACATGGGAAGACTTGGATTAAGTTCCTGGTTCCCAGCATTGGCCTGGCCTGTGGCCTGGCTTGGCTCGGCTTGGCTCCTACCTATGCAGGCATTTGTGGAATAAGCCCATGAATATGAATACTTGCTCACGTGTTCTCTTTGTCTCTACATTTATCTCATGTAATGATTAAAAATATTATATTGCAGAAAAATAACCTTTTCCTTTCCATGAACATTGTAAAGTTAACTCATTTTTCAATAAATAGTAATAAAGGATTTAAAAGAACAATTTTGAATGACCTAAGTTTAAATCCTAGTCCTACCTCTTGCTAGTTCTTAAGAATCTGATCAGCTGTATGATATTAGTGATACTAATTGTGCCATGATAATAAGAGAGATTTACATGATATACTATGTGCCCAGAACTTTCATAATCATTTTTTTAATTCTCAAAATAAGTTTACTAAATGGGTATCCACATAGCAAATCAAGAAAATTAGGAACAGAAAATTTATTGAAGTCATCCAGAGCAAGAATTCACACCTAAGCAGTGTTGCCCCAGTCAAGGTTCTTACCCAATGTGTCCCCCTTTAAGAAGGACTAATACAAAGGTGTATTTTTGAAGAGTTTAGAAAACTGTGACCATGTAACTATTTGCTAGGTCGTCGTCTTTTTTTTTTTTTTTTAAATTCACAAGCTTTTATTGGGACTCCACTCCCAGACTAGGTTCCCCAGTCTCAACAGAGCAGGGGCAGGGGAAGTCGCTGCTAGGTCTTCTTAATTCTGATGTCTGATAGAACATTGCTTCCAGTTCTTCTTCTCAAGGCTGCTTGTTATACTTGTAGTCTGATTGTATCTCACAAGTAGCCAGTTCAGCATTGGTTGATCAGAATCCTAGAACGTAAGAGCTCAGTAAATATTTGTGGAACTACAAATTTAGATTAAAGACAGTTCAATTTTTGGAGATCTATAATTATCTCATATGTATTTTCATTATTAAAGAGCTTTTCCAATTCCATTGAAATAATAAAAGATACTTACTAGAAGGTAGAGGGCTAGGTTCTTTGTAGCAGGCAGTCCCCCGCCAACCCCCCATCCAAACTGTTCTAGTGATAACTTATTTCATCTGTAAGCATGGTACCACTCAACTAATCACCATAATTTTTCAATTCATTAGACTATCTCTTGGGAGCCCTCTCAAAAAACCAATAGAAAAATAAAATTTGTTTTATATAAGTTAGTTTTACAGCCACATTTTTGGAAACACATCTGTTCCATAAAGAGAAAAAGCCCTGCTTATAATTTCTTTCTCTATGCAATTTGAGTGGCATTGTTTTTCTTGTGTTTAATGAATTCTACCATTACCCTCTGCCAATTGGATGTAGACCTCAGCAATTGAGAACCATGGATCCAAATCTGGTCTCATTTCTATACTGTGATATCCTTGGCTGTATGTTACAGTGTTATCTGTTGTACACCTGCCAACAAGGATAACCATAAAGCCATTCCAATCTTTGCTGTTGCTAAATTTCCTCTGCATAAGTTTTGGTAGCCGGTTGGGAGCCAAGAGTCATGTTTTCCAGGCTACCATCAAGTTTTCCATCTGCCAGTATTTAACATGCCTGGATATGAACCCATAAGCGAAAATAGTTCTCTAAATTTTATGACTATATTTATAGGGGCAAAATTATGAAATGATCTAGATTTTAATTAAAGCAAGTAAGGAAATAAGTGGAGGAAATATAAGAATTTCACTGTAATCACTTAAGTTACTATTACAAAATTATTGGCTTGCCTCATTTGCGACTTAGTAGCACTTTAGTAATAACTTGAGATGTGAAGGAGAGTATCATTTTCTGGCACTGGAAGAAAGGCACTTGAAAATTAGTGATAGCACGGGAATAGCATGACAGCAGCTATAGTAATTTATCACATGAATACTCTGCTCACGTGACTGGGGTCTTGTTGGTCATCTCTGAGTATTGATTTTCTGTGTTGTATTGTTTTCTTTTTTGGGTGTAATTGCAGTTCTTCTTGGGCAAGAGACAAGCTGTGGATGTAGATCGGGGTGACAATGGAAACTATGGATTTTAGAAATTGAAACTCTAACCACTGTTCTAGAATTGTGCTTTTCTAGTTGCAAGTTATGTACTATTAAATGGGTTAGCAAATCAGTTTAGGTCACAAGCAGCATTTCTGAAAAATAAAATTGGATAAAATAGGGTAGTAGACATCACAATGTGTCATTGAAGTTAGGGTAAGTGTTATTTGTTGAAACTTAGTTTCATGTGTATATCCGTGTGATATCCGTGTCAAGTGTGAGATATATCTTCATGTGCATTGATTTATAAAATTTCAAATCTGTCTTGGGGCCAGTGTGGCATAGTAAGCCTAACGCCTTCCATAACAGCATCCTATATGGGCACAAGTTCGAGTCCTTGCTGCTCCACTTCAGATCCAGCTCCCTCCTAATGCACCTGGGAAAGCATCAGAAGATGGCCCAAGACCTTGGGCCTCTGCATCTACCTGGGAGACCCAGAGGAAGCTCCTGGCTTTGGACTGCTGCAGCCCTAGCCATTACAGTCATTTGGGGAGTGAACAAGCAGATGGAAGATCTCTGTCTCCCTATCTCTGTCTCTGTAACTCTTCTTTCAAATAAATATTGAAAATAAAATTAAAAAAACTTCTGTGTAACTCTGCCTTTCATATAGATAAATAAAAATAAACCCTTCTGATAGGTTTTAAGCTATTATATCCCTTTTAGGATTTTATCAGAATTGAGAGGACCTCACATCTAGTATTAATGTTAAAATGAGTTACACATTTTCTTTTGGGAATGCTGAAAAGAGCGGAATTATCTAATACTGAAATTTTCCTAAACTATTTATCTTTACATTAATAAATACATAAGAGTTACCTATCTGAGTATCATCTCTCAAGGATAACCCCACTTTGGAAGTAAACAATGAAGATCTAGTTAAATTTGAATCTGTTGGATTACTTCAGAAGTTCTGTGATTTTTGAACTTAATAAACATGGCTTGGGCTGGGGCTGTGGCATAGTGGATAATGCTGTGGACTGCAGTGCTGGCATCCCATGTGGGTGCTGATTTGAGTCACAGCTGCTCCACTTCCGATCCAGCTCTCTGCTATGCTCTGGGAAAGCAGTAGACAATGGCCGAAGTGCCTGGGCCCCTGCAATTGAGTGGGAGACCCAGAAGAAGCTCCAGGCTCCTGGCTTCGCATTGGCCCAGCTCCGGCCATTGCAGCCATCTGGAGAGAGTAAACCAGCAGTTGGAAGATCTCTCCCTCTCCCTCTTCTCTTTCTCTCTTCTCTCTTCTCTCTTCTCTTCCTCTCTCTCTGCCTCTTTCTCTAACTCAGACTTTCAAATAAATATTTTAAAAAACCTGCCTTGAATAGAAACAATGTGGTCTTTCACTCATATATACCCCTTGATTGTGATTGTTATCCTGAAGCTCCTGTCCAGATCCAAATTCTGGCATGGTTTTGACCTTGTTAAGTAGCCCATGGTATTTTTTATGGTATATTATACCTCTTAATACAATGCTGATGTAGCTACTCATAGCATACTTTAAGCTATTTTGGCCCTCAGTTATTTTTGTTTTAACGAGAAAAGTGTGTAGGCTATTTGATGATTGATTCACTTTCAACATCCATGGGCTGAAACCAATCAAGTTTGTCTTTTCAGTAGATCCTGTGTCAGTGTCCATCTGTCTATGAGCTGTCTTTTTTTTTTTAAGATTTATTTATTTATTTGAAAGAGTTACACAGGGAAGGAGAGGCAGAGAGAGAGAGAGAGAGAGAGAGAGAGAGAAAGAAAAAGGGGTCTTCCATCTGCTGGTTCACTCCCCAACTGGCTGCAACGGCCGTAGCTGCACTGATCCAAAGCCAGGAGCCAAGAGCCTTCTCCGGGTCTTCCGATGTTGGTGCAGGGCCCAACGACCCGGGCCATCTTCCACTATTTTCCCAGGCTATAGCAGAAGCTGGATGGGAAGTGGAGCATCTGGGACCAAAACTTGTGCCCATGTGGGATGCCAGCACTGCAGGCGGCAGCTTTACCTGCTGCACCACAGCACCGGCCCCTGAGATGTCTTTTGCAACCCTTCATTTGAGTATCTATACTTCCTGTCTTCCATATTCAGATAGCCTCTAAACTAACCACTGCTTTTTCCTGAATTAAGAAAAATACTTTGATTTTATCTACACTATTCCAAAGATAATTGAGTAAAATGTTCATTTTATAGCTAGTTATCTTACACAAATAATCTGAGATATTTGAGTATGGTTATGCTTATGTGGCAGATTATCTGTCTGGCTTTGACAAAGTCAAAATGGCCTGTTGAATGGCAAAATCATTTGTTTTCTAGACTTGTTTATTCAGTGGATCAGAGGGTGTGTGTTTCTTTCAATATGCACAAAATAAATGGTCTATGAAAATGACAATTCATTTTATATTGCCTCAGTGATCAATAATGATGACCACTTGATTGATCCTACTGTGGTGATCAGAATTAATCAGGAAAATGGTTGAAATGAACAGATTTGCAGTTCTGTGATAAGTCTTCTACCTAAAATTTGTCAAAATTGTCAAATAATACTTAATGTTATGCTTTATTGTTTTTGGCCTATTTTACTGTAAAATAGGCACATGTTTGAACAGAAATAAGCTCATTAGTATAGTAAATATAATAATTTGAATGTCTGATTGCATTTGTAATGACAATTTAATTATAGCATTTCATACCTTTGCAGTTTGTACGGAATTGTAGTCAATTCATGTTGTATTTCAATAAAGCACTTTTGCTATTGTCATAAATCTTAGGAACAGTAAGTCCTGTAGATAGTGGCAACTAAAGATTGATGTCTAGTGTTGGGAATTCTGTGGGAAATCATGTCTTGTTATTGATTGCTAAATGAGTCATTAATTTATGGAAGTTGGTTGGTGATTTTGGCAAGCTTAGAACTTATTTCAAAATCATTCTCAATCCTAGCCACAGCTTTTCTTGGAGCATGGGAGGGAAGGGGGGGAGAGAGAGAGGAATATAAATTAGAATTTTTAAATTGCAAAGTGATTCTGTGTTGCATTTTGTTAGAGTAGGGTGAAGAGTGTATACATGGTTATGTCAAGGTTAGTAGCAATCTGACTATTAGCAGGCCACAATCAGGTTGAGTAATTGGTTTCTGACAGTAATCTTTATTCTCTTCAGAAATGTAACTGACAGAAAATACCTTGCTAGTCAGTCTAAAAGTAGATGGCTCATCATAAGAATTCATGTAGCATATAAAAAAAACAGCCCAGAGTGAGCTCTTTCCTTGCTTTCAAAATGGAAATATTGCAAAGGTACCGTCAGCACCGTTTTCACATACTAATTGAACTGGTATAAAAAGGAATCTAGAACTAGTGTGTAAAAGGAAGAAAGGCTTCATGATTTTTTTTTAGTTTATGATCGCTGTTTGATTTTGGTCATGTGTGCCGTGTAATGTTTTTTTAATCACTGATTTGAAGTATATGTTTTGTGTATCTTCATTTATGACTTTGAAGTACCTGTGACTAATTATATAGGTTGACAGATTGGCTGTAAATAACTCTATTTTTATTCTGTTTTTCTTTTTAAATTCTGAAAATGTTTGCAAGAGTATAGGTTATGTAATGACAGGGAGTTTGAGCTTTTACCTACATGTGGAAGCTTTGAACACCAGCAATGCACTAGAGCTGATAAAGAAACATAGTATTTTTGCTGCTAGATTTTTATTTCTATGGTAACCATGATGTCATTGGTGCCTGTGATGCTTAAACCTCCCATGTCTAAGAACTTGAGCTGATCTGTACAGACAAATGTAAAATGAAAAAAATTTAATTAATAGTATGGAGTCGCCAGATGCAGCAACATAGATAATGGCTGGCGCCGTGGCTCACTAGGCTAATCCTCCACCTTGTGGTGCCGGCACACCAGGTTCTAGTCCCGGTCGTTGCGCCGGATTCTGTCCCGGTTGCCCCTCTTCCAGGCCAGCTCTCTGCTGTGGCCAGGGAGTGCAGTGGAGGATGGCCCAAGTGCTTGGGCCCTGCACCCCATGGGAGACCAGGAGAAGCACCTGGCTCCTGCCTTCGGATCAGCACCGTGCGCCGGCCGCAGCACAGTGGTCATTGGAGGGTGAACCAACGGCAAAGGAAGACCTTTCTCTTTGTCTCTCTCTCTCACTGTCTACTCTGCCTGTCAAAAACAAACAAACAACATAGATAATGATTGAGAAGGCTAAAGGGTAAATATTTGTTGAGACTAAGAGGACAAATATAGAGTTTCTTAAAAGGAAAAGCATGAATCTTTTATATGTAATGACTATGGCATAAGTGAAAGGGAGATTAAATACTATGTAGCTATCCATATGCTGTAGCCTTTGTGATTTTTACCTAGAAAAAAGATAGATTGGGGGCAAGATCATACTTTGGAATTAACATTTAATTCTCATTAAGAAATGTAGAAAATAAGTGACATGTATATAGCCTAACAGTTGCATTATAAAAATTATTTTATATATTGCATGTGATTGTTATTTAGACTCCTTTTCATAAACTAATTTGTATTCTTTTCCCAGTGGTATGGGAAGTTTGCTTTTTGCTCATAATATCTTTGGCAAAGATTAGGTGGCTATTTGCTTGCTGAACTCTGATCCAGACTTTCAAGGCAGAGTACACTTTTTAAAAATATTTATTTGAAAGGACAGAGAACAGATAGAGAAAGAGAAAGATCTCTTGTTTGCTGGTTCTTTTTCTAAATGTTCTCATTATTTGAGGTTGGCATAGGCAAAACCCAGGAGTTGTGAACTCAATTCAGATTTGCTATATGGGTGACAAGGACCCAAATACTCGAGTCAGTGCTTGCTTCCTCTTAGAGTGTGCATTAAAAGGAAACTGGAACTGGGAGTAGAGCCAGGACTTGAATCCAGGCAGTCTGACAAAGGAGCCTGGTACTCACGTCCAAAAGGACAAAAATGCCACAACTGGTAATGGTGGGTGGTTCAGGTAGAACCGAGTGTCAGTGATATGCTTGTAGTCTACCAGAGGGGAATGTTCCTCTGGCTGACATCACCCTGCCTAGCCCCATAATGGTAGAAGGATGGTGAGCTGTTCCGGATGGTTCACAGCTTTGAGATTATATTTCCTGGGTTGCTTGTATGAAGTCACACTGCTGCAGTGCTGGCTGCCTGGTTCATTAGTTTCTAAACTAATGAAGCTCATTGTTGTGGGGCTGATGTTTTAAGTATTTCACAGGGGACATTAGACAGATATAACTTACCTAACTTGATCATATGCCTGCCAGCACTATTACTTTTCTATTGTTATCTGACTATAGCTATCAACTATATAGACATTAGAGTGATAAAAGTGTGTCCAGTTGACATATAAGCTGAAATCCAGTTAACTATGAGCCCTGTAAATCTCTGCTTTCTAAACCCTCCCTTTCTTGATAACATATTGAAGGAAAAGACAAAATACGAAGGATTCTTTATACTGCACTTACAGCACAAAGTCATTCAGCTTTCAATGGGCAAAATGCATCTCTAAAGAACACATGGACTTACATTTCCAGAATTATGTGGTATGACTTAAGATGGCCCCTTACTATTTTTATACATATGTATCAATAAGTAAACTGTGCAGAGATTGCTAATTGTACAGTTACAAACACTGAATAAAACTACCATTTCATCTGTCATTATAGAATTGTACTTTTCAAGTCTTAAGTATCCGAGATGATATGTTTGGCAAAATACAATGAAAATGATATGGACATAATCTGTGATCACACTGAGAAAGAATCTAAATTATTTAAATTATTTTCATAAGATATATATGAAGGAAAATTAAAAAATCACTTCATAATGTCATTTAATAATTTTAACACTAGGTTAAATCTTTATGTGGTGCAGTAGAATAAGGTAGACTTAAGAGGATCCTGTTTAGAGACAGACTTCCTGGATTCCAATTCCATTTTCACACAGTCCCAAGGGTATTTTGGCCTTGGTAACATTTTCAACTCTATTCACTCATCTCTCTAAAATGAAGAGAATAGCATTACCCACAGCAGAGCTTTGTTATGATCATTAAATAAGACATAAAATCTTTTTTGGGAATGCCTTGCCCAGAGTTCATGCTCAATAAATGTTAGCTACTTTTATTAATTTTTCTTGTTCTCTTGTGTCAAAATCATCTAAGAGCAAAGGATGGAAGGGAGGGACAAGTACAGAAGGGATGCAATACTTTGGATTTCACAAATACCTAAATTTAGTACATTGATAGGATTTAAGAAAAGCTTTTGGTTTTGCCTCTGTGTTTTGCACTGTTCATAGTTTCCCAAATTATTTACCTTCCTCAAACTTAAAACGTCAGCTTATTCCTATATATGGGAATTTACATCCCTGTTTCCCATTGCATAAATCATCATGGCCCATTCTGTACCATTCCCATTGCACAGGAATAGAATTAGTAAAAATCTTTTCTTTTTTTTTTTTTAAGATTTTATTTATTTGAGAGGTAGAGTTACAGACAGTAAAGCAGAGACAGAAAGGTCTTCCTTCCGTTGCTTCACTCTCCAAATGGCCGCAACAGCCAGAACTGCGCCGAACCGAAGCCAGGAGCCAGGTGCTTCTTCCTGGTCTCCCATATGGGTGCCGGGGCCCAAGGACTTGGGCTGTCTTCTACTGCTTTCCCAGGCTACAGCAGAGAGCTGGATCAGAAGAGGAGCAGCTGGGACCAGAACTGGTGCCCATGTAACCTTACTATTATTGCTAGCTCTTAAATAATTTTGCAAGGATGATATTTACTGTTTGTGTTCTTGTTATGGCCATTGTTTTACTGTCATTTTTTTTATAGTGTCACATGTTTCTAGCTCTATTTTGTTAGATGATTAACTATGGAAAAATGTTTCCCTATTTCATACCTACTCAGAGTGCCAATAAATGTTTTGGGGGTAAAATTAAGTGTGTTTAGGAGTGATCACCGAGTATGATATCAACTAATCCTCAGGAAGGAAGTAAAACCTCACGAGAATCCTATGTATTGCCAGACAGATTTAAGATTAGTACTTAGTGGGGCCGGCGCTGTGGCACAGTGGGTTAAAGCCCTGGCCTGAAGCGCCGGCATCCCATATGGGCGCCGGTTCTAGTCCCGGCTGCTCCTCTTCCGATCCAGCTCTCTGCTATGGCCTGGGATAGCAGTAGAAGATGGCCCAAGTCCTTGGGCCCCTGCACCCATGTGGGAGATCTGGAAGAAGCTCTTGGCTCCTGGCTTCAGATCGGCACAGCTCCAGCCGTTGCGGCCAATTGGGGAGTGAACCATCAGATGGAAGACCTCTCTCTGCCTCTCCTCTCTCTGTGTGTAATTCTGACTTTCAAATAAAAAATAAATAAACCTTAAAAAAAAAAAGATTAGTACTTAGTTTCCAGATTTGATTCTATTTTTTATTAGTTGATTTTGCATAAATTTAGATACCTTTTCTGACCTTCAGTTTTCAAGGTCTTTAAAGGGGGCTAGTGATCATCTGTCTTTTAGAGTTGTTATCGGCATCAAATAAGATGATGATTAAGAAACTGCTTTATGGGGCCCGCGCCATGGCACAGTAGGTTAATCCTCTGCCTGTGGTGCCAGCACCCCATATGGGCACCTGTTCAAGTCCCGGCTGCTCCACTTCAGATCTGGCTCTCTGCTATGGCCTGAGAAAGCAGAAGATGGTCTAAGTCCTTGGGCCCTATACCCATATGGGAGACCTGGAAGCAGCACCTGGCTCCTGGCTTCGGATTGGCGCAGTTCCAGCCATTGTGGCCATTTGGAGAGTGATACAACGGAAGGAAGACCTTTCTCTCTGTCTCTGCCTCTCTCTGTCTATAACTCTCTCAAATCTTTAAAAAAAACTGCTTTGTAAACAATACATTTCTGGACAGATACTTGTAATGATGACTGTTGCTATATAACAAACCACCTCAAACTTAATGGCTTAAAATAACACCAGTAACGTTTATTTTGCTCATGAATCTGTTATTTGGATAGGGTTTTATGAGAACAACTCACTCTCTTGCACTTGGTGTCTATTTGGGGAGCTTTGGAGGCTGAGGGCTGGAATAATTTACATCCCTATTCACAAGTGTGGCAGTTGATTCCTTTTTTTTTTTTTTTTTTTTGACAGGCAGAGTGGACAGTGAGAGAGAGAGACAGAGAGAAAGGTCTTCCTTTGCCGTTGGTTCACCCTCCAATGGCCGCCGTGGCCGGCAAGCTGCGGCCGGCGCACCGCGCTGATCCGATGGCAGGAGCCAGGAGCCAGGTGCTTTTCCTGGTCTCCCATGGGGTGCAGGGCCCAAGCACTTGGGCCATCCTCCACTGCACTCCCTGGCCACAGCAGAGAGCTGGCCTGGAAGAAGGGCAACCGGGACAGAATCCGGCGCCCCGACTGGGACTAGAACCCGGTGTGCCGGCGCCGCAAGGCGGAGGGTTAGCCTAGTGAGCCGCGGCGCCGGCCGGCAGTTGATTCTGAAGTTGTTTCAGCACTTTGTGTGGGACTATCAGTTGCAAAATGTATATAACATGAGTATATTCCAATGTCATGTTGGTAGGGAGTGAGAGTGCTAGGTAAAAGCTGTATTTACTCCTTATAACCTCAAAAGTCATCTAAATCACTGCTACACTATTGTGTTTGAGAAAAGTAAGTCACTAAGGCTAACTCATTTCCAAGACTGGGATGATTAACATCTACATTTTGATGGAAGGACTGTCATAATATGAGGACCGTCACACATATTACTACTACCTATATGATAGGTGCTATACTTCACTGTTAAACCTCAAGAAATATCTGTGAGGTAAATATCACAGTTTTCAAATGAAACATCTAGAAAATTATGCCCAGATATTAAACAGCTTGCCCAAAATGACATATAGTAGAAGCTGGAACAAAATTCAAACACATGTTTTTTCACTACTTGGTATACATTCTTTCCCTTTATGCCATTACACTTTTGTGTTTCCAACAATGCCTTTTTGGGGGAGGCGGAGATATGGCTATGGAGTGTGATTGCTTAGGAATGAGAGAGTGAGGAGGATTCATTTGACTTCATCATTCTGATATAGGAGCAAATATAACAACATCAACTAAGTGTCCTGTTAAAATTATTCAAACATGCCATCAGTTGTCTTTGAAGCAAGTACATAAGTCTTGTCAATGGGCAACAATGAAAACTTTTACAAATAAGTACCCTTTTAATAATCCATTAGCATCAGAGTAGAAGCCCAGGACTAAGTGTCTAATTTTGTCACTAGTGAAAAATCATTGGGAATATGTGGTTTAAAGCAGTACAGAAAATTAAAGTTAATGTCCAGTTTTCCTGGTCACGCATTTGATAGGTTCTGTTTCAGTGTCTGTGGCAAATGAAACCCTTTCCCCCAGGTGATGGCCAGAGACATTGGATATAATGACTATGTTGGTTTATTTCTATGACTACTGCCAAGGAATGCCTTATGATTTTAGTAATCATTGCCAATCACATTAAACTTTTGAACTCTGCCTAGCCTTGTTCATAGAGTTAACAGGTTACATATTTACTTGTTGGTTTTCGAAAATTCCAACAGCCCTTGCCTAAATTGCCTTGATTAACAGTGTTATGTCATTAATGTAACTAAATAAGTGGACATCCCTTTGCTTTTCTTATCTGTCAGCATAGCCTCATGGAGGGTGGTAATTAAATGTGAGAGGCAAATAGCTATAGTGTCCTTGAGCATAGAATGAATTTGAAAGAGAAAGAGACCCACGGAGGAGAGAAATATGAATTGTTAAGGATATTTTGTGTAATACATAGTGTCAAATGAAATGGATGAAATGAGATTGATAGCCTCATTAGTTAGCCATGCCTTTTGAGTCATCCAAAAATCTAAAAAAAAAAAATGGTTGTGCACATAGTTATGCATCTATATTCATGTCCTTGCTTTCCTGAGATTCAGCTCTCATGTTGCTTCTAGAAATGTTCTCCTCTTAAAAATTCATGTATTAAAATAAGTGAAATATTTAAGCCACAGAGCAGATTTAAATGTTATCTTTTGTGAGTTTGTGAAGTTCAAGTAAAGCAAAGTATAACTGTTTCATTCATGTGTGCATTATTTTTGGTTTATTAAGTCAATCAGTGAAGGTCATTTCTATAAGAGAATGGTTTTTCTTAAAGGAATACTTGTCCCAATTTGGGCAGAAAAAATTCCTAGAATAAAATTGTTGAGGAGAAGAAAGTCAATGCATGCAAAATGAACTCAAGATGTTATCTTCAGTCTACTTATAAACTTTTTCTCACTCAATTCTTTAATTTTTGGAAAAGGAGAGTTTTAAGAGTTAAATACATTGTTCTCAGGCTTGTGTAACTTTCTTGCCTGCTCAGCAGGAAACACTTCCTTTGTATTCTGTTTTGTCAGTTGAAGGCTAAAATGGGCAGTTATCCATGAGAAACACACGTTTTTACTCCACAGAGACAGTTCTATGAGCATATGGCCATTTGGTGAATACATAATTATTTTACAAACATTTGTTTTGTGATGTTTTCAACAAAACACTACCTTTAAATAGATCAAGGAAAGTGCATTTTGTGGTTAATCACTGTAAATATATTATTTCATGCCAAGATTAAACAGACAAAAGTTCATGTTGTACCTATCTGCAAAGCTGTAACTATTTATGTAAAATGACTCCTGTTTTGATACAAAGAAAAATTGAATGCGGCTTCTTGAAAGATGTATCTATATAACTCCAGATATTGAAGCACATAGGTATTAGAATTCAGGGCTGGGGAATGCAGACAGTTTTAATATCATGGAAAATTAAATATTGTTATTAAATTATTTAATAGCAAGCTGATCTTAAATTTCATCGAGGTTTATGAGTATAATAAATGAAAAATGGGGCAAAAATGAGGTGTTTACAAGCATACCGAATCAACCAAGGTATGTAAAATCATTGTATGTTTCATCTTACAAAATGGCTGTGCTCCAAAACCTGTACTTTGATTCAGAACTTTCTGAAGAATTCATGATGTTGTGATTATACTTTTCGCCACACTGAATAAGATTTCTATACAAATTTTTTATTACTGCCTATACTATGTATACTCTAAGTTGAAGGAAAGATCTACATATACATGCTGGATCTGTCAATTGGGATGCTGGGCTGGCAGAGCAGTTAAGTATATAACCTATTCTAAATAATATGTTTATGATCCAAATCCAAGCCTTCCATTGGATATTGTACATGCACTAAAAGAGTTTTAAAGTAATTATCACATAAAACGTTTCTAAACATAGTCTGCTTCTAGTCTTTCAGAATTTACAAAATGATAAGAATTAGCATAGTTGTCTAAATAATTGAGCCTCAAATGCATGCTTTCCTCCATTTCTTTTGAAAATAAAAGAGTAAAGCATTCAGCTCCCACATGTATTTCAAGCCTCTAACTTGTGCCACTTTTATACAGGTCATCATGTTGAATGATCATTGTTTAACAGTAGTTAAAACAGTAGTTAACAGTAGAAAAATCTGGTCAGAAGTTTAGCAATTGGTACAGGAAAACTAGAGAAAGGAAGCATTACTTGTAACTTGGAGTGGTAGGAATAATGAGAAAGACATTGGCAATTGAGTTGGACCCAAGGGATGGATAAGAGGCTATTAGATTTGGTTATAGTCCCTGGTTAATTTAGTCAATAGGTTCATTGGAAAGTTGAAACAAAAGAGGAGGTTGAAATAAGCTAGATTGTGATGGATCTGAAGATATAGATAACATTTCCTCTTATATTTATTTTTTATGTCCGGTGTCTGGGGCTATCTAGACCTAAGGCTCAATTTGCTCCCTGCAAACTGAATATGAACAAGCTACTTAATCTCTTTGTGCTCCAATTATCTTATCTCTGAAGCAAGGATAATTATAATAACTCTATCTTGTGAGTATCAAATGAGGAAACCATTTAGTCAAGTATCACAACATTTAGTATAAATACTCAATAAATGATAATTAAAATTTGATGCAAAGGAGGGAGAGTACAATAGCAACAAGAAATAATTAATGTAGAATAACCAAATTTCTCTTTCACGAAGATTTCTGTGATCTTCAGTGAGGAAGAGCTATTGTCCCCTAGTAAATTCTTACATAGTCTTTCATGATATTTTCTCAATCAAATGTTTTAGTCAATGAGTAGATGATCTTATTTGACTCTGGTGTCCGTTCTTGTTCTTGTCTTGCTTTTGTTTTCCCAGTGCTTTCTTATTATTTAACAGTTCTTCCTATAACTCTTGATACTTCCAAAGTTGTGAATATCTGCTTTGCCTGCTTCTAAAATATACCAGTGATGCAAGTTTAGGATCATATATGAGAATAAAAGGTGAAAAAAAATCCTACCACTGTTAAGTCTTCAGGTAATATATTTAAATTGCAGAAGGAATCTTCCAGAGGTACAGTGACTTAAGTCATTTGCCTATTGATAATTTGCATTCTATCTTCTTGTACCAGAAATTTTGTCAGGGTCCAGTATGACAAGAAAATGGCACTTATTACTGGTGATAATTTTAGATTTCACTTTACTCATTAAATTTTTTTTGAAGCTGCTCGGATACATCTGCTAACAAACTGATGCAGGCCTGCCATAGTGCTATGTGTTGGATAGTAGATATCTTTTTGTATACTTGGCAGTGATTGGGAACTCTCTTTCTGCCAAGGGCCATTTGGATATTTATAACATACTTTGAAGTCCATACAAAATTATCAACCTAAAAATTAGCCTGGTATAGATTTATTGAATTTCAATTCCTGCCTGCGGTTAACTTGGCAGTGATAGACCAAATAGTTTGATGGTCCTTTTGTAGCCCATGGGCCAGTCCTTCCCCACCCCTGCAAAATCTAGTATACCCAAATCTTTTTGTTAATCTGCTCTTTGCCAACAAATCAGTGCCCTTTAAAATATTTACCACTTTTAACTTTTTGTGTGTTACCTGGTGATCACCCCTCATCCTTAGAGGCACTACTGTCATTCAATATATCACATTCCAAGATCTGTAATGGATTCCTGAAACTGCAGATAATACCAAGCACCAGATACACTGTTCCTGTACTGTTGTATGTCACTTGAGGCTACTTTCTGAGAACAGTTTAATTTCTTCCTTCTTCCGCACTCTGTATATACCGGATCATTTTATTCTTAGTACATATTTTGAGAACAATGTTCAATAGGAGTGGTGGGAGAGCACCTTGCTGCCTTGTTCCTGATCTTCACAAGAACGCATATAGTTTTTCACCATTAAGTATAATGCTAGTTGGAAGATTTTTTTAGTAGACTTTTTATAGCATTGAGAAAATATTCCTCTATTTCTGGGTTGTTTAGTTTTAAATAATGACTGTTGTGTTTTGTCAACTTTTTTCGTATGTTAATGGGATCATAATTTTTTTTCATAGTATCTTGATATGATAAATTATATTTTTTGAAATTAGAGTATCGAGCCTGGCTTCTACATCTGAGATGAAACCTGTTTGGTCATATCATACAATTGTTTTAATACATTTTTGGATTTGATTTGCTAAAAGTTGTTGAGACTCTAGCTGCCTTTTCTTGAATAAGTGTTCACTACGCTTTTACCAGATAATCAATTTTTACATGTGTGTTCTGTCTTTGCAAAAAGTGGGCCACTTTAATAATGTCAACTTTCTGACTATAATATTTTTAATCTCCATGGGATCAGTATTGATGATTCCTTCTTATTTCTGATGTTTAACTAGAACATACTCTTTTTTAATTCTTGGTTAGTTTGGCTAGGGATTTCTCAATTTTATTTATCTTTTCAAAGAAAACATCTTTTGGTTTCATTAATCTTTTTCTCTTAATTTTTTGTACTCAGTTTTATTCATTTTCTAATTTTTATTCTGCTTTTTTGAATTCATTTTAATGCTCTTTCTCTAATTTCCTAAAATAGATGCTTAGATTATTGAATTCATTTCTATCTTCCTGCCTAATACATGTATTTAATGTGATAAATTTTTCATTAAGCCCTGTTTTGGCATCCTCATATACATTTAATTTTTGTTTAAAGTATTTTAAATTTCTTTTGAGATTTATTCTTTTATCTATGTGTTATTTAGAGGAGTATCACAGTATTTTAGTATTTCCTAGCTATCTATTTGTGGTTTTTTAATTCTGTTGTGGTCTGAAACTTATTTGGTATATACTCTGTTCTTTTAAGTTTGCTAAGGTGTGTCTTTTGGTCAAGAAGTTGGTGTTTCTTAGTGTATATTCCATTTCCTGGTAATGCTGAGAACAGTAAACATTCTGGTATTGTCAAATCTAGTATTCTGTAATTAATTCAAGTAATCCAATTAGTGGCAGTTGATTGGTGCTGCTTTCAGTTCAAGTACATCCTTACTGCCTATTCAATCTGTCATTCAGTGTTCAATATCTATGGGTAGTGGGCTTTTTTTTTTTTCTTACAGTTCTGTCCATTTTACCTCAAGAGGCACATACACATTCATGACTATTATGTCTTCTTGTTAAATTGATCCCTTTATCATTATCTAATGACCTCATTTTTTTTAAGATTGTATTTCTTTCTCCAATGTAGACTTCGTCTGAAATTAGAATAGTTACTCCACCTTTATTTTGGTATTTTCATGATTTGATTAAAAATACAGCATTGAAAATTGCTGTTGAAATAGATGTGACATCATCAAATTATTATCAAATTATTAGAGAACATTAAGGCACAGGCAAAGACTTCTTGGAAAAGACCCCGGAAGCACAGGCAGTCAAAGCCAAAATTAACAATTGGGATTGCATCAAATTGAGAAGTTTCTGTACTGCAAAAGAAACAGTCAGGAAAGTGAAAAGGCAACCGACAGAATGGGAAAATATATTTGCAAACTATGCAACAGATAAAGGGTTAATAACCAGAATCTACGAAGAGATCAAGAAACTACACAACAACAAAACAAACAACCCACTCAAGAGATGGGCCAAGGACCTCAACAGACATTTTTCAAAAGAGGAAATCCAAATGGCCAACAGGCACATGAAAAAATGTTCAGGATCACTGGCCATCAGGGAAATGCAAATCAAAACCATAATGAGGTTTCACCTCACCCAGGTTAGAATGGCTCACATACAGAAATCTACCAACAATAGATGCTGGCGAGGACTTGGGAAAAAAGGGACACTAACCCACTATTGGTGGGAATGCAAACTGGTAAAGCCACTATGGAAGTCAATCTGGAGATTCCTCAGAAACCTGAATATAGCCTTACTGTACACCCCATCCACCCCATTCCTTGGAATTTACCCAAAGGAAATGAAATTGGCAAACAAAAAAGATGTCTACACCTTAATGCTTATTGCAGCTCAATTCATAATAGCTAAGACATGGAATCAACCTAAATGCCCACCAACAGTAGACAGGATAAAGAAGTTAGGGACATGTACTCTTATAGAATACTATACAGCAGTAAAAAACAATGATGAAATGCAGTCATTTGCAACAAAGCAGAAGAATCTGGAAAACATTATGCTGAGTGAAATAAGCCAGTCCCAAAGGGACAAATATCATATGTTCTCCCTGATTGGTGACAACTAACCGAGCACCTAAAAGGAAACCTGTTGAAGTGAAATGGACAGTATGAGAAGTAGTGACTTGTCAGCACTCGTCCTGTCAATGAACAGCTTAATACTTTATCCCTTTTAGTATGTTTTTTTTGTTCTACTTAATACTATTGGTTGAACTCTTTAATTAACACACAATTATTCTTGGGTGTTTAAATTTAAATAAAAAGTGATCCCTGTTAAATATAAGAGTGGGAATAAGAGAGGGAGGAGATGTACAGTTTGGGACATGCTCAATTGGACTTGCCCCAAATGGTATTGTTAGAAACGTGCCAGGGGATTCCAATTCAATCCCATCAAGGTGGCATGTACCAATGCCATCTTACTAGTCCAAGTGATCAATTTCAGTTCACGAATCATTATAATGATAGGATTAAGTCAAAGGGATCACATAAACAAGACTAGTGTCTGCTAATACTGACTGATAGAATTAAAAAGGAGGGAACAATCCAACATGGGAAGCGGGATACACAGCAGACTCATAGAATGGCAGATGTCCTAAACAGCACTCAGAATCAGCCCTTAAGGCATTCGGATCTGGCTAAAAAGCCAGATGAGCCAAATAAGAGTATTTCAGACATGGAAAGCCAAGACACTCTGGCAAAACAACAACAACAACAACAACACAAAACAAAACAACCTGACCTAAATGAAATATCTCTGCGAGTGAGATCTCAGTAGAAAGAACAGGTCATCAAAGAAGGAGGTACCTTTCTTTGAAGCGAGGAGAGAACTACTACTCTGACTATGGCCTTGTCTAAATATGGTCGGAGTTGGCGATCTCAAAAGGCTTCCATACTCTTGGTAACTCATGACAAGTGCCTAGGGTGGTTACTGAGGCCATAAACAAGAGTGTCAATTTGTTAAGTCAACAACAGGAGTCACTGTGCACTTACTCCCCATGTAGGATCTCTGTGCTTAATGTGTTGTACAATGTGAATTAATGCTATAACTAGTACTCAAACAGTACTTTATACTTTGTGTTTCTGTGTGGGTGAAAACTGTTGAAATGTTTACTTAATATATGCTAAACTGATCTTCTGTATATAAAGAGAATTGAAAATGAATCTTGATGTGAATGGAATGGGAGAGGGAGCGGGAGATGGGAGGGTTGCAGGTGGGAGGGAAGTTATAGGGGGGAAAAGTCACTGTAATCCAAAAGCTGTACTTTGGAAATTTATATTTATTAAATAAAAGTTTAAACATTTTGTTTCAGAATACTTTTAAACTAACAAAAATTGTAAAGTAATACTACAAAAGTCCTCAAATACTCATCACAGCACTTTGCCTAATATCTCATGTTAATATATTTGTCACAATTAATGAACCATATACAGCTTCCTTTATTTTTAAGTCGAACTTTTTTATCTCCTCTCACACCTCCCAGTCTCCAGAAATCAACATTCTGTGTTCAGATTGATTTTTATTTTTATTAATTATCATTTTAGCTCCCACATAAAAGGGAGAACATACAGTATTTAGGTGACTGGCTTATTTCACTCGACATGATGTCCTCCAGTACCACCCATCTTGCTACAAATGAAAGGACTTTTTTTTATATCTGAACAGTTTTCTGAAGAATATATATTATGCATTTTCTTAGTCATCTGATGGACACTTTAGTTGATTCCATATTTAGGCCATTAGCCTAAATATTTATAGATCAAAGCAAGTTTAAAGTTCAGCTCAGATTTATAGAGGAATAAGAATAGAGTACATCTCCTCATGAAGGAATAGAAAGGTCACATTAAAAAGTACATATAGGGATAGGTAATTCTTACCAACAATTTGGCATACAACGAATCACAACCAACTTTCTGGCAATAAGTATTCACATGCATTCACATCTATTTCAATACCAATTTTCTTTTTTTTAACTATTATTTAATTAATATAAATTTCTAAACTACAGCTTTTGAATTACAGTGGCTTCCCTCCCACATAACTTCCCTCCCACCCGCAATCCTCCCATCTCCCGTTCTCCCATTCCATTCACATCAAGATTCATTTTCAATTATCTTTATATAGAGAAGATCAATTTACTATATGTTAAAGATTTCAACAGTTTGCACCCACACAAAAACACAAAGTGTAAAGTACTGTTTGAATACTAGTTATAGCATTAGTTTACATTTTACAACACATTAAGTGATATTTGATGGTAAAGCTTTTTTTTGAAGGCGAAAAATGTCTTTGGGAAGGATAAGAAGTATGCTCATGGAACTAAGCTTGGTGTTGGTAATGAGTACTTTTCATTTGCTTAAACAGAGAAGCATATCAAGAATAAGAAATGTAACTGGAAAAAGTGGTGATGGGCTCTTGCTAGGAAACCTCCCAACTTTGATGCTGCCATTCCATATAGGCACCAATTTGAGTCCTGGTTGCTCCTGTTCAGATCCAGATCCCTGCTAATGACCTGGGAGAAGCAGCAGGAGATGGTGCATGGCTTGGGCCCCTGCAACCAACAGAGAAGGGTCAGAAGAAGCTCCTGGCTTTGAGCTAGCGTAGCTCTGGCCATTGAGGCCATCTGGAGAATGAACCAGTGTATGGAAGATCCCTGTCTCCTTTTACTTTTTTCTCTGGAGCTCTTTCAAATAAATCAATCTTAAAAAATAATAACTGGATAAAAGTATTAAAGTAACATTTGTGGAAAATAACATTAAATAAACCAATATATTTGAGAAGGCATTCCTATAAAGTGACCCATTACAAGATATATATAAATATTAACTTTCCTCAATGCCAACAACAAATAGGACTTTCAGTGAGGATAATCTCCCATTCTCAAAAATATAAAAAACAGAACATGGCTGTGGATACCTCCAAAGCACTAAACATATTCAAAATATGTTATAACTGAGATACATTTAAAATGTGAAAAAATAAATGTCAAACTATTGAGGAGAGAGATCTAGTATAGAAAATCAATTTGATTTATGAAATTAATGCAATATTCATTTCTATTTAGGCATTTATTTATTTGAAAATCAGTGTTACACTGAGAGAAAAGGAGATGCAGAGAGAAAGAGAGTGGTCGTCCATTCGCTGGTTCACTCCCCAAATGGATGCAATGGTCAGAGCTGGGCTGATCTGAAACCAGGAGCCAGGAGCTTCTTCTGGGTCTCCCACATGGGTGCAGGGACCCAAGGACTTGGGCCATCTTCTACTGCTTTCCCAGGCCATAGCAGAGAGCTGGATTGGAAGTGGAGGAGGCAGAACTCAAACCAGCTCCCATATGGGATGCCAGCACTACAGGCGGTGGCTTTACCTGCAATGCTATAGTGCCGGCCCCAATGCAATCTTTAAAATTGCTGTTAAATTAATCTTTTGTTTTTTTTTTTTCAAGATTTATTTACTTTACTTGAAAGCCAAAGTTACTCAGAAGGAGGGGCAGAGAGAGAGGTCTTCCATCTGCTGGTTTGCTCCCCAAATGGCCGCAATGGCCGGAGCTGTGCTGATCTGAAGCCAGGAGCTTCTTCAGGCTCTCCCTCATGGGTGCAGGGGCCCAAGGGCTTGGGCTATCTTCCACTGTCTTCCCAGGCCACAGCAGAGAAGTGGATCAGAAGAGGAGCAGCCAGGACCAGAAGTGGCGCCCATATGGGATGCTAGGGCTTTAACCCGCTGTGCCACTTAAAGGAATAGGGAAGAAAACCTAAAGGAATCTTGAAAAACAAGTGTAGAAAGAGGCCCTTATGGCACTTATCTTGCCAGATAATATAAATCACTATTAAAATATGGTAATTGAAATGGGTGCATAGTGCTGCAATCTCTAGTCAGATAAATAGTATACAATAACCCTCAAGTATCTCTAGAAAAGATAGGAGTTAAAAATACTATAAAAGATATATTATAGGCCGGCGCTGCGGCTCACTAGGCTAATCCTCCGCCTTGCGGCGCCAGCACACCAGGTTCTAGTCCCGGTTGGGGCGCCGGATTCTGTCCCGGTTGCCCCTCTTCCAAGCCAGCTCTTCTGCTGTGGCCCGGGAGTGCAGTGGAGGATGGCCCAAGTCCTTGGGCCCTGCACCCCATGGGAGATCAGGATAAGTACCTGGCTTCTGCCATCGGATCAGCGCGGTGCGCTAGCTGCAGCATGCTGGCCATGGCGGCCATTGGAGGGTGAACCAACGGCAAAAGGAAGACCTTCCTCTCTATCTCTCTCACTGTCCACTCTGCCTGTCAAAAAAAATTAATATATATATATATTATAAACCTTTTTAAGGTTAGTTGAAAGTTGAAATGTGACTATGTATTTGAAAAAAAAATAAGGACAAATCCAGCAGAATCTTTACTTTTATTACATTAAAATTCTATAAAAGATACTATTTTTAAAAATAGGTAGTTTTAGTATGGATACGGACTTTTTACATGCAAGCCATGAGAAAACAATTCTGAACCAAATTGTTGATAGAATGAGCTTTGTAAACTACTAAATACCTGAATATCAAAACAATCGATAGCACAGAAGACAAACATAGATAAAGCTCATACAGTTTAAGAGGAAAGAAAAAACCCATAACACTCCCATTGAAAAGTGGATCATGGGTATAAGCAGACAATTTACAGGAATAAAAATGGTCAATAAGCATGGGGAAATGGATTCACCTTGTTCATATTGAAGTAGTAATGTGTTAGTCTTCTTGACCTACCAACTGGATTTATACCTTTTCTGTTCTCATTAGTGCTTAGTGCTCTTGAGAATAGTAATGGCAATGTAAATGGCAAAGTTTCTGATGGACCAATTTGAAAAGATGATATCAGTACTTTCAGAAGTGTTTATATCATTTAAATGAGCATTGCACTTCAAAGAATATATCCTATAGAAGTAAAAAGTGTTGGGCACAATGATTTTTTTTATATATTTATTTTTTTAACTTTTATTTAGTAAATATAATTTTCCAAAGTACAGTTTATGAATTACAATGGCTTTTCCTCCCCATAACTTCCCTCCCACACGCACCCCTCCCATGTCCTGCTGCCTCTCCCATTCCATTCACATCAAGATTCATTTTTAATTATCTTTATATACAGAAGATAGATTTAGTATATATTAAGTAAAGATTAACAGTTTGCACCCACACAGAACAAAAAGTGTAAAATACTATTTCAGTACTAGTTATAGCATTAATTCACATTGAACAACACATTAAGGACAGAGATCCCACATGAGGAGTAAGTACACAGTGACTCCTGTTGTTAACAATTTGACATTCTTGTTTATGGCGGCAGAAATCTCCCTAGGATCTAGTCATGAGTTTCCAAGGCCATGGAAGCCTCCTGAGTTCACTGACTTCGATCTTATTTAGACAAAGGTCATAGTCAAAGTGGAAGTTCTCTCCTCCCTTCAGAGAAGGGTACCTCCTTCTTTGATGGCCTGTTCTTTCTACTGGGATCTCACTCTCAGAGACCTTTCATTTAGGTTTGTGTTTTTTTTTTTCTGTTGTTGCTGGTTGTTGTTTTTTTTTTTTTTTTTTTTTTTTTTTTTTTTTTTTTTTTTTTTTTTTTTTTGCCAGAGTGTCTTGGTTTTCCATGCCTGAAATACTCTCATGGGCTCTTCACCCAGATCCGAATGCCTTAAGGGCTGAATCTGAGGCCAGAGTTTTGTTTAGGACATCTGCCATTCTATGAGCCTGCTGTGTATCCCGCTTCCCATGTTGGATTGTTCTCTCCCTTTTTGATTCTATCAGTTAGTATTAGCAGACACTAGTCTTGTTTATGTGATCCCTTTGACTCTTAATCCTATCATTATGATCATTGTGAACTGAAACTGATCACTTGGACTAGTGAGATGGCATTGGTACATGCCACCTTGATGGGATTGTATTGGGATCCCCTGGCACATTTTTTTTTTGACAGGCAGAGTGGACAGTGAGAGAGTCAGATAAAGGTCTTCCTTTGCCATTGGTTCACCCTCCAATGACCGCTGTGGCCTGCACACCACGCTGATCTGAAGCCAGGAGCCAGATACTTCTCCTGGTCTCCCATGCAGGTGCAGGGCCCAAGGACTTGGGCCATCCTCCATTGTTCTCCCAGGCCATAACAGAGAGCTGGCCTGGAAGAGGAGCAACCGGGACAGAATCCAGAGCCCCAACTGGGTCTAGAACATGGTGTGCCGGCGCCGCAGGCGGAAGATTAGCCTATTGAGCCGTGGCGCCAGCTGGGCACAATGATTTATATTCTGAGTTGTACATAACACTAATGTTTAAGTTGCAGGAAACATTTAAGCCATTTGAATATTTGGTAATAAGGATTTCATCAAATTATAGGATATCTATATTTTTCAGTGATGAAAATAATAGTTTTGAAATTTCAGGGTGAAGAAATATGTAAAAGGATATGTAAAAATATGTAAAAATTTTAAATGATTCATAATGTTATACACTAAAATACGTAAAATACTGGAAGGAGGTACACTAAAATGTTAATAATAGTTATTTTGGGGTCTTGTGATTTGTGTCATTTTATCAAGTGATTGTTTGAAATCTAATCAGAAAGCATTTTATAGCCTTTACCATCATTGGCTTATGCAGTTCTCTAACTCAGATGGGTAGGACTAAGGATCATATCTAACTACAGTGAAATAAGGATTGAGAGATGAAGTAAGGTAGCCAAGGTCTCATAATTTCTTAGTAGGGATCTTTTGTACCTTCTGCAATAGCTGTTACTGTATTTCTGTTTTTTTTTTTTTTTTAAATTGATTTATCTATTTGAAAGCCAGGGTTTGACAGAAGGAGGGAGGGAGGGAGAGAGGGAGAGAGGGAGAGAATGAATATGTCATTCACCTTCTGGTTCACTCCCTAATTGGCTGCAGCTGCCAGAGCTATGCCGAGCTGAAGTCAGGATCCAAGCGCTTCTTCTAGGTCTCCCATGCAGGTGCAGGGGCCCAAGCACTTGGGCCATCTTCAACTGCTTTTCCAAGCCATTGCAGAGAGCTGGATTGGAAGTGGAACAGCCGGGACTCGAACTGGTGTCCATATGGGATGCTGGCACTGCAGGAGGCGGCTTTACCTGCTACACCTCGGTGCCAGTCCCTGTATTTCTATTTAATGAATAAGTTTGTCCTTACTCTAGGTTTTCTGATTCTTACCTGAATACTTTGTACAGCCATGTTTGTATGTCAGTGTATATTCTAGATCTAACTTATGAAGCAACTCATATTGGTTTTTGCTTTGAACACTTGGCCACTACTGGCCACTCTTTCTGAGATGTTGAAATACTTTACTGGCAATCATGCAGCATTTAAGCTGAGCCAGAAATACTGTGTGCCATTATGTTTCATCAATTTGAGTTGGTATTATAGCAATAATACTTTAGTTATTTTTTTAAATAATTGCCTCAAGATCAAAGGCTGTACCTTTTCTTTGTGAAGGCCTATAAAGAATTACTCCATTGGCCCTGGCATCGTCAATTTGGTCATTTAGATTATCTGTATGACTACTTGTTTGGCGATCCATCATATTGAATGTGCTTTGATGCGATTCCATTGTTAAAATGGTACCTTATTAGGTCATAGGCAACTTCCTGTAAAGCATCTAACATAGTGCCTTGAATATTAGCATGCCTATTAAGTGCAATAACAATGCACATAGGAAACCTAAGCATAATTACAACTTCTTAATGATCAGCAATTCTACTTGAAAATAGAAGAACGTTTTTGTGGCATCATTCTTTAGTTGACATCTTCAGACACCCTAGATGAAAGTACAATTAAGGCCAATGCCTAGTATTTTATTATTTTGGGTTTTTGTTTGTTTGCTTTCTTCATGCAATATTGACAGTTAAATTTTGTAACCTGGTCCCTATGGTCTTATATTTAACTTCATGTCTCTGTAATCTCCTATCATTATAGGTGTTGTAATACAGTTTCTCTAGAATTCTGTTTAAATTATGAGACTTTTATGCACTATTTATTTCAAAATGTCTGCTGTTTGTGCATTTGAGTAAATGTTACATTGTTTTTATTCTTGTATAGAAAGATAATTCTTTAAAAGTATTTTAAGGTTTTAGAGGAATAAAGCGGTGAGAACAACAGTGTGTCAGGATTGTAGCATAACACTAGAAATCACAAATCACAACAGTAATGATACTGCTGTCCAGGATATCACAGACTGAATTGTGTCCTCTTCCCATATTCGTATGTTGAAGTCCTAACCTTTATTGTAATTGTATATGGAGATAGGGCCTTTATACAGATTATTAAGCTTAAAAGAGGTCTTAAGGCAAAGACCCTCTTCTGATAGCACTTAATTCCTTCTTAGCAGAGGAAGAGAGAGGTCAGAAATTAGAAATCACTCTCTGTGTTCATATACTAGAAAAGCCACGTGACAACCCAGTGAGAAGACTGCCATATGTGAGTTAGAAAGGGAGGTCATACCAGAAAACTTTGATCTTTGTCTTCCAGCCTCCAAAACTTTTAGAAAATAAATGTCTTTTGAGCAAGGCACTGAATCTGTGCTGTCTTGTTAAGACAGCCTGAGCTGAATGATAGGATTTGTTGTGAACAAAATAGTAATGCCAGCTGCCTGCTACAAACCAGAGGTGGTGTGTTTTTTTTTGACAGACAGAGTTAGACAGTGAGAGAGAGAGAGAGAGAGAGAGAGGTCTTCCTTCCATTGGTTCACTCCCCAAATGGCCGCTACATCACGCTGCGCCGATCCGAAGCCAGGAGCCAGGTGCTTCCTCCTGGTCTCCCATGAGGGTGCAGGGCCCAAGTACTTGGCCATCCTTCACTGCCTTCTCAGGCCCCAGCAGAGAGCTGGACTGGAAGAGGAGCAACCGGGACAGAACTGGCGCCCCAACCAGGACTAGAACCCGGAGTTCTGGTGCCGCAGGCGGAGGATTAGCCTAGTGAGCCGCGGTGCCGGCTCAAACCAGAGTTTTTTAACCAGTTCAAACTAAGAATCGCATTGGTTGTAGATGACTAGAAACAGTCCAGAATGGATCTCTAGAAATTATCTTCAAGAGTGTCATAAATACAATAGTTTTGATCTGGACACTAGTACAGGAGAAGAAGAAAAGGAGGAACTGTTGAATCTTTGTAGGACGTTCCCCATTGAGCTCCAATGTAAGAGACACTCAAGAAATGGATGCATTTTCTCATTTAAGGACTAATACATAAGAGTGGCACCAAAACTCTGAAAAATACTGTTTTTTTTTTTTTTTTTTAGGTTGGCTTAGAGGTAAGATTGATTAGAAAGTCATGCACTGGTTCAAACATTTCATCTTAGAGAAGATGTTCTAGGCAGCTATGCTGAATATTCAATATAAATGCCATATTTGGTACTTTTAAAAGTTATAATCAATGGCCGGTGCCGCAGCTCACTAGGCTAATCATCTGCCTGTGGCGCCGGCACCCTGGGTTCTACTCCTGGTTAGGGTGCCAGATTCTGTCCTGGTTGCTCCTCTTCCAGTCCAGCTCTCTGCTGTGGCCCGGGAGGGCAGTGGAGGATGGCCAAGTGCTTGGGCACCTGGCTTCTGGCTTCGGATTGGTGCTGTGCGCCGGCTGTGGCGGCCAATTGGGGGGTGAACCAACGGAAGGAAGACCTTTCTCTCTGTCTTTCTCTTTCTCACTGTCTAACTCTGCATGTCAAAAATAAATTAAAGTTATAATCAGTGTTAGAGCAAGAAGCCATTGGAGAGCCATGTGGGTACCTTGACATACACCTCTGACCTGGTCAACTCCTTCTTTGTTTGTTTTTTTTTTTTTTTCTCCCAAATTACTACATGTATGAAAATAGCAGAAGGTACTTTGAGAATATAAGTGATGTTCATTCTGGGCAAAGGAAATTCAAGCCTATGGCAACAAATTGATCTTCAAAAGTTTTGTTACATTATTAATCTAAATTTCAAGTTCAAAGTTATGATGCTATTGAGAATATCTGTGATAAAAGAGCAGGTAAAAAATATTCAAAATGAAGATAAACAGGAGTATTGTCATATTAAATGTAAAGCTTTCTATAATTGGTGCCTTAAAAGAAGTGGTAACATTTATTTAAAGAAGTTGTTGTACAGTGTTTGCTGAAATAGAATGCAGACTCCACACCTGTGTGTGATAATATATGTAAGGTATCGGGCTAAGTGTCTCTGAACATCATTTTAAGATTTACTCATTTCTTTTGAAAGGCAGAGTTACAGAGTGAAAAGGAGAGACAGAGATCGTACATCCTCTGATTCACTCCCCAAATGACTGCATCCGCCTGAACTGGGCCGGGGCCATACCAAATCCAGGAGCTTCTTCTGGGTCTCCCACACGTGTGCAGGGGTCCAATCTACTGGGCCATTTTCTGGTGCTTTCCCAGGAGCATTAGCAGGGAGCTGGATTGGAAGTGGAATAGCAGGAATCCAACTGGCAAACATGTGGCATGCTGCGCTGGGGGCCTCAGCTTATCTTGCCACGGTACAAGCACCAGCCCTGCCTGATCATAATTAAGACTGAGTACTGGCCCTGAAGGAGTTGATGATTAATATCGTGAAGATTAAAGAATGGTGATGATTCTTTAGCTATTGGAAAAGCATGCCTACAAACTGTTTGGTTCCCTGTTTAATTTTAGGGATACAGATCTAAACTTATCTTGGCTATAGATATGAGTAGAAGGAAATCAGCACTGTTCAATAGAAAGATAAACTGCAAGTACAATTACATGTGTATAATTTTTAATAGTAGCCATATTAAGTAAAAACTGGTTAAATTGATTTAAATAAAGTATTTCATTTATCCTAATCAGAATAATTTCAAAATATCACCAATATCAAATATAAACAAAATGCTATATTCTTTTTGTACTATCTTTGAAATCATATGTGTGTTTTATTTATTAACCATCTCTGTTTCCACTAGTCACAATTCAGTTATTTAAAAAGGCATATAGGCATTGTTGGCAGAGGTCCAGTTTGTACTCATCCTGACGTGTGCTGGAAGTTTGAATCTATTGTATTCTTTGTGGAACTTTCCTTTTTGATGACTCCAAATATGAATTTTTCCTTTAAGACCAGATTGAGTTTGTTAGTACAATTGGACAATTTGTACTGATTTGATACCAGTAAGGGTTCCCTACAAGGAAATGCTTTTCAAGTCCTCTTTTTTTTTTTTAAAGATTTATTTATTTATTTGAAAGGAAGAGTTACAGAGAGAAGGATAGGCAGTGAGGCAGAGAGGGAGAGAGAGAGAGAAGTCTTCCATCCACTGGTTCTCTCCCCAAATGCCGCAATGGCTGGAGCTATGCCGATCTGAAGCCAGGAGCAAGGAGCTTCTTCCAGGTCTCCCACGTGGATGCAGGGGTCCAAGGGCTTGGGCCATCTTCTACTGCTTTCCCAGGCCATAGCAGAGAGCTGGATCGGAAGTGGTCTTGAAATGGCGCCCATGTGGGATTCCAGCACCCTTCAAGTCCTTTAGAATCTCTTCTTATCCCCAAGAGTCATTTTTAAAAAACCCTCTTTTAAAAGCACTACAGGATATATTTCTATTACAGTATTCATGAACGTTTATATATTTGTTGAGTAAACATGTCTCTCTCAGTATAATTCAGCATAACAAGGGAAAAGATTTTCACTCATATCCACCTGGGTTCTGACTTCAGATCTACTTGGGAAGTCTCTAAACCTGTATAAATCATCATCTTATTTAAAATAAAGATAGCAGTAATGCATACCTTATAGTGTTTCTATAAGATATCTATGAAATCATGTTTGTAAATTTATATAGAACATCACTATACCAGCTCTTATTATATTCCATAAACTGTATCTTCATGCCTAGCATAGCAGGCTTTTAGTATTTTTTAATTAATCTTCACCATGTAAGATACTGTAAAATCAGGTCAAGTTTTGAACTGCCCATGAAATGGTAACCTTGGTGTTATTCCTGTTATGCAATTAAATTAAAGTCTTTGCTTAAAGTCTAGAAAATTAGTCCCAGATTTTATTATTTCTCTAAACCTAAGTAAACAATTTTAGGACTGACTTCTCCAGAGAAAGTAACTAAAACATCCAACATTCTATGGGCCTGCTATAGTCTTAATTTTGTATTCAGGAGCACTTGTAGTTCTATATCTTTTCGTATTGTCTAATAGAAATAAAGAAGGTTCTTTATTAACCTGCTAAAAAACCAACTGGTCAAAGCAAAAAGAATCAGAGCAGAAAATCAAAAATCAATTGTTCAACTTTTCAAAGAGTGTTCTGTTTTCTAAAAAATAAAATCTTGTTGGGAGGATAGAGTTTAGAATCAAGGGAGACAGCCAGAATCTTGTTAGAAAGAGACTTGCATACTATATGTTCATTTAAGATCTGTAGATACAAATGCAATTCTCTCTCTCTCTCTCTCTCTCTCTCTCTCACACACACACACACACACACACACACAGTTATTGCTGGGATTATTTAATGTTTTCAGTAATCATTAAGTAATGTGGCAGGGACTGTTTTAGTGGTTTGAACTTTCAAATTCATTTCACCCTCACTATTTTGGTTGTCTTCTCCAAAATCTCCTCTACAGTACCAAACTCAGATTGTGTATTAGTGCTGTGTTTATACAGGAAATTTTGTAGTAGCAGGTGGATAGGAGCTGTACTGAAAATTGCTCATTAAATACGCCTAGTCTGGGATTAAGGAATTGAAAATGGACAGATTCATAATCAACGTGCCGATTCTTAAACCAAAAAATCTGAATGTTTCGGTTTCGTGTATTGAAATGGATATTATCCTTAAGGGCAGAATAGTAGAATTTTCAACAAGAGTGTTTTTTATTTTACATTAAGCTTTTAATTTTGATGTAATTGTCAGAAATGTGTTAGATTGTATAGTCCTTAAAAATACAGCTGAAATTCCTTCATGAAGGAATTATAATAATAGGAATAAGGAATTATAATAATCCATTAGAGATTACAGACTGAGAAATAGGAGTCCTTATCACATCTGAAAAGGGAAAATAGTTAATGTGAAACCAGCTTTATTTTTTTATAAAAGATTTATTTATTTATTTGAAAGAGCAGAGTTACACAGAGAAGGAGAGAGAGAGTTTTCCATCTGCTATTTCACTCCCCAGATGGCCACAATGACCAGAGTTGCACTGATCCGAAGTCAGGAGCCTCTTCCAAGTTTCCCACATGGGTTCAGGTGCCTAAAGACTTGGGCCGTCTTCTGCTTCCCCAGGCCATAGCAGAGATCTAGATTGGAAGAGGAACAGCCGGGACTATAACTGGTGCCCATATGGGATGCTGGCACTGCAGGTGGCGGCTTTACCCACTACACCACAGCACCAGCCCAAAACCAACTTTAATATCAGACTTGAATTTGAATTCTGACTATGCGACTTCCTAGGTCTGGGAATTTAGTTTCCTCATCTGTAAACTGAACACAATTATATTTACTCTGTTATATTTATTAAATATGCAAATTGTTATTACTATATAGATCATCTTGATCCGTAATGATTAGATCATATATTGTAATAAATTATTATTTTAGGCAATTATAAAGCCTGGAACACTATTTTCAAAGGAGCATCACATGATAAAACAAAAGATGACAATAGATGAATCTGGCTGAAAGTTATATTGGAGTGTTTTATACTCTTTGTCCATCTTTCTGCCAGTTTGTGATGTTGTTATAACATTGGAAGCCACCAAAATGCCTAAACATATGATGCGTTTGAATTCTCCCATGGTGCTTTCACTAGGCAGTAACCTAGGAGCCATGGTGACAATTTGTGAGTCATTTTGTTATCGGTTGTTGAGTACGAATATGGTGCCTTTGTTGGGTTTTATGCTTGTTGGTATAATTGTGTTATTGTGATGATTTCCATAATAACAAGGGGATGGAGGTTATTGAAGCATTTAAGCTGTGTTAATATAAAGAAAGTTTGTATCAGCCTTCAGGGCAAGATTATGACATCAGCCTAGGGCCCTTTCTGTTGTGAGTGGTCTGTCTGAAGTCTGGGTTATCTTTTCTAACCCAGGATAACTCTCTAGGGTTTTTTGTTTTTGTTGTTTTTTTTTTTTTGTCTCTTGTTCAATTCTAGGTTCCCAATAAAAAGACTGACAATTGCAGTGTCCTTTTCCAAGCCTCACTGTCAGCTAGAAAAACATTTATGCTTTTCAAATAAATTCTATTCGAGTCTGGAACTCTTTACCTAGGAAAGTTTTATAATCTATTATAGAGTTTCAAGAGTAAATCTAAAAGAACCATGAAAGTGCCTTTACATTGCAAAAAAAGCCTTGGGTAAACTTTTCATGTGTTTCCAAATTCCCTTTCCTCAATAAATCAGGTAAGGGCTTTGAAGGTTCACAAATATGTCAGGGCAAACTATGTTGGTTTGATTTCACTTTGGAATTTAAGATGTGATCATTCTTGGCCATGAAGGCCAAATTCCAAGACCCTTTAGAATATTTCCAGAAAAGCAATATTGTGGACTTAGCTATGAGAAAAGGAAGTTACTTCTTACTGTGTTTCAGTTTTGTAAGTCCTTGGTTGAATCATTTTCATCTGGGAAGTATAATCAGGCTTGTCCTTTGCCTGTTTCAAATAGTTGGCAAGGACAAGGCCTATAAAAATGGTTGGGTATTTGCTTTCAAAAATGGTATATTTCACTTTAAAAGCACCAAGGGTACTTGAAATTTCTGAAGGACACATGGCCAGGTGAAGTTGATACAAATGTATACAAAGCTTTCATGTTGATATTCTTTCTTGATGAAGAAATTTCTGCCATTTCTATTGGAAGCTTCATAGTTGGGATGACTGCAATTTTGTTTTCTGCTTGGAGTAGAAAGAAATCCTTTGGTATTCTATTTTTATCAAATGTACTAGAGGGACTAGTACATTTGATAAATCCTTGTATTCCCGGGTCTCAACACACTGCTAACTGGCATATACCAGTTGTTGCTGAATAAACTGAACCCTTCATCTGAGTTAGCACTGTGAACGCATGAGGTGTATTTAATTTCTTCCAAGGTCTGTGGTCATCATGTTATTTTGCTGACAGGAAGCACAGCTTGCAATCTGGTTCTGGACTTCAGGGTTCTGAATGCTTTACATCTTATTAGGGGTGAAAAAATGGCACCTCAACCCTGTAACACTACCAGTAAACATAATGTACATTACATTTTAATAGGTTCTTATAGTTTCTATTAATGTACCTTAAATATGCTTTGCTTTTTATTATGAGTGACCAATAATGGACAGCTATAAAAATAGTCATAATGCTATGCTGTTTTCTGCCATATGTTTACTTCCTATACTTCCTATTGTAAACGTCTATGGTATTCTTTTTTTTTTTTTTTTTTTTGAGAGGCAGAGTGGACAGTGAGAGAGGGAAAGAGGTCTTCATTTTCCGTTGGTTCACCCCCACCCCTCAGTGGCCGCTGTGGCTGGCGCACTGCGCCAATCCGAAGCCAGGAGCCAGGTGCCTCTCCTGGTCTCCCATGCGGGTGCAGGGCCCAAGCACCTGGGCCATCCTCCATTGCACTCCTGAGCCACAGCAGAGAGCTGGACTGGAAGAGGGACAACCGGGACTGAATTTGGCACCCTGACCGGGACTAGAACCCGGTGTGCCAGCACAGTAGGTAGAGGATTAGTCTATTGAGCCATGGCGCCGGCCGTCTATGGTGTTCTGAAATACAATTAAAATGAAATGAACTTACAAAACATTTAGGGTATATGACAAAATGACAATAGCCAGTTCAGCTTCCCATGAATTTTTTCACTGGACACAGTCCTAGTAGCATGAAGTTTGCTTGGCTTATATCTCTTAAAAAAAAAATGTTTTTGGTAATTGCCTAATACCAATGACTAAAAATGCATTTAGAATTTGAAGTCAGGGATTTCATAGGCATCTTAACTCTTGAGAATCTCATTGATAACAGTTACTCATAAGACTGAGTTTACTTTGAGATAAATGTTTTAATAGTATGTTTCATTCCCTTGGGATGTAGGGGACTATTGCATTTTACATTTTTAAAAGATTTATTTATAGGTTTGAAAAGCAGATTGACATAGATAAGGACAAATGCCAGGGGGAGAAGGAAAAGATGGCAGTGCACTCCCAAAAGGCCTGCAATTGCCAGAGCTAGCCCAGACCAAAAGCAGCAACTCCACACAGATCTTTTATGTGAGTGCGAAGGCCCAAGTGCTTGAGCCATCATTCATTTTCTCACACACATTAATTGGAAGCTGATTGGGATGCAGAGCAGTTGGAATATGAAAGTCGCAAATGGATACTGGTTTGGCAAATGGTGGCTTAACATGCTGTGCCATGAAGTCAGGCAGGAACCTTGCACCTCAAATGATTACTATCCAGGAACTTTGCACCACGGTTACACTTAAATTGCTATGAACAGTTCTAGTTAATTACCATTATGTGGAAGGTATTGTTTGCAGGCACAAAGAACCCATGTGTTGGGGCAAGAGAGAATGTAAATTAGTAAACAATGAATTAATATACAAAGGTAATAATTGTTTAAGATGCACAAAAGAGAAAAGAGTTGTTTTATTTTTCAAGTAGAGTTTCATTAGAAACAGGATTTGGGCTAAATCTGGAAGGATTCATAGTCCTGAGCTCTATGGATAGGATCAGAACAACCTCACAAGTTTTAGAGTTGGGTTCTACATCAGTCTACTAATTCTCTCCACCCACGTGTTATTTCTCATTTGTAATATATAAATCACTTTTTTTGGGGGGGGAGGGGCGAGGGGCAGAAACAAAGATAACCAGATTTTTATAAACATTGTGGACTGGTGGTTTGTTTTTCTACAATTTAACTGTGAGTAGTGGTTTATATGCTAATTTACAATTTCTGTCAGAGAATTAGAAATAATGATTTGATAACTCGTGAAGGGCCTGTATTAATGACATATAAGAGTTAATCCTAGGCCAGCGCCGCGGCTCACTAGGCTAATCCTCCGCCTTGCGGCGCCGGCACACCGGGTTCTAGTCCCGGTTGGGGCGCCGGATTCTGTCCCGGTTTCCCCTCTTCCAGGCCAGCTCTCTGCTGTGGCCAGGGAGTGCAGTGGAGGATGGTCCAAGTGCTTGGGCCCTGCACCCCATGGGAGACCAGGAGAAGCACCTGGCTCCTGCCTTCGGATCAGTGCGATGTGCCGGCCGCAGCTTGCCAGCCGCAGCGGCCATTGGAGGGTGAACCAACGGCAAAGAAAGACCTTTCTCTCTGTCTCTCTCTCTCACTGTCCACTCTGCCTGTCAAAAAAAAAAAAAAAAAAAAAAAAAAAAAGAAAAAAAGAAAAAAAAAGAGTTAATCCTGGACCTTTTGTGTAGTAGTATTCATGCTAAGGATATTTTTAAAATTTATTTATTTATTTTAAGGTCATTGTTACACAGAGAGAGGAGGAGAGGCAGAGAGAGAGAGAGGTCTTCCATCCACTGGTTTACTTCCCAGTTGGCTGCAATGGCCAGAGATATACCAGTCCAAAGCCAGTAGCCAGGAACTTTTCTCGGTCTCCCATGTGGGTGCAGGGGCCCAAGGACTTGGGTCATCTTCCACTGCTTTCTCAGGCTAAAGCAGAGAACTGGATCAGAAGTGGGGCAGCCGGGACTCGCACCAACACCCATATGGGATACCAGCAGCAGCTTTACCCGCTATGCCACAGCACCGGCTCCTCATGCTAAAGATATTTAGGATGCATGTTTCTTAAGAGAAGTTAGGTGGCCAACTATACTATACGCAGTGATTTTCTATCAAAGGGATTTTTCCACATGATCTGTGATAGTATCTTAGAGGATATTTTGGGATTTATTCCATTTGATAAAATGGTATCCTTTTTGAAATGCAAAAGTTTGTGTTCACATTATGGTTTGAATGTCTGCTTGCTAAAATATATTTGTTGGGACCTGAATTCCTAACTCAGCTGTGTTCAGAGGTGTGGCTTTGGAGGTATTTAGGTCCGGAGAACTCTGTACTCATGAGTGGATGAAAGTCACTATGGATAGGGTCTGTTGGAGTGGGATCTCTCTCTTTCCCCTTAAGGATACAGTATTCATTCTTATTTCCATTTCTACAGTGTGAGGACTTGGCACGAAGACCCTCATCATAAAAAGCACCTTGAGCTTGAACTTTCATCGTCCAAAACTGTGAGAGAACTAATTTGTCCTCTTCATAAACTTCTCAGTCTCAAGTATGCTGTTACAACAGCACTAAACAGTCTAAGATAGTAGGCAACCTAATAAGTATGAACTTCTCTAGGTGTGTTCACTGGAACACTGTAATCTATAAGCTGTAAATTGCTCATCTATGACAAAAAGAAAATAATTTGGGGAAACAATTATAAATATAGACAGAGGCTTTTGTTGCGGTGCAGCAAGTTAAGCTGCTATTTGACTCCAGCATGCAAAATTGGAGTGCCCCTTCACATCCCAGCTGCTCTGCTTTCAATCCAGCTTTCTGCTAATCTGCATAGGAGACCAGGAAAACAGCAGAAAATGGCCCAAGTTCTTGGGCACATGGCACTCACAAGGAAGACCTGGGTTATCCTGTACACCACACCACAAAGATGGCCTCACTAGTACATCTTCTAAAAGATTATGTATAATATTTAAGTTCTTTCAATATAAATTTGGAATACAAAGATAATATCTTGGGGCCAGTGCTGTGACTTCATGGGTAAAAGCCTCCACTTTCAGTGCCGGCATTCCATATGGGCACTGGTTCGAGTCCTGGCTGCTGCACTTCCGATCCGTATCTCTGCTGTGGCCGTGGCAAAGCAGTAGAGGATGGCCCAAGTCCTTGGGCCCCTGCACCCATGTGGGAGACCCGGAAGAAGCTCTTGGCTCCTGGCTTCAGATCAGTGCAGCTCCGGCCATTACGGCCAATTGGGGAGTGAACCAGCGGATGGAAGACCTCTCTCTCTCTCTCTCTCTGTGCCTTTCTCTCTCTGCCTCTCTGCTCTGTAACTCTTACTTTCAAATAAATAAACACATCTTTTTTAAAAAAAAATAATATCTCACTGACAGAAAGCTAGGCAAAGTTTGTTAAAAGGTGCTCCAAATTGTTAAGTTTTAATATGTGGGTCAGAGGATGAAAGTGCGAGACAGAATTGAGATCTTTACAGTCAGATTGTGCAGGCCTATTTGGACTGGCTTTGGTCTGCACAATTGTACAGTATTGAGTGGTTAGCAGAGAAGATGGCCCTGGAAGGCACATAGCAATAATCAATTATGTCCGTTGGAACCATTATTTTCATGATATCAGATAACTAGTTTAGATGAGGGAATAGTAGCCTTTGGGTTTATATAAATCTTCTACAGGTCTTCAACTTGGAAGTCATTTAAAACTATTCATGTTACAGTGACAGTCACCAAGTGTGTTCTTTCTAATTGGTAAAATTGGCATGAAATAAGTCCTATCAGGGAGCAGAAATTCTGGTTTTGTCAATGAACTTATCATTCTCCCAGTAATTCAGCCTTGTAAGTTTAAAATCATGTATGGCATTTATGTCTCTTTTGCCCCCATATTAAATCCATCACTGAGTCCTTCATTAACTTTCTTGCGTTCTTTCCACTATTATAGCTCAGAAATCTCATCCCCAGTTCAAAACTGTTCTTCAAGTTATGGTTAGTTTCATCTTCATGAAAAACCTCTTTTGATTTTTCCTCTATGATTCTCCTATGCTCAGGTACCTTCATGAATACTGTATCCAGCCAGTTAGAGACGGCATTCAAGGACTTCCTTTTTCTAGCCCATGCATACTTTTCTAGACCTGTGTTCTGTTCCTAGGTAGCATCCCTAAGCTCTTGTCAGAGATCTCTCACTGATTGTATTTTGTTTTCCTACTCATTGTGTTCTTTCCTCATATTACTTCACCTATCTAAAATGTACCAATTCTTAAAAGCCCAGAACAAGTGTGGTTGCTAGCAACCATCTACAACAGCACATTGTGATATCTACATATTCTGTACTACATATTTACCATCATTACCACTGATAGGACACATAGTTTCATTATGCTTTGTATTGTACCTTCTTAATTAGGGGATAAAATTGTGAATTACAGTTCTTGAATCCTCTAAAATGCATCTCAAGCTGCAGAAGATGTCTACTAAAACAAGTAGTCCTGCGTAAAAAAAAAAACCAAAAACTTAAAATGACTATATCTTGATCTCTGAATACAAACATAAGCACAGTAAAAATAATCATATTCTCATATTTAAATTTTTATCTGTTTAGATTTTATAATAGTAGTGGAAATTTCCCTTCTAATAGTATCAATATGCGTGATGTATTCTGCAAATCTTCCAGCTTATAATTAAGAGAATTGCTATTTTTATTAGTGATCTTTTTTGTTGATTAAAAAATAATAGTGCTTTCTAATAGTGATTTCTGTTGTATTTTGAATGAAAATTTGTGGTGCTTTTATACTGCGCAGTCTCCCAAACTTAGCACTTCTCTATCTCAGGGAACATCATATTTCTCTAGCTGCCAAATGAATAATTCATATTTGTAATAAGCAGAGGTGTTATTCTTTTTTTGGGAGACAGAGGAACTCATTTTTGATGATCCTAAGTTGTTTATCAAAACCACCTTGAAAATGTTGCCTTGATTTCTTTATTGACTATAATTTCAAGATGTTTTGGCACAGGTTTATGATACAGGATTTGATTGCATATGCCTAGCATAGCAAACTTGTACTTTATTTACCGTTTTATTTAAAGTATCTTTGGAAAATTGTCAGCATTTGGAGGGCTTATGTGAAGTATGTCTCCCAGCAAAATTAGAAGAAACATTATTAGAGAGAATGTGTGTTTGGGTTTGGGGTAGGTAGGTGGTGGTGGTAGGAAAGAAGACTATAGAGCAATATAGAAGGATTTAATGCAATAGAGGTTCTTTTAAAAGACACTTCATAATATGCATATGAAGAAACTGCATGGTAGTTGCCTGGGAACAAGTAAAGGAAAATCAAATAATGAACAGGATTCTCATGCCCTAGTGAACCAAATTGAACTTTGAAACTACGAGAAAAAACGTTAGTGACCAAATCTGCTTATATAATTCAATGCTTGAAAATGTACCTTGCATTTAATTTTCCTGTCATTTTTTTTTCCAGTGGGACATGTAGGGGCTGTATAATTTTATTTTATTTATTTATTTATTTTTTTTTTTGACAGGCAGAGTGGACAGTGAGAGAGAGAGACAGAGAGAAAGGTCTTCCTTTGCCGTTGGTTCACCCTCCAATGGCCGCCACGGCCGGCGCACCGCGCTGATCCGATGGCAGGAGCCAGGTACTTCTCCTGGTCTCCCATGGGGTGCAGGGCCCAAGCACCTGGGCCATCCTCCACTGTACTCCCTGGCCACAGCAGAGGGCTGGCCTGGAAGAGGGGCAACCGGGACAGAATCCGGCGCCCCGACCGGGACTAGAACCCGGTGTGCCGGCGCCGCAAGGCGGAGGATTAGCCTAGTGAGCCGCGGCGCCGTGTAGGGGCTGTATAAATTGGCCACTCCAAAGAATTAGGGTACATAGGATGTTAAAGACTGCAATAAATAGTTTACAGGTCCATGTGGAATCCTGTAAATGATAGGGTATCTCTTAGGACATCTCTTCTCATTATACATGTATAATACCATCCCCAAAATATATTATTCAAGTAAAGGAAGTACCTATTACCTTGACAGTTTAAGGAAATGCTTAAAAATTTCCTGTAATGGTGATATGAAACAGAAATTATTTCAGAAAGTTTGAGGTGAGCAATACAGTTCTAGTTTGAGATTTCCAGTAGAGGATACTTAAATATCATATAGTGAGATGAGAAGCTTCCTCTGGCTAGACTCTCTTCCTGTTAAGCTCAAAAGCACTTAATGTATCAAACGTGACATAAGTAGAAATGACGAATGCATAAGCTTTTATAAAAATTCTATGCCATTTAAATGTGAGAAAACCCAGAATTAATTAGCCAGGAGATGTAGCATTTTATTGTTCCAAAATGAAACTTCTAGGGCCACTGCTGTGGCATAGCAGGTTAAGCCACCATCTGTATTACTGGCATCTAATATAGGTGCTGGTTTGTTCCCTAGCTGCTACACTTCTGACCCAGCTCTCTGCTTATGTGCCTGGGAAAGCATTGGAGGATGGCCTAAGTACTTCCTTTACCTACGTGGAAGACCAGAAGGAGCTCCTGGCTTCTGCCTGGTCGAACCCTGGCTGTTGCGGTCATTTGGGAAGTGAATCAGTGGATGGAAGATCTCTCTTTGTCTTTTATTCTCTTTCTCTAACTTTTTTAAGTAAATAAATAAATATTTTTTAATGAAACTTGGGGCTGGCGTTGTGATATCTTGGGTTAAGCCACCTCCTGCAGTGCTGGCATCCCATAAGTGCACAGGTCCAATACCCAACTGCTCCACTTCCAATTCAGCCCCTACTAATGTTCCTGGGAAAACAGAGGAAGATAGCCAAAGTATTTGGGCCCCTGCACCCACATGGGAATCCTGGAAGAAACTCCTGGATCCTGGCTTCAGCCAGGCCCAGCCCTAGACATTGCAGCCATTTGTGGAGTCAGCCAGCGGATGGAAGATCTCTCTATGTGTGTCTCTCTGTAACTCTTTCAATTAAATTAAAAAGTCTTTAAAAAAGTGAAACTTAGATATGGTATTATATTTTAAATGCTGTTAAGTAGTACTTTTTTTAGAATGCTGGAGACGGAGACTTCTGTATTGACATGAATGCCTTTATCAACTAATGCCATATAAAAAAGTGTCAATGCATTTTTCATGCATTTATCAATAATGTAGTAATAATCTAGTGTTTCCAGGGTTTTGGATTGGGAGAAATATGAAGATGATAAAGTTGTTAACATACAAGTTGGAGTTCATAACCCAATGTATGAAAAAGTAAATGAGGAAATAGTTAAAACAGTGCAATTAGATTCTGTAATAGAATTTTGTGCAATATTGTGTAATAAATTGTTCTCTTGTGAGAACAAGGAAAAGCTTCACAAAACAGTATTTAGAGTTGAACTTTTAATGAAGAGTAAGAGGGGTAGGCAGTAATTTTAAGCTGCCACTTGGAATGCCTGCATATCACATTGGAGTGCCACTTGAAGTCCTGTTTCTTTTACTTCCCATCCAGCTTCTTGCTAACATACTTTGAGAAGCAGCAGATGATGGCTCAAGTATTTGGGTTCTTGCTTTCTACATTGGAGACCTCAGTGGGGTTCCTGGCTCCTGGTTTTAGCCTGGCCCAGTCCTGGCAGTTACAGGCATTTGGGGAGTGAGTCAGCACCTAGAAACTCTCTTTCTCTTTGTTAGTCTGCCTTTCAAATTAATAAGTCTCTTTTGGCATGGAAAGCCAAGACACTGTGGCAAAAAAATGACCTAAATGAAAGATCTCTGTGAGTGAGATTCCAGCGGAAAGAATGGGCCACAAGCAAGGGTGCAAATGTAAAACTGAAATATTAGAAATTTGTGGTTTCAAGTGTTGAGTTTTAGTAACCAGTAGACTGCACACCTGTGATTATCTAAACTCCCTTGGTTCCCACTCCTGGCAATTTGTATTCAACAGACTGTAGATGCAAGGACTCTTTTTGAAAGATGGTTCCCAGGTTTATCACAATGATTATTCAGGTTTGGAGAACACTAATATAAATCTTTGCTTAAATTTTAAAGTACAGAAGAACTATCTGGAGATATGGTAAAAATGCAAGTTTTGGGTCAATTGGTCTAGGATGTGTTTGGTATTCTGCATCTCTAGCTAGTTCTCAGGTGGTGGCATTGATGTAGGTTCATTTAATATACCTAAGTTAGCAATGTTCTAGTTACCCTAAGATACTAAGGAAAATACTGAAGCATAAAAATTTTAAGTAGAAAGTAACATAGCTTGGGGCCGTCACTGTGGTATATTGGGTAATGCTGTCACCTTTGATGCTGGCATTCCATATGGGTGCTGGTTTTGAGTCCCAGCTGCCCCACTTCAGACGGACCTCCCTAATAATGCGCCTGGGAAAGCAGTAGAAGATGGTCCAAGTCCTTGGGTTACTGCCACCCACGTAGGAGACCAGGATATAGATGCTTACTTTGACTTTACCCAGCGGCAGCTGTTGTGGCCATCTGGTAGCGATCCAGCTGATTGGAGATCTCCTTGCACAGGTGTGTTTCTTCTTTCTCCCTCCCTTCCTCCCTCCCTCCCTTTCTGTCTTTGTTTCTCTCCATCTCTCTCTTTGTAGCTTTGCCTTTCAAAGAAATAAATCCTTAAAAAGAAATGTAAGTAACATGGCCAGATTTGTCTTTCAGAGATCTTATTCTGGGACTATTGAAGAAAAGGACTTTGTGTGGTGTACAAGAGTAGAGACTACAAGAAAAACAAATAGAAGTCTATTGCTGAAGTTTGAATGATAAGTTAATGATGGAGTATAGAATTGTCAGTGATGTTGGAATGTATTTTTTAATGTACAGGATGCATTTTAAAAATTTGTTTTGGGGAAATTTGTCCATTGATGACGGTCCAAGGAAATTTTTGTTTTTCCCTTCCCCATTAACATAATCACTTAGGCGATCAGCACTGTGACAAAGCAGGTTAAGCAGCTGTCTGCAGTGCCAGCATCCTATATGGTACCAATTCAAGTCCTGGCTGCTCTGCTTCTAATACAGCTCCCTGATGATGCACCTGGCAAACAGCAGAAGATGGCCTAAATCCTTGGGCTTCTGCACCAGTGTTGGAGACCTAGAAGAATCTCCTGGCTCTTCACTTTGGATTGGCCCAGGTCAGGCCATTGTGGCCATTTGGGGAGTCAACCATTAGAAGGAAGCTCTCTGTCTGCCCCTCTCTCTGGAACTCTGCCTTTAAAATACATAGTAGAGACCTGCAGGCTGGAGATTCAAGAATGGGTTATAGTTTGAGTTCAAAAGCATTGTGCTGGCAGGATTCCTCTTTGCTCAGTCTTTGTTCTATTAAAACCTTGAACTGGTAGGATGATGCCAATATCCATTCACATTATGGGTAGTCTACTTTACTCAAAGTTGATTGATATGAATGTCAATCTTATCCAAACATAACTTCACAAAATTAACCAGAATAGTACTTGAGCAAATATGGCACATAAAAGTAACCATAGCATTTTTTGAATTATAAGTTTAATATATTTTAAAATTTGTTTTTAAAAACATTTTGCCACATTCAGCTCATGTATTATATATACATATAGTATTTTTTCTTAAAGTTTAATGTCGGGCTGGCGCCGTGGCTCATTTGGTTAATCCTCTGCCTGCGGCACTTGCATCACATATGGGTACCGGGTTCTAGTCTCGGTTGCTCCTTTTCTAGTCCAGCTCTCTGCTGGGGCCCGGGAAGGCAGTGGAGGATGGCCCAGGTGCTTGGGCCCTTGCACCTGCATGGGAGACCAGGAAGAAGCGCCTGGCTTCGGATTGGCACAGTTCCTACCATCGCAGCCATTTTGGGGGGTGAACCAACGGAAGGAAGACCTTTCTCTCTCTCTCTCTCTCTAACTCTACCTGTCAAATAGAAAAAGATTAATGTCAAGGTTTTGGATTCACGACAGTCATGATAACATTGGGAAAGAAAGTTATATTGTCATGTATATAATATGATTCAGGGAAGCAATATTTATAACTTCTTAATCATACAACATCCACAAAATGTTTATACTCTATCTTATACAATTAAGAGAAAGCATGTGATGTTTGTCTTTTCTGGATCTGGCTTATTTCACTTAGTAATATGATGTATAGTTACATCTATTCTGTTGCAAACATCAGAATTTGATTTTTTTATGACTGAATAATATTCCATCATGTATATCTATCACTATATCGTATTTTCATCAGTTGATGGATTTTTAAATTGATTCTATATCTTATGTAGTATATATTGAGCTTTTATATACATGACAGTACAGATTACTCTTTTTTTTTTCCTAGATTTATTTATTTATTTGAAAGCATTACATAGAGAACGAGAAGCAGAGAGAGAGAGAGAGAGAGATCTTCCATCTTCTGGTTCACTCTCCAGATGACTGCAGTGGCCGGAGCTGTGCCAATGCAAAGCCAGGAGCCAGAAACCTCTTCCAGATCTCCCATGCAGGTGCAGAGGCCCAAGGAATTGTGCCATCCTCTCCTGTTTTCCCAGGTCATTGCAGAGAGCTGGATTGGAAGTGGAGCAGCCTGTTCTCAAACCGGCACCCATATGGGATGCTGGCACTGCAGGCAGCAGCTTTACCTGATATTTCACAGCATTGGCCCTGGTGGAAGACTTGATTACTGCTTCAAATTCATTTGCTTGTTATGGGTCTGTTTAGATTGTCCATATCCTCTTGATTTAATATTGGCACATTATATGTATCTAGGAATTTATCCATTTCTTCAATGTTTTCCAGTTTATTATCATGCAGTTCTTCATATTAGTTTTTTTAAATAGAGAATTCACCATTTTAATCATTTAAGTGTGCAGTTTAGTAGTATTATAGTCACAATGTTGTGAAACCATTATTTATTTCTATGAAGTTTTTACATATTTTTTTTAAAAGATTTATTTATTGGAAAGGCAGAGTTGCAGAAGCAGAGAGCAAGAAAGAGAAAGAGGGAGGATTGGAAGAGGAGCTGCTGAGATAGGAACCAGCACCCATATGGAATTCCTCCTGCACCACAGCGGGACACTTAGCCCACATTAATGTAGGGGCCCAAGGACTTGGGCCATCTTCTATTGCTTTCCCCAGCCATAGCAGAGAGCTGGATCTGACTTGGAACAGCCAGGACTTGAATCGGCACCCATATGGGATGCTGGCATTACAGGCGGCAGCTTTACCTTCTGTGCCACAGTGCTGGCCCCCATAGCAGTTTTATATAGGACTTTGTATTTCAGCGGTGCCCGTTGTAATGTCTCCTTTTTCATTCATTTATTTTCTTTCTTAGGCTGGGCAGAGATTTATCTGTCTTGTTTATCTTTTCAAAAAAACATTTTGTTGATCTTTATTTTTTTGGTTTCAATTTCATTTCAATTTCCGCTTTGATCCTTATTTCTCTCCTCTTCCTGATTTTGAGTTTGGTGTGTTTTTCCAAGTTTTTGAGGTGCATCATTGGATCATTGAGTCATTTGTTTTTTTTTTAATGTAAGCACTTAATTCTGTAAATTTCTCTTTGAATACTGCTTTGCTGTGTGCCACAGATTTTGATATATTGTGTTTTCATTTTCATTTATTTCAAGAAAGTTTTTGGTTTCCTTTTTAATTTCTTCAATGACCTATTGATTATTCAGTAGCGTGTGGTTTAGTATCCAAGTCTTTGAGTGTTTTTTTTTAATTGTTTTTGTTTTTGATTTCCAGTTTTATTCCTTTATGGTCTGAGAAGATGCATGGTATGACTTCAGTCTTTTTAAATTTACTGAGATTTTATTTGTGGCCTAATATGTGGTCTATCATTGAAAATGTTCATTGTGCTGATGAGAACATGTATTTTGTAGCTATTGGGTGAAATGTCTTGGAAATGTCCAGTCCATTTGCTCAATAATATGTTTCAACTCCAATATATCTTCACTGATATTCTGTCTGGATGATTTGTCCATTGATAAAAGTGGGTTGTTGAAGTCACCCACTATTATTGTATTGGAATCGATCTGGAAAATACCTTATTTCTCCTTTAGTTTTAAAGGGTAGCTTAGCTGGATTTTTTTTAATGTATTTCAAAGGTAGAGAGAGAGAGAGAGGTCTTCATCCCATGACCACCTCTGTTTCAAGCTTACTCATAGGTATTTTAAATGATGACAGTGTGATATGTAGTTTGGCTTTGGGGGTTTGAATTGTTGTTGGAATTAGTTAAAATCTTGGGGGATGAATTCTGGGAACCGGAGAACAGATTGTTGTCAGTTGAATTGCATCTCTTAAAAGATATTTTGAGGTCTTAACCCCTGGTATTTGTGAATGTGACCATATTTGGAAATGGATTCTTTACAGATGTAATGAGGTTAAGAGTCCTAATCCAGTGAGAAGTTTACTTACCTGAGGAATTCAAATACAGACATAGAGGGAAAATGGCTATGTGAAGACAAAGCTGATGATAGAAGCTATGCTGCCACAAAACAAGTCATGCCAAGGATCAGCAGCAACTTCCAGAATCTTCCAAGAGGTAAGGAAGTATCCTCCTCTGAAGCCTTCTGTAGACAGCATGGTTCTGCCAATACTTTTATTTTGGATTTCTAATCCCCAGACTTGTGAAAGAATAAATTTTAACTGTTTCAAATCACATAGTTTCTGTGACTTGTGAAGGCAGTCCTAGGAAACGAATGCAGTTCATATACCTTCACCTCACTGAAAACATTGCCATAGATTCTTATTCTCAAGATAAAGGCAGAAATCTTTATATCAGCCAGAATCTGCAGTCTAAGCCAACCTCATGTGACACAATTCTCTCCTTCAGTTTCTAACCTCCAGGTACGTGAGTTTATTTTCAAAGGGTCAGATCAATGATGACTTCCTTCAGTGACTTTCAGAGCTTTTTGTTACCTTCTCTCTCAATGCTTTATACAGATAGGAATTTGAATTTATTTAGATGATTTTATGTTCTTTTCCACTTGGCAGTAAGCCTTATAAAGTTACATACTCAGTTTTTGATAGTGATTTCTGCCCCATGTCCTAGCGTAGTGTCTGGCTTGTAGTAGATTTTTTAACAAATATTTACTAGATAGTTTAATAAAGAATGTTACTGGGATAGAATTTTCTATTCAGAAGTGTTCAATTGTCTTACCAGTTTGGGAAATGAGGAAAGCAATAACTGTGTCTGTTGGAAATTTTAATAATTTAGCCATTTCCAATTAGAGTGGGACAAAGAGCTAATGACCTGGAGAGAGGTGTCAATCAGCTCCCATCTGCTAGTTTGTTCTCCAAATGCCCAAAATTTCAGGGGCTGGGCTTGGTCTGAAGCCTGGAGCTAAGAAAATAATCCAGGTTTCCCACATGAGTTTCAGGAGCCTAAACACTTGAGCCATGACTATTGCCTCCCAGGTTCTGCATTGGCAGGAAGCTGTAGTTCAGAATCTGAGCTGAGAACAAAACCCAGACTCTCTGACATGGGATTCAGGCATGTAACTGCTAGACCAAACACCTACTCTAGTAATAGCTGTTTAAATAGTATTGTTCCACAAATGGTTGGAGATTAGAGCAACACAGATAAAGATAAAATTTGAAGAAACTGCAGCATCTAGTTAAAAACAGAGGATTTGGGCCCTAGGATAAGCACAAAAAGCTGAAAAAGATGGCCATGTGAATAATACCAAAAAATAGAAGATAGAAAAGAAAAAAAATGGCTAAAAGAGCATCAATCCATGATAAACCTTGTTAAGAAAAGAACTTGTTCATCTGTCAAGCAAGCAGGAAATGAAGAAAGGCACATAGAGGTGGAAGAGGAGACTCACAGAGAAATGTGATCACTGGGGTCAGTGTTGTGGCATAGCATGTTGAGCAATGCCAGAATTCCATATGGGCACCAGTTTGAGACTTGGCTGCTCCATTTAAGATCCAGTTACTTGGGAATGGCCTGGCAAAGCAGCAGCAGAAGGCCCAAGTGTTTGGGCCCCTTCACCCACGTGGAAGACCTGGAAGAAGCTCCGGGCTCCTTGAGGCCATCTGTGGAGTGAAGTTGCAGATGGCAGATCTCTGTCTCTATCTCTGTCTCCCTCTCTGTAATTCAGGCTTTCAAATAAATGTTTTTTTAAAGAAATGTGATTACTGAAACCTCTGTATTGTATAGAAGGAAAAGAGACTAAGTCCCAGGATTTGGAGAATGAAAGTATTTCAAAATATTTATGGAAAAATTGAATTAAAAGATAAATTTACTTTGGAATCTGTACATAGTTTTGTTCATATCACTCAATTTTTTGAACTTTTTGAAGACCTCTCATAAGCATGGGTTTCAAAAAATTTTTGGATTTGAAACTTCTTTTAGCTCTACTTTCCATTAAGTTTTTTAATTCCCTTTGTAGTTAAGCAGTTTCCATTAGCAGCCTTTAACAATAGTTTTGTGGAAAGAGGAAAGCAAGTGTTGTTAACTTAGGCTTAAAGAATGGCAGCGCATGTAGTACAAAAGGACAAAGTAGTAAAGACAAGACTGTAGGTACCATTTATTTCAATGTAATATAATCATAAATGTATAATGCTAAAGTGATTGAGAGCTCCCACATGGGATTTTCTAAATTCTGACATGATAGTACAAGGATGATACAGAAAATAATCCGCATCCTTGGTAGCACCATGAAAATGGCTGCCAATATATCTGCATTACTTTACACATCCTTCCTTAAAATACAGATTTCAACCCAACAGAGTAAATAAAAGTACATGGAACCTGTGTTGTCAGCGTAATTTGAACCCAGAGAATACTACAGACTTCACATTATCTTAAAATACAAAAATAACTCCACAGTCAGAAAACATCTCTACTGAAAGCCTTTCAGAACATGAGTGGAGTCTTAGAAAACTTCATAAAAAAGGGGGGGGGGGAGGGGAGGAGAGCTAAATTCCCTACAACAATAAGAAAGCCTCTGAATGATGTGAAAATGCATTAAAGATAACAGGTAGTTCAAAGCACTGACTTTGGAATTGTACAAGACTCAGCTCAGAAAATCCTTGCTTCTAAGTGTAAAGGTGTTAAAGTGAAACAGGAGGTACCCTTTGAGCTGGAACATTGAAGGAGGGGAGGGGAAAATCGAAGAGGAGAAAATTCATAAGTCTGAAACCAAAGGAATTACCTAATTGGAGAACACAACTTTTCCACTTATTGCTGCCACCACCACCAATACTTCAAAACTATTTACTACAGAGTTTCTTTTTAGCACAATGAAACAAGAGGCTGCTGTTGAACGTGGCATCTTCTAAGACAATGTAAGCAGCCATCCCTGTCCATAAAATAGATATTCTGACTAAAATTATATTCTTAAAATATTATGTAATAACCAGAAATTGAATTGAAACATTTATAGTGCTGACCCTGACATTGGCATCCTCATACAAATTTACAGAGTAAAAGAATTATATCAAAATGATTGAAAGTGAATTAAATAAATATCTTCAATTGCATGGTGCAATGAAAATGCACTTTGAAAAAGAAAACATGAATAAAAATGGATAGACAGCAGGAAGGGTTGAGAATTGATTCAAGCTATGAAAGAGAAAGAAAATCACAAATTAAGACTGTGTTTCTAGCTATTATGCTAAAAGCTATCCAAATATCTAATAGTACCTTCTTTAAAAGTAAATAATGACCATCTATTTAATATACAATATGTGGCCATTAAAGATAATGTGGGTAGAACAAGTGCTCAGTCCTCTGTGTGAAGTTCCTCAGTGTGATTTAAAAGGTTTGTGATAACGAATAATAAAAAAGTAAGATCTCTTGATTACCCACACAACATTTTAAACATGCTGCTCCAGTTTTTGTTTTACAGATTGGTCTGTTTTGAATTCCTTCCCCCATATTTTTTCCCCTTTGGTCCATATAATTATTTTTTTTTTACTTTAAGGAATACAACTTCATGGATTTAATATATACAAATTTGAGAATATGGTGATTCTCCCCCCTGCCCTCACCATGCTCCCACCTTTCTTCTCTTTCTTTCCCATTCTTATTTTGTTCCAAAATCCATTTTCAGTTAATTTTAGACTCATACGATTAACCCTACAGTATGTAGAGAGTTCACTGAATAGTAAAAGAAGAATGAAACAGAGAACAAAAATAGGAAAAACATCGTTCTTTGACAGTCAAGGCAAGGGTTGCTCAAAATAGTATCTCAAGGTGTTAGTTTCACTCTTGATTTTCTTTAAGTACTCCATTAATTACCACAGATCTGAGAGAACATATGGTATTTTCTTTTTGTGACTGGCTTATTTCAGTAAGTGTAATGGTTTCCAGTTGCATCCATTTTGTTGCAGATAACAGGATTTCACTTGTTTTTTACTGCTGTGTAGTATTCCATAGTGTATATATGCCATAATTTTTTTTAAAAAAAAAAATTTCTATTTTTTTTTCATTTGACAGGTAGAGAGAGAGAGAGAGAGAGAGAGAGAGAAAGGTCTTCCTTCCGTTGGTTCACTCCCCAAATGGCTGCCACGGCTGGTGCTGTGCCGATCTGAAGCCAGGAGCCAGGAGCTTCTTCCTGGTCTCCCATGTGGGTGCAGAGGCCAAAGCACTTGGGCCCTCCTCCTCTGCCCTCCCGGGCCCCAGCAGAGAGCTGGACTGGAAAAGGAGCAACCGGGACTAGAACCCGGTGCCTATATGGGATGCCAGCGCCGCAGGCTTAGGATTAACCAAGTGAGCCATGGCGCTGGCCCCATAATTTCTTTATCCAGTCTTCAGTTGATGTACATCTGGGTTGATTCCATAGCTTTGCTATTGGAAATTGAGCTGAAATGAACATGGTGGTACAGATCACTCTTTCATATGCTGATGTCATTTCTTTTGGAAAAATTCCTAAGAGTGGGATGGCTGGGTCATACGGTAGGTCTATATTCAGATTTCTCAGTACCTCCATACTGTCTTCTATAGTTGCTGTACCAATTTACATTCCTGCTAAAAGTGCTTCCATATGAATTTTAGCATCATTTTTTCTAGATCTGAGAAGTATGTCATTGGTATTTTGATTGGGATTGCATTGAATCCATAAATTGCTTCCGGTAGTATGGACATTTTGATGATGTTGATTCTTCTATTCCATGAACATGGAAGACTTTTACACTTTTTTTATGTCTTCTATTTATTTAATGTTTTTTAATTTTCATCATAGAGATCTTTGTTCTTGGTTAAATTTAATCCAAAGTATTTAAATTTTTTTGTAGCTATTGTGAATGGGATTGATCTTAGAAGTTCTGTCTCAGCTATGGCATTGTCTTTGTATACAGAGGTTATTGATTTTTGTTTGTTGATTTTTGTATCCTACTTTAGCAAATTCTTTTATGGGGTCCAATAGTCTCTTGGTTAAGATTTTTGAGTTCCTTATATAGAAGCATGTCATCAACAAATAGAAATAATTGACTTCTTCCTTCCCAGTTTATATCACTTTGATTTATTGTTCTTGTCTGATGGCTCTGGATAAAACTTCGAGTACTATATTAAATAGCATTTACCTGTGCTTACTTATTTAATACTTATTTAACATACACAAGCAAACACATACAATTATTTAGATACTAAAGTTATCTTCTGATAAGTGAAGAATTGTAGCATGGAGTAAGGAGATACTGGTCTGAAGGTCACACTACTGTAAGTGACAGACACTGTAGAATGGGGATACAATGGAGAGAGAAATAGACAAGATTGTCAGTTGAGAGTAAGGGTGGAGAAAGAGGTACTTGATGTTTAAAAAGACAGTAGACTGTGTGATTCAATCCTCAAGGAAATGGCAAAATGAACTGATTGTGGAAATGTAGTAATATTGTGAAGTATCACTAATGGGACATTTAAGGCTTTGTATCATGAGTGAAATGATTTGTCATGATTCTGTTTTTCTCAAGGTGTGTACAGCTACCCAGTGCAGCACCGAGTGGGTACAGCATTATGTATTATTCCATCATTATTGCAGAGGGAGAAAAGAACAAGGGATTTGAGAGTTTGTGCAATGGAGTTAGATTGCAGTAGACAACGGAATTTAAACTGGAATAAGAAGGAAATTAACATACGCTACTATAAGCCTGGTGAAATGTGGTACGGTAGTTTGTTGGCTCTTGTGGGATAAAATTATTGTTGCAACTGATCTAGTAGTGGCTGTAAGTTGGAAAGATAGTGGGTTATGGCTGTATGTGAAACTGATATTATGGAGACATAGTTGTAATCAAAAGATCTAGAGCTCTATTTGCAAGATTAGATTGTTGAGGTAGGTTGGAGGGTAATACTATTGATGGAAAGAATTTTAAGGAACAGATGATCCATGATTTTAGAAGGATCATTGAAGAATATATGGAGATTATTAAGAATTGTGATTTAAGACTAGTACTCATGTGCTTTGGTCATTCATTCATTCATTCATTCATGAATTCATTAAATGCTCATTAATATGTTAGGTACTAGTGATACAGTGAGAAAAAAAAATCTAATGCCTTAAGCTTAAGTTCTACAGAAACTATATAATGTGAAGTAATGCTAATAGTATGAAGAAAAATATAGTGGAATAATGGGATAGTTTAATAGATGTAAGCATGGATTTGTATATGTGGGGAGCAATCCGGACTAGACTAAGTTACTCGAATTAGGACTTATTCTATGCATCTGCTCTCCTCTGTGGGGAGCAGCTCGGACTAGACTAAGTTACTGGAATTAAGACTTATTCTATGCATCTGCTCTCCTACAATATGGCACTGGGAGAGGAGAAAACAGCTTCTACCCAGCTGCCTCCAGTTCAACCAATAAACTGTAGGACTTGCTCCTGATTGGAGAGCAGCGTACTCGGCGTGTGGGCAGCCGAGTTAGGATTGGCGGAGGAGGACTATAAAGGAGGAGAGAAACGGCATGCACCAGAAACATCTATGGGGAACATCTAGCTGAAGGAACACCCGTGCAGCCCCCGAGAGACCCGGCCGGCGGTGTGCCGCTCCCCTGCGGAAGTGGGGAATGCGGCCAGGGGGAACTGCCCTTCCACGGAGGTGGAAGGGATAGTAGCCAACCCGGGAAGAACCAGCAGCAAACCCGGGGAGGGCCGAGCAGACGAAAGAACAGCGCAGGGTCCTGTGTTGCTCCTCCACGAAGAGGGGGAGCGACATAATGGTGCCGTGACTCGGATTAGGAAACCTGACTCGGATAGGAAACCTGACTCGGATAGGAAACCTAGCTCGGATAGGAAACCTGACTCGGATAGGAAACTTAGGACGGATAGCAAACTTAGGAGGGAAGAAACGGGAAGAAGCAGGAAAATATCGGAGAGAGAGACTAGCAAACAGCCTAGGGAAAAGCCGGACGAAAGAGGTGCCGGAGGAAGCTATTGAAAGCCTAGGCATAGACTCGGATACGGACTACGGGGGGAAGCTGGGAGAAATCTCTAAGGGCGAAAGCGAAAGTGAAAGCTAGAACAAACAGACTCGGACGCGGACTGTGGGGAGAGGCCAGGAGAAATGAGGGAGGAATATCGTTGGAGGAAAGCTTGGGGAAACATACCGGGTAGAGAAAAATGTTAGGGAAATTGAAGCCGCGGGGGGCAGGCCGAGGCGGAAACGAAAGCCACTTTGGGGTTCTCAAGTTAGCCCGGGAATAGGGGGCGAAAAGTTGAAACCAGAAGCTGAGACGTAAGCCAGATTGGGATCCGTCTGATTAGCCCGGGGAGCAAAGGACGGGAAGCCAAATCGTGGGGCGGAGACGTACGCTGGGTTGAATTCGCCAGGCTAGCCCGGGGAACTTAGATTGAATCCTAGTGGCGGAGACGCAAGCTACGCTGTGTTACTCGCGGAAGCCGCCGCGTGCAGAGAGAGCACGGGGCGTGAATAGATAGGGAACGCTGGCGTAGGCCGTGGTTCAGACGCGAAAGGGTTAAGCGTGAAGACCGCGGAGCGCGCAAAGCCGGGAAGCTGCGCAGATGAGAGAGGCGCGCGGGCTGAAGCGGCGCAGAGCCGGGAACCCGCCGGCGGGGCGAGGTGCCGGAAAGCTGCGGGGATAAGAGAAACAGAAGTTTAGAAGTAAAAGAGAAATAGGAATGTTGGCAGACAGAAGTAAAATGGGAGAAATAGAAATGCCCGGAGATAGAGAAATAGAGAAAAATAAGGCCTCCCCTCAACATGCCAATTAGAAGGCTTGAATTCGGTCTGCCCGATTAGTGAGGCTATGAGCACCTGGGCGGCTAGCCGCAGGTCACCGAAGACAGGCACGAATTAACATCAGTAAAGCTTCCCCACAATGCAACAATTAGGAGGCTTGGATTCGGTCTGCCTGATTTAAGGCGGTAAGCGCCAGCAAAGCTCGACCAGAGTATGAGCTGCAGGTCACCGAAGATAGGCACGAACCAACACTAATAAGTCTCCCCCACAATAAGGCAATGAGAAGGCTTGGATTCGGTTTGCCTGATAGGTCTTGTAAGTCCCCTGCAGGCAGAGCAGAGCATGCGCTGCAGGGCACCGAACACAGGCACGCATCAGCGCCTAAAAACCTCCTCACAACATGGCGAAGAGAGGACCCGGATTCGGTTTGCCTGATAGGACTTGTAAGAGCCTGTGGCAACTCTAGCAAGTAGAGCAGAGTGTGTGCCGCGGGACACCGAAGACAGGCGCGTATCAACGCTAAAAAATAAAAAGAAAGGGGGATCTGTGGGGAGCAATCTGGACTAGACTAAGTTACTCGAATTAGGACTTATTCTATGCATCTGCTCTCCTCTGTGGGGAGCAGCTCGGACTAGACTAAGTTACTGGAATTAAGACTTATTCTATGCATCTGCTCTCCTACAATATGGCGCTGGGAGAGGAGAAAACAGCTTCTACCCAGCTGCCTCCAGTTCAACCAATAAACTGTAGGACTTGCTCCTGATTGGAGAGCAGCGTACTCGGCGTGTGGGCAGCCGAGTTAGGATTGGCGGAGGAGGACTATAAAGGAGGAGAGAAACGGCATGCACCAGAAACATCTATGGGGAACATCTAGCTGAAGGAACACCCGTGCAGCCCCCGAGAGACCCGGCCGGCGGTGTGCCGCTCCCCTGCGGAAGTGGGGAATGCGGCCAGGGGGAACTGCCCTTCCACGGAGGTGGAAGGGATAGTAGCCAACCCGGGAAGAACCAGCAGCAAACCCGGGGAGGGCCGAGCAGACGAAAGAACAGCGCAGGGTCCTGTGTTGCTCCTCCACGAAGAGGGGGAGCGACAGTATATTACTTCAGCAAGGGTTTATGTGAAAGAGAAAGCCATGAAATATTAGAGGAGACAACAAGGACAATGATATTGGAGTGAGAATGGCCTTGCCCTACTCAAGGATTTTGTAGCTAGGTTAAAATGAGCAAGAGAGAGAATGGTAGGTAATCATGAAGAATAAGTCTGATGCAGTTTTGAGTGGGACAATCACATAGTGTAATACTTTTTAAAACATTTATTCTGGTTGCTAAGTGAAGAATATATGAGTGAAAGGCATGAGTTGAAATAGGGAAGGAGACCGTTTATAGTGGCAACCTTTTCCGTTGTCTGGGCAAGATATGGTTGGTGTTTTAATCATTATGCATTTTCTGAATCATTCTCCATTCCACAATTTTTATTTCATTTTTTACAAAATATATTTATAAGGCAGGGAGAGAACTTCCATCCACAGGTTTGTTCCTTCAGTTCCTGCAATAGCAGTGACTAGGCTAGGACAAAATCAGGAGCCTGGAAATCCATCCATGTTTCCCACATGGGTGGCAGGGACCCAAGTTCTTGAGCTATCATTTGCTGCCTCCCAGTTTGTACTTTAGAATGAAGATGAATCAGAAGTGGAGTAGCCTGGACTTGGAACTTGGCACACTCACATTGGATGTGGGCATCCCGTGTAGTGGCTTAAACATCTATGTCACGGTAGCCATCATTGCCACAATTGTTGTAAGTTGGTTAAAAGAAATGTTTAATGGTCCTCAAATAAATAAAAACCAAGTGGTTTTAGCAGAGAATTGCTTTAGTTTTTATTTTATGTTATTTTATGTTGTGTTGTGTTATGTTTGTTAGGTATGTTATGTTATTTTTTGACAGTTACAGTGAGGGAAAGGAAGATCGAAAGGTCTTTCATCTGCTGGTTCATTCCACAAATGGCTGCAAAGGCTGGAGCTGCGCCAATCCGAAGCCAGGAGCCAGCAGCTTGTTACGGGTCTCCCAAGTGGGTGCAGGGCCCTTCCCAGGCAGTAGCTGAGAGTTAGATTGGAAGAGGAGCATCCAGGACTAGAACCATTGCCCATATGGGATGCCAGCACCTCAGGTGGAGGATTAACCAACTGCACCACAGCACCGGCCCTGCTTTAGTTCTAAAATGTCAAAAGTGCTAAGTTTACCAGTTTCTGTGTTGAAAACCAAATGTATATAAACTAAATTGTCCAAACAAAAAATGTGGGGGAGTGAAAAATTTCAAACGGAGGTAGGAGTGTAAAATAAAATAAAACCGACTCAGATAGAAACCTAATCACCAGGTGATCTTTGCCACATTGAAAGGAAAATACCAGGGGACTTAAACTATGTGGAAAGAGATATCATATTATACTCTCTAAATTGTGAAGTGTTATTTAAATAAAATGCTTATTTTCTAATTTGAAAGAAAGAAGGCTAATTTCTGGTGAGGACATTTTTCCTCTGGGATCCAATGGTGTTAGGGAATCCTGGTGTTCCTTTAAGAGGCTAGTTGTTCCAGAAAGGAGGGACAGAAATGTAAAATGTAAAGATTAGAAGTAGAAGAAAGGTTTTTATCGGGTAAAGAAACTGTTACAACACCAAAGACAGGAAAGTATCTAAGGTGACACTTCTCGCTGTTCTGGGGAGGGGAGTGGGTGGAGGTGCTGGCTAGGGCTTTTCAACTGAACTATTTCAGCATCAGAAAAATGTGTATATCCAGGTTTTGTACTTCATCAGTCTTGATTTCACTTATCCTTAGTTACTTCATCTCTATAAAGGCCTATGTCTTTTATAATATTGTGATTCTTTGATAGCCAGCTTGGCTATTGAGTATGCTATATGCTGTCGTGGGGGAGGATTTTAAAATTCGAAAACTTAAGATAAGGTCCCTGATTTGTAGGGATCTTGATATTTAGACTAGAGTTGTTGTATTTGGTTCATCAATAAACTGGATACCTTTCCATGTAAGACCAAGGTACCTGATAGTACCATCTAGAAATAATTACCCTGGACTGTGCCTGGCTTGTTTAGTCATATGTAGTGATTCAGATTTTAAGGACTTGTAGTGTTTCTGTTGTTTGGGGAAAAAAAAAACAAGTGTCAGTTTACTATAATATTTATTATTTTGAATGCTTCACAAAATTAGCTTCTTAAAAGAGGCTCCCTACTGGGGCCAGCCCTGTGGCATAGTGGGTAAAGCTGCTGCCTGCAATGCTGGCATCCCATGTGGGTGCTGGTTCCAGACCTTGCTGTTCTCCTTCTGATCCAGCTCTCTGCTATGGCTGGAAAAGCAATAGAAGATGGTCCAAGTGCTTGGGCCCCTGCACCCACGTGGGAGACCCGGAAGAAGCTCCTGGTTCCTGGCTTGAGATTCACCCAGCTCCTGCCATTGCAGCCATCTAAGGAGTGAACTCACAGATGGAAGATCTCTCTCTGCCTCTGCCTCAGACTCTGTTTCTCTGCCTTTCAAATAAATAAATCAATCTTAAAAAGAAAATAGAGCTTCCCTATTGTATTTATAGTTGCCAGCTGGTTCAATAAATAGGAGTATACAACATAAAAAACTGACGAGCAAATAAATCTATGGAATATCTATGAGTAATGATCTAGATTGTTTGTACTTTTATATTTTTGTATGTCATATTTTATGCTTATTTGCATTTATCAGCCTGTAACTTTAAAAAGCACTTTTTGACTACTTACATATTTTCTACCTTGTTTAAGAAATCTTATAAGTTTCAAAAGCAGTCATTGAGAAAGCACATCTAGAAATGTCATCTATGCTTTGTCCCTAATATTGAATATAGTACATTGTTAAAGATACTCGATTCTTAGATATAAGGATGCTTTGTATGTTTGAAGAGTGAGGTGACTAGAATTTAGAAGACTGAGAACTAGCTGTTGTGGTAGCGTTTTGGATGCTTGGAGAAAGTCACCAATGTTAAACTTCATTTGCCCATCTGTAAAATCAGAGAGCTTCACTAGATGATCTTCACGGAACTTTGCAATAAAAAGCCCATGAGTGTTTCTCAGGCATGGAAAGCCATGATACTGTGGCAAAAACAAAACAAAACCCTAAATGAAAGATCTCTGTGAGTGAGAGCCCAGTGGAAAGAATGGGCCATCAGAGACAAAGGTACCTTTCTCTCAAGGGAGGAGAGAACTTCCACTTGGACTTTGGCCTTGTCTAAATAAGATCGGAGTTGGTGAATTCAAGAGGCTTCCATAGCCTTGGCAGCTCGTGACAAGAGCCTCGGGTGATTACTGACATCAGTTGTTAAATCAACAACGGGTGTCACTGTGCACCTACTCCCCATGTAGGATCTCTGTCCTTAACGTGTTGTACTATGCGAATTAACGGTAAAACTACTACTCAAACAGTACTTTATACTTTGTGTATCTGGGTGGGTGCAGTCTGTTGAAGTCTTTCCTTAGTATATATTAAGTTGATCTTCTGTATATAGAGATAATTGAAAATGAATCTTGATGAAGAATGGGATGGGGGAGGGAGTGGGAGATGGGATGGCTGCGGGTGGGAGGGAGGTGATGGGGGGAAAAGCCAGTATAATCCAAATGTTGTATTTCAGAAATTCATATTTATTAAATAAAAGTTAAAAAAAATAAGCATCATGAGGTAGGCATTTGGCCTGGTGGTTAAGATTCTGGAAGGACTGTATTGATGCACTGTTTCTGCTGCTGATTCTAATTTCCTGTTAATGCTTCCCAGTAACAGTGAGGACTCAAGAAATTCGATTCCTGCCTGTCCCAGTCCCTGTCTTTGCAGGTACTTGGGGAGTGAAGCAGCAGCTGAGGTAGCTCTCCCTCTGTCTCTGTCTCAAATAAAAAAGTAAATTTTGAATAATAAGTATGCTGTACTTTTTTTGCCTTTCTCCCTCAGTCCCTTCATTCTTCTTTCTTCCTTATTTAGGTAAAATGACTTGACTTGGTACATGTATATAGTATCATTTTCTTATTTTCCTTATTTCCTACATTTCTTTCCTAAGCATGTATTACTCGGTTTCAATCAGTATTTCAATCAGAAGAGAAATATATTTTGTTCTGAAAATTCCTTTATGTTTACTCAGTACATTCCTTTTTATGTCTCTTATGTTTCTGAAGCTATCACTCCCAACTTGTTCAAAATATAGTTTCTACCTTTGGTAGAGGGGACCCACACAGATGGGCTCATCATGTGTATCAGAGTCAAAGTAAGTTGTAAATTCCCTGAAAGTAGCAATTTAGAACTAATTAGCTTTTTCAGGGTTTGAAGCATAAATGTTTTTTGAATTCCAAAGAAACAGAAGCAAAACCACTAATAGAGAGATGCTAGGTAGCTAGGTATTAGCTGTGTAGAAATATGGGTGATAGTACAGTGATTCATTGTAAGAAATTGCATCATGTGGGCCCAGTGCTGTGGTGGGGCAGGTGCAGCTGCCTCCTGCAGTTCTTGCATCCCATATGGGTGCCTGTTGAAGTGCTGACTGCTCCATCTCCTATTCCACTCCCTGCTAATGTGCCTGAGAAAGCAGCAGAGGATGGCCAGACTCCTTGTGTGCTTACACCCAGGTGGGAGACCCCAAGGAATCTCCTGGCTTTGAATCAGCCCGTCTGTGGCTGTTGGGGCCATTTGGGGAGTGAACCAAGACCGCCCTCTCTCTTTCTGCCTCTGCCACTGTCTAACTCTGCCTTTCAAATCAACACATTTTCAAAATAAATGAAGAGCGTATACTCATAGACCATGTGATATTAGAGGCCAAGAAATCTCAGTATCAGGGTGAGTCAACAGTCTGGAGGATAGAAAGTGCCAGAAGTTTAGTTCTAGCTTAAATCCAAAAGCCAGAGAAGCAGAAAAGCTGATGGTGTAGTTCCATCAATTCCAAAGATCTATAAGCTCAAGATCCAGGAATAGCTGGGGTTTCAGATTGTATCCAAAGGTAGGAAAAAAGTTAATGTCTCAGTTTGAATGCCATCAGGCAAAAGCCTTCCCTTGACCATGTAAGGGTCAGTCTTATTGTTCTGTTCAACCTTTAGCTGATTGGATGAGACCCATGTAGATTAGGAAAGAGAATGTGCTTTTATTCAGTCTACCAATTTAAATGTTAGTCTTATTCAAATACACACAGCCGCTCCCCTACACAAGAAATGTTTGACCAAATAGCTGCCTACCTGCATGGTCCAATGAAGTTGCCATGTTAACTTTACCTTCATATCCATCATGTATGTTAGTATATTGTTGTAGGAACTCCACATTGTCATTATCTTGCCATTTTATTCATGGTAATAGCTAGGAACAGTGCCAAGGAGTGTTCTAAGCACTTTATTTACAGAAACATTTAATCCTTCTTACATTGATGTGTAGCACTCACCTTAGTTATCTTGCCCATAGACAAGGATAGAAAGATTGTGTGACTCATAGTGACACAGCAAGTGCCACATTTGAAATTCAAACACAAATAAGTATGTGTATGTCATCCAGCTCCTAACCAGTGACTTTTTTTTTTTTTTTTGACAGGCAGAGTGGACAGAGAGAGAGACAGACAGAAAGGTCCTACTTTTTCCGTTGGTTCACCCTCCAATGGCTGCCGCGGCTGGTGCATCACGCTGATCTGAAGCCAGGAGCCAGGTGCTTCTCCTGGTCTCCCATGGGGTGCAGGGCCCAAGGACTCGGGCCATCCTCCACTGCACTCCCGGGCCATAGCAGAGAGCTAGCCTGGAAGAGGGGCAACTGGGACAGAATCCGGTGCCCCTACTGGGACTAGAACCCTGTGTGCCGACGCCACAGGTGGAGGATTAGCCTATTGAGCCGTGGTGCTGGCCATAACCAGTGACTTATTAAGCAAGGCAGTATGAAGATGTTGAGTAATTTGTCCAAGGCTATCTTTGGAGTTGAATCCAACCAAGTTCTACCTCAAAACTCATGTTACTTTTATTACATTTTTTGTTTTTGTCTTTTGGGTTAATTGCATATCCTTTATGATTCATTTTGTACCCTTGCTGGCCTGTTAGTTAAAAGCCTTTGTTATGTTAGTGGTTGCTTTGAACTTGTAGTATGTACATCTTTTTATTTAATAATTGAATGGAAGGATCATAGTTTCCTTTTTTCAGATGTATTTATTTGAGAGGCAGAGTTCCAGACAGAGGGATAGGGAGAGAGAGAGTTCTTGTATCATTTGGTTCAGTCCCCAAAAGGCAACCAGGAGTTTCTTCTGGGTTTCCCACATGGATACAGGGTCTCAACCATGTGGGCCTTATTTCATTGCTTTTGTATGCTATTAGCAGAGAGCTAGATCTTAAGTGGAGCAGCTGGAATTGTGCCAGCAACCACATGGGATACATTGCTGCAGGCAGAGGCTTAACCTTCTATGCTACAGCACTGTCCCCTTTTATAAACATCTATCAAACCTCAAGTAGCATCAACTTTAATACACAATGTGAGAACTTTATATTTACAGATGTTAAAAATGTCACCTGACATTGCTATTATTTTTATTTGCTATCACTTCGAAAGAGATTTAAATAATGATAAAACACTCTTAATATTCAAATAAGTAGCTACCATTGCTAGTATTCATTATTGTTTATTGGCTCTGTTCACCAGCTGGTACATGTTTTCCTTATGCTAGAAGGAGCTTCTTTTACTGTTTCTTAAAGTATGGGTGTCATGCTGCTGAGTTATTTCAGCTTTTATATGTCTGATGTAGTCTTTGTTTTCCCTTCATGGATAAATTCATGGGTTACATGATTATAGACTTTCCCCACTGTAGTGCTTTAAAGATGTTGGCCCACTATCTACTCACTTGGATCGTTTATGAGACAATAAAATGGTGGTTACACTCGTTTTTCTGCATGCAGCAATTTTTTTCCTCTGATTGCTTTCATGGTTTTCCTCCTTATTGCTGGTTTTGATCAATATGTTGAATGATTTGCCTTATTTTGGTATTTTTCATGTTTTTGTGCTTCGATACTGGAGTGTTCTACATATGTGAGATAATAGTTTACATGAAATAATGAAAATCTTTAGCTATTATTATTTTTTTTCTGCCTCCTGTTTGACAAATCCAATTACACATATATTAGACTACTTAAATTTGTCCCATGGCTCACTGATGGTTGTTTGTTATTGTTTTTAATCCTTCTTTCTCCACAGGACTGATTTTTGATAGTTTTATTTGCTCTCTTTAAGGTTACTGATTTCATTTTATATAATATCTACCCATTTATGAATCATCCCATTATACTTTCTACCTCAAATATTATAGTTTATATCTCTAAAAATTTAGTTTGGGTGTTTTGCATCTGCTCAACTTTTTGATCATTATGAAATACAGTTAGTTATAGTAACTGTTTTAATATATACCTATTATATCATTTATATTAGTCTGGCTTGCTTTCCATGAACTATTTTCATTATTCATTGTATATTATTCTTTCTTTTCATACCAGGTAATATTTGCCAGATGTCATTTATTATGAATTTTACCTTTTTGGATGCCTGATAGTTTTTGTATTCCTGGAAATATTTTTGAAGTTTGATCTGGATTCTAATTATGAAGGTACTTCAAACCATTTTGAAAAACTGATTTATGGTATAAGTTTGTTTGGGCCCAAAAAATTGAAATATATTCATAATTTTTTCATAATATGCCTTTTCCATGAACTTTTCAAAGACCCCCCCCATACTTGAAAACAATTTGATCTTTTGGAGACTTGCATTCAGGTCAAGAGCATAACAGTGTTCAAATACCCATAAATCATGAAGTTTCCCTATCTCTGTGGTTCAGCAACATTCCCAGCTCTATGGGAACATCATACATCATTACTTTTTTTTTAACTTTCACTTATTTATTTGAAAGAGTGAGAGGGGTGGAGGGAGTGAGAGGGGTGGAGGGAGAGAGAGAATGCGATCTTAAATCTACTAATGCCTTTGCCAAAAAGCTGCAACAACCAGGTCTGGGCCAGGCCAAAGCCTTGAGGCAAGAACTCCATTCTGGTCTCTGTCATAAGTGATAGGGGCCCAAGTACTAGGATCATTTACCCTTTTCTTTGCAGACACATTAGCCAGAAGCTTGATCAAAAGTGGAGTAGCAAGCCGTCAAATTGGCACTGTGATAGGGGATGCTCGTATTGCAATTTGCAGCTTAACCGCTATACCTCAATGTTGGCCTCATTATATCTTCACTTCTAATCCTTTATGGTCATTAATCTCTTAGTTTTGTGTGATTTTTTTCCTTGTTTCAGTTGAGGGGAACCTTCTATTTATCTCTGGACTTTATCTCTGTGTATCCTTTTCATCTTCCATACTCTGTTCTTTAAACTCATGTTGCTTGTATGTCTCTAGACTCTAAGATCTTTCTTCTATCTTGCTGAGTTATCCAAGTTTCTCTTGTATTTAAACTTCCCTGTTCTGTAGTTTGGAATTCTGTCAATATAGTAAGCTGGGAAAAACAGTTTTTGCCTCACCTCTGACATTGTTTTTATTTTCTCATCTCTCACATTGTTTGTATCTTGTGTCTTGAAAATTGCTATTCTGTATATTTTTAAATTTTTTTAAAAATATTTGGAAGAGTTACAGAGATCTTCCATCCACTGGCTTACTTGCCAAGGGCCTGTAACAGCCAAACCCGGGGCAGGCCAAAGCCAGGAGCCAGAAACTCCACTCCATTTCGGTTCCCTTTGTGGCTGGTAGGGATGCAAGTACTTCAGCCATCATCTACTGCCTCCCAGGGAGTGCATTAGCAGGAAATGGGATCAAAACTGAAGCTAGGACTCAAACCCAGGCACTCCAATGTGGGATGTGGAGGGACCCAAATAAAGTTTAAATCACTGCTAAACACCGACCTCCATTCTGTATGTTTTATGTATTTTTAATTATTTTTTCCCCATCTTGAAGACTATATTCAGTCCTTGGTACTCCATATCTTTTGGAAGCAAAAGTTTGATTTTGTTAGCCTCATGTTTTAATGACTTACTGAATTAAATATTTCTTTCATTAAATGGTTTCCTTCCAATAAAAGTTGACTGAAGCTATATATTTGTCTCTGTGTATAGCTATCATTGAATAACTTATTTTTGCAGTTTTATTAATATTTTCAAATATTAAAGTTTGATTTTTAATAATTTTATTTTGATTAAAGGCCACCACAAAACACACCAAGCATAGGAGTCAGGTAGATGGTTTATTGTTGGGTGGGGGAAACATGACAAGCTACCTCCCTGTGCATGAGAGAGCAATGGCCTGTACTAGGAGAACAGGTTTTATTTAGCTTTGAAGAGGTAAGGAAGCCAGGCTGGGCTTAGGAAGACAGTACCATTTTACTGATATTTTTATGATCAAATAATGACTTGAAATTTTCTATTTTTGGGTTTCTTAGAAGTATTCATTTTTGCTTAGTAAGATCAAATCTTACTGCCATTTCTTTTTTTTTTTTTTTTTTAAGATTTATTTACTTATTTGAAGGTCAGTTACAGGAGCGGTGCGGAAGAGGTAGAGAGAGCTTACATCCATTGGTTACTCCCCAGATGGCCACAATGGCCAGGCCAAGGCCAGGAGCTTTATCTAGGGCTCCCATGAGCGTGGCAGGGTTCCAAACAATTTGGCCATCTTCTGCTCTTTTCCAGGCTATTAGCAGGGAGCTGGAATTGAAGTAGAACAGCCAGGATACCAACTTGTGCCCATTTGGGATGCCAGCATTCCAGGCAGCAGCTTTAACCCACTACACCACAATGCTGGCTCCCTGCATCTTTTGTTTTTTTTTCTTACACTTACTTAAGATACACACATTTCATTTCTTTCATGTATTCAGATTTAGGCTCATAGTGATACTTCCCACCCTACCCTCCCTCCCACCTATGCTCCCACCCTTTCTCCTCCCACCCTTTCTCCTCCCTCTTCTCCTATTCTCTCAATGTTTACAGTGATTTGCTTTCTGTTTACTTTATATTCTTAAGACTAACTATCCGCTAAGAGTTACAGATAGAAGAAAAAAAAACACTTTGTCAAGTATTTGTCAACAGTAGAGACAACTGGTGTAAACAATCATTGAAGCTTAAAATGGCAATTCCCTTTCTATACACTTACGTTTTTGGTGCTCTGTTACTATGAATCAGGGAAAACCTCGTATTTGTCTTTTTTGGATGGGCTTATTGCACTAGTATACTGGTTTCCATTTACATCCATTTTGTTGCAAAAGACAATATTTATCTCTGTGAACCACTGAGTTGTGTTCCATAGTGTATATATACCATAATTTCTTTATCCAGTCATCAGTTAATGGACATCTGAGTTGATTCCATGTCTTAGCTATTGTGAATTGAGCTTGAGCGGGAGAGAGACAGACTGTTTCTATCATCTGGTCCAATACAAAAATATCCAGGAGCTGGGAACTCATTCCATGTTTCCCAGTGGGTGGCAGGGAATCAACCATAGGAACAATAACCTTCTGCCTTCAAGGGGTGCATGAACAGGAAGCTGAAATTGGTAATGGAATCAGAACTCAGGCTAGAATGTGAGAGTCCAAGCCAGCAGTTTGACTATGCTGCCAAACACCTACCTGGTTTTGTTACTGTTTATCTTGAGTTTCAACCTTTTTTTTTTTTCACATATTTAAGTCCAAGTTAACTTTTTAGAGTTCTGTTTGTTGTTCTGAGAACTTCCATATTCATTGTCATAAGTAAATTTGTGAATCATGTTAGAAAATTGTAATTTCTCCATCTTTCCCATATATCCTCTACTCATTATGAGACATGATTTGTGTGTGGTTGCGTCAATCAAAACTGGTTTAAACCAGTCAGCATGTGCAGCCCCCTAGGTATGGTGATTGACTCAAGGAAGGTTGTTTCAGGTCACTTTGGGATAGGCAATTTCTGCCAGAATGAATCCTTGCTCTTCCCTTTGGTAGCATGTATGAAAGTCATGAGGATTGTAGTCGCTTGAGTGGTTTTTTTTTTTTTTTTTTGGGTCTAAGGCAGAAATCTGGACTTGGAAGATAAAAATGTTTTGGTATAGAGTTCATGTATACTAAAAACACTGTAATGGGAGGCTGGAGTTAACATTGTTGATCAGCAGTTCAAGCTACTGTTTGTGATGCTGGCATCCCATGTCAGAGTGCTGGTTCAAGTCTTGGTTGTTCTGCTTCCAATCTAGCTCCTGGCTAATACATCTGGGAAAGCAGGGAAGAAGCTGAAGTGTCTAGGTCTTTTCCAGTCTTAGGAGAGATCTTGATGGAGGTCTTTGGCTCCTGACTTCAGCATGCTCCATAGCTGGTTGTTGAAGCCATTTGGGTAGTGAACTATCAAATGGAAGATTCCCCCCACCCCATCCCCATCCCTTTATCTCTCCCTCTTTCTCTTTGCCTTTCAAATAGGTAAGCAAGTCTTAAAAAAAAACTGTAGAAAGATGAAAAGCATATAGGTGATAACATTTTATCCAGTTGCTTAATTTTTTACCAAATACCAGCTCACCTCCAAGTTTTTCAATAATTAGTGGTGGTAGGATTATTTTATTTCTTATTTTTTTCTTTACTGGTTTTGAATTCGGCTTTTGTAACTGGTAAGCAAAAGCATAATTTCTGTCAAGATTATCATGTTTGGAGTGGACAAAAACCAGTGAACAGTATCTATTGCAGAATGATAGGGCTGCTTCATGGTCAAATACATTACATAAGCTCTAATACTCCTGAATTTTATAAATAGACACATTTTTTTTTTTACTTTTTAAAAATAAAACAGGCTATTATCACATAAGAAAACACCACATGATCAAGCATGTTTATTTTCTTCCTTTTAGTGCTGTTTTTTGATACTGAAAACTGCCATTACCCATTGCAAGGTGCAAAATGATAAGTAACTTTTCAATATTCCTTTATATTTACTGTCGACATTTGTGAGAAATCACTTTTTTGGTGGCAATAGTGGCAAAAGTAACTTTATTCATGGTCCTAGCTATGTTTTAAAATATTTTCTGAAGTAAAAGTTATTGTTCTGGGGATTACCCTGTTTTGAATCAAAAGTTGTCCAGTAGATGATGCCACTTAAATATGAACAAAAGAAAAATTAGCATCTAGCAGATTTCAGTAAATTAAGAATAGCAATTTGTGGGCAGATGGAGAAATACTAAATTTTAAATTTTCTGATTCCAAAATATTTCTTTTCCTTTCTCCTTAATCAAAAGATAGTAGGCTGGGGCCAGCGCTGTGGCACAGCAGGTTAACGCCCTGGCCTGAAGCGCCAGCATCCCATATGGGTGCCGGTCTAGTCCCGGCTGCTCCACTTCCAATCGAGCTCTCTGCTGTGGCCTGGGAAAGCAGTTAGAAGATGGCCCAAATCCTTGGGCCCTTGCACCCACATGGGAGACCTGGAGGAAGCCACTGGCTCCTGGTTTCGGATCGGCGCAGCTCCGGCCATTCCATCAGATGGAAGACTCTTCTCTCTTTCTGCCTCTCCTCTGTGTAAATCTGACTTTCAAATAAATGAATAAATCTTAAAAAAAAAAAAAAAGATAAGGAAAGCCAAGACATAGTGCCAAAAACAGTACTGTAGGAAGGATCTCTGTTAGTGAGACCCCAGTGGAAAGTAGGGGCCATCATAGAAGGATGTACTTTGCTCTGAAGGGAGGAGAGAACTTCCACTTTGTGTATGGTGCTGCTAAAAACCGATGAAGTTTCAGAACTCAAAAGGCTTCCATAGCCTTGGCAGCTCATGTCAAGAGCTTCGGGTGATCACTGACGTCATAAATAAGAGTGTCAGTTGTTAAATGAACAACAGGAGTCATTCTGTTCTTGCTCCCCATGCTGGACCTCTGTCCTTAATGGGTGCAGATAGTTGAAATCTCCACATAGTAAAGAGTTTGTCTTCTGTATATAAAATCAATTAAAAATGAGTCTTAATGTAAAATGGAACGGGAGAGGGAATGGGAGGTAGGATGGGTGTGTGGGTGGGAGGGTGGGAATGGGGGGAAGAAACACTTTATCCCTAAAAGCTGTACATATGAAAATTTGTATTCATTAAATAAAAACCTTCAAAAAAAAAAAAAGAGTAGCCTTACAAGTGGGCTAGAAACAATTTCCACAAGGCTCCTAAATGAGATGTGAAGTAAATAATCCATAAATAATGCTGGTGCTCATTGAATACATGTAATTGCCTTCAGGTAGGATGGCATGAAATTGTTCCACATACTAATCCATTTTAATTTTTAAATGCTCTACAAATACAGGTGTACTTCAACTACCTGTTGTGATCCATTATCTCTGAAGTGTGTGTGTGTTTAATACCAGGAAGTGCTTGCTTTCATGAGTAAGCAACAATTCTATCAACAATTTTCTATGAAAGTGTTCAGCTGAACTCCATTTTGAGTTAGTATTTCAGGAGAGTGTGCTGTAGGCATTCTGAAGTTATAAATCTAACATCATTATTACATGGACTCCATTTGACATTCTGAATCAATAGTGACCTTTAGTATAATTTCATACAATCTAAGCAAACAGTTATTATCTGACAAGTGAATGGAAAGAAGGTGCTTGGTTATATTGGTATGCTATGTCTTTTAGCTAGGATACCCTCTTGTGACACAAACATAACACACATGACTTTATAGTACGATGCATGATAGTGTTTTGTAATATGTAATCTTAAGTATAGATTTTACAAAACAAATGGTTAGTCAACAGATTAATAGGTTAATAGCCCCATGGTTTTTTTTCTTTTTTCTTTTTTTAAGATTTATTTATTTATTTGAATGGCAGAGTTAGAACTTCAGTCCTTTGTTTCACTCCCCATTTGGCCTCAATGGCTAGGATTGGGTCAGGTTGAAGCCAGGAGCTTCTTCTGAGTCTCCTGCATGAGTCCTTTGCAGGGACCCAAAGACTTGGTCTATCTTCTGCTGAATTCCCAGGCACATTAGCAGGGAGCTGGATTGGAAGTGGAGAAGCTGGGACTTGAACTGGCATCTTTATGGGATGCTGGTGATGCAGGCCATAGTGTTAACCTGCTGTGTGAGTGCTGGCCCCTAATGGCCTCATCTTTAACATTTTAATTTACAGATGGTTTGATTTCTTGCATTCTGCTTATACAAACAAGGTTATAGGGAGCTTTAGGAATCAAGGGCATTAGGGACTGTGTGATAAATATAGATCTGTAAAGGACAGAAGCATTATTAAACTACTTTTAGAATATTGTTATAACTGTGCTCAGATAAAGTAAATCAACACAAGGGTTCAGCTAAGGCACCATGTTTGATTCGTGTACCTTTGTGCAACCTTGCTCCATTCTACCTAGAAGATTAATGCATCAAATAGGTCTATGCTTTTTAACCTAGCATGAAAAAAATGCTCAAGATTTTAGTATACAATGCACACAAAACATTCTCCAAAACAAAGTGGAAGTAATTAATTTTCAAAACCTGAGTATGGATAATAAATGAAAAATAATAATGCTCAGTTATGGACCTGACGTGCTACAATTAGGAACTGTACTTAAATTATTTCTTAAAGAAGAAATGCATTCAGGATCACAAAGCTAGGGTATTGTGTTTTTTTCTGTGTTAACATCCTGATAAGATATCTTCTGTATTTAATATAAATGAAGACAAAATAAAGTAACTGTAGATCTCATAAATGCTCCAGAGATTTTCAAGGAGAAAGGAAGGTGGGTTTATTCATTTTCAGGTGTGCTGTTATATATTGTTGGGAGGAATCCAAATGAGTTTGCCTCATTCTTTGATATGGATTATGTTCACTGTTGTGGCAATTGCATTTTTGATCTTTGCAGTACAAAAATATCTTATACAGTAAATAATAAAAATTCTGAATTGATTCATAGAACAGCAATTCATAAAAGTCATGTACTACTTAATGGTTCACTCTACCTCCCAAAGTACTGAGCTTTTTCCTCATTGCTCATGCAAAGGAGGTAGTGTCTAGTATTTGTTATCACCTTGGACAGAAGTTTGACCTTTCAAGGACACAAAAGTCAAATTCATTCAAATCATTTGAACTGAAATGATATCCTTCAAAAATCTGTGCTGTGAAAGTAGCACAATTGAAATACAGTCAAATTGTCAAGCGGGTGAGGTTCCTCTTCAGTTCACTGCTATCTCCTCATCTGAGACCCCTTTCTGCCTTTCAGGTAATATTCTACGACTGAAAAGGTAGGATATGCAAAGGTGGAAAAGATATTTTAGGTTTTTATTGTCTGCCATGTAATATTTCTAATTCAGCAAGGGGAAACTCACTGTCTTTAGAATGAAAATTCCCTGAGAAAAATCATGAAAATGCGTTTTACCTTGAAGTAATATGCCTTATTATTCATATATTCCACCTTATACAATACTGGCTATTTTACAAAATTAATAATTCACACACACTTCTTAGTGTGTAGTTTATAAAGTAGGTAAGACCAAACAGCCACTCAGAGACATACCCATTACATGGTGTGGGCAATTTAAGCACCTGTATAAGATCATCAATTAATGTTGTGCTCTCCAAAAATGCAAATGGCTATGTGGTTAAGCTATGGCCTTCATTATTTACCGTGAGAAATAAAACTTATTTAGACTTGGTGAATAACATTATGAATTATGAACATTATGAATTGCAAACTTAAAAACCAGAGTAGATCTTTGAAAATCCCTGTGGAAAATAAGTCCTACATGTATTTATACTGTGATGACTCCATTGCTTAAATCCTTGGGAGAATTTTGTTTCATAAGATGCTAACTGTTCATCAGAGTTAGGCTAATGAACTGCATTTGGTAGTACTTTTGCTAGTATTCCAAGCAGTTAAAGCATTTTGGCAAATCTCCTATTCATTTTTGGTACTTGCAGGCATTTCCCATTCAGAGAGATTTTTCCATATGAATATTCATGCCTTCTGCAGGCTTTCCCTGTTCTTTCAAGTGATGTTTTATTAGTTGACATAATGAAAAGAGCAAATTGCCTAATCAAGCTTTTTATAGGAGCAAGAACTGGGGAAAGATTTTTAAAATTATATGCATATAATGCATGTCATCAAAATCAGCAGCATTGTTAATGAGAATGAACTCACAACAGTTACTTGAAGAGGGGCACTGTCGCTCCTCCTACCCCATGATCATCACACAGAGTAGAGAAACAAAGATATGCAGACTGTCAACATCTGTAAAGTAAAACTTCCCAATTTATATTGGAATCTATTATTTCAAAGTTATAAATATCAAAAAGTGGCCCTGTATCTGCTTTTAAAACTACATGCTGGGCTGAAAGGCAAATAGGTACTGCAGAATGGGGCACTACAATTGGTTCATTGTTTTCTGTTGCACATCTGTGTACCCTATGGCCCGAGTCTTCATGTAAACGAATTTTCCATAGTTTTATTCCAGTGCCAAGATAGGAAAATAAAAGAATTTCAGATCTGTTGACCAAGCTCAACAAAATCTGTTATTATTGTAGGTTGTGTGAAGGTTGATAGAATCTGCTATTTCATCTACTATCTGTGCATATCTCAGACTATGTGTCTATTGCAAATAGATTATCAGAAATATGTTATACTTTATTCTCTAAGAATGAGAAATATTTTCCTCTGTCTAGGTGAGGACTGAGTAGAACACCTCCTTTTCTTTGCCAGAGCAAAAGTTACCCAACTTAGATGAATAATCAAACTTCCAATAGTTGCGTCTCAACATTTTATTAGGGAAAGTATTTGTGTTTTCTACCATAACAGACTTATATTTTTTAAACAATTATTTTGTACTTGTATGTTACTAAAAGTACCAACTCAGAAACTCTGCATATAATAACATTTCATTAAAAAAAATCCTTCCCAGTTCAGGAGCTAAGTCCACATCATTATAGTGGAAGTCCAGAAAAGTTAAGATTAAGTAAAGTCTAGAAAAGTAAGATTAAGTGAAAATTTGAAAGGGTTAAACATTATAGGGAAGGCAAGAGCTTTTGCATAATGCTAAAATAAAAGCAAAACAACATAGTGACACCTTTTATTTTTATGGTACCCAAGAAATTATTTGAACTGAAAATTATGAAATTGACTAAAAATGGATCTCATTTAATTGTCAATAAATGCAAAGTATTGAGACAGTTGCTTTGCCTTGACTTGAATAATAATAATTAAATGTACCTTCAAGCTCTTATACTGCAGTAGAAATTCTATGGCCTTGTAATCACTGCTGCCATTCTGGCTGAAAGACCACTCACAGGTGATAATAACTAGTGTTCTATGGTAAAAGGATGTGTAGATTTTCCCTTTTATTTAACTTTGTCTTAAAAGGATTTTAATGGCAATTTCAACTAGTAAGTTGTTACAACCCATTTTATATCACTATTTGCATTCCTGTGCTATTTAAATTTGTCATGAAAAAAATCTGCATATACTTAGATTTGGCCTAAAGATAGTATCCTGCTTATCTAGACTATTTAGGTTGGATAACAAGGGCTTAATAGGTCAATTTCACAAGAACAATTTCTCATGAGATTTCCAGATTGTACTGCTATTTTCTTGGGTGTATTTCCTATATGAACTGCCACTATTGTAAAATTGATTTTCGTTTTTCCTGGCATAAACATATAATATCTAAGAACTCTGTTTTAGCCACCATCACTGTCCATGAACACGTTTTTACATGCACCTAATGTTAGCAGTCAACTTATTAATTAGTTGACAGGTTTTTTGTGTGTGTCCGTTTTTTTTTTTTTTTTCTTGAGAGAATTTCATCTTGTGGTAGAGACACTGTGTCAGCATATTTATCTTAGAAGTTAGTTGGAATCCTGGGTATTACAAAATTAAGTAAGTTAATAGCACTAGCAATGAAAAAAGTTAAAATTTTACAATGTATAAGGTAACCTTATCACTTCCTGGAAATACACAGAAGTATGTATTAAAGGGATGGGATTATAAATAACAGAATGTGGATTAATGTGGCATATAATATCACATCGAGGTTGGGAATTAAATTGGAATTTATGGGAAAACAGACTGAATAAGTAGTAAAAAATGGCCAGAGAGCATGAAAGTTACAGCATTTCGGCCTGGGAGGATGACATGTGCAAAATGTGCAATTATTGAGAGCCTAAACTAGCATTTCAACAGGGTCTTTTGTGTTGATTTTGCTGTTTTATGTATATAATGTAATTTCTTGAAAACTACAAGGTTTTATTTGATAGGTTAATTTTAGGTTAGAATTAATATTTCAGGCAAATTCCTGTTTATGTGACTACCATAAGATATGCGAACTCCTGGGAGCAAGTGTTTACCCTGGCACTTAATATATTGGAGTACCTGGATTCTGTTCTTCCTCTGTGTCCTGACTTCAGCTTCCTATTAATGCAGGCCCTGGGTGGCCATAGTGATGGCTCAAGTAATTGGTTTCTGCCACCCACATGGGAGATATTGATTGTGTTTCTATCTTCAGCTTCTGCCCAGCTTTGGATGTTGTGGGCATTTGGGGAGTGAATCAGTGGGTGGGGAGTGAATCAGTGGGTGGGGACTTTTGCTCCCTGGTGGGATTTGGAAGAAAAGATTTAAGCTGTGACTGTGTTGATGCTAGTACTCTTGAATCACTACCTAGTAGTTAGTACTGATCCCCCTTTATCTTAAACATTTCAGATACTTACTTCTTGACATTAGATATATATAACAATGAAAAGTCCTCACCACCTGCCTGAGCAAAATATGTGCAAAACAGCTTATAAACAAGACATACAAGTAGAAAAACACAGAATAAGCCTTTTGGGTGGGTTAGCTATGGGTGTCTGCATGAAACCTCTCTTGCTACCTCTGAATACTGCCCCCCCATTGTGTTTTATTGCTGTGGATGTCTAAAATGCTGCTTTTCATTTGTTAATACAAATGGACAAAGATCAGGCATCAGCTTATTCTACCCCATCCTGGGTGGGTCTTCAACAAAATATCACTTCAACAGAAATGAATCCCTAAGTCTCCTTTTCACAATACTGAGATTTTTTTGTCTGTTCCCTAAGAAGTATATCATCTTTTACCTGTAATTTCAGAAAGCACTTTCTTTTTTGTACACTAAAGCTATATTTTGTACACCAAGTGCATTATGTGTCCAACCAAAGGCCACATGCTCCAGTACTTGCTGGTACAGGGAGGGGGAGAGGCAGGTGTTCTGCTATAGGTTTCAATAATCACAGAACTTCATCATATGAATTTGGCTGGCCTCTCTTTCATTCGTGACAACATGAGCCATTTCACTGGAGCTATGCCATTGCATTAAAAGGTCACGCTTCCTCTTCCGGAGTGGAAATTGAAGAATTGAATAATTTAATTATACAAAAATCCCAAGTCTTTTTTTTTTATTTTTGATTAAAATTACTCAGGCAATTATGTAGTTATTTTAACCTCAGAATATAATTACTGACAAAATACTAAATATCATATTTTTCTTTATATTATTAACAACTTTATTGTCCTTTATTACAGCCAGGTTTAAAATTTAAAATGGATTTGTGAGAGAAAATCTTACATAAATATAAGCTGTTAAAAAGGACTGCTTTTATATTTAGTATTTATATGATAGGGCATAATGTTTGGAGACCTGTGTCTTCTTTCTTCACAGCTATCATGCTTCTACCAAAAAGAAGACGCACTAAATAGCCCCTGTCTCTCTCTCTCCCTCCCCCACAATGCTACTATGATGGGGAATTTTGATCTCTCCTGCATTTGTCTCAGGATCCTCTTTTTCTTGTTTGATTTAAGGCCCCAAGAACTGTTGTTGAATGCTGATGAGGCATTGGGTAAAACTCCAGCTAGTTTTTTTGGTTTTTCTTTTTTTTTTTTTTCTAATTTGCTTCAGAAAGTAAGACACCTGTCTTACCCTTAATCAGGAACCTCTAAGGTCGGTTAAAACAATTTCCCATAGCTGTTCAGGACATTTTTGTGCCTGCCTGACCAGGTGAATAGGTAAACATTTCAGTCATAGCTCATGAGAATAAATCACCTTGCTGGGATGGGGTTTGGAGAGAAAAGTGTATCAAATGCCTTAGAGTCTTGGCTGTCTCTGTGATTGGTGGAATACCTTCATCTTTTGTGATGCAAATAGTAATTTATTTCTTCCCCACAGCAGGTTAGCCAAGAGGATTTTGTTTCCTTCCAAGGTGGGGGAGCTGATTTAACCTGCTGTTATGCTTTTTCTACAAGATTCTTATTTACAACAGTTACTTAATGAGTTATGTCAGAGGAGCTGCTGGTTTGATCCTTTTGATATCAGGGCCTGTGAAGCAGAATGGTTAATGATGCACGCCTTGCTAGTTCCAGTGGAGAACATTACAGATTGACTATCACACCATGGATTCCATGCCAAACTCATAATAAATGGAACAGTGCCACCTTTTGGTCATGAGGTAGGAACACAATCAGGATGGCTATGATTCTGCAAACCAGAGAGATTATTTCAAACTGTTTCTGACTGATTTGGTCGTCATACAATCCGCAAATAATAGTAACCAAATTATTTTTCTCCTTCTTCCTATTTTCCCCCATCATTGTCACATTTTAATTTGACTTTTTGCATTTCATATAATAGTGATCCTTCAGGAGAGACTGAATTATGCCACATTCTAATTATGTTTTGTACAGGAATGAATTACATATGCATTATGCAGATAATATGAAGGATACCATGGTTACTCTTGTACACATGGCAACTTCTTTTATACAGTGACAATTAATCTGAGGAATTGTTTGGGAAGAATTTAGAAAGAAGGAAACTTAATTGAGCATTGCAGTATTTGTTTAGCATTGTGAGTTGGCACTGACTTTAATTTTAAAAACATTTGGACCTGTTTTTTTCTCCTTACCTGGCCTTCCTCATGAAGTAATAAAATACCAATTAATCAGAATATAATTAGTCAAAACCATTGACACATAGAAATTCATTTCTCTGTGTTCAGTTTTTAAAAATGGACTGTGGAACAGTTTTAGGTTCACAGCAAAATTGGAACTAAGGTACAGATTTTCTCTCCCTGCCCTCACGTGCATAATATCAATGATCAGTATCCTCCATCAGAATGCTACTTTTGTCACAATTGATGAACATACATTGGCATATCCTAATCACTGAAAGTGCATATTTTTCATTAATATTAACTCTTAGTGTTGTACATTCTGTGGCTTATGACATATAATTGACCACTATACATTATACATGTAATGTATCCACCATTATAGTATCTGTATTCAACTGTTAGAGAAAAGACAAATTTACAAAGAAGCAAGGCGATAGCTGGAATATAATTAAAAAATTCCAGAGTGTATGCCCAGGTAGCTGGCATCTCCAAGGTAATCTAATAGTGATTGTCCAGAATATGCAAGTTCTGGATTCTAGTATTCTTAGAGAAGCAAAGGTATGTTCACTGGATAACTAGTAGGCAAATATTTTTTTTTAAATTAAAATCAATGTCCAGGGCCTGGCAATGTGGCATAGCAGGTGAAAGCCTCAGCCTATAGTGCTGGCTTGCCTTATGGGTGCCAGTTTGAGTCCTGGCTGTTCCACTTTCAATCTAGCTCCCTGCTAATGTGCCTAGGAAAGCAGTAGTGGATGGCCCAAGTCCTTGTGCCCCTGCACCCATGTGGGAGACCTGGAAGAAGCTCCTGGCTTCGGCCTGGCACAGCCCCAGCTCTTGTGGCCCTCTGGAGAGTGAACCAGCAAATGGAAGACTGTCAGTCTCTGTCTCTCTCAACTCTGCCTTTCACATAAATAAAATCATACTTTAAAAGAAAAAAAACAGTGTCCATTTTTTATTTTTTTAAGATTGGAAGAGGAGCAGCCAGGACTAGAACTGGCCCCCATGTGTGATGCTGGTGCAGGTTGAGCATTAACCCACTTTGCCACAGCACCAGCCCCCAAGTGTCCATTCTTAAAATGCTAAAATGCTGCAACATTGAATTACCTTCTTCTGAATTCTTCCAAAATATTTTGTTATATCACTTGTATATATGTATAAATGTATATATGTATATTCACTGTATAAATGACATGTGAATGAACAAGATATGTTCACTGTCCAGCCATGGCACTTGCCTTTTGAGAAGAGAAAGGCTTTATTTGTCCAGTTAGCAAAGGAGAAAGAAGATGTGGCTCAATTTTGTCTTCCTCAGTGGAGGGTAATTTTATGGGTTAGGTAGGAAAAGCCCAGATTTCGAAGTGCTGGCAAGGCAAGTTGTGATTGGATGGACTGTGAACCAGTTCCTTTTGTGATAAAGTAATATGGACTCTAGCACCACATTTTCTTTCTCAAGAGACCCCCTTCTCAAGAGGCTGCAGCATTTAAATTCTGATTGTGTTGTGGTCTCTGGTTTCATAAGTGTTTTCTTTTGTTATTGTATGACTTGCAGTTCTTGGATCAGTTTCATGACTAAGTCTTAGCTCTGCTAAGAAAACAGGAACCTTAAATGTATAAGCAGACCATTGTTTTTTTAAAAATTTTTTTTTTGACAGGGAGAGTGGACAGTGAGAGAGACAGAAAGGTCTTCCTTTACCATTGGTTCACCCTCCAATGGCCGCTGCAGCCGGCGCGCTGCAGCCGGTGCACCATGCTGATCCAAAGGCAGGAGCCAGGTGCTTCTCCTGGTCTCCCATGGGGTGCAGGGCCCAAGCACCTGGGCCATCCTCCACTGCCTTCCCAGGCCACAGCAGAGAGCTGGACTGGAAGAGGGGCAACTGGGACAGAATCCAGTGCCCTGACCGGGACTAGAACCCAGTTTGCCGGCGCACAAGGCGGAGGATTAGCCTATTGAGCCACGGCACCAGCCAGCAGACCCATTGTTAATTTATAAGGTTGAGGACTTTCAGGAAAGGTATGGGAAAATATAGCAATTTTTTTGTTCAAAGTTTGGGTCACCTAGAAGAAATCTAGTAAAAGGAACAATCTCATAACAGAAATTGTCTGTATTGAAATGTTTTCAAAAGAATATTTAGCCTTTATTAAATGGAAAGTTCATCTTAGTGCTGAATTATTGGAGACATCATCTTTCAACCTGAAGGACACTTCAAGCATTTCAATAAAATTGATAAAAAGATAGTGAAGAAAAAGGGCTACTCCAACAGTGATGGTTGTTGATTTTTCAACTTGATGCAGTGAGTAGGACCATCTCTCCAAAAGTCATGCAGCTGTTTGAACTCTGATCTTTTAATGGTAATGGTCTTTGGACTTAGGGTGGAGACTTGACCAGTGGGCAGTCATTAGGTCATGGGGGTGTACTCTCAACAAGTTGTCTCAAGATTATTATTTGAATTCAAGTTTGGCCTATATGTATTCTGTATCTGCTTCCTGGTTTACCATATGATCATTCAATTCATCCACCATGACGAGCCAGATTATGGCACTGCCTGATCCTAAACTGTGACCTCCAAACTATAAACTCCACTTGGGTATTTTAGTTAAAGGAGCGAAAAGACATACTAATTCATGAGGAATAACCTTTTCCAACGTGAGAAAGGAGGAAGACTGTCTGGTTATGGCTCAAAAGTTAATTTTATGGCTATTATTCAAATGCCAAAACTACCTCAGGCCTTTTATGGCATTGTTACCTTCACTAATCCTGGTTTGACTCCTGGAGCTTTTCCATGAGACTTTATATTTTGCTGTTATCTTTCCAGATGAAGCTTAAAAATGGGCATAATATTTGATTCTTTACATTTTATTGATAGAGATAATCTAGTATGTTTCATCCTGTGCCTTAGTTGCTAGACAACAGAAAATTTCAGTTCCATATTAGTAACTATATCTCAGATACCTCTCTAGATTCCTTTGATGAGCTCTATTCTGTTTGCTTTCACTATCATAATTATAGTACATTGTATTTTGATAGTGTCTTGGTCATCTTGGACTATCATCATAATTCCCATAGACTTCCCTGATCACCTACCACAGACCCCATCTTGAAATACCATTGCTATAGAGGTTAAGGTTTCAAAGTCAGGATTTTCCAGGAACACAAATGCTATATTCATGACAGATTACTTCTTCAAATTCTTTAGGAAATAAATAGGGCTTAAATATAAATACAAGAGTAGTTTTTAAAAGTTCATGGAAAATGGAAGTGTAAAGTAAATTTATTTTGATATTGAAAGTTTTTGAAATCCATGTGCAGTTTTTTCTGAGATGCATTTCCATTAAGTTTTGAAGACTCATGTATAGGTTTCAAAATTTTTGTTATCAAAATATATTTTTAAATTCTATTTTCCACGAGCTTTATGAAATTTCCTTGTATAGCTTGTATAAGATACTGTTTTAGGCACTGGAAAGCATGGAAATGTATTTGAAATGAAGACTCTACCTTTGGAAAGTGTTTGTCATTAAGGCAAATGTAAATAAGTACATTTAAGTTTGCTCTGTGAATTAAAGTTTCCAAAATTAACATTTGTAAGGTCTATAATACGGTTACAATATTAAAACCAATGAAACATATTTGAAATAAAGTTTTTCTTCTACCTGCAAAAAAATGCATTCAATATGTTTAGAGAAATGCTCTTATTGTTGCAGAAAACGGAGCACATTTTTCTCTTACAAGTTTATTGAAAATACTACACAGTAGTTCCATTTGTTATCTTAATGCAGTTGTAACATATTGTTATATTTCATATAGTTTGTGCATAGACATAATGTGCTATATGTTATATCAAAGGTAATGATTTTTTCAGTTCTATGGAAATAAACCAAATGGTAGAAATTAGAATAAATATATGCTTTTTTCAATTCAACATAAGTTTAATTTGACATAATCTACTTAAGCAAACTGTCAAGTTTGAGAGACAGTAAGATTTATGTTTTCTTCCTTAAATGTTTTCAAAATTCTTGTGATTTTTCTATGTGTGTTTCTTTTACTTTTTGAGGAATCTACTTCAAACCCTTCTTAAAAGTCACCTTTACTGCTTTCTAATGTATTATAAACAAACAGAATGTCTTTTCTGCAAATATTCTGGGCTCCTAGACGTTGTTGCTTGTGCATCAAACAAAAACCAAGAGCTTGCTCTTTTATTAGCATTAGCTAGCCCCATCCAGTAGTGAGGGACTTGTGGCAAAGGCACATGCTAGGACCAAATTTAGACTTTGTTTTCCTCATTTCCTCTCAGATTTCGAGGGACAAAATAATACACCAGCAGAAAACAACTTTCCCTCAGATTTTATCTTATTTGCTCTTCTTGAGCCATGGCTTCTGCCAGTTTTGTGGACAATTGCTGAGCTGTCAAATTTCTTCCTACTACCATGGCTCATTGTAGAGCTTCAGTGCATAGAGATCTGTAAGATCTTCGTGATTCCAAATAACTTCCCTAACTGACCTACCCTGTTGACCTCCCTTCTTGAAGTATCCTCAACTGGCTAATGAAAAATAAAATATTCTTTAGTAGCCATTAATATGTTGTGTTTTTTAAACTTTGTTGTATTTAAAATTTTTAAAGCCCTCTTGTGTGGGGAGCAACTCGAACTAGACTAAGTTACTGGAATTAAGACTTATTCTATGCATCTGCTCTCCCACAATATGGCGCTGACAGAAAGAGACCAAACAACCTCTACACAGCTGCCTCATCAGTTTGACAAGCTGCAGGAGCTGATCCTGCTCCTGATTGGAGGAGAGCAGCGTGCTCAGTGTGTGGGCAGCAGAGTTGGGATTGGTGGAAGAGGACTATAAAGGAGGAGAGAGACAACGTGCACCAGGAACATCCGGATAACATCTGAGCAGCCCCCGAGAGAGCCGGCCGGCGGTGTGCCGCTCCTCCACGGAAGTGGGGAAAGTGGCAGGGGGAGCCGCCCCTCCACGGAGGTGGAGGGGTCGGCAGCCAACCCGGGAAGGACCAGCAGCAAACCCGGGAAGGGCCGAGCAGACAAAAGAACAGCGCAGGGTCCTGTGTTGTTCCTCCGCGAATGGGGGAGCGACACTCTTGAACACATCAAAGACAAGAAAACTGACGGGAAAGCTGTAGTTTTGGAGGTGAATACAGCTGACTCTGCAATTTTTTTTGTAAGAATTTTAAATGTATTAAAACGGGAAAAAGCAAAAATAGAAACCCATTTTAAAAGTTTCCCATGAAAATCATTGAGGTGCTGTTTTTCTGTCCCCTTCCCCCCTTCTGAATATTAGTATTCAATGTTTTCTTTGTCAGGGATATGGTTGTAAAATTTATTTTAATGGCCCTCCAATGAACACTGTTGATTTAATTATTGGGATATGAAGCACACCATTGTTTCTTGCATGTAAATCCTCTGGAAAGACAATTCACAGGAGTTCTTTTTGAAATCAAGGTACATGTGTGGGTGTAGGCTCTGTGTGAGGTGATAGAGAGCGGGACAGTAAAGTGACAGAAGTTTTTGCTGATGATCAATTCAACCTTTACAATTTTGCTTGAGATCAGAGCTGCTGTATATCTCTCAATAAATCAATACTGAAGTTTTCACTGTTGGAAACAAAAGGAATTGGAGGGAACCAGATTTAATGGTAGTCCTGTATTACATGCTCACATGACCTCAAAGTTGTCCCTAGAATATGCTGTGTGCTGAAAACATGATGTTAGTTTCTACTGATGTGCATTTTTATGTAATAAAATTACATTATGTTCATGTGTTTTAGATATTAGTACATGGCAAGTATTTTAACAGTCAAAAAACTATACACTAACAGATAAGACTTCTAATCCTGACTCCCACGCTTTCAGTGCTGTTTACTAGAGAAGATGTATATTACCAACTTTGTGGGATTTCTTCCAGAGTTCCAGAATATGCAGTTTCATCCATGTGGGTTTTACTAATAATGGAAGCACACTATAATTTTTCTGCATCTTCCTTTATAAATTAAAACTGCATCTTGTGTATAATTCTCTTTGAATACAAATAGAACTTTGCATTCTCTTATTTTCCTTTTATATGAAAGGCAGAGAGGCAGAGGGAGAGGGAGGTTGGTTGATTGATTGATTTCATTGCATTTGCTGGTTTACTCCCCAGATGCTCACAAGTGCTGGAGCTATCTCAGCAGCAGTCCTAGAACTTCATTTAGATCTCCCATATTGGTGACACGGAACCAAGTCCTTAAGGCATCACCTGCTGCCTGCCAGACTGGGCATTAACATGAAGCTGGATCAGAAGCCACAAGTCAAATCAGGCACTCTGACAGGGGATCTGGGCATTGCAAGCTGAGGCTTAACTGCTGCGCCAGACATCTGGCCCAGTGGGTCTTTATATTATTGGCAGCTGCATGTCATTTCATTCTTGAAAGTCCCATAATTTCTGTAACCCCTTCACCTGTTGAAGGACATTTGTTTCCAATTTTTCTATACTGTTAAGAAATTTATAATGAATACTCTTTCACATTTATCTTTGTATGCAAATGCAGTCATATCTGGGAACAAATTCCTAGAAACTGAATTGCTGGTTCAAAGGCTATGCACATTTTTAATGACAATAAAAAATCAGTATTAAGTTATTATACTGGTTCTTGTCAGAGATATCCAGCACTAAAGGATAACTGCAAAAACTTAGTGATTTAAGCTCAACATTGTTCCACATTTGTACAAAATAATCTTTTTTTTTTTTCTTAATTTGAAAGGCATAGAGGGAGACTGAGAGAGACTGAGATCTTCTGCTCTCTGCTTTACTCCCCAGTTACCCACAACAGTAAGGGCTGGGCCAGGCTAAAGCCAGGATTCAAAAACTTTATCTGTGTCTTTCCCATGGATGGCAGGGACCCCAGGTACTTTAGCCATCATCTTCTGTGTCCTTGGATGCACAATTGCAGGAAGCCAGAATCAGAAGGAGGAGTTGGGACTTGAACTCATGCACTCCAATATGGGAAGCAGGCATCCCAAATGGCATCTTATATCAACACTTGCCTCATTAAGAAAATATTTATTGAAATATATACCATATTCCAGACACTGACTATGCAGTACAAGGTTAGTAAAAGTTTTCCTATCAGTTACTTTCTAGTAGGAAATTTTTATGGTTGCCATGGAGGGCCACTGACACAGTTGCCCTCATTTATTCACGCTCTGGCCCAGGGTTAGTAACAGATAGATTTGACTTCCTGTATTGCTCCTGTTTTGCATTTCCTTTTTTCCCCCCATTGCTAGTATCATTATAGCAATTAGCCCTGAGACTAGAATGGAATATTCAGAACATCCCTGGGAGCATCATCAAAAATGTCCACACTCACAGCCAGCTATACCAACAGAGCACTGGCAATGAAAAACAATTGGAAACTCTACCTTCCTGATAAACGTTATCATTCTTAATGTCAGCATTTTTTTTTTTTTGGTTGTTGACTTCCTATAGTGTTCAACACCTTCTACATTTGTCATCTATTGATACATTTACCTCAGTGTCGTGGATTGATGTTCCTTGTGTAAGCTAATGCATTGGCCACATTGAGTTTTCAGGAAGTACAGCTGCTTCCAGTCAGCAGTAATAAAGTAATCCCTGCACCCAATTATATGACCAAACAATTAGAACCCGCCTGTGTACTCAATAAATTGTTGGTTGGTTGCTGGCTCTATTCAGAAGTTGAGAATTATAATTATGGCAGTAGCATATTTCAGCTAGTGATACAACAGGCAAGAGAGCAGCTGCTTCTTTGGATGGACAGAAACCCAGATGGAGTAGTTCTGAGTGACTGAGCATTAGTAAGGTTATGTAGTGTTCTGGCACGCAGTCATCTCTGCTTTGGGAAGATTTCAGTCATTACCAGTTAAGAACTTGGAACAAGAAACTAGAACATAAAGAAGATACTGTGAGTAAAAAAAAAAAAAGTTTAATTAAAAAACAAATGGATATTTCACTGGTACAGTCATGTCTTGTTGTTTTGTTCTAGTTTTTAGAAAATATAAGCAAAATTAATTAAAAATTTGTGTAATTAAAGCATTTTACTTTCCCAAAAGCTGAATTGGAATTTGTGGAACATATATTCTGAAATATCAAAGGAATCCTGGAAAAGATGGAATTGACATAGCCTGGTGACCCTTTTATCTCTGGTTTCTACATAATCTTTTTTCAAAATTTCTCTGGGACAAAACATGCTGCTCAGTTTGGTGAGAAAATTTTTTTGTGTATATCAAGGGCTAGATGTCTTAACCACTAAAGATTTCTTATTGGTTGTTTTCTAATAGAAGTTAAAATTTGTCATATATATGTACGTACTTCAAGGAAAGACAAAAGCTATTGTAATTCTGGATTCTGCTTGTCAAATAACTTCTCTTGAATGTATTCAGACTTTTGATATATTACATTTATTGATTTATTTACAGTTATTGATTACTGAGCTGTTTGTAAATAAAGTGCTATTAGTATGACATATAGTCAGAAGAAGTCTACAAGTAAATATGAACAACTACTTGGCTGTAATTTATTGCTTGGTGTTAACCCATTACAGTAATTGAAATAATGTACTTGAAAATCATTGCCTTAAATTTACATTTCACTCATTCAGTGTCATTCAACAACAACAATAAAAAGGCATTTGGAAAAATCTCTGCAAAGAAGTGATGGAAAAAGTGAATCCCATATTTGATAATGAGTTTCCTTTTTTGGTTCTGTGAGGTAGTTCAAATATCAAATGATATAAATTTGATTAGGCTGAAAGGCCATGTAATGTATAAAGTGTTTCAAAGGGGTAAATTTATTGTTAGCATCATCATTTCCTCTCTTTATTGTATTATACTTAGCCAAATCCAGAAATTATCACACAAAAATGTTTTCCTTTCTCTCATATATGCTTTTTTCTGTATGTCTCCTATATAGTACCAGTATTGAAGACAATTTGAGAAAAGGTATCCTTTTTTTCAGTTCCATAAGTTCTATATTTCTCAAGTTGCTGTAAAATGAATAGGTAAAACCTTATTTGATGCTTGTCTTTTCTCCTTTTTTGAAAAAGTACTGCTTGAATTCGGTGGTCTACTTCTCCTACTTTCTATCCAGTGTATTCATGCTAGTCACCAGGGTAGCTTCCCCCCATTCTGCTAGGTTTTTTTTTTTTTATTTTTGACAGTAGCTGTATAGTTGTATTACCTGGAGTCTGTTCTCCTACATTTCTCAAGTGATTTTCACGGGAGCTTCAAATGTTTACAGATGAAGTGGTGTATGTTTTTACATGTGTTCATGTCCCTAAGCACGTGTGTACTGTTACTGCTCTCTGAAATGAGACAGGGAAGAGGAAATATTTACAAAATTCTCTGAACTTCAGAAGACTGATTGTGACACCAATGAAACTGGATACTGAGACTTATATCATAAGTGGCCCTGATTGTTAAGATACAGCCTGTCAAAGCCACATACTTGTATACTTCCCATCTTAACATTTTTGAGATGGGGTTGGTATTTATGGCACACTGAGTTAAGCCATCAGTCGTGATGTCAGTATCCTGTATCCCAGTGCCAGTGAGTCCAGACTACTCTGCCTTTGATCTAACTCCTTGCTAATATGTCTAGGAAAACATCAGTAATCTGTCCTAGGAATATGGCCCAAGTATTCAAGCCCCTTTGACCTACATGGGAGACCAGAATGGAGGTCATGGCACCTGGCTTCAGGCTGGTCAAGCCCTGGGGATTGCAGTCATTTGAGTACTGAACCAGCAGATGAAAGGTCTCTCCCTGACACTTTTCCTCTGTCCTTGTGTTACTCTGCCTTTAAATAGATACATAAATAAATAAATAAGAAATCATAATATCTCTGGAGTTAAAGGGTAAGATGTGTGAGTAACTCTGATAGATGGATTTTTTATTAATGTTACTTAAAATATTGCCTCTGCATATATTCAAAATTTTTATTTATTTGAAAGGCAGAGTGAAAGACAGATTATATCCACTGGTTTATCCCCTAAATACCTGCAGTGGCTGAGGCTGGACCAACTGAATCCAATAACCTCAAACCCAATCCATGTTTCCCTCATGGGTCTCTGGATCTCGACCCTTATTTGAGCCATCACCTGCTGCCTTCTTTGATGTGCATTAGTAGGAAGCTAGAATTGGAAGAGGAGCCAGAACTCAAACCCAGGCACTCCAGTGGGGAATGTTGGCATCCCAAGTGGCGTCTTGACCATTGTACAACATATTTTTCCTCTCTCCCTCACTTCTTTCTTCCTTCTCGATATTACCTATATTTTTTTAAGTTATTATGTCTCTAGTAGTTTTTAAAAGTAATATAACAATCCAAAAGAATTAGTATCATTTTCCATGAATCCTTATATATCAAAGGTATTTTTCCTTTGGATCCTGTGGAAGTCTAAAGCAGTAATTTCTTAGTGTACCTTGATTCCTTTTTAGAGTCATCTGTATGTGCATGTAACATATCACTTATCAATCAGAATAAGTTTGCAGGGGCAGGCACTCTGGGGAAGCATGTTGAGCCACTACTTGAGACATCTGCATCCCGTATCAGAATGCTGGATCAAGTGTAGCTTCCCTGCATCCAACTTCCTACTAATCTATGCTCTGGGAAATGTAGTGTCACCCCCGTGGGAGATCCAGATGAAGCTCCTGGCTTCAGTCTGGCCCAGCACCTCCTGTTGCATCTTTTTGGGAGTGAAACAACAGGTGAAAAACTTTCTCTGTCTCTGTCCCTTTGTCTCGTTCTTTTAAATATCTCAATTTATATAAAAAGTAAGTTTGAGGGGTCCATTTGTATTACAGTGGGTTAAGCCACTACCTATGACACCAGCATTCCATATAGTGCCAGTTCAAATCCCAATTGCTCCACTTCTGATCCAGTTTCCTGGTAATGCACCTGGGAAGACAATGGAAGATGGTCCAAATACTTAGACCCCTCCCACCCTGGTGAGAGTCCTTGTTGGAGTTCCTGACTACTGGCTTCAGGCTGACTCACCCCTGGTCATTGTGGCCATTAGGGGAGTGACCCAGTAGTAGGAAGATCTGTCTTTTTCTCGGTGTCTCCCTTTCTCTTTGTAATTCTGCCTTTTAAATAAATAAATATGTCTAAAAAAGAGTGTCTGGACAGCTATGTATAAAAAACTAAAAAATAATTTAGATAAATGAGAACCTTAGAAAAATCTAATGTTTTTACATAAATATCTTCCTTACTAGTAAAGCAGTAAAAAAAAAAAATCCTTCAGGATTGACAGTGAATTCTATTGGTGAATATATGTAAATATCTGAGTTTTGTACATCTGAATATTTTAAAATCTCCCATTTGGTCCCTGAGATTTTTTTCATATATTAAGGAGAGGGGGAACTTTAGGCAGAGTTTTCCACTACATAGAAATTTGATTACAGAAATATTCCAGAGAATTCACCATTGATTAAAAATTTGTATCTGAATTTCAATAAGTTTCCTTTCCTGAATCTGAACTCCTATGTTTTTCTACCCTGCTTCTATATTCAAGACATGTGAATATAATTTATGAGATTCTAGTCAGTAAAGTTCAGTGCTTCTGTGGTCATAATGTCTTCTACCTATTATTTTCTTATTAGTAAAACAACAACATATGGTTTTTTAACTGAAAAGGTAAATTCAATGAGTTTCTAGTTTTCTGCCAAGATTGTACTGTTTGTTTTTTTAGGTTGACAGTCAGCTTTGTCATTTGGCTGTTCTCCAGGTATCTTTTCTGCTAGATACTGTACCGCTTCACATGAAAGAGAAAGGATATCATACCACATCAATTTGTGATGGAAACTGCCCCCATAAACATTGTTTGAGATGCTAAGTTGGGGGTTGACTTTTTACTGCTTCCCATATTCATTAAAAGGTGAGAAATTGCATTTAAATAATACTAAGTATCAAATACTAAGAGTTTTCAAAATGTTCATGGAGAATTCATATTATAAAAAACCATGCATGAATTTCAAAATTTTGTTGCAAATTAAACTGAAATATAAATTCCAGGAACTTTTTGATGTACCCTCATAAATTCACAATAATATTCACAATGAATTATGAATATTCCTCTCACCTAGTTTAAAAGAAAAGATTTTACCATTATCTTTTATGTTGTACATATGCCCTGTCAATTCTGTCCTCTCACTGAGTTAGTTTCATTCTGAATTTCACATAGAACTGTCTGAAATTCTTACAGAAAAACAAAAGACCCAGAATGGGCAAGCAATTCTGAGTAAACAAATTCAAACTATAAGCATCACAATACCTAATTTAAAAGCATAGTATAAAGAAAAAATTAATACAGCATGACACTTGCATGAGAACTGACCTAGATCATTGGAAATAAAGAGAGCCTAGAAATTAATCTACTTACACATAGTGAACTGATTTTCAATAAAGGTGTGCATAGCATACATTGGAGAAAGGAGGGTCTGTTCAACAAACAGTGCTGGTAGAACTGGACAGAAATATGCAGAAAAATGTAATTAGTTACCTAACTCTCACCATGTACAAAAATCAACTCAAGCTGAATCAAAGACATAAATGTAAGACTTGATACTTCAAAACTGCTAGAAGAATACATAGGGGAAACACTTGATGTAGATCATAATTTCTTGGATTTGACCTCAACAGTACAGACAACAAAGCAAAACTAGACAAAAGGGGTTATATCAAGTACAGTCGCTTTTGCACAGCAAAGGAAACAAATGGCTTGATGGAATGGGAGAAAATATTTGCAAGCTGCTTATCTGATAAAGTGTTATCATATAGAATATATCAGTAACTCAAACTCAACAAAAATCCAATCCAGTTAATCAATGGACAGTAGCCACTCAAAAACTTAACCACAGCCAAACAATCCAGTCCACAAAAGACCTGAACAGATGGTTATTTGAATTTCTTCTTTTGAGAACTAATAAATATATGAAAAAAATGCTCACAATCACTAGCCATCAGGAAAATTATAATCCACAATGAGATCTATCTCCTGTCTAGTGGCTGTTATCAAAATGTCAGATTACAAATGTTGACCAGGATGTGTAGAAAGGGGAATGTTGTTGGTGGGAATGTAAATGAGTGCTGCCACTGGGGAAAAGAGAAGGGAGATTTTGAAAAAAATACTAGAAACAGAACTTCTATACAATCCCACAATCCCACTTCTGAGTATATACTCAAAAGAAATGAACATGTATCAGAGAGATACCTGCACTATCATGTTTATAGCAGCAGTGTTCATAATAGCCAAAAAATGGAATTGTTCACGGTTTCCATCATTTTTAGCAAAATGGACGCAACCAGAGGACATCATGTTGAGTGAAATAAGCCAGATACAGAAAGACAATTGTAATATGTTCTCCATCATATGTGGTAATAAAAGATAAAATCTCAATCTGAACACAGTATATTGATTACTGGAGGCTGGAAAGGATGGAAGAGGTAAATGGAATTTTATTTTTTTAAATGTAAAGCTGTGTTTCATTAATTGGGTTAATATATGGATATGAAATGGTAATGGGGTATTTGAGAACCCAAGGTATTACTATAATTTTACTATGTAAGTATGCAACTATCCTTACATGTTAAAAATCTTACTGCAAATTATCATCTTCATGCATACAGATCAGCAATATCCATTCCTTTATGAAAAGTAACTTCTTACTAAATGTTTTAAGTTTTCTTTTTACTTTTAATTTTGGATATTCAGTGGCCTCAGCATGCTGATTAGAAAATAAATTTGCTTTCCTTGTTGTGTAATGCAAGCTCTGGGAAAATGGTCCTAGGCAATTATAACATTTCACATTTCTAATAAATACAGAGTATCTGTGGTTGTACCATTCTTGGTATCATGGAAAACTATTGTTTCATTTTTCTTACTTTCACCATCTTTCCTTCCTTCTGCATAGACAAAGTTGGAATCTTATCTATGCTTCATCTTGTTTATTTGCCAAAAGCTATTCTCCAGAGATTCTGGAATTATTTCTTTTTCTTATTGAGGGGTTGAAAGTCAGGCAGACTATTAGTTTTTTGCTTTGTTTTTTTTTTTTTTTTACAATGATCTGATAAATAGCATGCTAAGTGTTTGTAGTGGTAATTGTCTTCTTGTTCTTCCTACCCAGAGCCCTCTGCCTCTGCCACCCTCATTTACACCCACCTTCACTCCAGGAATCTGTAAGTTATGTCTTAGACTTTGAAGGGAGGCTTTGCTGACATTTATTTTGCCTTTATAATACAATAAAAGTATCCTTCTACCTCCTGGTGGGTAAAGACTTCATTAACGTTATTCTAATTGTACAAATTTCCTTTTAAATACACTGAAATAAATAGAAACAAAGAACACATCCAGCTGGACTGCAATGTTCACTTGAAACCACCTTTCTATTGTTCAAGATTTTCTAGAAGTATTCAAACTATTCTAAGTGTGAAGTTAAAAAGTTATGTCAATATAGTAGGATAAAAAGAGACAATGCTTTTATGGACCAAAAAAGTTTTTAATCATAAGTAGAAATTGGTGTTGTGTAACTCTCCTACTTAAATATATATATAAGCCAACTGGCTTAGTTCTTTTATTAAGGAACATAGTTATAGCATCTTTTTCTAATATTAATACAATTAGCATTAACATATATTTGTCTAATATAGCCTTTGTCTTCTCTTGGACTGCACTGCTTTTTAAAATCATGCAAGTATCTTTCTTTTTTGATTCAAAACGGAAGTAATTCCGCACAGATGAACAGAATTGGAGGTAGTTAGCGGGCAAATGATATACCCACAGGAGCCAGAGATTGGAAGCTCTTTCCCAAGGACCACACAGGGAATCTGTCCTGCCCTCAGTGTGGGCTCCAATTCTCCTGCAGTCTCCCACTGGGTTGCCAAGGTTACCGAATTGTAGTGTCTCTGGAGAGTACTCACATGAATTCTGTGAGTTCTGTGAGTTCTCTCCCCCACTGTCTCTTTTTTCACAGTCTCAGTTCAGTAGCACCACACATTCCCTAGGTCCTAATCTCCTGTTAATTCACCCCCCCCCCCCCGCCCTGAGATGAAATGAAATTGGCAAACAAACAAGCTGTCTGCACATTAATGTTTATTGCAGCTCAATTCACAATAGCTAAGACCTGGAACCAACCCAAATGCCCATCAACAGTAGACTGGATAAAGAAATTATGGGACATGTACTCTATAGAATACTATACAGCAGTCAAAAACAACGAAATGCGGTCATTTGCAACAAGATGGAGGAATCTGAAAAACATCATGCTGAGTGAATTAAGCCAGTCCCAAAGGGACAAATATCATATGTTCTCCCTGATCGGCGACAACTAACTGAGCACCAAAGGGGAAACTTGTTGAAGTGAAATGGACACTATGAGAAACAGTGACTTGATGAGCTCTTGTCCTGACTGTTGATGTAGAATGTAATACTTTATCCATTTTAGTATTTTCTCTTTGTTTTGTTCTAGTACTATTGGTTGAACTCTGTAAATAACACACAATTATTCTTAGGTGTTTAAATTTTAACTGAAAAGTGATCCCTGTTAAATATAAGAGTGGGAATAAGAGAGGGAGGAGATGTACAATTTGGGATGTGCTCAATCAGACTTGCCCCAAATGGTGGAGTTAGAATCATGCTAGGGGATCCCAATACAATCCCAGTGCCATCTCACTAGTCCAAGTGATCAATTTCAGTTCACAACTGATCACACTGATAGGTCTAAGAGTCCAATCGATCACACAAACAAGTCTAGTGTCTGCTAATACTAGCTGATAGAATCAAAAAGGGAGAGAACGATCCACCATGGGAAGCGGGATACACAGTAGACTCATAGAATGGCAGATGTCCTAAACAGCACTCTGGCCTCAGAATCAGCCCTTAAGGCATTCGGATATGGCTGAAGAGCCCATGAGAGTATTTTAGGCATGGAAAGCCAAGACACTCTGGGGAAAAAAAAAAAAAAAAGAAGACCTAAATGGAAGATCTCTGTGAGTGAGATCCCAGTGGAAAGAATGGGGCCATCAAAGAAGGAGGTACCTTTCTCTGAAGGGAGGAGAGAACTTCCACTTTGACTATGACCCTGTCGGAATAAGATCGAAGTTGGCGAACTCAAAAAGGCTTCCATAGCCTTGGCAACTCATGACTAGAGCCTAGGGAGATTACTGATGCCATAAACAAGATTGTCAAATTGTTAAGTCAACAACAGGAGTCACTGTGTACCTACTTCTCATGTGGGATCTGTCCTTAGTGTGTTGTCCAATGTGAAGTAATGCTATAACTAGTACTGAAACAATATTTTACACTTTGTGTTTCTGTGTGGGTGCAAACTGATGAAATCTTTACTTAATATATACTGAATTGATCTTCTGTATATAAAGAGAATTGAAAATGAATCTTGATGTGAATGGAAAGGGAGAGGGAGCGGGAGATGGGAGGGGTGTGAGTGTGAGGGAAATTATGGGAGGGGAGCCATTGTAATCCATTAACTGTACTTTGAAAATTTATATTTACTAAATAAAAAATAAAAAAATTAAAAAGAAGTGCATTACAGAGGCAACCAGAAAAAAAAAATCATGCAAGTATCACAATTTTCATCAGTGTGATAAATGTGATCTTAAAATAATTCAAGCAACAATTTTTATATGGATTAAATACATTAATTTGGTCACTTTATTTTTTTATGATGCTAATGTTAAGGATTTAACAGTTCTTTAGATGTCTTAGTTATTCTACGAACTAGCCTCTTTTTTTTTTTAAATCTAATCCTCTAGCAATGTTTCTGTTCCCATGTTATGTTTTCCTAGAGTAGAATTTCTTAATAATGTTCCTTAGAATGGTTGTTCCTTAGGGTGCTAATTTGTATAACATGAGGGAAGAATATTATGAAATATTTTTGAGAAATATCTGATTAAGTAAATTTCAATAATATTCTTTATTTGCTCATTCATTCAGGGAATGTTTCTGCTCCAGGTATTGTTCTACTCACGTTCAACAAAACAGCACTACGTCTTGGCATCATGACACGTAGATTTTAGGGGACCAAATGGTTGAACAGAAAATATGTAATATTAATATCAGTTACATAAAACTGCTGAGAATCATTAAAACACAGTAGGTGATCAAAAGTGGTGGAGGCAGTTTTTTTTTTTAGAGGGGAGGTAAAGGAAGGCCGCTTAGAAAAGGCATTATTTAACCAGAGACTTGAATAAAATGAGGGAGCCACTATGGGAGGGAGAATTTTCAGAGTAATCTGAACAGGAAATTCTGAGGCCTTAGTGTAAGAAGAAGCTTGATGTATAGTGGGACCTGTGTGAAAGCTAACGTGACTGATTTGCACTAGTGAAGTGGAGAGTGTTTGGAGATTAGTCCAAGATGTAGTGGAAATTTAGCATTTACTTTTTTAATAGTGGAAATTCAGAAGTTAATTTGAAGTTTACAAATTGTAAATAGTGCCTTCTAACCCATAGTAAGGATTATATGGCTTTTATTACTAGGCGACTTCTCTAGGTTTTAGAACTTTATATTGTTGTACATTGTCTAACAATAAGTGTTGGCTATTGTATACATTTATCCACATAACCATGTATCTTCTTTTCATTGAATTCCTGTCAGGATTAGGGATTAAGTGTGATCCTTGAGAGATCTAGGTGTTTGACTACATGCTTCTGAATCACTTGTTTTACATAGAATATGAGAATTTGTAAGACTGCCTGAAGCGTAAAGTAAAAAGAACTCAATTCACATCTATATTTATATCTTTACAATCTAGCATTAGTCTGAGTTCCATTGCAGTCCACTTTTCAAATTTAATTTACTTTAAATTTCCTTTGAAACAAATGAGCCAATTCATCTTAATGAGAGTTTTTAGAGGAAGAGAGACTTTGGGCAGGCAGTCTGTTTAAATATTGAAAAACTTGCTATTTTTACTGAAATGCCTTTTACCTTCCTCTTTCCACAGGCATTTTAGATTCAAGAACCATGAAATGTATTATTTTTTTGTTATGAATTAAGAATTCTCTTGGTGCTCTCTGGAATCTTTCTCATTCCCCTTCCTTGTAAAACATTTTTAGTCAAATAATGAGATTTGTGGATTAAAATAATTTTCTCTTATTCTTTAGTTCTTTTCTACTAATGGCTAAAATTATGATTTGACATTTAGTTACAGCTTTCACAAAGTGCTTTAGAATCACTTATGGGGTATAACTTAATAAGCTATAGTTTTTTTTTTCTATTAGTGTTTTACTGAATATAGGCTACACTGAGTGTGTGCATGCAGCATTTGTTAAATACTAACTATGTGAAAAACCATTCCTTAAAAATGTATAGTTAGAGGCAACAGAGGTCAAAATATGTAGATTTGGTGCCTATTTATTTGTTGGTTTGAATGAAAGATGTTAGCCTTCTCCTTAGCTGTGAAAAAGTAGCAAGTAACTACTATCAAACAAGTTGTGGTAAGTGAGTAGAAAAGTCATCAGTTGGGCTTGAATCCATGTTCCTAGGAGCCTCTGAAGACTAGACATTGAGATGATCATGTCAGTTTCTGAAGTTTCTAGAGAAGCCACAAAGTGTTGTAGTTTCGTTTCAGCCAAAGTCTGATTGCTATGGGAAAAGCTGAAGTGACCCGTGTGTTTTGGCCTGAGGCAGCCTTGATTTCTGAATTATATAAATGAAAATTTGTCTCCTTGCTAGAAAGGGAAGTGAAAGAATTCATCCTGATGATGATGGACAGAGCTGTGAACTCGCCATGTATATGTTGAGCTATTGATAGTAACACTTGGATGGCTCTAAGGTACTAATGCAAACTGAAATATTTGAAATAGAATACACAAGATCTCACCTATTATGTCCCAGATCTGTTCTTCACATGTCACCTTAGTTTTCTGTATGACACCACCATGCCTGGATTTACAAAAATAAAAAAACATGGCATAATTTTGATCCTTTCTGTGGTACTTCTACACCCAATCCATCACCAAGTACTATCTTATTTCTCTTGTAACTTACCATTCACTTTTGTTTCCAATCCTGTTTACTCCATCATAATTTTTTCTTGGAGTACATAGATCATTAACCTTCTGAGAGGATCCCCCTTGCATCTCAATTTCTTACTCATTTGTTCATAATACTCTAATTAACTGGAGAATGGATAAATAAACTGATATTGCAGCAAGAGATTAGTTACAAATATATTAAGTTTAATGGGGGAAGTTAATTTGAAGATTATAAATTGTATTATTCCATTTAAACAAAGTACTAGAATAGGTAAAACTAACCTAGAATGATAGCAATTAGATTATTAGTTGCTTCTAGGAGTAAGGAATTGACTAAGCTCTGGCACAAGTTAATTTTCCAGTCATGATAGAAATTGGTGGCTTGATATGCACTCAACAGAGCTGATCGGTTAGGGCCTTCAAAGTATGAACATTTCATTGTAAGTTATAACTCAATAAAAATCATATCAGGTTATTTAGTATTTCCATGGTTTCACTTTCTATTAATGTATATGTAAATATTTTAACATGGCTTACAGTCTTTGACTTTTGCTCTATACAACTAAATCCACAACTCCTATCTTGATTCCTGCATTTTAGTCATTGCAATTTTTCCCCCTCATACTGTCCTTGCACTTCCTGCCTTCAGATCCATTCATATGCTTTTGTTTGTCCCTGTAGTTCTCACTTTGCCTGTGTTTGTCCTCATTAACTGTTACTCGTTCATATTTCAGCTCAAATGTCTCTTCTGCAGATAAGCCTTTATTGATCACTCCCTAGGAAGAACAAACTCCTTTCTAACTACTATTAAATGTTTCTTCATACCCTTAGTGTTTTTGCAGACTTGTTTAAAATTTTTTTAGTAAATTCTATCATGACCTCTAGACTATGATCTTCATTCTGACAGAGTTCATCCATGTTTTTGTTTATTTTGTTATCAGAGCCCAGCACAGTGCCTGTCATATAACAGGAATTCTCTATTGCTGTATGAGTTGATGGGCTTGATGTGTGAGTTCCTGATCTATGCTACAGTACATAGTATAATGGGACCTTATATAGAAAGAAATAATAATGATAAACAAATACATGATGAAAATCATTCGATGGTTGCAAAGCTGACATTTATATTCAGATGTTGTAGTGAGTCTGGTATGACAAAAAGGATAAAGTGGAGCAAAAATTCAGCATGACTGTAGCTGTGCCACAGATCTGTGAGTCATATATTTGATGGAGTACCTGTGTTCCCCAAGGGAGGAACAACAACATGAGGAAGCTTTGGCAACACAGGCTACCGTTTAGAAAAGTAAGACTAAGTAAAAATCATGAAGAAATCTATTTTGTCTCACTAGCTGAAGGAACTTTTCAGTCATTAAAATTTTTTTCTGTGAGTGGGCTGCTTCTTAAGTCATAGAACTCTGTTATAGAAATTATTTTAAGCACTCTGAAAATTATCTGTGAATGATGCTACAAGAACAGCTTCCAAGTATGAATGAGAAATAGTTTTGTTTTACATATTAAAATCTTATAAATTATGATCTTTTACCCTTCAGTTACTGATTGTCTATTGGAGAAAACAAAATATAAAGGAGCATATGATGAATGACCTAAAGAGATATGTAAATACATATGGGCTTGGGAAGCGTTAAGATCACTTCTGTTTGGGATGACCAAAGTGTTTTTATTGGAGAATGTTGCATTTGAGCATGTCTTTAAAGATGAATGTTAAGTATGGGCTGTTGGTTAAACATTCATAAAACACTTTTAACACATTTTCAGGATTCACTGAATCCTGTACCAGTCTGACCCTGGTAGAGGGAGAAAATCTTTCTGCCTTTGTGCTTCAATGAGACTTGAGCCTGCTTAAGTAGATTATTGATCACCTGTCACTAGGGGCCACCAGCTAACACAGGGTCCTAAGTATATCCAAAAGCTGCTATGGGAAATGTCATATGTGAAGCTTAGTGGCAGCTACTGCATTTTACAAAAGGGAAAGTGATTATTTCATTATATTGCTTTGGCTGTGCCAGTCCCTATGTAGAGGGCAATTGAATGATATGCAGTTGAGAGAAACTCTTGACTTTCTGGATTGAATTTCCCAGTCAGCTTTCCTACTATTCACTCAGTAGTGTAAATATCAGGGTAAAGAATTCATAATATAGAAAGGCCTCTTTTGCTATGTTCCTCTTTATCTCCATCCTACCATTTATTTGTATATTTTTAAAATTTTTTTCCTCAGAAAACTTTTATTTAAGGAATATGTACTTCATACATTTCATAATTACAACTTTAGGGACATGGTGATTCTTCCCATTGTATCTGCCCTTCCAGCCACTCTCTCACCCCTCTTCCTCCTCACTTCCCTGATCTCATTCTTTATTTTTTTAAAAAACTCTTCCTCAACAGTTGAGACATTGGCTGTTTATAGTCATTGCTTTTCAAAGCATCAATTTCTCTTCTATAGCTTACCTATTAGGTGCTCTATTATCACATGTCAGGGAAAATATGTGGTATTTGTCCTTTTGGGATTGGCTTATTTCACTAAGTATGATATTTTCCAGATTCATCCATTTTGTTGCAAACGACCGGATTTCATTTTTTTTAGCCTCTGTCTAATATTCCATGGTGTGCATATCCCATAATTTATGCAGACTTTAGTTGACCTGGTATTTGGGTTGATTCCATATCTTAGCTATTGTGAATTGAACTACAATAAATATGGGGATATAGATAACTCTTTCATGTGCTGATTTCATTGCCCCAGGGTAAATTCCCAGGAGTGGGATGGCTGGGCCATATGGTAGGTCTATATTCAGATTTCTGAGGTATCTCCATACCATCTTTTACATTGGCTTTACCACTTTACATTCCCACCAACAGTGGATTAAGATACCTTTTTTCCCACCTCCTAGCCAGCATTTGTCATTTGTTGATTTCTGTATGAAAGCCATTCTGAATTGTTTATTTTGTTCTTGTTGAGTTTCTTGATCTCTATATATTCTGGTTATTAATCCTTTATCTGTTAACATAGTTTGCAAATATATCTCTCCCATTCTGTCAGTTGCCTCTTCACTTTGCTGTGTGTTTCTTTTGCAGTATAGAACCTTGTCAAGTTGATGTAATCCCATTTGTTAATTTTAAAATTCCACTGCCTGTGTCTCTGGGGTATTTTCTAAAAACACTTTGCCTATGCCAATGTATTGCAGGTTTCCCCAATGTTCTCTATTCATTTGATGGTATTGGGTCACAGATTTAGGTCTTTAATCCATTTTGGGTGGATGTTTGTATAAGGTATAAGGTAGGGGTTTTGTTTCATACTTCTGCATGTGGAAATCCAGTTTCCCCAGCACCATTTGTAGAAGAGACTGTTGTTGCTCCATGGATTGATTTGAACTCCTTTGTCAATGATAAGTTGTTTATAGATGCATGGATTGATTTCTGGCATTTCTATTCTGTTCCATTGGTTGATCCATCTGTTTTTGTACCAGTTCCAGGCTGACCTGACATCTGGTAGTGTGATGCCTCTGGCTTTGTTTTTGTTGTAGAATGTTGCTTTAGCTATGCAGGGTCTCATGTGTTTCTCCATTGTCTCTGCTTGTTACAGGGCGCTGGTGCTGGGTCCTTGGGGAGAGAGAAATATGCCCCCTCTTTTTATCCACTAGTTTGGCAGGTACACTGTCCCCCACAGAGCTCCAAACCTGGACCAAGCCAGGCTCTTCCCGCAACTTTATCTCCAGGTGCTGCAGTCTGGTCTGACCTCACTCCATAGCTGGTGCTGAGGCTCTTGGCTGCTGGGGTCCTGAACTGTGCAAGTCCACAACCTGCACGTAGGTTTGCAGTGTCCTCCTTCCCTGAGACTGCACTCTTTCCACTTTTGTAAAGCTATCTTCCCTGAGACAGAGCAGTAGCCCCCTCCCTATTCCAACATCCTGGATCTCACTTTTTTTTAAAAAAAAGATTTATTTATTGAGAGTCAGAGTAGCATAGAGAGAAGGAGAGGAAGTGCGCGCGCATGAGAGAGAGAGAGAGAGAGAGAGAGAGAGAGAGAGATGTCCTCCATCTGTTGGTTCACCCCCCCAGAAGGCTGCAATGGCCAGAGCTGCACCAGTCCAAAGCCAGGAACCAGGAGCTTCTTCCAGGTCTCCCATGTGGGTACATGGACCATCTTCCACTGCTTTCCCAGGCCATAGCAGAGAGCTGGATCTGAAGTGGAGTAGCCCAGGCTTGAACCTGCACCCATATGGGATGTCGGCACTGCAGGCAGCGGCTTTACCTGCTAAGCCACATTGCCAGTCTCACTTAGTTGTTTTTTTTTTTTAATAAGATTAAAGTGGTACTAGCATTTGCACTGTCATCTGAAGTGTGATTAAAAGAAAATCTAATGGGATTTTTTTAAAAAGATTTATTTTATTTATTTGAAAGGCAGAGTTACAGAGAGAGAGGTAGAGACAGAGAGAGAGGTCTTCCATCCTCTGGTTTGCTCCCCAGATGGCTGCAATGGCCGGAGCTGAGCAGATCCGAAGCCAGGAGCCAGGAACTTCTTCTGGGTCTCCCATGAAGATGCAGGGGCCCAAGTGGTTGGGCCATCTTCTGCTATACCAGGCCATAGCAGAGAGCTGGATCGAAGAGGAGCTAGCCGGGTACCATGTGGGCTAGTACCCACATGGGATGCCGGCGCTTCAGGCCAGGGCTTTAATCTGCTGCCCTAAAGCGCCATCCTCTCCTATGGGATTATTAATGATACTTTCACTTTATTTCCCTGGCATGAGTTTCTCCCCTAACTAACCCAAATTTTTATATTTTGTGTACTTTTATGAAAAACTAGTATTAAATACATAAAAGGAGTTGGGGTAAAACATAAGATGCAAATTTGGGAAAGGATATGGGAATTCATATTACCTCAAAATTTTTGTTTTGTTAATTTTTTAAAAAGATTTATTTACTTGAGAGTCAGAGTTACACACACACACACACACACAGAGATTGATTGGTTTATTGATTGAGAGAGAGAGAGAGAGAGTGGTCTTCCATCCGATGGTTCACTCCCCAATTGGCCACAAGGGCCCGAGCTGTGCCGAGCTGAAGCCAGGATCCAGGTGCTTCTTCTTGGTCTCTCACGCAGGTGCAGGGGCTCAAGGACTTGGGGCACCTTGTACTGCTTTCCCAGGCCATAGCAGAGAGCTGGATTGGAAGTAGAGCAGCAGGGTCTCCAACCTGCGCCCATATGGGATGCTGGTGCTTCAGGCCTGGTCATTAAACCACTGTGCCACAGCGGGGGGCCCCTTTTGTTTTGTTAATTAGAACTGCTGGAATAAAATGTTAATTTGATCTGGAACAATTAAAGTTCTGTTTCCATAGGTCATACACCTTGAAATTATTTTCAAAGAGGGCATTTATATATATGCATATATAAATACCTAAATTTCTAAATCACAAGGGTGTTTGTAAAATATCCACCTAGAATGAGAATGAAGCTAATCAACAGGACAGAAAAAAATTTGAATTACTGCTCTTGCATCCTTACACTCTTAATACATTGTTGCAAATGAATTTTGGAATTGTAAAATCACACGTACTCATCAGTGTATGTTTTAGATTTTTCCTTAAGAAATCAGCAGTTGGGTCTGTCAGTTCAGTTAGTTAACATAGCACACTAATATGTAAAGTCTCTGTCCCTTTATTAACTTGAGTTGGTAGTTACAATCAAGGGAAGATTTTCCCTGCAAGGGTCATTTAAGGAGACAGTTTTGCTTGACATAACTGTGAGTGGGTGAGTGGGCACTATTATTGGCATTGTGTTGGCCAGAAGTGATTCTACACATCATGTAATAAACAAGACACCATCCCCACAAAAAAGAATTACCCAGTTCAAAGCATCAATTGTGCCGAGGTTAAGAAACTTTGAGGGGGCTGGCACTGTGGCACAGCAGGTAAAGTCGCTACGTGCAGTGCCGGCATCCCATATGGGCATTTGTTCAAGTCCTGGCTGCTCCACTTCAGATCGAGCTCTCTGCTATAGCCTGCCTGGGAAAGCAGTAGAAGATGGCCCAAGGCTTGGGCCCCTGCACCCGCATGGGAAACCTGGAGGAAGATCCTGGCACGCTCTCTCTGCCTCTCCTCCTCTATGTAATTCTTTTAAATAAATAAATAATAAATAAATCTTTAAAAAACTGTCATTCTTTCTCTGCTGCCAGCCTCTTCACAATTATAAAGTATAAAATATCAGATTTGAAGATGCCAGTACAAATATCTCCTTGTAAATCTTTGCTGAGAAAGGAGTACGATTATAAGAGGCATTGGTAGGAAACCTAGCACTTTAATAGAGCCTCTGTGAAATACTAGGCACTCTGCTGGTTACCTTGCATATATTATTTCACTTAATTCTTCCAAAGGAACCCTACGAAGTAGACCATTCTTGCAGACATTCAAAGGCAGGCTCAGAGAAGTATGAACAACTTTACAAGGTCATATTTTTCCTTAGGAGAATTTCAATTTGCACACTACAGTACATGTTCTTTTCACTGAACTGAAAACACCATGCAAAGTACTTCATATAGATTGTGTTGCAATGGCACAGGTTTCGTATATTAAGGCCTTCTCATTATTATTCTGTAAAAGTACTCAAAAACTGAAACACTTTTGCTTGCAAAACCGATTCAAGAACCTATCAAATTCTGTCCCTTCTTTGACAAAAAATAGAGGCTGACAATCTTGCTTTTATAATAGAAAATTTATTGTTCAGTGAAAGTGAAGGTCTTTTCAAAGCACAATTTGCTTCATCTTACTTAGATCAGAACAAATCATATTATCTGTATCGTTCTTTTCAAGTTTTAAGAGTATATGGTGTTGATGGAAGCCAGGTGTTAGCCCCACCCCCAAACTAATGGGATTCACTGCTCCTACTCCCCCCCCCCGCCCCCGCCAAGTTTTCAAAGGACATGTTCCTGAACACGTGGTTCTCTGTCTCCTCATCTGTCTCTCGATCTCTCACACTCTCCTTCTCTTTCTTTCTCCTCCCTTGCCCCTTCCCTCCCATCTGTTGGGTTTCCCCAGTGAACCAAACTTTCCTTATTCATTCTCCTGTTCTCTGCGGCTTACACCCAATTGACATTTCATAAGTAGTCAAATATTTAAGAGTGGAATCTAACAGAGGGTAAATACAGGGATGGAAAGAGACAATATACAAGTTTCTATGAATATGAGTTTAGGATCCTTTACTGAATACCAAAAACTGGGCATATTAGACTTCTCCTGCACAAAATTAATTTATAATGTTTTTGAATTTTCATAACTAATCTATAAGATATGGCCCATTTAATTATAATTCCTATATTCAGCAGCCTTGAAGCCTGGTAATAAGAAAAATAGAAATCTAATGGTTGAAATAGTTTTTGCATACTATATCTAGATAGAATTTGAGGTATGCACATGATGAAAGACATGTTCCCATATTTAATGTCCTGTTGTCTGAAAATATGAACAGTTATGTCAGATATTAAGTTAATTTACCTGCTTATGTGTGGGACCATGAGCTTGTTCACTGACCTGCCCTCAGCTTACAGGGGAGAGCCCATCTTCCCTGCTTCCCTCAGGGATACCACTCACATTGCCTAGACTGGTGACTATTTTTGCAAGGATATGCTACCAAATGCATAATTTTTGACCCATATTCTTTTTTTTATTTAATGAATGCATTTTTACATAGATACAACTTCAGGAACACAGTGGTTCTTTCCCTCATGCCCCCCACCCCTCTCCCATCCCACCTCCCATTCCCATTCCCATCTCCTTCATTATGGATCATATTTAGTATGACTTTATATACAGAGGACCAACTCTATGCTAATCATAGATTTCAACAATTTGCCCCCATTGCCACACACAACACAGAGTACAGTTTGGGGAGATGTTGCTCCCCGTCTTCGTGGAGGAACGACACAGGACCCTGCGCTGTTCTTTTGTCTGCTCGGCCCTCCCCGGGTTTGCTGCTGGTTCTTCCCAGGTTGGCTACCGTCCCTTCCACCTCCGTGGAAGGGCGGTTCCCCCTGCCACTTTCCCCACTTCCGCAGGGGAGCGGCACACCACCAGCCGGCTCTCTCGGGGGCTGCACAGGTGTTCCTTCAGATAGATGTTCCTGGTGCATGTTGTCTCTCTCCTCCTTTACAGTCCTCTTCCACCAATCCCAACTCTGCTACCCACACACCGAGTACGCTGCTCTCCTCCAATCAGGGGCAGGTCCTACAGTTTATTGGTTGAACTGGAGGCAGCTGTGTAGAAGCTGTTTCCTCCTCTCCCAGCGCCATATTGTGGGAGAGCAGATGCATAGAATAAGTCTTAATTCCAGTAACTTAGTCTAGTCCGAGTTGCTCCCCACAGATCCCCCTTTCTTTTTATTTTTTTGGCGTTGATACGCGCCTGTCTTCGGTGCTCCGTGGCACACACTCTGCTCTGCTTGCTAGAGTTGCCCACAGGTGCTTACAAGCCCTACCAATCAGGCAAACCGAATCCGGGTCCTCTCTTCGCCATGTTGTGAGGAGGTTTTTAGGCGCTGATGTGTGCCTGTGTTCGGTGCCCTGCAACGCATGCTCTGCTCTGCTAGAACTGCCTGCAGGTGCTTACAAGCCCTACCAATCAGGCAAACCAAATCCAAGCCCTCTCATTGCCGTCTTGTGGGGAGACATATTGGTGTTGATAACGTGCCTGTCTTCGGTGACCTGCAGCGGGTAAGCTGCTAGCCGCCAGCAGGTGCTTATCGTCTTACTAATCAGGCAGACCGAATCCAAGCCCTCTCATTGCCGTGTTGTGGGGAGGCCTTATTTTTCTCTATTTCTCTATCTCCGGGCATTCCTATCTCTCCTATTTTACTTCTATCTGCCAGCATTCCTATTTCTCTCATTTCACTTCTAAACTTCTATTTCTCTTATCCCCACGGCTTCCCGGCGCCCGCCCCAAGGCTGCTTCTCGGCGCCTCGCCCCGCGGCGGTTTCCCGGCTCCTCGCGCTCTGCGGTCTCCGCGCCCTTTGCGCCCGCACCACGGCCTTCGCACTAGCCCCACGTTCCCTATCTATTCACGGCCCGTGCTCTCTCTGCACGCGGTGACTTCTGCGAATCACACAGCCTAGCTCACGTTTCCGCCACCGGTATTCAGTCTAAGTTCCCCGGGCTAACCTGGCGAATTCAACCTAGCTCACGTCTGAGCCTTTCGGTTTGACTTCCCGTCTTTTGCTCCCCGGGCTAATCTGATGGATTCCAACCTGGCTTACGCGTCCGCCTCCAGCCTTAGCCTTTCGCCCTTTGCTCCCCGGGCTGACTTGAAGAATCCCAAGCTAGCTTACGTCTCCGCCTCAGCCTGCCCCCACGGCTTCATCCTCCCTAACATATTTTTCTCCACCCAGTATGTTTCCTAACTTTTCTTCCAACAATATTCCCCTTTCATTTCTCCTGGCTTCTCCCCACAGTCCGTATCTGAGTCTGTTTGTTCTAGCTTTCACTTTCGCTTTCGACCTTAGAGATTTCTCCCAGCTTCCCCGCCATAGTCAGTATCTGAGTCTATGCCTAGGCTTTCGATAACTTCTTCCGGCACCTTTTCCATCCGGCTTTTCCCTAGACTCTTTGCTAGTCTCTCTCTCCGGTATTTTCCCACTTCTTCCCGTTTCTTCCCTCCTAAGTTTCCTATCCGAGTCACGGCACCATTATGTCACTCCCCCTCTTCGTGGAGGAATGACACTAAACCCTGCCTAGGCTTCATATCTGAGTCACGGCACCATTATGTCGCTCCCCGTCTTCGTGGAGGAATGACACAGGACGAGTACGCTGCTCTCCTCCAATCAGGGGCAGGTCCTACAGTTTATTGGTTGAACTGGAGGCAGCTGTGTAGAAGCTGTTTCCTCCTCTCCCAGCGCCATATTGTGGGAGAGCAGATGCATAGAATAAGTCTTAATTCCAGTAACTTAGTCTAGTCCGAGTTGCTCCCCACAGGGAGAGAATTTGCAGTCAATTCAAATATTGCAATTCAGTAGGGACAGAGGTCCTACCTAGGGAGCAGGTGTACAATGACTACTGTTCCTTTAACAATTAACACTTTTTTTATGACATCAGTGATCATCGAGGCTCTTGTGGGCTGCCAGGGGTATGGAGGCCTTTTGTGACCATAGACTCTGTTGGTATTTGGACACGGCCATAAGCAAAGAGGATATTCTCCTCTCCCTTCAGAGACGAGTGTCTCCTTCTTTGATGACCCTTCCTTTCCTCTGAGGTCTCACAGAGATCCTCTGTAGGAGGGAAAAAAAACCCTACACAGAGTCTTGTCTTTCCATGCCTGAGATGCTCTTGCAGGCCTTTCAGCCCGACCGGGAAGCCTTATGGGTTGATTCTGAGGTCAAAGTGTTTTTTACTGCGAACGTCATCCTAGGAATCTGCTGTGCAGACTGCTTCCCATGTTGGTCCTTCCCTCCTTTTAAACTTAGACCTTTGACCCATATTCTGACCTTTAATTTTCTCTTTCTTTTTAAACTGGATGTTAATACTCTTCTCTCTTTTTCTTTTAAAGACTTATATTTGTAAGGTGGGGTGGGGGGAAGGGAGGGAAAGGTCTTCCATCTGCTGGTTCACTACCCAGATGGACGCAATGGCCAGAGCTGCCATTTAGTTATATGAATAACCAATTTAGTTATTTATATGAAAGTCAGAGTTACACAGAGAGAAGGAGAGGAAGAGAGAGAGAGAGCGAGGTCTTTTATCCGCTGGTTCACTCCCCAATTGGCCGCAAAAGCGAGAGCTGCACCAATCTGAAGCCAGGAGACAGGAGCTTCCTCCAGTTCTCCCATGAGGGTGCGGGGCCTAAGTACTTGGGCCAACTTCTACTGCTTTCCCGGGCCAAACCAAAGAGCTGGATATGAAGTGGAGTAGTGGGGACTTGAATCAGCACCCATATGGGATGCTGGCACTGCAGGTGGCAGCTTTACTTGGTATGCCACAGCACTGGTCCCTGACTTTTAATTTTCCAACACATTTTTACTTCTTATACAGCATAACTGGGACATACTTAAATTGGAGACATATATAAGTATAAAATGGAATTACTGAGGTGAGGGATATGTAAGCAGAACAACATTTTCTCTCCCTGTTGTTCTAGAGGACAAAACAGTGATGTGGGATGTTGGTCGTTTTTCTCCATTTTCTTTTAACGGAGCATCTGCAAAAAAGACTTCGGGGGCCTGTTTCTGGCAGCATATTCTAAGATTAGGTATTTTATGTACACCAGGGATGAATAAATGAGAAATTTTAATCCCTAGATGGCTTTTAAGGAAAATGCCCCAAGAAACAATGCACACTCTGATAATATAGTACCTGCAAGGCCACAGAAAGGAATTTTCATGTAAGGATGACACTCTAGTTTTTGAAATCACTTTTTCATCTGGCTCCAAATTTATGACATGATAAAGGAAAAATCAAAAATAAAATTGAAATTGGAATGTAGGAGATGGCATGGAGACTGCTGTTTATATTTTAGAGTTAATCAAATCTGGAGTCAGAAAGGAAAAGCAACTTTTTATCACTGAAATACCCTAAAGTAAAACAGAAAAAATCAAATATTTGAGTTCAATTTTAAACAGGGACAAAAACATAGATTCAGGAAATGTGGTATTTCACTGCCCTGTGAAGCTGCATTGAACACTTCTTTATAGCCGTAAGGTTGGCCATTTATAAGGTGCAAATGCAGAGCCCATTAGGATTTCTTTAAATCCTTGAGGGTCTCTTTCCATTTGCATCTACTTTTTTTTTTTTTTTTTTTTTTTTTTTTTTTTTTTTTTTTTTTTACAGGCAGAGTGGACAGTGAGAGAGAGAGAGAGAGAGAAAGGTCTTCCTTTTGCCGTTGGTTCACCCTCCAATGGCCGCCGCGGCCGGCGCACTGCGGCCGGCACACCATGTTGATCCAAAGGCAGGAGCCAGGTACTTCTCCTGGTCTCCCATGGGGTGCAGGGCCCAAGCACTTGGGCCATCCTCCACTGTACTCCCGGGCCACAGCAGAGAGCTGGCCTGGAAGAGGGGCAACCGGGACAGAATCCGGCGCCCCGACCGGGACTAGAACCTGGTGTGCCGGCGCCGCTAGGCAGAGGGTTAGCCTACTGAGCCGCGGCACCGGCCCTTGTATCTACTTTTACAGTTATAAAGTCACTATATATATTGGTGACTGGAATTTGAAGTGCAATAGAACTGCTTTAAATTTTATTGGGATGAAACTTTATTAAAAGTAGGTGTTAGAGTTTGGGTATTCTTCACATTGACCTCTAAAATCTAGGTGAGTTTTAGGGGAAAAATGAAAGAAAAACATAAAAGCTTCATCCCAAATATTTACAAGATGAAAAAAGATGAACCTGAAATTCACTGATTCAAAATACGGAAATGTCTTTGCATTTTGTATTAATGTCATCTCCTCCTACTTTCTAGTATGTCGCTATTGCTCTCAAGAGAGCCATCTTTAAGGCTACACCGTGTCTGCCGAGTATTCTACAGCAGGCTGACAGCCTATTGAGGATATCCTGCACCGTGAATATTTATGATCCCTCTGATTATTTAAAAGTGTATTGAGTTTTAACTTTTCTTTGAATCCATGAAATGTGGGCTGTGTACATATGGACTATATGGTCATATATACAACCTTGTTTATCATGTACCTTCACTTTCTGATAGAAACAGGAAGTTCCTTCTTTATTAGGAACAATGTAGTAGACTATTTCTGAAACCTCACCAGCAGTGTTGCTGTGGGATGAACATTATTATCTAAATCACTAAAACTCCCACTGAGATGATGTACAATATTTGTTATATATTTGACAGGTTAATTATAAAGATGAGGAAGGTAATATACCTCTTGATTTGTCAATTCAAAATTTAGATATTAAATAAATAGAGTGCATAATTAACATTTTTAAAAATAGTTAATAACTGCTAATAGTAATCAAAACAGGTAGGAAGTTACATGTTACATGCTACAAAATTAGATTTGGAGGCTGATTTTTGAATACTCTTCATGATACTCAATTCTCAAGAACCCATTCAAGAAGAAGCACACACAAACAGAATTCATAAGGTCACAATTCATAATATGCATGCAAAGTGCTTGGCTAATAAAGAAAACTGTGCAAAGAGCTTGAATATAATGATCCTTTAAAAGGTAGCCTAGCACATCATCATATGTGACCGCGAGGAAATCTTCAGTTGCTCATGTTACCATAAAAATATTAGGATATAGGCATTTTCAAGTCTTCTTTTTTCCCAAGATGAGGCTATTCTTAAAAGTCTGAATTCCCTCAGATCAAATTCACATCAAAGGAAATAAAGGTGTTTAAAGAAGCAGATTTGTGGTCCCTCCGGCAGCATAATCTGATGACAAAGAGTACAGCAGCTCCAGCAGTATCAGGACAGCTGTATAGAGTCCCAATCTGCCTAATGGTCTGTCCGCTCCCAGTGCAGCAAAGCTCTTAGACACTTTGGCATGCAGCTTTAGAAATTCTCATCCAGGCTGCCTGCATGACCATCAAGCAGAGCTTGTGCTTCTGGGGTTAAGGTAAAGGGAATCAAACTATAGGAAAGAATCTGTGCCTTGTTTAAAAAAGTCTTTTAAACCAATTCTGTTTCTGACTAACTTGAGAACTTATCACCTGATTACCTTTGAAGTAGACAGTATTTCAGCGTTCTTGTTAGGAGGCTGAATATTAAAGGAGTCAGTGCTTTTCTCTTTATGGCTTTAAATGCACTGAGGCATAATTCTCCATGGTGTGATGCAGATGTGTATTTTGTAATGATAATGGTCAGCCTTTGCTAAGATAGAGAATATTGTCTGAAATACTGCTGAACCACCTTAACTGATCCACTGACAGGTTTTTGAATAGGTTGTGGAGTGTAGATGTGGGAGAGAAGCAACCAAATAGTGTGATTCTAGATACTGAAAATGAAATCTGTGTTAGAAAACCAAACAAAACCAAAAAGGTCATGTGCTTTATTAACCTTATAATATGAAGAAAACCTTAATGCTGAAGGTGTTTTTCTAAAACAGATTAAGCTGACAGAAATGTTTTATCATCAGATTTTAAATTAAGTGCTTGTTGTATCCATAGTACCTCAGAAAAAGACATAAGTAGCAGTTTCAGTAATCTTTGTCTTTTTAAGTTCAAGTAAGTACTGGAATATGTATGTTTTAATATGTATAAATTCATGCTATTAAAGGCACCAGAAGAATAAGTGATTATTGTAATAATTTAGGTCTCTGATCTACTTTCATCCAAATAGTCTGAAATTGATCCCCTCTTTCTCTAGACTCTAGGCAATAAAACATGAAATGAAGGTTTTATTAAACACATTTTAGTGCATATAGTTCTATATTTTATTTCTTATAACATTTTGTTGTATGCTGCAGATAAAATATTTCGGGCTGGCATTGTGGGGTAGTTGGTTAAGCTGTGATAGTGGCATCTCATGGGCACCATTTTTGAGGCCTGGCTGCTCTACTTAGGATCCAGCTCCGTGCTACTGTGCCTGGTATAGCAGTGGAAGTTGGCCTAAGCGTGATGAAGCTCCTGGCTTCAGCCTGGCTCTTCCCTGGACATCACGGCCCCCTCTCCTTCCCTCTCCCTCTCCCTCTCCCTCTCCCTCTCCCTCTCCCTCTCCCTCTCCCTCTCCCTCTCCCTCTCCCCCTCCTCCCTCCCCCCTCCCCCCTCCCCCCTCCCCCTTCCCATTCAAGTAATTCTGACTTTATAAAAAGTTAAGTAGTATCATACCGACTCTAGTTTTTATTATTTTCATTTTATTTGAAAGGCAGATATTTTTTGTTGGCTTGGCTGTGCTGGTCCAGGTCAAAACCAGCAGCCATGGGATTAATCCTTGCCTCTCTAGTGGGTGGCAAGGACCCAGGTATTTGAGGTATCATCTGATGCCCCCTACCCCATGATACATGTTAGGAGGAACCTGGGACTGAAATGTAGTAACTGGGACTCCCTTATGGGATGGGGCTGTCCCAAGTGGCAACTTCACTATGCCAAATGTCTGCCCCTGAAGCCTACTTTAAAAGACTGGCACTTTCAGCCAACTGGTAGAAGGTATGGAGCTCTTGCTACTTTTAGATAACGAATGTTTCAAGTAAAATGATGTGTCTGGTAATAAGATATAGGACTTTTGGGATTATAGCTATAACTGTTCATTGTCTTCCCTTTTATCTAGGTATAAACTGATTTTGTGGGTTAGGTACTGCATATGCATTTAGGTACTTTATGTCCATACCTCATTATAGATGCCAAATTAAAGAACAAATATTTACATATAGGAACCATGCTTTTTCCCTTCTTTATATTCACACACTTTAATTTCTTCTTTAGTTTGGTATGCCTAATAGGTATTTGTAAATACTTATCCATACGGGTTAAATATTTAACAAACATTACAATGTTCTACAAACTGGGAATAGATTGGTAAACAGATATGATTCCAGTTTTAGTGAGCCTTATAAGGTTGGGAGTGGAAGGAGGCAGACAGTAAATTAGTAACATTTTGTGATGGTTAACTGAACAAATGGAAAAAGCAAGTAGAATAATGTAATCAAGAATGACTATGCCCAGAGAGAGTAATTTTAGATCTGTTAGTCTGAGTAGGTGGTGTTTGAACTGTGCCTATATTTCCTTCATTTATGTTACTCTTTTTATCTGCATTTTGATCTTATCCTTACAGCTAGAATTTTAAATGAAAACCCATTTGCCTCCTTTTTTCCCCCTTTATGTTATTAAGTGTGAAATATAATTTGTTTTTAGGTTGAACAGGAAGTAAACACATCTGACCTTTGTAGTGGTTTGTGGAAGTGGCAAAATCACAAAAAAGAAAAATGACCATGTTGTTAAGGTGTGCAAATGTGTATGAACTACATTTAAAAAAATGTCTAGTTCAAGGTTTGGATGAAAGTTCATGGCAGGTCTTATTTTATTTGAACAAGTTTGCTGCCTTTAATCACATTCCTACAATACTCAGTGCATACCAATAAAACATATTTAATGATTTCTCTGAAGGTTCCATAGTCAGAACAGTATTATATATCTCTTTCTAGAGCTCAGAAAGAAATTTACACTTAGAATTTGTAGCAAGCTTGGATTTGTTTCAAAGAGATGCTGAATTCTAAATTTCCATTTTATTTCCCAATAAACTTGAAAGTTCTATGTTCTAAAATGTTATCATTACTTTCCTGATTAAAATCCTCCATTGGATCTTTGCTGTCATTAGAATTATACTGTGGTTTTTAAGATTTTGCAAGTTTTGGTACCTGTTTCTCTGACCTCATGTTCTCCTCTGTCCCCTACACACCCTGTCAATTCCTTTTGCTAGCGACTCCCTGGCTTGCCTTTTTGCTAGCTGAACAGGGTAAGCTCTTTTTTGCCTCTCTGTATTTGCACAGAGTGCATGCAGATTTCAATGTAAATATCACTTATGCTTATTATTAATTTCTATCCAATTGGTGTATTTTAATTACTGTTAGATTTTATGAATTTATGACATTATACTGTGCATCATCAACCTGTGTGTGTGTGTGTGTGTGTGTGTGTGTATATATATATATATATATATATATTTAAAGATTTATTTATTTCATGGCAGATCTAGAGAGAGAGAGGCAGAGGGATCCTTCTCTAGGTCTTCCACGCGGGCACAGGTGCCCAATGACTTTGGCCATCTTCTACTGCTTTCCCAGGCCACAGCAGAGAGCTGATTCAGAAGTGGAGCAGCCGGGACTAAAACCGGCGCCCACTTGGGATGCCGGCACTTCAGGCAGTGGCTTTAAGCACTATTCCACAGCGCAGGCCCCTATTTTATTTTATTTTTTTTAGATTTATTTATTTACTTGAGAGGCAGAGAGAGAGAGAGAGGTCTTCCATCTGCTGATTCACTCCTCAAATGACTGCAATAGCTGGAGTTGAGCTGATTCAAAGCCAGGAGCCAGTAAGTTCTTCCAGGTCTCCCTCATGGGTACAGAGGTCCAAGGACTTGGATCTTCTTTTACTGCTTTCCCAGGACACTAGCAGAGAGTTGGGTTGGAAGAGGAGTAGTCGGGACTCGAACCTGTTCCCATATGGGATGCTGGCACTGCAGGTGGCAACTTTACCTGCTACACCACAGTGCTAATGCCTACCTGTATATTTATATCTAATTTCCTTTTTTCTAGTCTTAAGTACAGTTTTGCAGGAACTTTGTTATTCACCTTGTATCCTTGGCACCCAGAACAGTGCCTGCAAATGCTCAAACTCAACAAATTTTACTTTAATGTATGCATTAATAAACAAGTTTGTATGTTGCTCTGTCCTGGTGTGTTGCTACATCACATTTCATCTGTCTTAGTCTTCAAAATGATAAAGCCTTCACAGTTGCTTTTTTTTTGCTTTCAGTAGCATGGAAATCATCCATGTAATCAAATAAAGGGAGCCCCCCTATTTGTAACCTTCCTTTATGATACTGGAATTATATTGTGAAACATATTTTAGGAAAGACTGTTGCCCTGCAATCAAATTGTCTTCATGAAAATAGTCATACCAGTTCAGGTGGCCTTTGTACTGTTTTGCCTATGAGAATGGCATTTTCAACATTGCATTTGCTTGTTTTTTGTTTGTCTCAGTGGCATTAGATCAACAAGCTTTATCGGTCATCTATCTTTTTAGATCTTTAAGTTCAAAAATGAACAAGAAATGCCCTTTACAATCCATCTAATTGAGATTATTGGAAAATAACATTTTAGAACTATAGTATAATACAAGTTATCTGGAACTTCCCAATTAGAATTCTCCAATAATGTGAAATTCTTCTAGTGTTGTATGAAACTAATACTGCAATATTTCTAGAAAATGACTGAGAAGTAATGTTTCCATCTGTCTGTAGCTAGCTTCCCATGTTGGATAATTCTCTCCTTTTTAATTGTATCAATTATTATTAGCATACACTTGTCTTATTTATGTGATCCCTTTGACACTTAATCCTATCTTTATGATCAGTTATGAACTTAAACTGATAACTTTAACTAGTGAGATGGCATTGGTACCTGCCAACTTAATGGGATTTGGAGTCCCATGGCAGGTTTTTAGCTTTACCCTTAAGGGTAAGTCTGAGAGAGTGTGTGCCAAACTGTACATCTCTTCCCTCTCTTATCCCCACTCTTATTTTTAACAGGGATCAATTTTCAATCAGATTTAAGCTCCTAAGAATAATTCTGCGTTAATAAAGAGTTCAACCAATGGTATTACCCTTCCTTGGATTTTTTTTGAAGGAGTAGACTATACCATCTTACACACATACTTTGTTTTTGAAATATTAAACATTTTATTTTTCCAGCAGATTGCATATTATGCATAAAGTGAGTCCATACTATATACTCTTTGGCCGTGGTTTGACACAGCTCACACTTTGTGTCAGTTAACTCAACCAAAATAGTTTTCAGCAGGGCCAAAAAATTTCAAAAAATTTTTAAAAGATTTATTTATTTATCTGAAAGGCAGAGTTAGAGAGAGAGAGGGACAGAGAGAGCTTCCACTCGCTGGGTCTTTCTACAAATGGCCCCAACAACTGGAGCTGTGCTGATGCAAAGCCACGAGCTTCCTCTGGGTCTCCCACGCTGGTGCAGGGGCTAATGGACTTGGGCCATCTTCTGCTTTTCCAGCATATTATCATGGACCTGGGTCAGAAATAGAGCAGCCAGTACTTGATTCTGCTCCCATACAAGATGCTGGTGGTGGCATTACCTGCTAAGTCACAGCATGGCCCAAATGAGTTATAAATTTAATGTCCTTTATATTCTATAACAACTGAGTTTGATTTTTTATCCTTTCTTCTCTCTGCCTCCATTTCTGTTCTTGTAATTCATATTGATCTCCTTCAGCTACAACCCTCAAAAAATGTACTACAACCATGTGGATCTTCTTTACTTACTTATTCTATCGATTAAATATTCTTAGGGAAGATGTCATTGTCTAAGAAGTGCTTGACTATCAGTTTTTTTTTTTTCCTGACAGGCAGAGTGGACAGTGAGAGAGAGAGACAGAGAGAAAGGTCTTCCTTTTGCCATTGGTTCACCCTCCAATGGCCGCCACGGCCGGCTCGCTGCGGCCGGCGCACCACGCTGATCCGATGGCAGGAGCCAGGTACTTCTCCTGGTCTCCCATGAGGTGCAGGGCCCAAGTACTTGGGCCATCCTCCACTGTACTCCCTGGCCACAGCAGAGAGCTGGCCTGGAAGACGGGCAACCGGGACAGAATCCGGTGCCCCGACCGGGACTAGAACCTGGTGTGCTGGCGCCTCAAGGCAGAGTATTAGCCTAGTGAGCTGCGCTGCCAGCCGCTATCAGTTTTGTTTTGTGAACTAATCCAACTGTTCCTACTTCTTATTTCAGGCATACTGGGTGCAAATTTTTTTTCTTTATTGTAATTTGGTTGTTGAATGCCTTTTGATGATTCTCCAAACTTGAAAGTCAGGCAAATTTCATAGCATCAGACTATGGAAAGTCTCCTAAGTTTCCTGAACTCACTTTGTATAGTCTTCATTTTAAGTGGGGGTTGTGAATTGGGCTGAAAATTTGCAGTTGCTGGTATACAATCTGTCACTGCTCGAGCTGCTATTTCTTTGCCTTGAACAACAAATATTTTACTTGACATATATCCCTTATGGTCTGCTGGAACATCAAAGATGCCTCATATGTTCAGTGTGCTCTTAGCATGTGGTTTCTATGTACGCCTTCTGTTCTACATAACATACTGAAGTATTGAAAAGCTTCGGGTTCGGGTCATAGATCTTTTGGTTCACTTCAGAGGTTCTCGGTGAATCCATCATTGAATTGTAAAGAAGGTCATTCAGGGTATTTAGATGTGCATGGTCTTTCTTCTCCATTTCTTTTTTCTTGAGTTTATTTTTATGTATTAGAAGGAGAGAGAGAGAGATCTTCCCTGCACTGGTTTACTCCCCAGCTGCCCAAAAGACTCAGGGCTGAGTCAGGTGTAGGCACAGACCAGGAGTTTCATCTAAATCTCCCATGTAACTAGTTACCCATGTATTTGTACCATCACCTGCTGCCTTCCAGGGTATATGTCAGCAGGAAGCTGAATCTGAAACAGTGACAGTACTTGATCCCAGGCACTCATATATGGAATCCTGATATCCCCAGTGTTGGCTTAACTCACTGTACCATGGTGCTGGCTCCTTTCTCCATTTGTTAAAGGCATTTTTTTAAATGAGTTTGGATAGTTTTGTAGTTAAAGGAAATCACAAGGAAGGATCCTCATGCTACTTTTTTTTTCTTGAGTCAAATTTCTGTAGCAAGTTCTCATAGCTACACAACAGAGAGGAACTGTAGAGGGCTCTAACATGGCCCTGAAGGAGTCCTTTCCTGGCTCTGTAGTTTCCTAGCAGTACCCAGTGTCCCGTGAGGTGGGTACCACCACATCCTTTGGGCTTTTTGCAACCTATCTTACCAACTCCTTAATGACATCTACTTGCCAACTTGGGCTGAGGCTGTAATGTTTTTTCTCTAGAAGCACAAAGAAGGATGTAGGTGAGATTGACATAGGACATGGAGTGAGCAAAGCATAGTGGAAGAAATACTTCTTGAAATAATGCCCTTGAAGTGCAATACTTAAATCTTGCATACTCCAAATGCCTGCAATAGGTCTAGCTGGGAATGGCCAAATCCTGGAGCTGGGAACTCAAATCTGTGTGTACCACATGGATGGCAGGAATCTGACTAATGGAGTCAACAACACTAATTCCCAGGTTCTACATTAGCAGGAATGGAATTGAGAGCCAAAGGCAGAATTGAACCCACATATTCTGTTTGTAAATTCTTTTTTTTTAATTTATTTTTTGACAGGCAGAGTGGACAGTGAGACAGAGAGACAGAGAGAAAGGTCTTCCTTTGCTGTTGGTTCACCCTCCAATGGCCGCCACGGCCAGCGCGCTGCGGCCGGCCGGCGCACCACGCTGATCCGATGGCAGGAGCCAGGTACTTCTCCTGGTCTCCCATGGGGGGCAGGGCCCAAGGACTTGGGCCATCCTCCACTGCACTCCCTGGCCACAGCAGAGAGCTGGCCTGGAAGAGGGGCAACTGGGACAGAATCCGGCACCCCGACTGGGACTAGAACCTGGTGTGCCGGCGCCGCAAGGCGGAGGATTAGCCTAGTGAGCCACGGCGCCAGCCCCACATATTCCGTTTGAAGAGAGCATTAGCCTCTAAACCAAAAACTCACACTCTGTCACTTTTATTATAAGTATGGCCTTTGCTGTATCAATTAAATGTGTCAGCAGAAATAAATTGGTGTATCATTTTTATTTTATTCCTGTCAAAATCCAGCACTGCCCCTTTTTTAGTTATTGCTCCTTTAGTTTACTCAGTGCAAATCAGTTGAGCTTCATTTATATGTCAGATATTGACATTAGAAATATGAGTAAGATAATGTCTTCCCTAGAGAAAGGAAAGGAGTACTGAAGATGACAAGTGTGAAAATAAAGCTGCAAGAGCACCATATGAAAGTATGAGAAGGTATTATATGAATATGATGGATATAGTAGTTAAGCTCATTTGGGATATGCACTGAAGATATCAAGGAGTCACCATTTGAGTTTTGACGTTAATATTATGCCCGCAAACAAAAAAAATCACCAGAGGGAATATCAAATCAAAGCATATTGTTATGTGAAATTATATACCAGAAGAATAGGTTACATATAGGAGATTAGGAGTACATTCACACTTACTGAAAGTTTCACAACGGATTGTCAAAGCATGTGCTAAAGGGATTTATTTCATTCTGTGAAAAATGGAGGAACCAGTGAAGTTTCATTCAGGCCTATAAAGATCATTTCATGAGAAAAATGCCATGTCCTTCATATGAAGGATGATTTGAAGGGACTAAAGATCTCTCATTTGCTGTTTCACTTCCCAAAGGCCCACAACAGTTGGGTCTATGCTGGACCAAGAAAGGCTGAATCAAGTGCTCAATCCAAGTCTCCCACAAGGGTAGTTCAAGTACTTGAGCCATCTCATACTGCATCATAGGGTGTGCATTAGTAGTAAGCTGGAAAGGAGAGCAGATTTGGAACTTGAACCCAGGTACCCTGCCTTGGAATATAAGCCTTCTAATTAGCAGCTTACCCACTGCATCAAGTACCCCCCACAGGGAATGTTTCACATCTTTCTGTGATGAAAGTGAGAATCAGAATAGAAGGATATAGCAAACAGTTAGAAAAGCTAGGCAAAGTTTCAGGCAATCTCACAGGGTCAGGGAAAAATACTAGTTGAGGGATGCTAAATCAGCCAGAACTTAAGGGACAAGAACTGTTTGTGAAGCATAAGAAAAAAAATGTGTTCACAAGGGACCAATTGTGGTGTTCTGTCACTTGTGACACCCACATAATATATCAGAATGCTAGTCTGAGTCCCTGCTACTCTGCCTCCAATGTAACTCCCTGCTAATGTGGCTGGGAATGCAATGGAAGACACTATAAGTGCTTGGGCCCCTACCACTCATATGGAGACTGGCATGAATTCCAGGGTCCTGCTTTAGGCTTGGCCCACCTGCTTGGGCCCCTACCACCCATATGGAGATGGGATGTTCCAGGCTCCTGCTTTAGGCTTGGCCCACCTGCAGCTATTGCACCATTTCAGGAGTGAAACTGGTGGAGGGAAGATTGATCTCTCTGTCTCTCTTTCTCTCTGTTGCTCTGTTTTGAATACATACATCTTAATAAATAAAATTCAAAGAAATTTGAACCTGGGCTTTCTACTTTAGGTGTTTGTGCAATTCTTCAGTTAAGCAAAGTCATAGGCAAAGAAACTGAATGGAAAACTTCTGTTTCAGATCAAAGGCTTTGGCATTCTTTAAGAACTGAAGTGACCAGAATTGTAGTTCACAGCCTGCTGAGGACTAGTCAAAATTCTAGACTTTCACTTGGCATCCCTGGAGGGCTATTACCTAGAACTAGAGGTAGTCTGAACCTTACAAAAGCCATAACACAATTTCACTGCATCACAGTCTCCAGTTTGATTAAGTTTATCTATTTCTACCTTATCTGCTAACCAGTATATAATAAGATTTTCCTTTGGAAAAATATGGAAGGTTCTGGAGTCTCTAATTTTTCACTTACAATATCTGGCAGTTAACCAAAAATTACTGGATATACCCCCCCCCAAATAAAAGAAGGGGAAAAATAGAAGCAGATACAGAAATGCCCCAATTTTTGTAGTTGTAAGATAGGGACCTGAAAACAATGATGTCTTTAAGAATGTAGTTTACAAGCCAGTGATTTTTTTTTGTATAAAGATTTATTTGAAAGTCAGAGTTACACAGAGACAGAGAGGCAGAGAGAGAGAGGTGTCTTCCATCTGCTGGTTCTCTCCTCAATTCCTCGCAATGGCCGGAACTGTGCCCATCTGAAGCTAGGAGCCAGGAGCTTCTTCTAGGTCTCCAATGTGGGTGCAGGGTCCCTAGCACTTGAGCCATCTTCTACTGTTTTCCCAGGCCATAACAAAGAGCTGGATTGGACGTGGAGCATCCTGTGTTTGAATCGGTGCCCATATGCTCACTACATTTCTCTCACTGTTTAGACTTTGGAGTGGGGGTTCCTTTCTAGCTTGATTACATTTAAAAGTGTTTTCCACCAGAGATCCTCAAAATTAGTTATCTGGGTCAGATTGTTTTATAGGGATTGATAATTTTTGGCTTAAATATGAATTGAATTTATACTTTCACTATGTCATTGAGAGTACCAGAGCATTTTCCTGCCATACCCTTGTGGATTAGGATCTTTGTTGTATTAGAGCAGTAGACGCCAAAGGGCTACTGTGGAAGAAGGCTATACCTACAAGTCTGAGTGAAGATATTTTCTTTTTTTTTCCTTTTTTAAAAACTTTTATTTAATGAATATAAATTTGCAAAGTACGACTTATGGATTACAATGGCTTTCCCCCCATAACGTCCCTCCCACCTGCAACCCTCCCCTTTCCCACTCCCTCTCCCCTTCCATTCACATGAGGATTCATTTTCGATTCTCTTTATATACAGAAGATCAGTTTAGCATACATTAATTAAAGATTTCAGCAGTTTGCTCCCACAGAAACATAAAGTGAAAAATGATAGATGATTTTTTAAATGATGATGAAATCAGATCAGATCTATTGTCATGTTTAATCCCAGTGAGAGTCAAGTTGGGAATTGATAATTTCTTCTTCTTTTTTTTTTTTGTTTTACAGAAGATCGGTTTAGTATACATTAAGTAAAGATTTCAACAGTTTGCACCCCCATAGAAACACAAAGTGAAATATACTGTTTGAGTACTCATTATAGCATTAAGTCTCAATGTATAGCACATTAAGGACAGAGATCCTACATGAGGAGTAAGTGCACAGTGACTCCTGTTGTTGACTTTACAAATTGACACTCCTGTTTATGGCATCAGTAATCTCCCTATGCACCAGTCATGAGTTTCCAAGGCTATGGAAGCCCCTTGAGTTCTCCGACTCTTATGAAGATATTTTCTTACTATGGCACTGTTGGCTAGTACACAACTACTAGAGCCATCATCAACTGTGTCCCAAGATCTGCATTAGTAAGTTGAAATCAGGTGCTGTACCAGGAATTAAACCAAGATACACTGTTATAAGAGGTATGTATCTCAATTGGTATCTTAAATACTAAGCCTGCCCGTGTTATGTATTCTACTAACTACACAAAGGAAGTGTGTGGATTCAAAGCTATGTTGGATTAAGACAGTGGCCACAGTTGATAAAATAATAATCATAAAAATATATTGCTGGGTTTTTATCATTGATTTTTATAATATGTATGCTATAGTGCTATAAATGGGGGATTTGGGAGTAGCCCCTTATAGGGATAATATATTTACATACCACTCAAACTAGCTTCAGTTTGAGACTGAGTGTGATAAGAAACAATGCATATGGTAAGCCCTATAGTCAGTAAAACTTCTGAAATATAGTGAAAGCACTATTAAGGAAATTTAAATGGTTTATTAGAATATATGCCACAAATGCAAAAGAGATAAAGGAGTAGTAGGAACAAATGCAGCATTGCACACATGGGAAGCACAAAGTAAAATGACAATCATAAGTCTATATTTACAGTAACATTCAATGTGAATGGATTAACCAATTCATAAAGCAGAGTTGTCAGACTGGTTAAAAATAAATGATGGGGCTATATACACTTTATACTATATGAAAATATATAAATATACCAGAAGTCATGGGTGGGAAATGATGTATTATGTGAACTATAACCACAAGATGGCTGAAATGATTATACTAATGTCCTACAAAATAGAATGTAATGTATAAAGCTCTAGCTAGCTTAAAGAGGTACATATTTGTAGTAAAAGGTTCCATTTATAAGGCAGATAAAGCACTTATAAACATGAATATATGAAGCTAATAATAAAACACCTAAAAAGAAGAAATAAATGTGTATAAAAATGGACAGCAATATTTAAGACTAACATTTCAATGTTCTTTCAGTAATGGTTAGGAAAATAAGAAAAATCATCAAGAAAATTCAAAATTGTAACAATATATATCCCAAGTATACTTAACATTAACATATACCAAGTATTTTACCTGATCACAATGGAATATGCATTCTTTTCAAGTGGACATGGAATTTTCTCCTGATAGACTATAGACAATCCGTGAAAGAAAACTCAAAACGGTAGAAATAATAAAAAATATGTTCTTTTACCATAATGGAATGAAAGTAGAATTCCGTAACAGAAAGAAATTTTGTAAACTCGCAAACATACTTGTAAATGCTTAATGGGTCAAAAAGAACGAAAAACCGGAACATACTTTGAGAACAAATGAAAATATAAATGGGACATACTAAATATGGATTCTGTGGAAGAAATACTTAAAGCAAAATTAATTGCTATAAATGTATATTTGTGAAGGAGGACTTCAGCTCTGTATCCTAAATTTCTACTTTAAGGAAAAAATAGAAGATATAATAAGATGGCAAAAATTTCCTTGCTCATGGATTGCAAGAATTAATATCATCAAAATGTCCATTACCACCCAAAGAAATTTACGTATCGATGTGAGCCTAATCAAAATATCAAGGACATTCTTTTCAGAGTTAGAAGAAATGAACCCTAAAATTCATGTTGAAACACAAGAGAGCTAAAGATCATTATTAAAAGGAATTAAGGAAGATCTGAATGATTGAAACATGAATGTTCATGGATTGGAAACTTAATATTGTTTAATACTATCCAGTTGAATCTACAGATTCAGTACAAACCCTATCAGAATCTAAGCTGATTCTAAAATTTATGAGGAATTCCCAAGTTACTCAGAATAGTTAGATATTGAAACAGGAGAAAAAAACCAAGTAATATTCATACTCCCTGATTTCAAAACTTTATAAATGTAACAGTAAATAAGATAATGTGATATTGGCAGAAAATTAGACATATTAGTTGAGTAGGGTTGAAAGTCCAGTTTATAGAGAAATAACCTCCGAAGAGAGAGAGATTCCATGGCATGTTTTAGTATCTGCCTCTTAAATGTGAATAGACTGCCAAGGGACTATGCCATAAGTATACAAGTGAAAAACAAAAAGGAATGAGAAAGCATAGAACAAAATAATAACCTGAATTAGTCTCCTAAGTAATATAAATGTATAGGCAAGAAGTATATCTTATCCATGGATAAGAACAGTAAAAATACTAGGAGGTGAGCCTTGCGGCACCTGCACTCTGGGTTCTAGTCCCGGTCGGGGCGCCGGATTCTGTCCCGGTTGCCCCTCTTCCAGGCCAGCTCTCTGCTGTGGCCAGGGAGTGCAGTGGAGGACAGCCCAAGTACTTGGGCCCTGGGAGACCAGGATAAGTACCTGGCTCCTGCCATCGGATCAGCACGTTGTGAGGCTGCAGTGCACTGGCCGTGGCTGCCATTGTAGGGTGAACCAACGGCAAAGGAAGACCTTTCTCTCTGTCTCTCTCTCTCACTGTCCACTCTGCCTGTCAAAAAAATAAAAAAATAAAAAATACTAGGAGGTGAATAAAATTTCAAGTGTCATTTCAAACCTGATCATTAAAAGGGTCAGATGTAATTTTGATGATTCTCCCAGAAATGAAAAAGTTTTAAAAGAAAATAAAACTAGAAGATCAATACACAATAGGCACATTCTAATAATTTCCCTGGCAAAAGAGAAGGGAAGGTGGGGCTGGCGCTGTAGCACAGTGAGTTAAAGCCCTGGCCTTAAGTGCTGGCATCCCATATGGGCGCCAGTTCTAGTGCTGGCTACTCCTCTTCTGATCCAGCTCTCTGCTGTGGCCTGGGATAGCAGTGGAAGATGGCCCAAGTTCTTGGGCCCCTGCACCCGTGTGGGAGACCCGGAAGAAGCTCCTGGCTTCCGATTGACACAGCTCCGACTGTTGAGGCCATCTGGGGGAGTGAACCAGTGGATGGAAGACCTCTCTCTCTGTCTCTGCTTCTCTCTGTAACTCTGTCTTTCAAATAAATAAAATAAAGCTTAAAAAAAGAAAAAGAAGGGAAGCAATGAAGTAAAGAAAATTCTTCATAATGGTACAAAGAGATTTCCCACAACTGAAAGGGCATTCGTTTTCAGATTGAAAAAGTCTAACAAATGGCCAACAGAATGAATCCAGATAGGCATGAGGCATCCTTTGGGAAATTTAATGACACTGAGATAAAGAAGAAAATCCCAGAATCCTTCAGGGAGGAGCAATCATAGAGAATGCCAGAAAGGAGAAGGTCTCACAGATGAGCATGATATCAGATTTTTCAAAATAGACACTTGAACTTTGATGATTTTGGATTCCTGCCTTTAAAATTCCCATAGAAAATGTTTTCCTATCAAACCATAGAATTGGATAGTTGCATTTGCATGAATGAAATCTTTTGATAATATTCTTTCTCATTCTCCTTTTCTCAAGAAGCTCGTTGAAGATGTATTCCATCAAATTGTGAGAGTATACCAAGAAAGAACATCTCATGCAGTAGCTGTGCAGAATGATAGTCAAGGCAGATGCAGGTAGGATGTGGGTTGAGAAAGCATTGTGTCAAGATTTTATCAACAGGACAGAGGACTTCAGGAAGGTTGATATGGGGAAAAATTTAGTAGGTAACTTACTGCATTTAATGCATTGGGATAACATTTATATTTATGTTAGCCTTTGTATACATTAAAAACTAGGCCATTTTTAACTTGAGGCCATTTTTAACTAGAAGGAAAAAAGGAAATAATGCTGTAAAAAAGGAAATAAATGTACTTTAATATACTGCATGGTTGGCCTAAGAATATTTACATACTCTTAATAACACTGAATATTTTTCTCAAATAATTATGATATATTTATTCATTGGGGAAAAAAGGAAATGGGACATATGAATGTGTGTGTGTGGAGGTGCTGGTGGAGAAATTGTTTATGGTAGCTAAATTCTTATTTCCATAATACAAAATCATCAAATATCTAAAAATGACCATTGAAGGACTTTCAGTATTAGCATATTGTTTAGAAATATTGAATAAATATTAGAAGTTGCAGACCAAGGAGTTTAACAGCTTTCTCTCCAAAAAACAGAAAATGGGATAGAGAAGGGGGCGGGAAGGCATTGCTTATTTTAGTTATAAGCCTTCTAAAACTATTTGACTTTGCAAATCAAGGAAATGTTTTACTATAAAAAAGAAATGTAAACATTTTCAAAACCAGGTTTCAAAACTGTGCATGCGTAACATTCCAATTATTTTTTAAAGACTTATTTATGTCATTGAAAGCATTATAGAGAACAAATGAGTTCTTCCATCTGGTGGTTTACTCCCCAAATGGATACAAGGAACAAGGTTCAGCCAAGCGGATGCCAGGTGTCAGAAAGTTGTTTTAATAGTATTTATTTACCACAATGTGATTGTTGTAGAAGCTTACTAACTAGGGCATAATGTCTGGAGGAAAAAATTCACTTGTGCTTTTCCTTCAGTTTCATTCACAGTAATTGTAGCTTTTATTTACTGATCAGTTACTAAGGCTGATGTAGTATGTAACTATTGGCATCTGTACTTTACTGATGATGAATCTCATACTTTATCCAAGATCATAGAGCAATAAATAGTAGTACTTGAATTTCTTTGCTTGCTTCTCTAAGTCTAAAGCCTCCACTCATAACTTGGTGTCCTACAGGATTGCATTTGCAGTGTTTGAGCATGCCCCATGTTCTGCTGATTCAGCCACTGAAAATGCAGTCCTGTGAGAATACACCATATCTTGGTGATTGATTTTATCCACTGACCTTTACAGTTTCTTCATGTTCAAACTCAGATTTCGATATCTCGTTCTTTCCCCTCAGATGCTGCCTCCTACTCTGCTATCACTGGTTTGCTTTCAGTCCTCTCCTTTCCTTTCTGGGAAATGAAAATATTTTTAGTTTTCATTTTATGTCTCAGTAGAATGAATGAAAAGAAATTGTGTTGATGTACATGCACATGTACACTTATGCATACTCCTTCTTTTCCATAGGGAAAATGCTGCCAAGTTTCCTTTCATGCTTGTGTTGTTGATAGTTGGTAATTTATTTATTTATTTATTTTTTTGCTTCCTTCCCTAGGGTACACGGGAACTCTTTCTACAACTACTGTTTTATAACAGAACAGTAGCAGGACCCTGGAACATCAATAGAGGGGCAGGGAGTCCTTGAACCAATGCTCTGATATGGATGCCAATACTTCAAAGACCTAATCTGCTGGGTCACAATGCCACTCCCAGTTAGCTTATTTGATGACAGTCTTTTTCTTTTTAAATTTCTCATTTGCAAAAATAAAGAACTTTATATGTAGCTGTCAAGGTGTGTGTCTAGGTGCGTACCATTTAATTGCACTGAGAGTTAGAATATTGGCTAGTTGCTCACCTCTTACTAACATGATCAATTTTCCATCGTTTTTATGATTAATTTGTTAGTCCACTTTTGAAATCTTGCTTATAATTTTTTATGTTTCATAACAATGCAGTTCATACTCTAATTCATTTGCATCTGCATCTTAATTTATCTAATTTATTTATAACTTATATGTATAATTTTCCAAGTTGTGATACTATGTATGAAGTAGTATAAAATGTTTCCTTCCCCGATTTGTGAACATCGGTATGAAATCTCTTCTGTTATTTTGTGTTACTTACTCATGATCGCTTCTTTCTTTTTTTTTTATCTTTTATTTAATGAATATAAATTTCCAAAGTACGACTCATGTGTTACAATGGCTTCCCCCCCCATACCGTCCCTCCCACCCACAACCCTCCCCTTTCCCACTCCCTCTCCCCTTCCATTCACATCAAGATTCATTTTCGATTATCTTAATATACAGAAGATCAGCTTAGTATACCTTAAGTAAGTATTTCAACAGTTTGCTCCCACACAGAAACATAAAGTGAAAAATAATAGATGATTTTTTTTAAATGATGATGAAATCAGATCAGACCTATTGTCATGTTTAATCCCAGTGAGAGTCAAGTTGGGATTTGAAAATTTCTTTTTTTTTTTTTTTTTTTTTTTACAGAAGATCAGTTTGGTGTACATTAAGTAAAGATTTCAATCGTTTGCACCCCCATAGAAACACAAAGTGAAATATACTGTTTGAGTACTCATTATAGCATTAAGCCTCAGTGTACAGCACGTTAAGGACAGAGATCCTACATGAGGAGTAAGTGCACAGTGACTCCTGTTGTTGACTTTACCAATTGACACTCCCGTTTATGGCATCAGTAATCTCCCTATGCACCAGTTATGAGTTTCCAAGGCTATGGAAGCCCCTTGAGTTCTCTGACTCTTATCTTGTTTAGACACGGTCATAGTCAAAGTGGAGGTTCTCTCCTCCCTTCAGAGAAAGGCACCTCCCTCTTTGAAGACCTGTTCTTTCCACTGGGATCTCACTCACAGAGATCTTTTTGCCAGAGTGTCTTGGCTTTCCATGCCTGAAATACTCTCATGGGCTTTTCAGCCAGATCCGAGTGCCTTTAGGGCTGATTCTGAGGCCAGAGTGCTATTTAGGACATCCGCCATTCTATGAGTCTGCTGAGTATCTCACTTCCCATGTTGGATCACTCTCCCCTTTATTTATTCTATTGGTTGGTGTTAGCAGATACTAGACTTGTTTATGTGCTCCCTTTGACTCTTAGTCCTTTCATTATGATCAATTGTGAACTGAAATTGATCACTTGGAATAGTGAGATGGCATTGGCACATGCCACCTTGATGGGATTGAATTGGAATCCCCTGGTATGTTTCCAGATAGTTGGTAATTTAAATCACATTTACTTTTTTATTACTATAAAGAGAACGTATTTCAAAATTACAATTCTAAGAACATAACAATAGTTACCTCAAATCACTTATGCCCCCAGTATAGACGTGTTCCACTCAATTGCATACCACTTTCAACCCTCTCTTTATTAAAGTCCTGTTGAAAAGATTTGACTGATTTTTGTCTGCTGGCCTAAGTCATATTTTATATTAGATTCTCTTTTATGTTGACAATATATCTATGCCAATGCATATTTAGTTATGTTTTTCTGTGTAAGGAAAAAATAATTTCAGAGTGAGCATTTGGTCTTGCAGTTAAAGATGCTGGGAGGCCTGCATCAGTTTTTGGAGTGCATAGGTTGGGTTTGAATCCTTGCTCCACTACCCTTCAACTTCTTGCTAACACATTCCCTGGGAGGTAGCAGTAATGCCCCATTCTGTTATGGGAGAAATATATGGCTTCTAAGGCTCCTTGTTTTAGCCTTAGCTCTGGCCACTGCAAACATTTGAGGAGAGAAACAGTGGATGGGAGCTCTGTCTTTCTGTCTGTCTTTATCAAAGTTTTTAAAAAGTTCCAGGATTTGAAATTTTTTTTATTTTGTCAAAATATCATTCAACATTAAAACAATTTTAGTAAACTCTTGATAGAAGAATAATGAACTCAAAGAAATAGCTCTTAAAACCTTTATGGTCCGTATTACATTACCTGAGATGCAGGTTATTTAAATATAAACATAACACAACTATATAACTGTAAAATATATTAGTGCAATATATTTTGTTTACCATTCCCTTCATATTTCTTGGGTCATATAATGACTATATGATTCAGATTCTGAGTTGCCTCAAAATTAAATTGAATGCCAAATGTCAGTTGTTTTGGGAAATCAACACATATTATGGTTGATATGAATTGTACAGTAGAGCTATTTGTAATGCCATTTTATGTGAAACATTCTCATCTGTAGAGGTAGAGATAAGCTAGGCTTTAAATCAGTCAGCAAAGGAACTTAAAATTATATTATTCTGCAGAATTATTTCTATTCCCTTTGTGACTATTTTTCAAAAAATACTGGGAATTTTAAATATAATTTGATAATTTACTGATCATAATTTAACAGCTTAGATCTGAAAGTATACTCCGTGTGCTCCGGGGTTCCATACTGTCACATGTCTAATTGATAGGATACTGAATGCCACTGAAGATCTCTAGCAAACTTTCCCCTTAGTTTCAGCAGTATAGACGGTGAAATACTTAGCTGTACATCATCCTAGCTGTTCCTTGTCTTGATTAAATGGAATAGTGGAGCCATCACTAGAGTAGTTGGCCATTTTAAGAGAATGTCCCACTGATGAACACCAAAGACTTATAATTACAGGTGGTACTAATGTTTTATAGTGCTGTTAGAGGTTTAATTTAATGGTGCTTGAAGAATCAAATGAGTGTTGTATTGATGTCTTTAAGTGCTCGCAAAGGAATTATCAACAGTTAACAGTACCATATTAACCAGATCAAGAAATCCCTCAGTCTAGCAGAAACAAGTAGAAATGCATGGATTTTATGAACAGTTTGTAGAGTAGGGTGACGAGGAAATGTTTAAAATGTGTCTACTGATTAATTTTGTAAAACATGTCAGGTCATAAAAATCTATACTACTGTGCTGCAAAGGTACTGTATATTTGAAATCATTTGCTTCCCTCTACCTCAGATTCTATCTATTTTACTACTGAGGTTTGAAGAGAAATAAATGGATTTTAACTAGAGATGTAGCGTTTTAATAAATACATTTTTGAATAGGATCTAAATCCCTTAGCCTGACATGCAAATCTCTTACAAACTAACTTTATCAACCTTTCCAGATTTTCCATATATACTTACTTATGTTCCTTCTATTTTGAAAAACACTGACTTACTCCATTCCAGGCATACTTTTGGAATTTCATATCTGCATCTTTGATCATAAAAAGCTACCATTTATCAAGTATTTAGCATGTATCAAGCATGTACAAAGCACTTTTCATGTATTATCACATCTTACCCTGCAGCATAAGGTAGATTCCCTTCATAGCTACATCATAGAGGTTATATAAACATACCCAATGCCACACAATCACTAAGCAATAGAATTGGTATTCCAGTCCAGTTATATCAGGTTCTAAAAATCCTGCTCATAGGCCGGTGCCACGGCTCACTAGGCTAATCCTCTGCCTTGCGGTGCCGGCACACCGGGTTCTAGTCTCAGTCGGGGCGCCGGATTCTGTCCCGGTTGCCCCTCTTCCAGGCCAGCTCTCTGCTGTGGCCAGGGAGTGCAGTGGAGGATGGCCCAAGTGCTTGGGCCCTGCACCCCATGGGAGACCAGGATAAGTACCTGGCTCCTGCCATCGGATCAGCACTGTGTGCCGGCCGCAGCGCACCAGCCGCGGCGGCCGTTGGAGGGTGAGCCAACGGCAAAAGGAAGACCTTTCTCTCTGTCTGTCTCTCTCACTGTCTACTCTGCCTGTCAAAAAAAAAAAAAAATCCTGCTCATAACCACAATATAGGATTCATATGACTCATTCTACTTGGACAACTTTAGGAATTATCCCTACCTACTTCATTTATTCAAACCTTCCCAGATCCAACTTGAGTTCAGACTCCTCCAAGAATCCTTTCTTTATTGACTAGGAGCATGGCAGTTTTCTCTTCCTCTTCTGAACTGACAAACCCCACAATGACCTTATCATGCATAGACCAATTCTTATGTATTCTTTTGAATGATAGTTATTTACCAGATCCTATTCCTGTAACTTGATTATAAATATAGATACTGGCATTCTCCATATCATCCACAGCATTTAACATTTCATCATGAACATCTTAACAAATGCTGAATAAATTTGTGGATAATGTACTGATGACTAAAAAATGGATAGATCAGGCTGCTAAAATATAATAAGTATCTGCCAGCCTAAAGAGTTGATGAAGTTAACTCTAATGTTTTTGATATCAGGGTAGAAAACAGGAAAGAAAAATAAGTTGGAAAACAGACATTTCATTCTTGAATATAGGAGTTACTATCAAGATAATAATGTCCCTTTCTTCTAAATTTGGTGGAATAACTAATATTTTTTGAGAACTTCTAAGGCACTTAAATAGATATGTTAAATGGCTTTATGTATATTTTCTAACTCGGTGGATAGTTAACTGTCTTTATCTTACCCTGAATTAGAACATTGAAACTCCAACTTTAACTTTCCTCAATGTCTATCAGTTTAGGAGTTTGAGTGAGATTTGAACCTAATCCTATGTACTTTATTTGTCTATGTATGTTAGATTTCCCTAAGTTTTGCCTAACATTTTTTTTTAAAACTTGCAATTTTATTTATGGAGAGGGAGCACCTTTTGTCAATGGTGAATTCTTTCACATTTTAACCTATTTTGTACCTCTTTGTAATAGGAATCTGCCTAAGTTGTATCATCTTCTGTGTTGCTAAAGAATAGCTTGATTTAAATATTACCTCCTCTGTCACAGTAGACACATTCTTTTGTTATTCCATTACACTTTGCTTATGCATCAACCATCATATTTTTCACACTCAGTTGTAATTATTGTCAATAGACTACGATCCCCTTGAGAGAAAGCACCTTACTGTTTAACTTTGAATTCCCCTACCTAGTACCTTAACAAAACATCTATGACAGAGAATGTGTTCAATAAATACACATGTGAAAGCAGTCTTTATTCAGCCAATGTGGTTAGTTGCTAAGGGAATAGGAATAATGCTCCCTCAATGAGTGTACACTATGGTAGAGAATACATGACAAATAGAAAAATAAACATATCACTACACTGGAAGCACTGAGTGCCTTCACAGAAAGCAAACAAGCAATATCACAAGAAAATAATGAGATTACTTCTGATTCTGTGAGATTGGGATGTCAAGATACGAGATGATAGTTTAAAGTATTATTAGACTGTATGCTATTTTTAAAAGATTTATGTATTTATTTGGAAGAGTTTCAGAGGGAGGGATGGAGGGAGAGATAGAGAAGATCGATATTGATATCAATCTTCTCTCTGCTGGTTCACCCCCCAAATAGGTGCAATGGCTGGGGCTTTGCCAGACCAAAGCCAGGAGCTTCTTCTGGGTCTCTGATGTAGTTGCAGGGGCCCAAGCACTTGAGCTAACTTCTAATGTGCCTGAGAAGTTAGCAGCAGATGGTGTCAGTACTTAGGCCCCTATGGGAGACCTGGGTAGAGTTCCATGCTCCTGGCTTCAGTCTGGTACAACCCCTGCCATTGTTGCTATTTGGGGAGTGAACCAGCTGATGAAAGAAATACCTCTGTCTCTTCTGCTGTATCTGTGTTTCTGCCTTTCAAACAAGTGAATGTTTTAAAAACAACCACAGTGGTATCTGGCAAAGTTATCTAAAGTGAGTGATGATTCATTTGAATAGAACAGAGCTAGACTTGATTATGTTATTAATATTTAATGGGTATATTGCTTCACAAGTAGCTAGTAAATATTTGCAAATAATAACTGAATTTTAAGGAGTCTGGTAAGAATTAAAACTGGTAACACAGATGTCAGTCTTGATTAATAATTATTTCCTGGTGACTTTTACGTTTCCTCATCCCCTCTTGTTAGTTTCATTTGTGAACATTTACATTTTGGTGCCACAGTAGTGGTAGATCTGTCCTCTCAGATTAAACTTGATAAATTTGCTTTTCAGTGAATCACACAATTAGAAAATCTTTTCAGTGAAAACTATAGTTATTCCTGTATTGAAGATATTTAATTTTTTACCTTTCAATCGATTCATTTTCTTTTTTAATCTTTTAAAAATTTGTTATTGGATTGAGGATATTTCAAAAAGGAGTTTGTCAGCTGATGTAGAATCTGCTAGTACTTCCTGAATGACCATTTTACTCATTGTTCTACACTTCCAAGTCTCTTAATTCATTTGAATCATCTTACACATTTTGAATGAACCTTTGAATTTGGAATCATCTGAACCAGGAGGTGCCCTGTTTTCATGTAAATTAAAATGTTCTATTGGGTTTTCTTTCTCACAGAATTTCTTTGGTGTTAAGTAGAGATGGTGTTAAAATGAAGGAATCTGTTTTACTCAGAATACACCAAAGAGGAAAAGCAATAAATCTCTGGTCAAACACTTCAACCAGTCAATTAGTGTTAAGGCAGAGATGTTAACCTCTTGTTCTCTAACTCCTGAGTGGTAGACTGACAATATTCATTAGTGCTGTTTTTTTTTTTTTTTTTTTTTTTTTTTGGATATGGCTGCAAAAAGTATTCCCATCTTGAACATAAGGAATGAGGATTCAAATTGCACAGTATTCATTGTTCTGTGAAAACTTAGTCACTGGGTGACAACAGTGCAATTTTCTGACAACTTAATTTGCAAGGCATTACTACCTATAAATCAGTCACAAAGGAGCATTCAAATTAAAATAATATAATGCAGTGGAAATTTTAGACTTTTTGTTATTTATCATATATGGCTTTGTTTTAATTTTTTGCAGTATATTGATTTGTTTTCAGCAACTCATGAATCACTATTCAACACTAATTACTTTATATTGAGGCCATCCGGAAATACAGCAGACCTGTTTCAACTAATCTGCGTATATTATAGGGAACGATGATACTAAAATTCTTGGCTTCATCTAGATGCTTCTGATTTTTCCCAAGTGGCAGGTACCATACATTATATAAAGATGAAAATAGAAATAAAAATTAGATGCTGGTCTGAGCAGAAGGTTTGGCAAGAGAATAGAGTAATGAGTCTAGTAATGAGTCTGCAATGAATTTAGATTAAAGAAAAGTGGGTATTCTCTGGACTAGAACCTGACAAGTACACATTTTCATTATGATAACTAAGTTAATATGTACCTGTGCTTTGATTTCCAATTGAAAGTCAGGTCATCTATATGTGAACTAATACCCAAAAGAATAATTAGAAAGTTAGCACTAGGGGCCTGCACTGTGGCGCATCAGGTTAAAGCCCTGGCCTGGAGTGCTGGCATCCCATGTGTGTGGGTGCTGGTTCTAGTCCCGGCTGCTCCTCTTCCAATCCAGCGCTCTGCTATGGCCTGGGAAAGCAGTGGAAGATGGCCCAAGTCCTTGGGCCCCTGCACCCATGTGGGAGACCCAGAGGAGACTCCTGGCTCCTGGCTTCAGATCGGTGCAGCTCCGGCTGCTGTGGCCATCTAGGGAGTGAACCTGCAGATGGAAGACCTCTCTCTTTGTCTACCTCTCTCTGTAACTCTTTCAAGTAAATAAAATAAATAATAAAAAACACCAGTTCCTTAAATGGGATTATTAAATTATATAATGATTCATATTTTACTATAAGTGTAAGTATAAACACACAGAAAATGAACATGTGTGTCTATTTCTCCTTTTGCAAAAAATTCTTCTTTACATGTCTAACTATTTTTAGTCCATACCTGAAAGTTCAGAGTGACTCTTTTGCCAAACAAAGGTGTGGCTATATTTTTATATTACAAATAATTCCACTTTTCTGTATTCTCTGACCACTTATGAAAAGTTTCCTTAGTTGATTTTATGGCAATTTTTTTGTGATCTGCATGTGTGAATACAGCCTGATTCTCCTTTGAGCCATCAGCTGCAAGTGACTAAAAAGATTTCCTTTCAGCTTGAGTGTATTGTGTCATGAGATCTGAGGTTATTAAGTATTAATTGACTGTCTTTAAGATCAGCCAACCTCCTTCCTTGTGGTATTAATTTTTAAAAAAATCCCTAGCACAGGCCTGCGCTGCGGCTCATTGGCTAATCCTCCGCCTGCGGCGCCGGCACCCAAGGCTCTAGTCTCAGTTGGGGTGCTGGATTCTGTCCTGGTTGCTCCTTTTCCAGTCCAGCTCTCTGCTGTGGCCTGGGAAGGCAGTGGAGGATGGCTCAAGTCCTTGGGCCCCTGCACCCGCATAAGGAGAGCAGGAGGAAGCACCTGGCTCTTGGCTTCGGATTGGCGCAGCGCACCAGCCGTAGCGGCCACTTGGGCAGTGAACCAATGGAAAAGGAAGACCTGTCTCTCTCTCTCTCTCTCTCACTCTCACTGTCTAACTCTGCCTGTGGAAAAAAAAATCCCTAGCACAGCAATAAATAATTTCAAATACAAATAAGCTATTAATCCTTCCAGTGCAGAATGTTATTGGTATTGTAATTTTCTTTCTGAACTTGGCACTACTGGTTGTGTTCTGATAGAGTAAATTGGGTATTTTTTTCCTCTGTATATTGTCATGATACATTCTATAGCTTTTGGTGAACTTTTAAATGTCCACACTCCTTCTTTGAAAGCAATCTTTAATACCAGATAGCAAGCTGGTATAGGACAATGTTACTGTCGTGCAGGTTCACCCATGTTTTTCAAGTTAATTTTTCATACTATGGGTTTAGACTTTTATGCTCAGAATATGTTGATTGTGTGTTAACAGTGCAAAATCTTGAATTTTAACCTAGACCTATTGAATTGGTATTTGTAATATAGAGGTCATTCGTATGCACATTACAATTTAAAAAACACAAGTGGAGGATCAATGTCTGCCACATGGTAAATGTGCAAACATTTATTGCAAAGAACTAATACAATAAAGTTATATCTCAATATTGCAGATTACATGTTATTTTAAAAAAATGGCATGTCCAAAAATTTGGAGAAATTTTTTTGAAATTCCTAACCTTTTACATTGAAATGTGGAAATGAATTTGGGAGGGGTATAGATTATTTGAGGAGACAAGAGATCTTGTGTTGCCTAATATGAAATTAAATCATAAATGTAGTCATGGATTTTTAGATATGAGATTATAGGCCTTATTACAGTTCATAAATTAAATTACCAAATAGCCTGATGTGGTTAATTTTTAAAATTTATTTTATTTATTTGAAAGCAGGAGTTAGAGCAAGAGGGAGAGACAAGACAGATCTTTCATCCGTTGGTTCAATCCCCAAATGGCTGCAATGGCTGTGGCTGGGCCAAGCCAAAGCCAGGAGCTTCTTCTGGTTCTCCCACATGCAGTAGCCCAATCACTTCTGCTGACTTCTGCTTTCCCAGTCACTTTAGCAGGGAACTGGATAGGAAGTTGAGCAGCTGGTACTGGTACCAGCACCCATATGAGATGCAGGTGTTACAGGCCGCAGCTTACCTTTCTATGCTGGCCCAATGTTGTTAATTTTTTACAAAATGAAAAAAAAAATTTTTTAAATGATAAAGCTGGAATGGATAGTTGTCAGGGAGATTTCTTTTTAAAACAGATTATGAACATTTTGATAAACAGCCTTTTCCCACTGTACCATATGTGACAGAGTATCTCTGTGTTTTCATTCCTGTCCTGTATCTGCTTCCTGATTCTGGATCTGTCCTTGCTCCATAGGGATCAAAATCTACAGCTTGACACTTTGACACAAAAGGGGAAGAGGACAGCTTTTTATAAATAAAGATTGATTTAGAAAATTAAGTAGGTGATAAAATGGCATAATAAGTGGGCAAAAATTGATTGAGCCATCAGTAAAGTGATTTATTGTTACTTTAGAAAATATACTGGTAAATCTCAGGAACTTGAAACCCTCAATGATTAAATGTGAGCATCTGCTAGTAGGAAAAATAGTGTCAAAATTATGTAAAGTATTTTTTATTAGCAGAGGTTTTTAAACATTTAAAAATTTTGAAATGTGATCCTCCCATTTTAACACTGCTTTAAGGTATTCTTATTCAAAATGAGGTACCTTGAGTAAGCAGTTAAGAAGTTGTAATTCTAGGTTGCTTGAAAAAGATTGTGTAAAAATGGATTCTGAAAGATAAATTTAAGAATGGGCATTGTGGAACAGCATTTAAGAAGCCACTTGGACACTGGCATCCCATATTGAAGTGCCTGGCTTCAAGTCTCCACTTTGCTTCTGATCCATTTTCCTGCTAATGTTTCACCATGGTGAGCATCAGGGTCCCTGCCACCCATTTAGGTGACCGTGATGGAATTTCAGGCGCCTGGCTTTGTTCTGGTGTTGTCCTGGTTGTTGCAGACAGTTGAGGAGTGAAGTAATGGATGGAAGATGTCTGTCTCACTTTCTGTCTCCCTTTCCAGCTCTATAATTGCTCTTTCAAATAAAAACAATTAATGAAACCTTCTTAAAAGATAAATTTACTTTGGTGCATGAACATTTTCAAGTATTTTCATGATACATATTTTCTTTTTTCATTTATATATAGGGAAACATTTTTATATATTTCATATTCAGTTTTAAGAATATAATGGCCTGCTTGCTCGGTTTGGACACCAGCTTAATTTCTGGACTTTCTTTCTCTGTTAAAGCCCTCAGTCTCCTATGCATTTCTCTCACTGAATAAAAGCTTAAAAAATAAAAGAATATAATGACACTTTCCACCCTACCTCCTCCTTCATCCCTCATTTTTCTTTTCTGTGGTGAAATACTTTGAATTTACTTTATTCCCACAAGCTTAATCCTCCGCTAAATAAAGAATTCAACAAGCAGTAAATAGAAGAACCTCTGATCCTCAGGAGTATAGATGTCAATTTCACATTTTCTTTTTTTTTTTTCTTAAAAAACATTTTATTTGAAACGCAGAGTGACATTGTGGGAGAGCCACAGGATTTTTTTATCTACCAGTTCACAACAGGGTTTGAGCCAGTTCAAAGTCAGGAGCCTAAAACTCCATTTCAGTCTGCCACATGGGTGCCAGTGGGCCAAGTTTATGGGCCCATGTATACTGCTGTTTCCCTGCTGTGTTACTAGGAAGCTAGATCAGAATCTGAAAAGTTGGGACCTGAACAGGTGCTCTGATATGGATGCCGGCATTTTAAGTGGTAACTTAAAACAGTGCACCACAATGCTGGCCCCTAGGATACACATTTCCCAGAAATTATTTTTTTAAAGATTTATTTATTTATTTGAGTTATAAAGAGAGAAGGGGAGGCAGAGAGATAGAGAAAGGTCTTCCGTCTGCTGGTTTACTCCACAGGTGGCTGCAACAGCTGGAGCTGAGCCAGGAGCTTCTTCTTGACTCCCACATGGGTGCAAGGGCATGACTTGGGCCATATTGTACTGCTTTCCCAGGCCATAGCAGAGAGATGGACTGGGAGTGGAGTAGTCAAATCTTGAACTGAGTGCTGGCACTGCAGGTGGCAGCTTTACCTGCCATGCCACAGTGCCGGACCCTCCACAAACTTTTTGAAGACCACTTATACAATATTATGTTAAATCCTTGCATTTTCTGTATTTTATATGTTTAAGTAAATCCTCAGAACAAGTTTTGCTATTTTCCTAATAATTTTTGTATCTTCAATAGTGTCCATCATGCCCTTTGTGGACTAGATATATATATTAATATATATATTTAATATATATGTATTTTTATGTATGTCTTGAAGGTCTAAGAGTTCTGCAATGTTGGATTACTATCAGGTTCACATTAATTATTCAGCAAAGAAAGTGGGAGCCATAATTAAGCATTTTAATTCTGCCTGCTTTTATATACTCTGATTTTGAAATGACTAAGCAATGAGGATTTTATGACTTCTTAGAGACTGTTCCTCACAAAACACATATAAGCCATTTTGGAAATGTCCTTGTATAGTTTCACCTCATTTTACTTATCTTGAACTCCTTTTTCCCTTGATTTTTAACCTTTTCAAATAAATGCACTTTTATTTCTTTGGTCAGTGTTTCTATTGACTGTGACACATGTTTGCTAAATGTTGTAATCCTTTGAATGTTTTGTCAGAGAGGTCTTCTGTCCGCTGTTTCACACTCCAAATGGCTGCAACAGCCAGAGCAGCTCTGATCCCAAGCCAGGAGATGAGCTTCTTCCAGGTCCCCCATGCGAATGTCTAAGGATTTGACCATCTTTTGCTTTTCAGGGCCATAGCAGAGAGCTGGATTGGAAGCAGAGCAGCTGGGAATCAAACAGGTGCCCATGTGGGATGCTGGCACTGCAGGCAGCGGCTTTATCCACTACACCATGGCGCCGGCACCCACCATTATACATTTAGAAAGATGTTGGGGCACACTATACATTTAGAGAGAATTAAGAGATTGAAATAAATTTGTATTGAGACTGCAATTTGATAGCTTTGACTGAATTGTGTGTATGTATACGTTACTGGGTAGAAATTTTTAGTATCTGAATTTTGGCCCATTCACATCTTATTTGTCATGCAATGATAAATGTATTTGTGTGTGTGTGTGTGTGTGTGTGTGTGAGAGAGAGAGAGAGAGAGCAAGCAACTAAACATGAGCTCTAACCTTTCCTTTCTATTCTATATCTGATGTAGGAATCTTTTAATTCATCTATGTTATATTAAGGAAAATAAATCCAAAATGAACCATTGCATGAAAAATGAAAAACATACATAGAATAATTTATTTATATTATAACTTCATATAATAGTATTTAGAGTATTTGGACATTAAAAGTTAATTTTGAAAAAATTCAGGAACCAGTACTGAATTCTGGTTCTCAAATAACAGTCTGTAAGGAGTTTTACCAAAGTTAGATTGTAACAAGGACAGTGCTTGTAGTACATCTCTTAATGTTTCTTTTGATATGCATTTTCACGTTCATTCTTGAATTTTTACTTTTATTAGTTCTTTTTTCTTTATTACATTATAAAATTACTAACTCTGCCCATTATTAACTGCATATATGACTGTTCACTTTTATGCTCTAATATCCCCAGAGATTGAGTATTATCTAGCAATAACTTGTTCTAATTCATAATGATTCCAGTCTTTTAAAATGATATTCTTTTTATTATTTTTGTATTCCTCATTCAATGTTGGTCTAGTCCTACTTTGATTTCATTGCTTTCTTAAAATTGCTTGTTACTTTTCATTTAAGTTCTTTAGTTAAATTCCCTTTTTTCTCCCTGGCTTTTTCTATTTTGGGAAAAAATATGCTTTTTTTTATTTCATATTGTACTTTTTTTTTTTTATTTGACAGATAGAGTTAGAGAAAGGTCTTCCTTCCATTGGTTCACTCCCCAAATGGCTGCCATGGCAGGCGCTGCACTGACCCGAAGCCAGGAGCCAGGTGCTTCCTCCTGGTCTCCCATGCAGGTGCAGGGCCCAAGCACTTGGGCCATCCTCCACTGCCGTCCTGGGCCACAGCAGAGAGCTGGACTGGAAGAAGAGCAACCAGGACTAGAACCCAGCGCCCATATGGGATGCTGGCTCCACAGGCGGAGGATTAACCAAATGAACCATGGCGCCGGCCCCCCATATTGCACTTTTTTAGTATTGTGCATAATATGTGTATCTAAATACATGAATTTTATTTTATATTCTCTGTGCTTAATATTTAAGAATATCAATCTAGCTTGGTATGGGAAATTTATGAAAGGCACCACCTGGTTTTCAAAGACATGGAGAAGTCTCAAACTTTTTATGTGCCATATAAAATCTACCATAATATTTCTCCATTAAGACATTTATAATATTTGAGAGGAAAAGTAGTCTACATTGTTAACAACATCATCGTGTGGTTGAGATAGAGGTATAGACAGTGATCAAACTGTCGATTTTCTTTTCTAACCACTCTTTGAGTCATGTTTTTCAAAAATTGTAGTTTATTCAAGGAAAATGTGATTTGCACATTGTAAGTTGAAAATTAGTGATTATGGAAAAAAAGAGTACTGAATACTTGTTTCTCTCTCGAGATGAAGATCTTCATGAATAAAATTAGCAAAATATAAATAAGTAGAACATATCCTGACTGAGACCCCATGTACCTAGCTCTCCAGTCTGATTTGATCAGTTAATTGCTATATTTCAGTAAGCTATATTCCTTTGTTTTCCCTCGTTTGGGAGTAGGTATTTGAAAGGCATAATTACGCAAGTACATTCCAGCTCCAAAGTTCTGTTTTTCTCTAAGAAACCAGGATTAAATTGGTCATCTAGGATCACAGAAAAAATGGATCCTAGAAGCCAAATCCATAAGGAACTGTTGTGTTGAGGCATCTGGGAAAGAAAGAAAAATATTTTTCTTTAGATAGGAATTCTAAGATTCAAATCATCCATGAGTTCAGGAGCTATACACTCATCCAATAAATGTTTGCCTTCTAGAAAATCAACCCTTTTAAATCAACTTGGCACCTTCTCTCTACTTCTCCAGAATTTACCTTTGATAGTACATCATTTTCTTAAGAGAAATCATATGTTACTTTATTGCATGTAAGCTATTATGGGCTCCTTATTCATGCCTAACAGCCATAATTCTTTCTTGTGTTCCAATTAAGTATTCTTAAGTTCATAATTTTACTGGTTGCTTCTTCACAGATGTTATCATTTACCATGAAGATAGATACAGTTTAGTGTTAAATGAGCTGATCCTTTTAAAATGATTAATTTAGGGGGATTCATAGGTCCATTAGATCTGTTACTATGATTGTGATTTATTAGACAAATGTGTGTGTCTCTCTGGCTCATGACACTTGAAAAAGAATAAGGCTACCAATTATTAAAATTTTATTCAGCTTTACTGCTATATATAGTACAGCCTGAAGGAAAAAGGATCAGAAATGAAATGTGCATTGATGTGCTTGCTGATCCTTTCTAAAAAGGACATTTGTGTTGTAGTGTACCAACCAGCTTATCAAGTTAAGTGTAGAAACTTTAATGGCAGTATCAGTTGCATCACTAAACATTCTGTGAATACACTTAGATTCATTCCCACAATCTTGTTAGTTTTTGACAGCACTATTGAAGCAAATTGTTGAATTGAGAACTCCAATGTACCATGACATGATGTCATTTAATAGATCACTTCTGTAGTGATTCTTACTAAGTACTAAAAAGGTGGCATTAATGCTATCCCTTTACTTATATGACTAAACTTTTTATAAAATAGAATTTGTTATATTGTGTTTAACATATATCAAAGTGATGAAATGTTTAGTAGTAACCTGAGGAATTATAATGTAGTTGACTAAGGTGAGTGTGTGGCTCCCTCTCAAAGGCTTCCAAAGAGGCAGGTAAGTTAACCCATTGCTCAGTTACATGAATAGAATTATGACCAGAATCTCTAATGCAAAATTAAATGGAGTTACAAGTGTGCTATAGAATCAAGTCATATTATGTAAGAATAACAACAGAAATGGTGATAAGGAAATCTGGATGAACCTCCACCTGTTCAGAAATTGTACCATAAGGAAATTCCCTTTCTGCACATATAAAGTATAAAAATAGCTCATAATTCAGATCTATTGTTAGATAGGAGTGACTTTGAAAAAATCTTATCTATGAACAATACATAATTTCAACAAAACTAATTAGGAAAAGAACCCTTCTCCCTTTTTTAAGGTCCAGGCAAGATGTTGCAATTATGGAGTGAGAGCTACTTCTAGAGAAATCTATTTTCTGATTTTAGTGGTTGATTTATATATTTGCATTTAGAAGTTTTTTTACTGTGAAATGTATAGCTAGTAAGTATAATTTCAATTGAAGTACTGAAATATTTCTGAGGAAACTTTTTGTGTTGCCTGATCCTGCTTATGAGAGAAAGATTATAGAATCTTGTGAGATAGGATGTTGATAATCAGATTTAGGTGTAAATTAATTTTGCTTGAGTAATGGCTTACATTTTTGCTTGGCATCTAAATGAAGATGCCTACTTTGGTGACTGGCCTTTCTATTTCCTTATATCTTCCTATGTTTGAAGCCTATCAATTCTTCTTTTCCAATATTTTTTACAGAATATAATACATTGTTGTGAAATGTAGTCATACCACTTTGCTATGGAACAGGACTTGTTTATCTGTTCTTTGTTAACCATCATCTGCCCTTCTTTATTATCTTTGCCTAATTCTTCCTAGCCTCTAGTAGTCTCCATTCTATAGTAAACTCTACTTTTTTTGAACCTCTACATAGGAGAGACCACATGAAGTATCTTTTTTTTTTTTAAGATTTATTTATTTGTATTTGACAGGTAGAGTTATGGTGAGGCAGAGAGAGGGGGGGGGGGAGGGAGGGAGGGAGGGAGGTCTTTCATCTGTTGGTTCACTCCTCAGATGGCTGCAATGGCTGGAGCTGTGCTGATCCCAAGCCAGGTTCCAGGAGCTTCTTTTGGGTCTCCCATGCGAGTGCAGGGGCCCAAGCACTTGGGCCATCTTCTGCTTTCACAGGCCATAGCAGAGAGCTGTATTGGGCAGCCAGGTCTCTAACCAGCACCTGTATGGGATGCTGGTAGTGCAGGCATTGTCTCTACCTGCTATGCCACAGTACCCACCCCTCTACCTTTTAACATTACCACATTTGGAACCTAGCTTTTTATACATTGTTCGGGGTGAAGCCACACATCCAAACTATAGCAGTTGGTTTTTATAATATTTATATTTGATTTCCATTAAACATCCATTAAATTAGTGAATTTCTTGTTATTTAATTGTCATGAAAATTATGTGTTGTAGTTGATAGTTATGTCTCATTAGATTTGAAAAAACTGTAGGATATCAGAGAATATGGGTGGAATATTAGAAATGTTGGCAGGTTATTTATATTTTATACATATTTCTTGCATACTTTAAGGATTTCCAGTATATGCATGTCTATTAATTTCTATACTGTTCTGTCTTATGGGATAATTTTTTAAAGAATTATTTATGTATTTGAAATTCAGAGAGAAAATTACACAGAGTGAGAGAAGGCAGAGAGAGAGAGGTCTTCCATTTGCTGGTTCACTCCCCAATTGGCTGCAAGGACCAGAGCCGCGCTGATCCAAAGCCAGGAGCCAGGAGCCTCCTCCGAGTCTCCCATGTGGGTGCAGGGGCCCAAGTGGTTGGGCCATCTTCCACTGCTCTCCCAGGCCATACCAGAGAGCTGGATGGATTGTGGAGCAACCGAGACTTGAACCACCGCCCATATGGGATGCTGGCACTGCAGGCGGTGATTTTACCTTCTATGCCATAGCGCTGGCCCCTGGGATGATGTTTCAGGTTGCTGCTATAACAAATTACCAGAAATTTAAGAGCTTAAAACAGTGCACATTAATATATTTCTGGAGGTTAAATGGATATCATGGACTAAAATTTTGGCAGCACTTTATTTTGTTGTAGAAAGTCTAGTAGAGAATCCATTTTCTTGCCTTTTTTAACTTCCAGAGGCCATTTGCCTTTCTTGGCTCATTGTCTCTTCCTTTGTCTTCAAAGCCAACAATGGCCAGCCAAGTTCTCCTGATACCATTTATCTTGTGCTCATTGTTTTACCTCCTTTTTCTTCTTGAGTTAACTACTCTTGTGATTACATTGGGATCTTTTGTATAATCAAGGATACTCTTGGTCTGAGGTTGGTTGATTAGTAGCCTGAATTCCCTCTATAATTTTAGTTCATTTTTGTTATATAATTGCAGGTTCTAGGAATTAAGATGTGAGCATCTTTGTGGAGGAGGTGGCAATTAATCCACTTCCAACCCACCTCCTAGGTAATGAATCTTGGAAAGCAGTGGCTCTTAGTCTAAGGACCTGAGTCTGTGCCACACAAGTGGGTGATCTAGATGGAGTTCTTGGGCCTTGGCTTAAGTCTACCCCAAAATTGTCTATTGTGAGTGTTTGGGGGAATGAACTAGGGCATGGAAATATCTTTCTTTCTATCTCTCCCTCTGTCACAGTGTATTAATTTCTAGAGGCTGTTGTAATAGATCACTACAAACTTAGTGGCTTTTTAAAACAAATTTACTCTCTCAGTTCTTAAGGTCATAGTTCTGTGAAATCAGTATTATTGGATTGAAGTCAAGGTATGCACATCCTTCTCAAGCCCCGAAGGAGAATTGGTTCTTGCCTCTTCCATCTTCTGTTGGCTGCCTGCATTTTTTGATTTGCTGGCCTTGTGGTCATCTCTTTCCAATCTCCACTTTTGGGGTGACGATGCCTTCTCGTTTTCTGTGTCTCTCATTTGTGATTGAATTAGGTGGATAATCCAAGAGGATCTCCCATCTCAAGATTCTTAACTTAATCACATCTACAAAATCCCTTTTTGCTTTTAAGGTGACATTTACAGGTTTTAGGGATTAGGTCTGAATCTCCTTGGGTGGCCATAATTCTGCCTACTACACAAAGTCTTTGAATTTGTTAAGTTTGTAGAATCCACTCGAGAAATGAGAAAATGTACTTTAGATTACTTTGCTTCCTACAGTTCCAGTATCATTGGGAAGCTTTTGACAGGAAGAGGCAATGAATATAAAATAATAAAATAAATTACTGATATGGAACTGCTTCCAAACATCAAAAATACATGTAATTCAAGGCATTTGTTAATTTTTGGAATATTCTTAATAAAATCTTCCAAATACTATTACTGCATTGCAGTCTGAGTGACTTGCAAAGGAAAAGTGGGGTTCATATTTTCAAATAGCATGGACTCATCCAGCAAGGCCACATTGTCGAGGAGAGCAGGGCGATGGTGTTCTCCCACAAGAAGCACCGGGGACAGGTTTCGGTGAACATGTCCATCTTTATTCACAGCCACCTATACTTTTAAAGGGCAGGCAGAAGGGGCGGAAAACTAATTCTATAGTACAGAACCGACACTGGTGCCAATATGCCTCTTAAATCAGCTTGAAGGTCACATAGCTAAGGTAACTTTCCAGGTGGGCTTGGTCCACACCCGGGAGCTTTTACCCAATTGGCAGAAGGTGGGTGTGGGGGAAATGTGCCTGGGGTTCTGCCACCTGCCAGCAGTCAGGCTAATTATATGGGCTAGGCAAGCAGCCTTACAGGATTTCTCACAAAATAGCTGTTATTCTTTTTTGTGTCACTTACTGGATGAAGCAGTCTTTTTCTGAGCTTAAGGCATGTCAACATATGCCTATAATTTTGAAGAATTCTATACCTCACTGAATTATACTCTTTCTTGGAATCTTGTAGAGATTTTTATCCTGTTTCTGCCAAGAATATAGATAATTTATTCTCCAATGTATGTTAATTCCTTTTTTTCAGAACACGACATAATGAGCAAAAGGGAATGTCACAAATTATAGTTACTTTCACATTTTTACCTCATTTTGATTTTTGTTGACCCGTTTTCTTTTTTCTTTTAGACTTTAGTAGTATTGCTTTGCCCTACCAATAAACTTCTCTAGAGTCACTATTCCCTTTTTATTTACTGTCATTTAAAGGTACTAAGTTTTTCTCTCTTCTACAATATTAATAACAGGAGGAGTCATGTGTTCCTGTCATAAAACAAAGGAACAGAAAAATTGTATGATAATACAAAATATATTACGCAGAATAAATATGCATCTGAAGTAAATGGTAACCTCTGTATATTTAAACTAACCTGCAGAATAAAACTCAAATATCAGTAATAACTGGAATCGAGCAAATCAGAAATGAAAATGTTGTGAGAACTAATGTTTATTGGTGTTAGATTTTATCAGAAGGTCTCAACCTGGTGGTATCCTATAATTTCAAATTTTGACCAATAGGTTGTAATTCAAAAAAGAATTAAGATTTTCTACATATATTTAGAGCAAGTCTAGCAGTTATCCTAAACACTGTAAGAAATCACTTTAATTTTTTTTTATTTTCATAGTCAATGTTTTCCTCATTTTAATTTCTGGAAAAGTTTTACTTTTTTGTCACTGGTGCAGTACAGTGAAATGCTACTCTTCTATTTTATAACACTTTAGATTTATTGCATTGTTTTAACTTCTAATATAGTGTATCATCATCTACTTTAAAAATCTCAAAAAATCTTTTTATCTTAATTTTTAAAAAAAATTTATTTGAATGGCAGAATTACAGAAAGAAAGAGAAGGGGAGGGATAGAAACTGAAAGAGAGAGATCTTCCACGCACTGGTTCACTCCCCAGATTTCTGCAAAGACCAGTGCAGGGCCAGGCCAAAGCCAGGAGCCTAGAACTCCATCTGGGTCTCCCATGTCAGTGGCAGATGCAGAAGTAATTGGACCGTTTTCTGTTGACTTCCTAGGTGCATTAGCAGGGAACTGGATCAGAAGAGTAGCAAGTACTCAAGCCAGGATCCCTGGGAGAATGGCTTTGCAGGTGCTGGCTTATCCCTCTGTGCCACAATGTGGGACCCTTGTCTTTACAGATTTTAAACAAATGACTAGTTATAGAAAGGCATGTTACAACATCTATTTTGCAATTTAATGAGAAAAATCTGGCTACTCACATTTAATTTGTAAATCTTAGCCTGGTCTTTATTTACAAAATAAGCACCAAAATAATTTCAGTAGAATATGAAAAAAAAGGTAAAAGTAAAATGTACTCAAAATTGCTTGAAATACCTCAATTCATTAAATGACTACTTGGTGGTATGATAGTTGTGTGGGCTATGAGTCATGACAACATAGTCTTGAAGAAAATGGTTTCATTGAAAAAAATTGATCTTCTCTATAATAAAGACATGTGAAATATAAGATCAAAATGACAAGATGTCTTAAGGTATTTCCATACAAATCCATAAGAAAGGTGATGCATTTTTTATACAATGAGGTAGATGTGAAATTTTCATGCCTGCTAAGTTGTGGACTTTCTGACCCTTGAGTACTTTATCCATGAATAAAAGGTAACAGGGACAGTTTTCTACATTTTTTTCTTATTGTCATGAGAAGTTGATTTTTTCCTTATCGTTTTTGGAAAGAAGTTTTCTTTGATTACTTGCTACTCATCAATGATTTACCTCTCCAGGCCAAGAACTAAAGTAAGATCTATTTGTAATGCCAGAAGTAATATAGCAAATGATATCATCTGAGAGAATAAAGGAGAGATGATGGGAGGAGGCAAGTTAGAATTTAGAAGTAGATGCCTTACATTTTGTGGGTCTTTAATTTTTTTCATGACAAATACAAAATAATTTAAGAACCAAATGTTACTGTTGCTAAGAAACTGGCACTTTTAATTTTGACTCATGGGAATGATTAAAGGAGGATAGAATGTAAAGTTTAAAATAAAGCTTCTATTTGTTGCTTAAGTATTTTGAAATAACAGAATGGTAGGTTTTAACAACGAAACACAGATGATCTGTGTTTTTGCATACATAGGAGTGTGTGTGATATCTTTAATAGAATGGGAAACCTAGATATGAAGTATTCACCACTTTCGCTGATGTGTGGGATTATAAAGATTATATTACAGAGTTCTTAAAAAGATGGATTAATCTTCACAAGTAAATGTTCCTACTGTAGGGCATTTGTTTAGTCAAATGAAGCAAGAAAGAAATGAGATAATAAGACAATTTGTCATTCAAAGCTTAAACAGAATGGGAATTGTGATTTTTATGCTACTACAGATGAATTTTATTAATAAAATGTAAGCTTGCCAAGAATTTCTAAGAAGAAGAAGAGGAGCTATGGTTTTAGCAAATGCCAAGAATATTTGACTTTAAAATGAATCTGCATGGAAGAGAAATTATCAAATTATTAGATTTTAAATGGTTCAAAGAAGTGATACAAGAGCAAAGAAGACTAACTGTACCTCTATGGCAAGATAATAAGATTATAATACAGGAATATGTGTGACATTGAGTAGTATGATGTTTTCATATAGAAATAAATATTTCGTACACAGAATCTATGTATTTTTTCTGACTTATTTATTAGGTTGTTCATATTCCCAGGTGTTAAATACTGTACTTTTTAGAAAAACAGGTTGAGTGTACTTTTCACAAGACCTATGATTGATTGGAATCATTTGACACATGTAGTATTAAAATTCCAGGATGATGTTGAATAAAACTTGAGAATTAAAAAAAGTCTTTTAATTCCTTTTTCAATAACTTCTCCTTTAAAGTTTCTTTTATTTATTTGAAAGCAGAGTGACAGTGTGTGAGTTGAGATGAGAAAGAAATATCTTCAATCTACTGGTTAATTTCCCAAATACCCACAACAGCGAGGTCTGGGCTAGGTTGAAGCACAGACTGTGGAACTCTCATATAGGTGGCAAGGACCCAAATATTCGAGCCAACACCTGCTATCTCCTAGGGTTGTTGCAACAGAGAGCTGAGCTGGAAGCAGTTTAACTGTGACTTGAACCTGGCACTCTCATATGGGTTGCAGGTGTCCCAAGCATCAGCTTAACCTGCTTTGCCATGATACCCATGTCCAGCTTGGGAATTTTGAAATCTACAACATGAGGGTGGATATTATATAATCTAGCCTCTGTTTTATGGATTTATTTGGATATTTTATTAAATATAAGCTTTTCATTGTAATATGAAAGCAGTTTCGTGGTTGGGGGAAATAGACACAGGTACATATTTGTATGCTCACATGTGATTTTTATTTCTCACTGTCTTTAGAAATCACATCTCTTGAGAACATTAAGGATTGAATTAGAAATAAATCAGAAAATGTTGAACATGAATACCTTTCAGTCTAACCTAAGTTATTAGTTTGATCACTCTAACCCTCAGGGGAGTTGGACATTATTGTGATTGGTCACATATAAACTATGAAATGAGCTTGTTTGAGCAAGCAGCATTTGTGAAGCATGTTAATGACTCAAGTGTTTGAACACTGTGCTCACTTGGTGTAACTCACTGAAATGAAACAATGTTCTGAAAGAGTCAATGTTCTACTGGTTCATCTATCTTGATTCTAGCAAATTACCAGATGTTGGTGATCAATAATCTAGTGCCAATGTAGGAAATATCTGTATCAGTTAATAGCTTGCTTGACTGATAATTTCAAATATTTTATTTCCAAAAGTGTCCCCCAAACAACTTAAGAATATATAGTTCATCACATAACCAATGATCCATTCTCTAAGTTCCTGTTAGGTACAGTTTTGCTATCCATGAGGCAAGTGTTGGTGCCTGTTAGGGTAGCCTTTGTGCTGTGTTCAGTTTATCTTAATATGTAGTTCAGTGAGAACTCCCAAATATTTGGAAGATAAGTCAGTCGTCATGGTAAGAAACAAGTAAAGCTTAGTTGTATATTTTAAACAAAAGAATAAATATTTCTTAAAACTGGTTTTGAACTTTCTGTGAAGGTATATTTCATTTATTCAAATGGTATTTATTGAAAATCTATTTGGTACCATACAGTACTATGATTTATATATGCAATAGTGAATATGAAAAACAGGGTTCCTTATGTCATTGAATTCATGATCTAGTGGGAGAGTCTGTTAAGCAAGTAAAGAAATGGAACAAAGTTAAATCATAATTGAAACGATTGTAGAATATTCAAATAATGGTGAGGGTGCAGAGAATGCAGCAAAACATTACTTTGGATAAAGTAGGAGGAGGATGCACCTTCAGCAAAGTGTTATCTAAAGCAGAATCTAAACCACAATCTTTAGGGTAAAGACAAAAATGATTACTGGGATTTTAAGAGATGGACCAGTTGCTTTGAGATTTCCAGGAAGAGGAAAACAGATTGTCTAATGGCCTTGTGGTGGTGGAGACCTTGAGCTTTTCAGAAGTTGAAATGATGTTGTCGACTTGTGGCATGGATGCCTAGGTAGATACTCGTAGGGGATGTGTTTGGTGCAGTAGTTTGCTCCACATTTTGTACCAAGAAGATTCATGTAGTCTCAAATAGGTGAAGCCTGAAAGTATTAAGGTTTGTACGGGGTGGTTTCAAAATTAACTAAACATGATAATGTGATAACCTCTAAGTTTAGTCAACTAGCAAGTTCTCTCAGATATAGCAAAGTATATTGAAAAGGAAGTGACAGGGCAATATATCTGGCCTGTCACTAACTAGCTTCTATAGATTAAGACATAAGGAGTAACTGGTTTATTTTCATAGTGTTGCTCCTTCCCCTTCTATAAAACTTTGTTACACACTATGATGTCAAGTGACTATATTGCTTCTTGAGAAATATAATTCCATATTCACCGAACTTATATCCTGCATCTGTTACTTTATAGGCAAGGAACACCTGTACATTGGTTTTTGTTTTCTTTTGTTGGTTGAGGTCAATTCCAGGTCTTCCCTTGATGAAGAAGTTTTACAGATGGATATACAAATACTGTTGAAAATTTCATGAGATGACAAAAGAGGTCATTTCTGCTATTGAAGCATCTTTGAATAAGATTTCTTTTTTCCATCCTTCTAAGTGGACATGAATAGGTAGTTAAAGTAGTGGTAAATTTTAGATGGGAGTGTTTCTAGTTGAACATTCTATAGCCAGGTACAGAATAATCAATGGGCATGGAATGAATATTTTATGTATAAAAGCCATCAGAAAACAGAACAGTATCGACTAATAACAAAATGGCTCAAAGACTGATTTTGCCAATTTGATTGGATCCTAACATGTCTTTCAAGGGATTATTACTTGAGATCTGAGAAAGTTTTTCATTGTTGCAGAGATGGAGAAAGAGAGAGCAAGATAAAGACCATCTTAATGTAATTGTTTTGATTAATGTATCGTATTTTGGGAATATAATATTTTTTCTATTTGACTAGAAATTGAATGTTGTAAAAATTTGCAGTTCAACTATGAGAAACGGTGACTTGATCAGCCCTCGCTGTGACTGTTGATGAGCAACTGGATATGTTATCCGTCTTAGTATTTTTTTGTTTGTTCTACCTAATACTTTTGGTTGAATACTGTAATCAATACACAATTCTTCTTATGTGCTGAAACTTAACTGAAAAGTGATCGCTGTTAAATATAAGAGTGGGAATAAGAGAGGGAAGAGATGTGCAATTCGGGACATGCTCAAGCTGACATACCTCAAATGGTAGAGTTAGAAACATGCCAGGGGATTCCAATTCAATCCCATCAAGGTGGCATGTACCAATGCCATCTCACTAGTCCCAGTGATCAATTTCTGTTCACAACTGATCATAATGATAGGACTAAGAACCAAAGGGATCACATAAAGAAGAATAGTGTCTGCAAATACTAGCTGATAGAATCAAAAAGGGAGAGAGTGATCCAACATGGGAAGTGAGATACACAGCAGACCCATAGAATGGCAGATGTCCTAAATAGCACTCTGGCCTCAGAATCAGCCCTTAAGGCATGCAGATCTTGCTGAAAAGCCCATGAGAATATTTCAGACATGGAAAGCCAAGACACTCTGGGGAAAAAAAAAAAACCTAAATGAAAGATCTCTGTGAGTGAGATCCCAGTGAAAAGAATGGGTCATCAAAGAATGTGGTACCTTTCTCTGAAGGGAGGAGAGAACTTCCACTTTGACCATGGCCTTGTCTAAATATGATCAGAGTCAGTGAACTCAGGGGGCTTCCATAGCCTTGGCAGCTCATGACAAGAGCCTAGGGTGATTACTGATGCCATAAACAAGAGTGTCAATTTGTTAAGTCATCAACAGGAGTCCCTGTGCACTTACTCCTCATGTAGGATCTTTGTCCTTAGTGTGCTGTACATTGAGATTTAATGCTATAACTAGTACTCAAGCAGTATTTTTTACTTTATGTTTCTGTGTGAGAGCAAACTGTTGAAATCTTTACTTAATATATGCTAAACTGATCTTCTGTATATAAAGAGAATCGAAAATGAATCTTGATGTGAATGGAAGGGGAGAGGTAGTGGGAAAGGGGAGGGTTGCGGGTTGGAGGGACATTATGGGGGAGAAGCCATTGTAATCCATAAGCTGTACTTTGGAAATTTATATTCATTAAATAAAATTTTGAAAGCAAAAAAAAATTTGCAGCAAAAAAAATTTGCAGTTCAGTATAAGATTTAGAGACAGAATATGACAGATTCAAGGAAATAAGAGAAATTGTACATATGGACAAATAATCACGCTTAGGTTCACTATACAATCATTATATATTTTTATATCAATAAAAATCTTTGCAAACAAGGGTTGAGGCAGATTCATTCTTACAAAGTAACTCTGAAACAATCTTCATGCATTTGATTGAGCTTCCAGGTTGCTAAAACTCTGCTCATTTGTACAACGTTTTTCTAATGCTGGTTAGCATTACTTTTTTTTGAAGATTTATTTATTTGAAAGAAAGTGAGAGCATGTGAGAGAATGAATATGCTTATTGGTCAACATTGTTGAACTTTTTTATGGATTATGTTAAAAGTTTAAAAAATAATCTAAAATCTAAAGACAATGGTTACCATGTATAAGTTGTACTTTTTTCCTGTTGGTGTCAAATTACTCATGATATTGAACATCTAATTCTGTTCAAATGTTTGCATTGGGCTATGCACCTAGGATATGATGGTGACTGGAACAACATGCCACCATTCAAGGTGCTACAATTCAGCTGAGGATGGAAACCAAACAGGTAGTATTAGGAAATTTCTCTGTGGGTCATTTCTGAGAAATACTTTACAGTTATGGTGAGTTTTTCTCCTTAATGGCGTTAATTTACCAAGTACAGCAAAATTGAATCTCTCAGACAAAGTTATATTATTTTTCAAGTTTCCTATTACTAGGATAGTTAATTAACTAGGATAGTAGAATTTTTAGAGCAGTTAAATGAATCTCTGTACAGTCGTCTTATTTGATCCAGAGGTGCTTCAGGTTCTAAGATACTTTCAGTTTTCATGTTGACAGAAACAAATAAATTAAAAATAAATCACCTTCTTCATTATTGTGTACAGTTGACCCAAGAGATATGGCAGAATATAAAAGCTATAATTAAGGCACTTTAATATTATTAACCTCTTTTACCTCCCGATAGTCGTATGTTTCTATGTGAAAAGAAATACCTAATTCCTATATAGTTTTGAGAAGTTTTCATTAATACTGAGGCTTAGTAAACTACCTGATGAATCCATTGTGAAACCTTGGATTAGAAGCCAACACTAAAGGTTAGAATGTGAAAACTATAGGCAGCAGTTTTATTCCAAAGATGAGTAAATATGCCAGTATAGGTAGTGTTATCTGTCATTACAGTTATAAAATCAACATCACAGGTATTTCAGTAATGCTTTGATATGTAGGTTCACCTCCAATCCATGCCTGGTCACATAACATTTTCAAACAAAGTACCATTTAACCAGCTTTGTATTCAACGTGACTGAGATTGAATAGCTAGGATTTAATTTTCAGTTTGGCTGTACACCAATCAAGACTTATTCATTCTAGCTCATATAGTACTCTATGCATTCAACTTCTTTACTATTCCTTCAAAGAATAGACAGAGTAAATATCTATCCCTCAGCGGGTTTTCATTTTGTTGATTTTGTTTTAGTTTTCGTGTGGTAGCCGTTGTTTCATTTAATAGAAATCCTGGAAGCATTCCTTTGTGAGTTATAATGGGCCTTTTTTAAGCTATTACAAAATTCCTTGCAAAAAGCAATTGTTTTAGTTTCTTTAAAAAGATACACATTCTAGTCTGCAAGAATCCATTAAGTCCTTGACATTTGTTGTACATATGTATGTGAACAGGAAAGATGAACCTCAACTCCCTGAAGGTCTTTGCAAGAAGTCCAGATAAGTAAACAGGTTTGTTTTATATCCAATCTGCTACTTTGTTTAGGAATTGTAGAATGTTTCCTTGAGCTATCTGGTGGCAGATTTTAAAGTTATTACAGACTTAGCCCATTCGAAAGACAATTTAAGTTGTGTTTCATTAAAATTTTCACTTTAAATCTATGTATAGATATGTATGCATACATATACATGTATGTATTTTATTACTCACCAGTATTTCTGGAATCATGTTTTAAAAAAGAAACTAAAACCTTCCTCATGAGTGACTCTTGATCTTAGAAACCTGTAGATGCAACATATTAAAAAATTTTAGTTGAGTAAAGAAATTGGCAATATTTGAAGACAATGGCAATAAGTATAGAACTCCTAAAATTGCTTCATTTGCATAAATGTTCCTCAGTAGCTCCCTGGAATTGCAGAACTGGGCCAGGATCTGAGAACAGGGAAAAGAACACAATATCGTGCTAAGAAATAGGAATTTGAAGTCAAGAGATTTGGATTCCAGTCTTGTTCAAGGCCTTCTCTGGATTTTAGTTATCATATCTATAAAATAAGGGGAGAGGGACAGGCATTTGACCGAGGGTCCCAGTTTGAATCCCAGTTATGCTCCCTTTTCCAGGTCATTGCTAATGTATTAGGGAGGCAGTAGGTGATGGCTTGCATCTTTGCCATTCATGTGAGAGACCCAGATTGAGTTATAGCCTCCTGGCTTTTGCCTTGCCCAGTCCTGGCTGTTGTGGACATATGGGGAGTAGGCCAACGAATAGAAGCTCTCACCCTGTTCCCTTCCCCCACTCTCTCTTTCTGTTTTCTCTCTGTCTTTTCAAGAAAATAAAACTTTTTAAAATGAGGGAATATTGCAGCATGTGTTTAGACTTTTTATAGGTGTATGATTCTATGATTGAAGAGAAATGGAAGACAATGATTCCAAACAGAAGGGCATATGATGGTTTTTTTTTTTTTTTTTTGACAGGCAGAGTGTGGACAGTGAGAGAGAGAGACAGAGAGAAAGGTCTTCCTTTGCCGTTGGTTCACCCTCCAATGGCCGCCACGGCCGGCATGCTGCGGCCGGCACACCGCGCTGATCCGATGGCAGGAGCCAGGAGCCAGGTGCTTTTTCCTGGTCTCCCATGGGGTGCAGGGCCCAAGCACCTGGGCCATCCTCCACTGCACTCCCTGGCCACAGCAGAGAGCTGGCCTGGAAGAGGGGCAACTGGGACAGAATCCGGCGCCCCGACCGGGACTAGAACCCGGTGTGCCGGCGCCGCTAGGCGGAGGATTAGCCTAGTGAGCCGCGGCGCCGGCGGCATATGATGTTTTTAAAGAAGAATTTCAACATGAAATTATCTTAGAGAATGTTTAAAAGGCAACATAAGTGCTAGATGACAATATAGAAATAAAGTTTGGGAAATTAAGTAATAGTGATAATCTGTGATATGGTACAGAAACCCTTTTTGGAGGATCTAGCCCATATCATGGTCCTACATGTTGAGTAGAACAGAGTAGATAGTATCACTGGCTAAAACAAACTATGGGACAGCATAATTGGGCTTACATTCTTATATTGAAACTATTAGTACGGGGCTGGCACTGTGTTGTAGCAGGTAAAGCTGCTGCTTGCAGTGTGGGCATCCCATGTGGGCTCCAGTTAGAGTCTCGTCTGCTCCACCTCCAATCCAACTCTCTGCTATGGCCTGGGAAAGCAGAAGAAGATGGCAGATAGCCTAAGTCCTTGGGTCCCTGCACCTGCATGGGAGACCTGGAAGAGGCACCTAGCTGCTCTCTTAGGGATCAGCCCAGCTCCGGCCATTGCAGCCATTTGTGTTTGATTCCTAGCTGCAGTTCCTGATTCCAACTTCCAGTTAATGCAGACCTTGAGAGGCAGTCTATGATGGCTCAAGTAATTGGGTTTCTGCCTTCCTGACACTCACTTTGGAGACCTGGAGGTAGTTCCTTGCTCTGTTCCAGCCCTGTCTCTACTGCTATAGCAACTTGAATAATGAATTAATGAATGGTAACTGTGTGTGTATGTGTGTACACACGCATATGTCTTTGTTTTTTTTCTACCTTTCATATAGAAATAGTGTCTTTATTCCTACCTATAAAGGTATTTATTGACCTTTTTATAACATCTATGTATTAGAATGCTTATTTATATTCTGAATGCTTCTTGAACTTTTTAAAGAGATTTGCCTTTTGAAAAACTAAATAATGTCACCAGGATTCTCATATATTAAAATATGACTATGATCAATTACTTTTATACTTGTAACCATGACAGAGATGACTAGAGTACAGGTTATTGGTACAGAGATGGCTGCTATCATAATATAGAGAGATGTGATACTTAACAGCTAATCCTTACTACTTCCACAGAACTTTGTGTATATGAATACCCACTGATTCAGCTACTAAGGAAGAAAAGGAAATCTAAGAAACAATCTTGCTATCTACTTCATGGTACCTTATTCAATCAATCTTAAAATTATGAAAACCTAAAATTCTTATTTTCTAGCTTGAAGTCAGTCTACCATATTTGAAAAATTGGATTTTAAAAACAAATATTCCTTCTTCCATCAGAAGGTTGAAGTCTTAATTTTCTATCATTAAGTTTTTAGCCATGTTAATAGAAACCTCTTATTGCACAGGACCTTGAAATAGGGAAAAGTGCAGAGGGCGGGATGAATGCTGATAGTGGGGAGTGAGAAGGTGCCAGGCTGGTGCCTTCAGATTTTCCTGAGGTGTTGAACTTGTATTCATTGTATCTGTGATAGGGGACTTTGTAGACTCTTTAGTTAAGAAAACTTTCTTGAGGATCCATAGTCTTTTCTGTGTGTCACCCCAATGTGCAGGTTTAGAGGTATAAAAGCATCCTGCCAAAAATTTCACTCAACAGTTTCAGGTTCACAGTAGTGTTAAGTTTATCAGCTCCTTTTGATTCCTGCTCTGCTTTTGCCAAATTTTAATTACATGCAGTTCTGCTCAGGATTAGACAAGCATTTTTCTGCATTTGGGAGAGTTACTGATTGCTTGTTGACTACAGTGAGCTCAGCAAATACAAATCGGTGCCTTTTAAAAAAAGCTAGCAAAAAGTCACCAGTAAAAAGCACACAAAAGAAAAACAACCCCTTAAGAGAAGTGTGGTATGAGGATTTCTTACTGAATTTATATAACTCACTTCTTAATTTGCACTAGGTAAAAATCCTTTGTGCATAGTATGATATTACCCTGTTAGTGAAATTTATTTAATGAGACATAGTACTCCTTTTGGGGGACAGCAAAGAAGTGGATGAAATGCTCTTAGATCATTCCCGCTAGCTCTGCGTATCCTGAGACAATGACAGGATGTGAAGAGCAAGTCTCAGGAAAACAATAGAAATAGAGGTTATGGGTTAAAGTTTTAATGACAGAAATGCTGCATCTGAGTAGTGAAAGGTTTAGTTGTATGCTGTGGTTTCTTTGTTTTTGCTCAAAAAGAAACAGTTCTTTCAGTCGTTTTAACAGTTAGCTTTATTATGTAGTTTTCTTTTTTTGTGAGGGTGTAATAAACTAGCAGGTTTTCTCTCTTATAAACAATGTCCTTTAAAATAATGCTTTATGAAGGCACAGTCAAGGCTATGCAAGCAACCCTCAGGACTCACCTGCAGCACTGTAAGGAAGACAGCAAATAGCTTCAGGAGGCTAGAGGAGAGGGTGTTTTGGAGGAGGAACTCTATTTGGCTCAGCAGTAAAAGTTATTTTTAAAGAGGATATTTAGCTTGCATTTATAATTATGGAAACTGTATCTTCACTCAGTCTCAGGAGTATAATCCAAGAGATACTGTGGCTGGTTGCAATGTTTTTTTTTTTGGTAATGATTTATTTATTTATTTTATAGGGAGACACACTGATTACATTTGCTGATTCATTCCACAGATGGCCACAGTGGCCAGCGCTGAGTAGCCTGGAGCCAGCAACTTCATTTGGGTCTCCCATGTGGGTGGCAGGGGCTTAAACACTTGGGCCATATTTCCCTGCTTTCGCAGGGACTTGCATTGGAAGTGGAGCACTCAGGTCTTGAATTGATGACCATATGCGTTGCCAGCATTGCAGTCGGTGGCTTTATCTACTATGCCACAATGCTGGCACCAGCTGGTTGCAGTTTTAAGAGAAACTGGGCCAACAGAGTGAGCAAACTGGAACCTTTAGAGCTCAGGATGTGTTGAGAGGACTTGCGAGTGGCAGTGCCTGCAACAACTTGCCCAGTGAAAGGACTGCTAGATTTGGATTCTTAAAAACAACACTGTTTTGGTCAAAGAAGATAAAACTGGGATAGTGCCCAGTAAACTGCTAATTCACTGCACCCTAGGACCTGCCATTTGAATAAATGAATAAACAAATGTTTAATTAATTATTAGAGGAATGGTTAAAATCCTGCCTTGGCCTAGAAAGCAATCATAAGCTTTAAGTTTGGAAAGCTTCTAAATAGTTTTCTAGTAGGGTTTGGGGTTGAGGAGTCTCTGGCATATTTGATGGGCAATCCACTGTGGTTCCTCAGGGATGCTTGTGAAACAAAGTGATGTTACAGGTAAAAAGACCACTTTTATGTTATCTAATCTCATTCCGCTGATGGGGAAATAGGGATCTAGGGGACTGATGCAGTTTCTTTAACTTAGACCGAAACAAGAAATAAAATCTTTCTTTCACTACTGCAGTCTACACATTCTTGTCATTAGCATTCAGTACAAATTCTCTTGTCATGGCTTTTATATTTTTCATTTATTTTTGTCCATTTGGAAATTCTTGGAGTTAGGGAAAGTTGTATGTTGTACAAGTTTCTGCCAATGAATTCAATAGTACTTGATATGTTGCAGTCTCCTGGTGTGGTGACAGAGTCCTTCCTGGGATTGTAGCTCGCCTCCAGTCTTTTCTGTGATCTGTGCAAATGATTTGAATGAAATATATTGTAAACTAAGTTTTGTATGTCTGGTGCCACAGTTTTGGGCATGTTGATTTATAGGTGGTCATTCTCTTTTCAGTGTAGATTCATTTTCTAATCATGAGTTTTCATGTAGGCAAGTTTGACCTTATTCAAAGGTAGAAGAGAGGGAGACTCCGTGGTATGATTTCAAGTCCAGTGTCACTCTAAAGCTCCTAATTTGTGAACTCAGGCTCATTTTTTAACAGCCTGCTATAGACATATACATTTTAATAATGTCACATCTTCATTATTTATTGTACTCAGATCACTAGAAAATTACCTTTCTTATCTCCAATACATTTTGTTAAAAATGTTAGTTTTATTATATTCATAATGCCATCCTTGACACCTTGCTTTTGTGTTTGATTAATGTATCTTTGCAACACATGATTTCAAGTGCATTTAGGCATTCTGTTTCTTAGGTCACACATTATATATGTAACTTATTGATGGAGAGTAGCTTATCTAATTAACTTGTGTTTGTTTTCTACTGTGACATAATATAGTTTACCTAATTCACATGTTGTATTATTTCTCTACAGAATCATAACAAGTTATCACAAACAGACTTGATTAATGTGTTACCAGTTCCCATTGGTGCAGTGGGTATTGCTGTCATGTATACTACCAGCATTCCATATGGGCACTGGGTCGATTCCCAGCTGCTCCACTTCAGTCCAGCTCCCTGGATTGCACTTGTGGAAGCAGTGGAAGAAGGCCCAAGTGCTTGGGCCCCTGTCACCCATGTGAGAGACCTAAGTGGAGATCCATCCCCCTGGCTTTGCCCTTGCCCAGCCCTGTCTTTTTTGGCCATTTCGAGTAAACCAGTGGATGGAAGATCTCTGTAATTCTGCCTTTCATATAAATAATTTTTTTTTAAAAGCAATGCTGACTGATTATACGCTCATAATTCTTCAAGTCCAAAGTGTGGTGGTGTCAGCTGGGCCTCACAAGACTGAAATATAGGTGTCTTCTTGGTTAATTTTTTTAAAGATTTATTTATTTATTGAAAGAGTTACAGAGATGCAGGGCGGGGGGGAGAGAGTGAGAGGGGTCTTCAGTCTGCTGGTTCACTCACCAAATGGCTGCAATGGCCAGAGCAGGGCCCATCTGAAGTCAAGAGTCAGGAGCTTCTTCCGGGTCTCCCACGTGGGTGCAGAGGCCCAAGGACTTGGACCATCTTCTTTCCCAGGCCATAGCAGAGAGCTGGGTTGGAAGTGGAGCTGCCAGGACGTGGACTGGCACTCAAATGGGATGCCAGTACTGCAGGCGACCGCTTTACCCGCTATGCCACAGTGCTAGCCCCTGATTAAGTTCTTATCTGGAGTGTTCAGCTAGATTCTACTTGCAATCCTTTCAAATTGATGGTCAAGTTCTGTTCCTTGCAATTGTGGGACTTAGGTACCTGTTTCCTTGCTGGGTGATCTCCTGTCTTGAGCCTGCCTTCTTCCTCAGGTAATTCCTACCCTTCCACCCCCCACTCACATGCCTCCTCATGGTTGCAATCCATGGCTTAGTCTTCTTTTTAAAATATTTTATTAATAGTAATTATATATGTATTTGTGGTGTGCAGTGTGATTTTATTTTAAGATTTAATGAGTTTTTAAATTTTGCCATCTACATTTCACATGTAGACATTATATACATACAAATATAATTTTTCTTTATTACAGGAATATTAGTCTTACAATGAGGGATTCTTCTCTCCAACTCTTTTGCTATCAGTTGAAGAACTTTCAAAGCTTTAAAGAGTTTGTGTGAGGCCAGCACCGCGGATCACTAGGCTAATCCTCTGCCTGCACTGCCGGCACCCCGGGATCTAGTTCCTGTTGGGGCGCTGGATTCTGTCCCGGTTGCCCCTCTTCCAGGCCAGCTCTCTGCTGTGGCCAGGGAGTGCAGTGGAGGATGGCCCAGGTCCTTGGGCCCTGCACCCCATGGGAGACCAGGAAAAGCACCTGGCTCCTGGCTTCGGATCAGCGTGGTGCGCTGGCCACAGCACGCCAGCCATGGCGGCCATTGGAGGGTGAACCTACGGCAAAGGAAGACCTTTCTCTCTGTCTCTCTCTCTCACTGTCCACTCTGCCTGTCAAAAAAAAAAAAAGTTTGTGTGATTAAATTGGCCCATTTGGATTATCACAACTTTTTGAGAAGCAGGGTTCTCTGTAACTCTAAGATGGGTACCCCCCCAAAAATTCTTGACTATAAATTTGAACCATGAAAGCTGGAGTTTGACTTGAGGGAAGCAGCAGCAGATTGATTGACTTAGTGTACAGCAATCAAGGATGGGATAGTCATCTTTCCAGAAAAAAAGTTTCTGAAAAATAGAGACTTTAAACTGAAACAACAAAATTGAAATCAAAGACAATTTTAGGGGCTGGCGCCATGGCACACTAGGTTAATCCTCTGCCTGTGGTGCCAGCATCCCATATGGGCTCTGGGTTTTAGTCCCCATTGCTCCTCTTCCAGTCTAGCTCTCTGCTGTGGCCTGGGAAGGCAGTGGAGGATGGCGCAAGTGCTTGGGCCCCTGCACCCACATGGGAGACCAGAAGGAGGCACCTGGCTCCTGCCTTCGGATTGGCATAGCTCTGGCTGTAGCGGCCATTTGGGGGGGTGAACCAACGGAAAGAAGACCTTTCTCTCTTTCTCTCGCTCATTGTCTGTAACTCTATCTATCAAATAAATAAAAATCTTAAAAGAATTTTATGTCCATCTCCTAAAAGTTTGTAGTGCATCAGTCCTCTCTTTAATTTAATAGGCACTAATGATATTGTCCCTAAATTTTAAAAATTAACTGAAAGAATGAAGGAAAAAAGATTTTATGTTTTATTTTTAGTGACAATGAGTTATTTAACATTAAATTGAATGGCTTCCTATGACTATGGTATCATCAATCATCTCATTTCCTAAATTCTGTGAGACTTCAATTGATGTACTTTCCTTTGCTAAGGACATTGAATGGGCTAGGCTACTATGCCATGAATAAAGTCATTTAGTCACAAGTTATAAGTACGTTTTAAATTTCTGACTTTCCTTTTTTATATTTTTGCTTTTTACTTGCCACTTTCCTCCAGGTAACATCATTCCAGTGAATGTTGAGATGTTTGTTTTTACTAGCATTCTATTTTATCTGGAATTTCATTGCCCGTGGTTATGAAAAATTAGAGTATGCAGTAACTATCAAGATGAAGTCTTTGTGTGAACAAAGACAGAAATATAACTTTGAACTCTGACCTTCAGATTTTGAAAGTTTTCTCTGCTGTCATGCTAAATTATTTTTTGTCTTTAAATGAGAAAAGGGGGTTTATTATAAAATGTTTTACTACTTAAACTTATTGAAGTGACACTTTATGACTTTCATGAGTGGCAGTAAACCACATTTCACTGATCTTGTTTTATAAGTCACAGTGCATTTTTAAGATGAGATACCAATTCATTCTGGTGAATCGTAGTTGGGTGTATAGATGATAAATACCACACAGGAGAGATTGGGTTCTCTAAGCATAAAACTGCTCTTTGTTTCAAGAGAATTGAAGAATAAATAACTCATGAAAACGTAAAACCAAGAATGTGTATGTTTGTACTCTGTGTGTGGGATTAAAAGCAGCTCGCATCAGTTATAATATCGAAGCAATCAATATACTTATTACCTGTTTTTCCATGGAACAAAAATTCTCAAACATGCCCGTGTTTTTATATGCTGCATTTCTTCTTACTTTCTCTTTGGCCAGGACTTCTTTGTGATGACTGCATAGTGATTAAGTTATATATGGACTCCTCTTATAGATAAGGAATGTACAGTATGCTCCGTAAGAGACCCAAATGCCACTTAAATCACTGTGAAGAAAAGTCTCAAAGTATTATGTAGGTAATGATCATGCTGTCAGAATAATCTTCTATGCTTTCTTGGATACATGACTGTCACCTAGATTTTAGAATTACTCTGAATGAATCTTCATGTTCTAAACCCCACATCTCATTAGTCAAAAGGGAAAGATAGATTAATTTGTCAACTTTACATACGCTGAACTTGATATTTTATTCTGTTTGAATTAAGAGGAAGGTATCCTGTATATTATTGATGACTCAAACCTCTGCAGCATAACTTTTAAGTCGAGGAATTCCCGGTGCTGGCGCTGTGGCACAGCAGGTTAACGCCCTGGCCTGAAGCGCCGGCATCCCATATGGGTGCCAGTTCGAGTCCTGGCTGCTCCTCTTCTGATCCAGCTCTCTGCTATGGCCTGGGAAAGCAGTAGAAGATGGCCCGAGTCCTTGGGCCCCTGCACCCGTGTGGGATACCTGGAGGAAGCTCCTGGCTCCTGGCTTCAGATTGGTGCAGCTCCGACCGTTTCAGCCATCTGGGGGGTGAATCAGCGGATGGAAGACTTCTCTTTCTGTCTCTACCTCTCTCTATAACTCTGTTTTTCAAATAAGAAAAATCAATCTTTAAAAAAAAAAAAGAAGTCCAACTCACTATGAATGCAATTTTCAGCAGAGGTATCTTGACACAGTAGATTACATTACCGCTTGGGATGTCCACACGCAATATTGCGGTGCCTGGGATCAAGTCCCAAATCTGCCTCTGACCCAGCTTCCTGTTAATGCACACCCTCGGAGGCAATAGATGATGTAGCTCAAATGCTGGAGTCCCTGTCACCCATGTGGGATACTCAGATGGAGTTCCAGGCTCTTGGCTTTCGCTTGACTCTGCATTTTGGCATTTGGGGAGGAGTGATTCAGCTATGGAAGATTCCAATTCTCTCCCACTGCCTTTCAGAAAAATAGAAGCAAATAGATAAACCTAAAAAGTAGAATGATATTTTTGCCCTTGACTAGGCTTAGAATTTATTTCTTTTCATCGTTAATTCTTCAGGCCTGGCATATGTAGGTCAGTTGTTTGTGTATACAGCACTCCAGATTACTAGGGTTTAGTGACAGTACACAGCATTGTTCATCCATTACCTTAGTCATTCGATTGTGCTAACATATCTGAATACACCACTTATATTTGACAATTTGTATTCCTTTTATTATAGCAAGAATAGAAATTTATCCTTCCTTGTTAAGGCTTCTGCAACAAAAACATAAATTGTGTAGCTTTTAAACAACAGAAATGTATTACTCATAGTTCTATATGCATAGTTCTAGATGTCCAAGATTAAGGCAGATTCAGTGTCTGATTTGGGTCCCTTCTCTGGCTTATAGTTTTTGCCTTCTTGTGTTGTCCTCACATAGTGGAAGGAGAAAAGTATCTTTTCTATGCCTCTTTTATGGGAGCACTAATCCAATTTATGAGGGGCTATGCCTTCATGACCTTATCACCTCTCAAAGGCCCCACTTTTGAATTTACCTTCAAGGGGTTTGAATTCAATTTGAATTTTGGGGCTACACAGACATTCAGACTATAGTAATTACCTTAAAAAAAAGATCCCAGTTGAAGTCACAATTGGTAATATAGTGGTTATATGACTAAGTCATGTTCAAATTAATATTTAATGGCAGACATTCTAGCCTATTCTGTAGGCCTGTGTCCCCTATCAGAGTATCTTGGTTTAATGACTGGTTCTGGCTCCTGACTACAGCTTCCTGTTAATGCATAGCCTGAGAGGCATTAGTGATGGCTCAAGTAATTGAATCCCTGCTACCCATCTGGTAGACCCGAGTTGAGTTCCTAGATCCTGGCTTTGGGCCAGGCCCAGGTTTGCCATTAAAGGAATTTCAGTAGTGGACCATTAGGTGGCAGAGCTCACCTCATGCACTCACTCTCTTGCTCTTTTCTCTCTCTCTCTCTCTCTCTCTCTCTCTCTCTCTCTCTCTCCACCTATCAAATACATTGATTTGGAAAAGATATTTAAGAATAAGTGAGAGAAAGAGATAAAGAGGAGAGAGAGAAGAGAGCACACTCCTATATGTCAGTTCACTCCCTAAATGTTCACTGTATCCGTGGCTGGACTGAGCCAGAAGCTTGCAGTTGGAAAGGCAATTCACGTCTCCTGTATGGATATTAGGAACTTAATCACTTGAGCCATCACTGCTGCCTCCCATTCTCTGCATTAGTAGGAGTTTAGAGTTAAAATTTAGAGCAAAGCTTGATAAGGAATGTGGACATCTTAATTGCTAGGGTGAAAAATCTTAAGATAAACACACATAGAAACATACACGTAAAAATGGGAATTGATATGCAGGTTTTATAACCACAAGAATACAGGAAGGCCTTCAAGAAAAGTAAATATTAACATCAAAAGGTTTACCTTTTCAAAACACTAATTCCGATGTGCAAGTAAACAAAAAATAATGTTAAGTCACCTAAATGACTGAAGAAAGGCTCAAAGTTTTTGTTTTATTACCATCATATCCAGTTTGAGGACAAGTTTTCAGATTTACAGTGATAATGAAGCACACACCTTTTAGAGTTTATACATAAAAGGCACCAAAGCATTACATATACACAAAACACGACTACAGATAATTTTGAGGAAAAAGCAACGGAACTGTTCTGCATGAACTGAGACTAATTTTCTCAGAATATGAATTGATAAGGTAAGCAAGAGACAGTGGTAATTGGAAGTATTGCAAGATTTCCATTAAAAGTAAAAAAAAAAGTTAGGATGTATATTTTTCACAGGCTATTCCTTGATAATCCATGGGTAACTTGTGTTATAAATTACTGTACTAGTTTGGGACATGCTCAAGCTGACTTGCCCCAAACAGTAGAGTTAGAAACGTGCCAGGGGATTCCAATTCAATCCCATCAAGGTGGCATGTATCAATGCCATCTCACTAGTCCAGGTGATCAATTTCTGTTCACAGTTGATCATAATGATAGGACTAAGAGTCAAAGGGATCACATAAACAAGACTAGTGTCTGAAAATACTAACCGATGGAATAAAAAAAGGGAGAGAACAATCCAACATGGGAAGCGGGATAGGATACACAGCAGCCTCATAGAATGGCAGATGTCCTAAACAGCACTCTGGCCTCAGAATCAGCCCTTAAGGCATGCGGATCCAGCTGAAAAGCCCATGAGAGTATTTTAGGCATGGAAAGCCAAGACACTTTGGCCAAAAAAAAAAAATGACCTAAATGAAAGATCTCTGTGAGTGAGATCCCAGTGAAAAGAACAGGTCATCAAAGAAGGAGGTACCTTACTCTGAAGGGAGGAGAGAACTTCCACTTTGACTATGACCCTGTCTAAATATGATCAGAGTCAGCGAACTCAAAAGGCTTCCATAGCCTTGGCAACTCATGACTAGAGCCTAGGGTGATACCTGATGCCATAAACAAGAGTGTCAATTTGTTAAGTCAACAACAGGAGTCACTGTGCACTTACTCCCCATGTAGGACCTCTGTCCTTAATGTGCTGTACATTGTGATTTAATGCTATAACTAGTACTCAAACAGTATTTTTCACTTTGTGTTTTTGTGTGGGTGCAAACTGTTGAAATCTTTACTTAGTATATGCTAAACTGATCTTCTGTATATAAAGAGAATTGAAAATGAATCTTGATGTGAATGGAAGGGGAGAGGGAGTGGGAGAGGGGAGGGTTGCGGGTGGGAAGGAAGTTATGGGGTGGGGGGAAGCCACTGTAATCCATAAGCTGTACTTTGGAAATTTATATTCATTAAATAAAAGTTAAAAAAAGCCATTGTAATCCATAAACTGTACTTTGGAAATTTATATTTACTAAATAAAAGTTAAAAAAGGAAGAAAATTAAATGACTGTACTTCAGAGATCATAGAGCTTGATGAGGTAGCCTTTGTTTTCCTTAAATATTGATATTGACTTATTTTCCAAGAAGATACTAAGAGTATTGGGTACACACCTGGTCAGGTATGGTATTTGACCTTAAACAATTAGTTGTTTAATTTGTGGAATTGGAACATTGCTTTAAAGTGAATATTCTAGTCCAGGTACTGGAGACTAGAATAAAAAGCTAAGGAAATTTTCCTACCTTACAAAGTCACTTGTCCATCGGAGCATAGCCTTTGCTTAGGTGAATTTTTTCAAGCAAAAGATTAGGATCAAATTATTATAAAACAGCAGACATGATTAAGTCTTTAGCAACAGCAAGAGCTAATAAATTGATTAGGACATTGAGGAAATATATGCAGATTTGTGAAGTACATACTGCACCACTTAGCTGAATGGCAGTTTGTTCCTGGTCTTGTGCAATGAAATGTTGCATACCTTGATGGAAACAAATCAAACATGAATAGAATAAAATGAATCCTTTCATTTACAGGTAACATCTTTAAGGCAAATAAAGATACTCAAAATGGAGTTTAATTGTAATGAAAATTGTTATTCTTGAAAAGTATATAATCAGGGCAGGCATTGGGGAGTGAAGGGTGAGCCAGCAGATAGGAGATTGCTCCTGCTCTTCCCCTCTGCTTCCCATCCTCTCTCCCTCTTCCTAGTTGTTTTTCTGTCTCTGTCATTTTCACTGTCTTTCAAATAAATCTTATTTTCAAAAATTCATTAAAGGCCATTTCACATGAATCTTACTGTTGAGTTGGATGCTCGACATCTTGGAACTACAAGGCTAGAAGTCAACATCAAGGGTATACCAAGAAATCATGAAAAATTGCATACAAATGGTATTTAACTTTCTGACTGTCCAGGAGAAAAGTAAATCTTGTTGCTTAGCCCATATCACTTTGGGTTTCTTTCCTGACGAATTACTTTGATTAGATCACCTGGCAATCCAGTACCAGAATGATGGCTCCTCCAGGGGAGAACAAAACAAAACAAAAATGGCAAAGGAATTGAACAGTAATTCTCACTGGTCTTTATCTTCTGTTTTTCTCAAGGTACATAGACTTTATCAGTTTTATCTTGATATAATCTTGCTCTCTGCAGCACAAATTTAGGTGAAGGAGAATTCAATCTAGCAAATATTTATATAACTGATACATAACTTTATCCTGATCAACAGCCTCCACTACTCCTGTTAAACAGCGATTCTCACTGATGAGTTCTCAAAGAAGGAGGGGGGCCTTTATATCTCTCTGAATCTTGGTCTGATATAAGAGATTTTTCATTAGAGGGGGCACTTAGGAATAATTGTATTTGAAAAGCTCCCTACATATATTGAATAGGAACATTGGACTGTAGACCAGTATGATTGCATTGGTTCTAAGAATTTATTTGCAGAAATAACTCTCTGGGAGTACATTTAAAAAATGTTGGGTTCTAAGCCCCAGAGTTTCAAGTCTTACAACTTTGAAATGGGGTCAGCGATTTCACATTTTTAATAAACTCCCAAGTGATACATACATAGATTCTTCAGGCCTACACTTGGAGAAACCGTACATTAATGTGTTTCCTTTTATCATAACTCTACAAGTCTTTGAATTTCGCTAGATTATATGTGAAAATGGACTGTAAAATAAATGTCGCAAGTCCCCACTGAAAAATATCACTTTATCATTATGTTGACATAAATGGATTTTGTGAGTAGTGTCTTGAATGTTGACCATTTAGAAACAGAATATTCTGCTCATCTGTTATTTAATGAAAGGTTCTTAGAATTGTTATTTCACTGAATAGAAGAATGAAGATTTGTTTGAGAATATTTAGTGTCCTTAAAATACCATTCATTTCTTCAAGAATCTTAATATTTTCCTAAAGATCTCTGATGGCAGGCAGAGAATCAGAGATCTCAGAATCTCCCAGGACTGCATTCTAAGTTTGGAAAAGCTCAGTGCATTTCTGGAGGAAACCAGTTCATGAGGTTCTAAATGAAAATCTATTGCATGCAGTCAAAGGACTGACATCTCTTCATTCTTGCTGACTTTCTGCCGAAAGCCACTTTCAGTACCTAGAAGATTCCACAGTCCCATTCCACCTTGCCCTTTTATTGGTGCCCTCATGAGATGGAAGCTTAATAATTCAAAGTCAGCATAAAAATACTTTATTCCAGTTGGCCAAGTTAAACTTACATGTGGGGGCTTCACAAGGTTCATGCAAAATGCACATCATAAATAGGTTATGAATGGATTTCAAAAACTATTTACACTAAAATTTATCTTTTAATTCCACTTTCCACAAGCTGTTTGAAGTACCCTCGCATAAAGTAATGTTGACACCTTTGCCCAATCATATAACCTTATCAATACTAATGACCTTTGTCCTAGGGATGAGGTGGTTAACGTATTTACTATTGTTTAGGCTCTAGTTAATCCTAAATTATTCAAGGTTATATCATACAATCATATAATTAAGGTTTTTAATATTTTCACGTGGTGTCTCCTAGCCTCCTCATAATATGAGTTAGCCATTATTTTTTCCAAAAGCATCATTTATAAAGAAAGTAACAAAGAAGCTGTGTGAGTGCAGGGATTTGTGTATATATACAAATCATATTTTGAAGTATCAATTATAATCAGTTCAAGTTGGTACTGTGAAAGCTGCCAGAGTTTTGTAGATGAAATGTTTCATAGATTTCTTAGAGTCATGGACATTCAAGTATTCCGAAATAATAGACTTACTCTGCTTTTAATGTGATGCTGCTAGAGAATTTATATTGCATATAACATTATTAAAAGCCCCTCCTTATGGTTTGCCTTGAGGGAGGTAAAATCAAAGTTAGATTCCTTTAGACTTCTCTGTGAATTCAATGTATTTAAAACAATAAGTTTTCTTTGGGAGGGGATAAAATAAAATAAATCATATCCGATGAAAGGGAATATGCATTAGGCCAAAAAAATTCATTGCATAGTCTACTTGACACTTGAGTCCTTTAAGAAAACTGATTTGTGGATATCTGTGTACAAACATATATCTGTTTGCACCAATCTGTTTTTCTCTTTCCATCTATTTCACTCATCATTTCCAAGCTAGCTCAGTGGCAGAAGGAATATTTCAGCATCAAGAAATCTTTTTTTTGTTGATGTTATAGCATTTCCTCTCTTATATCCTAGAACGTATTGTGTGAGAAGGTATTCACTATAGGCATTTGTTGTTGGTAGTCCTTATCCTAAGATACTTTTGAGTCCCTGTTCAGGGATTTAATTCACTCCATCTTTGTATTTGGACATTGTGTCTCACCCTTCTTTCCCGTTCTATTGCTTTGTTCCAACATAGCACATTTTCTGTAATATATTTTCGATCAGTTTTTCATTCAGAACATACAAACATCAAAAGTATTAGGTCATCTCTAGCCTTTTTCATAGTAAAATTGTCACAGCAGTTCTATGATTTAAGAAAGTAGCTTTTATCTACCTTTCAATGTAGAGTTTTTTGTGTTCCAATTCATTTTTCCTGTTGTTACCACTATTACCTGAGCTTGTTTCCCACCCTCTTGATGTTTAAATATTTCAGAATTTTTTTCTTTGAGTACTTTTTTATTAGAAGACCATTAAAGTATTAGTTTGACTTAGTTTGCACATGATGCTCTGGTAAATGAGGTGATATCATGGAAGAAATAGCAGACACCAAGAATGTTGAAAGAGCTGTATGCACAGCCTGAGTCTGTGACTGCTTAGCTGTATTTCTATACACTAAAAACTTAATCTGGCTTCCTTATTTACGTGATAAAACAATGATCACTTTCTTCAGATAGTCATTGTGAAGAACAAACTGAATAATGTCATGCATAGAGAGTCTGGAAAATAGGTAACACCTAAAATATGATGGCTACTATTATTTTTATTATTTTGTTTAATTTTTGATTGTGTTCAGCAAGAAATAATTGGCCTGCTCTACCACTTATTTAAGCAGGTTGCAAATATTTTTTGATATTGTCCCTGATTGCCTCATAGGGCTGGGAAAACTATTCACAGCTTTCTTGTTTTCTCTGTGTGACAGAAATAAACCATCTAACTAGGGAGTCAGGATGGCTATTAGCTGATTAGCTTTTGCTGAAGATGTTGACCTTACAGCAATCTATAAATACTTGATGGTGGTTGTTATTTATTTTTTCAAATGAAGCCTCTGTTGGGGTTTTATTGGATGAGTTAGGAGTTCTGTGTGTTTATGTGACTATATAAATGGAATTACAAAGTGAATTTCAGCAGAAGATTTTTGGCATCAGCTACCATGCATCTATTCCCTTCAAGCAATATCTTCTTATCGTTTTATTTTTTTAGGAGCCTTTTTAGCATGTCTGTGACAACCCTTCCCCCAAGCTAATCAGGGAGCGACAGAATAGTGGCGGCTGTTAAAAATGGTATTCTAGAATATCTGGCTTCCCTTAGGGAATCATGTTGACATTTTATCAGGCTGTGTCTAGTATTCTATGGAGCTTTTACTTAGATTTTAAAGTTAAAATTTATAATCAATTTTTTATATCTTCACTTATAGAGAGCCATTAATATATTTTATGTTGTAGTTCTACATAGTTTTAAGACAAGGATGAGAGATGGCAAAATTGAAAGCTACAATTTACAAACATCCCTCTTGAGCACATTTCTGCATGTGAGAAAGAATAATACGGATTATGGAAATGTGTGAATAGTTGGGGATTAACACTTATCAGTTATTTTTTTCTAATGTCCATTTTGACCATGAAGCATTATACTAATTAAATGAATACTAAAGGGCGTTAGCTCAGGCAACCATGTAGCTCCATCTACAGTATCAACACATCAGAACTGCCTTTTACATTAGGATCTTATGATTTTGACCAGGTTGGATTTCTAGGGAAGCCAGGATACTGGAGCTTCTAATGGGTCTTCCACGTGGGTGCAGGGGCCCAAGGACTTGAGACATCATCTACTGCTTTCCCAGGGTATAAGAGAGAGCTGGATTAGAAAGGGAGCAGCCACGACTTGAACTGGCACCCATATGGGATGCAGGCACTTCAGGTGGCGGCTTTACCTGTTATGCCACAGTGCTGGCTGCCATGTATTTCTTAAGCACAGTTTTAGGAATATAGTGATTCTTTATCCCATACAGCCCTCTCACTTCCACTCCCACCCATCAATTATAGCAAATAGAAACAGAATATATTACAAAATGTAACTGAAACAAAAGACTATATCAAACCAATATGTAGGGGTATTGGTATAGAGCCTAAAATCAATAAAATCCAATCCTCCAGTAGGAACAGAAACAAGGAATCCTTCAGGTGCACAATATTATCATAGAAACACAAGAAACTTCAACAGCACAGTAAGCTGACTCTGAAACAGGATCAAGATCCTGCATTAATGCTGGGGTTTGAAGAAAGGAAGATTGTTGAAATGCCTGAAAAAGAATTGAAAAGAATGATCATAAGGCTACATAAAAATACAGAGGAACAATTAAATGAAGTTAAGAAATCAATTCATGCCATGGAAAAGAAATTCAGCAAAGAATTAAGATATTGCAAGAGAACTAAATAAACATTAGCAATGAAGTGCTTAGTACATCAAATAAAAATACAAGATAAGCATAACAATACACTAGATGAGATTCAAGAAAAAATGCATCAATGATTTTATTTTTTTAGGCAATAAATCATTTAGTACTTTTTGTGTGTTAGAAGTACTGCTGGACACACACCTCTTCATATGCATTATTTCATTTAGTCTTTTTTTTTAAACTTTTATTTGCATCAATGATTTTAAACTTAAGAACTAAAACCATCAAAGTATTATAGGAAAATATAGGGGAAATGATGCTAGACAGTGACATAGGCAAAAACTTCTTGTGTAAAACTCCAAAAATACATGCAATAAAATTAAAAATAGACAAGTAGATTTATACCAAATTAAGCAGCATCTGGACAGAAAAGGGAACAATTAAAGTAATGAGACAAGTGACAGATGGGAAAAATATTTGCAAAATATGCATCTGATGAAGGAGTAATATTCAGATTATATAGGGAGCCCAAGAAGCAGAACAAACATGCAATCCAGTTAATACGTGTGCAAATGGTGTGAATAGTCATTTTTCAAAGGCTGGACTACATATTGCCAACAGATACATGAAAAAATGCTCAGAGTCACTAGCCATCATGAAAATGCAAGCTGCTCAGCTTGCGAAGAGGGTATCATAATACATTATTTATAGGAATGCAAATTGTTGCAACCATTATGGAAATATGTATGGAGTGTTCTCGGAAAACTAAATCTACCATGTGACCCGGCTATCCCAATTTTGTGAAAACAGCCAAATAAAATGAAGTCAGCTTATGAAAGAGTTATTTGTGGTTCCATATTTGTAGGAGGTCAATTCACAATAGCAAAGATTAGGAATTAACCTAGATGTCTTTCAAAGTGATGACTGGATAAAGAAAATGTGGTATACACAGGAGGGAATGTGTATACATAGGAGGGAATATTAGCCACAAAATAATAAAATCTTCACTTTTGCATTAAAATGGACATCATTATGGCGAATGAAATAATCCAATATCACAAAGAAAAGCATAGAATATAAATATTGTGTCAATGCAATATTGTTTAAGTTACAAATATTATTTCATTGACTCAGACCATGTGTCAATACATCCTTCTTTCCCCCACTTTATGCTCATCTTATTAATCCCTCACTTTGTGATATTAATATTTCTGATTTCAAGAAAAAATAAAAATTTTAAAAATAAAAACAACAAATGATGGTGAAGTTGTGTAGAAAGAAAAGTATTATATGCTGTTGCTGGTAATGTAATTCAGTGAAGCCCCTGTGGAATATAGTATGGAAACTTCCTAAGACAAAAAAAGTAGAAATTGACTTGTCATAATCTATTAGGTATAGAGCCAAAAAACATGAAGTGATTGTTATAAAAGAGATAACCTCTTCCACCATGTTTATAGCAGCAGTTTTCACAGCCAAAATATGAAACAACCAGTCTACCATCAGACAACTAGATAATGAAAATTATATATATAAAACATATTTAAAATATATATATGAATGTTATTCAGATATAAAACATAATGTAATTCTGTTACTTGCAGCAAAATGGTTGCTACTGAATGGTATCATATTTAGTGAAATAAGCCAGACACAGACAGATACCACCTAGCTAGGTAGCTAAAATTAAAGGAAAGCAGTAGGAAGGCCTGATTTTATCAGTTTTACTATAAATATAGTATTTTGGTAAATTTTAAGTATTTTAAAACATTCATAGGAATAATATACTACAATGATTTTAATGGCTTTGTGACTATTTAATATTTATATGAGTGAAGAAAAAAATATTCCTTTACTACACAGTAAGGGTTTCTTCTTTGAAAAGTTTTATTTGATCTTCTTTCATATAAATTTAACTCAATAAATATTTCCTTCAAGGAATAATATAAAAATCTTGTTTTACTGATAATATACTGTAAATATGAAATAAAAACTCATTTATGTGTGTATATTATTTGTTTTTAAATCATCAGAAAACTTTAGGCTTTCATGAGCTATTCCTAGGACATTGATCATGGGGCAATATTTAAATTAACTCAATTGATTAATTCCCCTGATATTTTCAAGCTGATGTTCAGTACAATATATGAGGGAATTACAAAAATTTGTGGAGGTGATGTTCTGGCACAGCAGGTTAAGCCTCCCCTTGTACACTGGCATCCCTTCCTGTACTGGAGTGCCAATTTGAGACCCGGCTACCCTGCTTATGAACCAGTTTCCTGCTAATGTGTCTGGGAATACAGCAGAATATGGCCTAAGTACTTGAGACCCTGCCACAGATTTGGCCTGTCCCAGATCTGGCTTTTTTTTTTTTTTAAGCAATTTGGTGAGTGAACACCCGGGCAGATTTCTCTCCTTTTCCATCTCTGGAAATGTGCTTTTCTTATTTTTGTGTGTGAGTGTATTTTTATTTTTCATTTTTTATTTTCATTTTAATTAGTATTTAATACTTCATACATGCAAGTCTAAGAATAAAATGATTTTCCCCTCTTCCCTCCCTCACACAGTATTTCATTATTTTTTATTTTTGATATAACATTTTATATTTACATTATAGTAAAGAAGCTTAACATATCACCAAATAGAAATTTTAACACTAAAAAGCAAAAAGACCTGAATGGGAATATAAACAAAGACTATACACAATAGTTGAATGTATAAATGACCATTTATGTCAATTAGTGATTCATAATTTCTTCCAATGAAATTTACACAATGACCATGTAACATCTAAATATTTTTCTGTGGTTATAATAACTAAGTTCATTTAAATTTTAAGCCATTTCTTCTCAACAGTTTATGAACAGGAATAATTCTATTCAATTGCTATGCAAATAGTTATAAATGACATTTTTTATACTCTATTACTTACCACAGATCAGGGAAAACATGCTATTTTCTTTTCAGGACTTGTTTATTTTGCTAAGTATAGTAGTGTTTTCCAGTTGTATCTATTTTGTCTCAAACGATATGATTTCATTCCTTTTTATAACTGAGTAATATTCCATAGTATATATGTACCATCTTTTCTTTCAGCTTAGTAAAATTTTTTAAAGTTGTAGAAAAATGGAATTGACAAGTAAGTTTTATTTTGGTATGAAAGAGTTTTGAAATTCATGCTTTTTTCATAATGTACATTTTCCACACACTTTTGGAATATTCCTCATGTTTATTTGTTTTGAAAAATTTTTTACTAGAATAAATTATCTTTCCTATTTTCCACCAAATTTTTGAAAAACTCCACTTAGTTTAGTTCCTAAGAGGAAAAAGAATCAAACTCTCAAGAATACCTATGCTGATATACACACAGACACACACAAATAATCTTCCACAGAAATTTCACCTGTATTTCTTCTCCGTATTCTTAATAAAATATCTTCTGATTTAAAATTATCTCATCATTAATGCAATTCCAGTTGTTTAAAAATTTAAGTTACAAGGAGTTCCACTAAAAGTTAAATTAAAACCTAATGCTCCCTTTACATTGCCTTCTCCTATTTCTTTAGTGTTCTTGTTATCTATTTATTCCTTTATTCCTCTTTTGTTATTTAATTTTCTTTAATCTTAAATTTTAAAAATATGCAGGAGAGGGAGAGAGACAAAGACAGGGATAGTGAACTCTTATCTGCTGATTCACTTTTCAAATATCCACAAAGGCAAATGCTAGCCTGGAACTGGAGAGAGAAACCAGAAATAAAATTCAGGTCTCCCAAGTGGGTGCCAAGGACACAATTTTATGAGCCATTATAACCACTTATTAGGGGTTCTGTTGTTCAGATGCTGGAATCAGGAGCGTGAACCAGAAATGAAATCCAGGAACTCTGTTGTGGGATACAAATATCTTAACCTTTAGGCTAAATGCTTGCTCAGTATTTATTTTTATTTTCTTGTTATGTGTAAGAGCCCCTTGCTGTATTATCAGAATAGAAAAAGACAATAGATCTTAATGTAGCTTTAGTGTAGTTGCATTCTAATATTTCTAAATAGGTTCTCAATCCTTAAACTTCAAATTTACTCCCATATTCTTTTTTTTTTCAGGGTGTCTGTCTCACACAGTTTATTTTAACAATAGGTAATAAGAAATCAAATTTAACAGTCTATACAGTGATCCAAAGTTCATATTTATAAGTAATCAACTTTAATTGCATGACTTACAACAGTTGAGGGTTTTTGCTTTCTATTTTCAAGTTTTACAGAAAGTGTGTGTGTCTGTGTGTAGAGGGACAGGGTAAGAAGAAAGCAAGCAAAGAAGAAACCCCAGGGACCTTGTGCATGTTAAAATCATCCCACCGGAATCGTTTCTTACCTTCTTTTTAATTTTTTTCCTTTGTTAGATGTAAAAATAACAAAAAAATTCTTTCAAGAAACAGAAACCACACTATATAATACATCAATTTGGCAGCTGCCCCTGTATATTTTGAAATAGTCATTTTCTCTCTAATGTACAAATTATTTTAATTCTTGAAGTTTACTCCCATATTCTAACACAATAATCAGAATCTTGGTTTCATGTATGTCTTGTATACCTGACCAGGAATAACATGACAGAGCATGAGTCTCACTGATTTTTACATACTTGTAGAGAGAACTGAGTGCTAAACATGTATTTAAAGAGCTTTCAGTCCTTCAGCATGTAATTTTGGGAGAGGCTGTTGTATCATCCATGATAACCACTATCCACATGGGTTGAGCCCTTAAAAATGTTATTAGCCTGAACTGAGATATGCTATAAAACTAAAATGCAGCAGTTATCATTCTGGTACAGTGGGTTAAGCTGCAGCTCGTGGTGCTGGCATCCCACATAAGTGCCAGTTCAAGTCCCAGCTGCTCTACTTTTAATTTAGCTCCCTGATAATGCTCCTGGGAAAGCAGTGGAAGATGGCTCTACTTGGGCCCTTACCGCCCATGTGGGACCTGGATGGAGTCTCTGGTTCCTCACCTTGGCCTGGCCCAGTTGCCGCTGTTGTGGCCATTTGGGGAATGATCAATGGATTAACATCTCTTTTCTCTTTGCCTCCCAGTTTCTTTATGATTCTCCATTTCAAATAAGTAAATCTTTAAAGAAAGTTAAAATACATCCTAGATTTCAATGACTAAACAAATCTTTAAAGAAAGTTAAAATACATATTAGATTTCATTGACTTGGTATGAAAAAAATGATATAAAATATCTCAATTTTGTATGTTTAAATGATATTTTATTAATATCAAGTTGAGTGGAGCATATTATGTCTCATTTTTTTCCTTTTGATAATTTTGGTTACTTTTGACTTTTTTTGTACAGACTGATTATCAATCTACACTGAACACTTTTTGGTTTTGAAAAACTTTTAATTAATATTGAATGAATGCCAGAAGGTATTGTTTAAACATATGGAGAATCTAGAGGGAAACCATAAGATCTCTTTCCCTGAACCTGTGGAGCTCTAATCCAAATAACCACCCTTGGCAAAAAAGAAGAAAGAAGAAAAAGTTATATAGCCATGTAAAACTTCCCAGATTCCCCTCACCATAAATCAAAATAAATCAACTTTCAATAAAAGCCACTAAAGAATTTCTTATAAAGCTTACAGGTATTTATTTTTCAGAAAACATTCTTGAACTTGGATTTAAAGAAAAAAAAAAAAAAACACCTGTCCATAACTGGTTTCCTTGTGGTGTGACTCCAATTTCAAGCGGTCATGGAAAAATAACTGGTGTTTTAAAACAGCTGGAAACAGTTTAGGGAGAAATAGTTATTACATCTAAGAAAACAGTCATTTGGTCATTTTCTATGAATAATGAAATTTTCATTCCTAGTGGTTACTTCAGTAGTGGCTTCAATGTTCCTCTTCAGAATGGCTGATAACTTTCTTATCATTACCAAAAGGAGTGGCCTCATTTATTTGCACGTTGTAATTATGAAGTCTAGGTGCTACATGAGTCCCCTGGTTATATCCAAGGAAACAGTCACTATAGCCAGTAAAACTTAGAGGATTATTATTGACGTTCTGGAAATTACTATTGACTTGATCAGAGAAGTTAAGTCCTTCATTGATGACTGAGAAGGGAACAGGAACAAGCATGGGAGAAACACATCCCCCTTCTCCGATAGCTCCAAAGACACCTGGCATTGGCCCCCCAACAAGTGGGTTTGCGGCACAAATAGCAGGATTTGCTCCGAAAACATTTGGATCTGCTATGCAAACTGCTGCATTAGCTCTGAAAACATCTGGGCTTGCCACGCAACCTGCTGGATTCGCTCCAAAATCATTTGGGTTTGCCCCACAAACATATGGATTTGTTCCAAAGCCATTTGGGTTTGCTGCATCAGCACTTGCTCCAAAAATATTTGGATTTGCCATGCAAACTTTGGCGTTTGTTTCGCAGACATGTGGGATCTGCCCGCGTTGATATGGGTTTGCCCCCTGAACATATGGATTTGCCCCGAAAACATTTGAGATTGCCCCACAGTAGTGTGGGTTTGCTCCAAGAAGGTGTGGGGTTGTGCCGCAAACATTTGCAGTTGCTCCGCAAACACTCGGTATTTCTCCCCACATATTTGGGATTGCCTTCCAATCATTCTGAAACACCTCGGGACCCTTTTGGATTGCGCTGTGAGCTCCACTTGCATTTGATCTTCCTTTAAATTCACAGCCTCCTCCCCTGGTGCTGTGTGACCCAACAAATGGAAAATCTCTTCCACCCTTGTGTGGACATCTCCGATTTTCTGTCACAGCAGCAATTTTAATTTCACAGCGCCCAGAGCCAACTAGATGGTACCTCGTTTCTAACAGCTTTCTCACTGGTATCTCACTAGTGTACGTGATGAAACAGAAAGCTTGTCTTGTTTTTGTTCTTGGGCACACTGGAAGCTCAATACTCTCAATCTCTCCAAAGTTCCCAAAGTACTCTCTGATTTTTACTTCTGAAGTATGAGGGTTCAACCCGCCTACAAAAACCTTTTTACGGGGGAATTTAGGTTCCATGGCTCTTGCCCTTTTTATATCTATTTTCCTTCCATCTAATTTGTGCTCTTTCACTTGGAGCACCTTTTCAACAGCAGCAGAATCTTTGAAAAGCACGAATCCAAACCCTTTGGATAGTCCTGTGTCTGGATTGAGTTTAATCATTATATCTAAGATTTCGCCGAACTGAGACAAATAGTTAAGAAGAGTTTCCTTACTGATATTGTACGGGAGTCCTCCGACGAACAGTTTATTGTCATCTTGCTGAGTCTTGGTGGCCTCAATCCTGAATCCTTCAGGCAGTTTTTCCTCTTCAAGTTTACTCAAAGCAAAGCTGATGGCGTCCAGGGTACCTCTTTGGGCGGCCATCACAGCGATGTTCGCGAAATGTGTGGCTGTGCGACAGCTCGGCAAAGACGAAGTGGAATACGGGAGTTCGGCGACCGGAAGTGACGAAACAAGCATAGTGACTTGGCAAGACGCTGTTGAATTTTAAAATGGGCACTAACGATTTCACATGTTACTGTAACTGTATTTGCCCGCGAACGTGGGATTACGTCTGGGCGTGGTTTCCATACCCTTAAAGTAGTAGCTTTCGAAAAAGAAAGTTTGCTGTGTCAGTAGAAACTAATCTTTCATCCGTTAAGTTTAAACCTCTTTTTGTTTTCATAAAACAATTGTCTCATAATAGTGCCAGAGACATCTAGCCAGCAGTTTGTTTGTAGCATCTCTGAGGTAATTTACATATTTCTTTCAGATATGTGGGGGCAGGTTTGGGAAAAAAGATGAGCTCTAGAATAGGAACATATGCTGTAGGCAAAGGAAGATGTGGTTTTGGGGGTTATCCTAAATGGGTTTCAAAAATATTTTTAATAACTGCTTTGCTGACAATTTATATGGCATGCAATTCACTGTTTTGAAGTTTTAAGTGTATTTCCAGAGTTTTATAATCATTATCACAGCCTAACTTTAGAAGATGTGTGCCCCTTCTAAGAAACTGTATTCCATTAAGCAGTAACTACTGATTTCCCTCAAACTTGATCACACAATATGTGATTTTTTTTGTGTCTGCATTATTTTGTCTTGCCATATGGGATATATTTCTGTTATTCATTTTTCAGGACTAAATAGTGTTCCACTGTATGGCTATACCACATTTGGCCAGCCTTTATTTTAGGATATTGTTTCATATTTGCATCTTAAAAATAAATGTAAGAGATTTTTCTGGCAGTTATCTGTCTATCTCACTTTTGGTATGGTCAGTGAGTACAGCTTTCACAATTGTCCATCTTACAGAGATGACATTTAATATGAGGGAATTTCAAAGTGTTTCCAGGAAATGGAATTAGTTGATATATTTATTTTAGTGCAAAAGTTTTGAAAACCATGTCTAATTTTTCATGATAAGTATTTTTCATGAGATTTTTCAAGCCCCCCTTATGTGTTTAAGCTCTCCTGTGTTTAAACAACAAAGCTCAAAATTTGAATATTCCCATTTGTTATTTCACCCTCCATCATTATCTGTTCATAAAATCAAGTACTTTGTGTCTTCTTCAAAGACCTGTAAATTTGAGGAACACTTTTTTTAATTCCTCCATAGCAAATTTCACATCCTCTTTCATAACTGGACTGAATTTCCAAAATTGCTCATTTTTTCCTGTCCATAAATATTGATTTTACATATTTTCACATTACAAATTAAATTATTTTTCAGCAATACTTTCAACTTTTCTAAGAAATACATAAAAATTTACCATTATATTGTAAAATTTAGTTATTAAATATAGTCAGAGTTGTAAAGCAGACATCTCTATTAATTTCTGAAAATTTTCATTAAAGGAAGAAATATAGAATGGTTACCTGTGACGCCAGCTTCTCATATGAGTGCTAGTTCAAGTTCTGTCTACTACACTCTGATCCATTTCTCTAATGTGCATGTAAAAGCAGCAGAAGGTGTCCTGAGTACTTTAGGCCTCTGTCACACACATCCAAGATCCAGATAGAGTTCTAAGCTCCTGGCTTCAGCCTGGACAAGCCATGGCTGTTGAGGTCATTTGCCGGGTGAATCAGCTGATGGAAGTAGGAAGATTGATTTTTTTCTCTCTTCCTCTCCTACCATAGTAAATATGGTGTACTTAACTGATTGTCAGCTAAAATCTGAGATTAAGTAACAGAAACTTCAAATTGACACTTAAGTCCCAGAAGCCAAATTGATTCATGAATGATTTATTTGAGAGAGTCACAGAGATGGAGAGACAGATTTTTCATCCACTGGTTCACTCCCCAAATGGCCGCAACTGCCAAGGCTGGGCCAGGATGAAGCCAGGAGCTAGGAGCTTCATTGGTCTCCCATGTGGGTACAGGGACCCAAGCACTTGGCCATCTTTGTCTGCTTTCCCAGGTGCATCAGCGGGGAGCTGGATCAGAAGTGGTCAGCTGGGACTCAAATTGGTGACTGTGTAGGACGCTGGTGCTGCAGACAGCCGCTTACCCCACTGTGTCATTGTTGGCCCCCTTGTATTTATTTAAAAAAAAAACCATTTACTTACACATTTATGTGGCAGAGAGGGAGAAACTGATGTTGATCTTCCATTCCCTTGTTGATTCCCCATATGGCTTCAATGACCAGGTCTGGATGACCCTCACCAGGAGCCAGGAACTCCTTCCAGGTCTCCCACATGGGTGGTGGGTGGTGGGTGGCAGGTGCCAAGTACTTGGGGGCATTTTCTGCGTTCCCAGGTGCATTGACAGGGAACTGGATTGGAAGTAGAGTAGCTGGGAAACCATTTCTTATGTGGGATACCTGCATCCTATGTGGCAGCTTAACCTGCTGAATCCCCATGCTCTTCTTGTTGTCTTCCAGACCTATGGTGGCATAGAAGATAAAAGGGTAGTGGGTTATCTCCTGTTCTGTGGCTAAAAATACTGGCCCTTAGTAAGATCATTAATAAGAAACTGGTCCACCCTTCTGAACCCATTATTGGCTGTTTTCTTTACAGTAGAAACAATCTTTTTAAATGAAGCAAAGTATTTCTTGGGTAAGTCTCTGTGAGTGTATGTGTGTTTGTGTGTAGAAATCTGGAGGTTGGAGCCAGTATTGCAGCACAGTTGGATGCTGGCATCCCATATGAGTGTGTATGTAAGTCCTGGCTGCTCTACTTGGAATCCTTCTGCCTGCTAACGTTCCTGGCCAAGCAGTGGATTTCGTCTAATTACTTGAACCCCTGCCAGCCACATGGGAGAACTGGATGGAGTTCCTGCCTCTTGGCTCCTGCTCAGTCCAGCCCCTGACTTTGCAGCCATTTAGGGAGTGAACCAGAAGATGGAAGATCTCTCTGTGTCTTTTTCTCCTGCCATCCCGCCTCTGTCTGTCTCTGGTTGTCTGAAATTCTACCTTTAAAATAAAATAAATCCAAGTAAAAAGAAATAGGGAGGCTGGTCTCTGGTTCTGTTGCAAGCTCTGTGATCTTTGACATCATTTCACTTTAACTTTGCTTCCTTCTGTTATGTAATTAATTTTTTTTTCTGCTACACAGCCTTTAGTCTTCCAATTTTAGTGTTCTGCTTTTAAAAATCAGCAAGTTTTCTTCTTAATACCAGAGTTTCTTACAGACTAGTGGTCTTACTGAAGGCTTTCTTGAAAGTTACATGTAATGTAACAAAGAACCCAAACTGTATACCTTATTTGTTCAGAATATACTGCTATAGGATGCCATAAACTGCCTGATTCCCCTGGATCACTGCTCATAAATGTAACCATATGGCAAAATCTGCAACTCACTTTATGTTGTGTCTCACCATACTTCATAATTCCTGTGTGTGATTATAATTTACTATTTATTTCCAATATTTAAAGACCAAGGATTTTAGGCCTTACCTGAGATTCCTCTAACTTTCAAGAGATTTTGATCAATGCCTTATTCTCTCAAAGCTATTTTGAACCATTTAGGTTAAACGACAAGAGGAATAGCAAATGTCTCAGATTTAACACAAGAGAATATGGACAAAAGTATCTTCATAAAGGTTTTATATAGTTTTTCTTTTTAGTTTTTTGAATTGAAGTGTGGGTTATAAACCACTAAGGAACAATATTGTTTATATAATTCAGATAGCAAAAATGTTTTCACTTTTTCAGAGTAACCATCTTTTATGTATATGTTTTTCCATATTATTTTTTGAATATATTTTTAATATTATTAAAGTATACAAATTTCAAGTATCTACTATATAGAGATTCAGGAACCTAGTGATAGTTTTGCCACCCTACCCTCCCTGTCTCCCACACTCCCACACTTCCACACTTCTTCCTCCTCCCTCTCCTATTCAAATTCCTAATTCTTACAGAAATCTGTTTTCAGTTTACCTTATGCCCGTAATATTAATTCTATACTAATTAAAGAATTCCACAAATATTATGAAGACAAATCCACTGTTCCTCAACAATCGAGATAAATGTTAAAAATCATCGAATTTGAAAATGTCAATTTCACTTTTATAAATTACTTTTTTATGTGCTCTCTTAGTTATCCCATATCAGAAAAAGCATACGGTATTTATTTTTTTAAGACCAGCTTATTTCACTAAGTATAATGGTTTCCAGTTGCATATATTTTGTTTTTAAAGACAGGATTTCATGTTTTTAACTGCTGAGTAGTTGTCTTTTTGGGTCTGGCATATTTCACTAAGCATAATCTCCACGCTGTCTTCCATAATTGTTGTACTTATCATAAGTACTTATCATTTTTTAATTTTTGGATGACAGCCATTCTAACTGGCATGAGGTAATACGTGATTGTTCTTTTTATTTACATTTCCCTGATGTCTAGTGATCCTGAACATTTTTTCATGTGTCTGTTTGCCATTTGTATTTCATCCTTTGAAAAATGCCTATTCATTTCCTTTGCCCATTTCATAACTGAATTATTTGTTGTGTTGTCTCAGAGTTTGAGGACATAATGTATTCTGGATATTAATCCTTTATCAGATGCATAGTTTGCAAATATTTTCTCCCATTCTCTTTTGGCCGTGTCCCTTTATGATTGTTTCTTTTGCTGTGCAGAATTGTCTTAGCTTGATGTAATCACATTTGTCTATTTTTAATTGATTGATTGTGCTTCTGGGTTTTTTTTTCCAAGAAGTCTTTCTCTATGCCAATGTGTTGTGGTGTTTACCCTATGCTGCCCTCTAGTAATTTGATGGTTTTACATCTATAGTTTATTTCCTTGGTTCACTGTGTGTTGATTTTTATTATAAGTTGTAGTATATTGGTCTTGCTTCATACTTCTGAATGCATAGATCAAGTTTTCCCAAAACTATTTCATGAAGAGAACAGCCTTTCTTCTGGGAATGATTTTAACTCATTTTTCAAAGGTAGGTAGTTAGGTATTTGTGGATTAATTTACGGGGATTCTATTCTTTTCCATTTGGCCCTATGTCTGTTTTTGTGTAAGTACCACACTCTATTGATTATAACAGCCCCATAGCATGTTTTGAAATCTGATATTGTGATGCTTCTGGCTTTGTTTCTATTTTTTAAAATCTCTTTGTGTATTCTGGGTCTCTTATGTTTCCATATGATGTTTTGGATTTTTTTTTTCCTAGCTTGGAGAAGAATGTCCTTGGTATTTTTAATGGAGTCGAATTGAATCTGTAAATTGCTTTCCACTGTTCGTTCAGGAAAATGTTGTCTCCATACATACAGTTTTCTAGTGCTTTATTCATCCTAATTTCAAGCTGTATTCCATATTGGTTAGAAAAGATAAAAATACACCTGATGCAATTAAAATTTTTTTATTTAAAATTGTTGAGACCTGTTTTATGGTTTAGTGTATGATATATCTTAGAGAATATTCCATGTACTAACAAAAAGAATCTGTATTCTAAAACTGTGTGTTGAAATGTTCTATAAGTATCAATTAGATACTTTTGTTAGATAGTAAAGTAAAGCTCTGTTGTTCCTTTATTAATCTTTTTTTGGGTCTGGTTGATCTGTCCAAAGATGAAAGTGGGTTATTAAATTTCTCTGTCACTATTGAAGCTTATATCTCACTTAAGATCCATTAACTGTTTTTGTAAATAGCTGGGTTTCATTAATCATTTTATAATATCCTTCTTTGTCTCTTAACAGTTTTCTTGAAGTTTCTTTGCTTTGAATTTTTCTATTTCTGCTTGTTTTAATTTCCAGTTGCCTGGAATCAGTTTTGCGATTTTTTCATGTTCTGGTTATGTGTTACCTTTATTTGTGAATAGTGCTTACAGTAGGAAGTGTATTTATGGATTCCATTTTTAATCTACTAATCCAGGCTTTGTATCTCTTTTTTTTGAAAAATTGAATACATTTTCTTTCAAGGTTGTTATTGATAAATAATGACTTGGCTTTGCCATTTTTTCTCCATGAATATTCCTAATGTTTGTTTTGAATCTCCTTTGTTCTTTTTGTTTTCTGCCTTCACATTCTTTTGGATGATGATTACGTTTCTTTGTTTCTGTGTGTAGCACATCCTTAAGTACCATTTGTAAGGCTGACCATGTAGTATTAAATTTTCAATTTTTTCTTCTCTTTATTTGACCTGTTTAATAAATGAGAGCTTCAAGACTTAAGAATAACTGTGTATTAATTACAGAGTTAAACCAGTCATATTAAGTAGATCAGACAAAAAAAACTACTAAGAGGGATAATGTATTAAGTTGTTCATTAACAGGGCTATGCTGATCAAGTCACCGTTTCCCATAGTGTCGATTCCACTTCAACAGGTTTCCTTTTTGGTGTTCAGTCAGTTGTCACCGATCAGGGAGAACATATGGTATTTGTCCCTTTGGGACTGGCTTATTTCACTCAGCATGATGTGTTCCAGATTCCTCCATTTTGTTGCAAATGACTGGATTTCGTTGTTTCTTACTGCGGTATAGTATTCTAAAGAGTACATATCCCATAATTTCTTTATCCAGTCTACCGTTGATGGGCATTTAGGTTGGTTCCAGGTCTTAGCTATTGTGAATTGAGCTGCAATAAACATTAGGCTGCAGACCGCTTTTTTGTTTGCCAATTTAAATTCCTTTGGGTAAATTCCAAGGAGTGGGATGGCTGGGTCGAACGGTAGGGTTATCTTCAGGTTTCTGAGGAATCTCCAGACTGACTTCCATAGTGGCTTGACCAGTTTGCATTCCCACCAACAGTGGGTTAGTGTCCCTTTTTCCCCACATCCTCGCCAGCATCTATTGTTGGTAGATTTCTGCATGTGAGCCATTCTAACCGGGGTGAGGTGAAACCTCATTGTAGTTTTGATTTGCATTTCCCTGATTGCTAATGATCTTGAACATTTTTTCATGTGCCTGTTGACCATTTGGATTTCCTCTTTTGAAAAATGTCTATTGAGGTCCTTGGCCCATCTCTTAATTGGGTTGTTGGTTTTGTTTTTGTGGAGTTTCTTGATCTCTTTGTAGATTCTGGTTATTAACCCTTTATCTGTTGCATAGTTTGCAAATATTTTTTCCCATTCTGTCGGTTGTCTCTTCACTCTCCTGAATGTTTCTTTTGCAGTACAGAAACTTCTCAATTTGATGCAATCCCAATAGTTAATTTTGGCTTTGACTGCCTGTGCCTCCCGGGTCTTTTCCAGAAACTCTTTGCCTGTGCCAATATCTTGAAGGGTTTCTCCAATGTTCTCTAGTAACTTGATGGTGTCAGGTCGTAGATTTAGGTCTTTAATCCATGTTGAGTGGATTTTTGTGTAAGGTGTAAGGTAGGGGTCTTGCTTCATGATTCTGCACGTGGAAATCCAATTTTCCCAGCACCATTTATTGAATAGACTGTCCTTGCTCCAGGAATTAGTTTTAGATCCTTGATCAAATGTAAGTTGGCTGTAGATGTTTGGGTTGATTTCTGGTGTTTCATTCTGTTCCATTGGTCTATCCATCTGTTTCTGTACCAGTACCATGCTGTTTTGATTACAACTGACCTGTAGTATGTCCTGAAATCTGGTATTGTGATGCCTCCGGCTTTGTTTTTGTTGTACAAGATTGCTTTAGCTATTCGAGGTCTCTTGTGCCTCCATATGAATTTCAGCACCAATTTTTCCAGATCTGAGAAGAAGGTCTTCGGTATCTTGATTGGTATTGCATTGAATTTATAAATTGCTTTTGGGAGAATGGACATTTTGATGATATTGATTCTTCCAATCCATGAGCATGGAAGATTTTTCCATTTTTTGGTATGCTCTTCTATTTCTTTCTTTAAGGTTTTGTAATTCTCATCATAGAGATCTTTAACGTCCTTGGTTAAGTTTATTCCAAGGTATTTGATTGTTTTTGTAGCTATTGTGAATGGGATTGATCTTAGAAGTTCTTCCTCAGCCATGGCATTGTCTGTGTATACAAACACTGTTGCTTTTTGTGCATTGATTTTATACCCTGCTACTTTGCCAAAATCTTCTATGAGTTCCAATAGTCTCTTAGTAGAGTTCTTTGGGTCCCCTAAATAAAGAATCATGTCATCTGCAAAGAGGGATAGTTTGAGTCCTTCCTTCCCAATTTGTATCCCTTTAATTTCTTTTTCTTGCCTAATAGCTCTGGCTAGAACCTCCAGAACTATATTGAATAGCAGTGGTGAGAGTGGACATCCCTGTCTGGTCCCAGATCTCAGTGGAAATGCTTCCAATTTTTCCCCATTCAATAGGATGTTGGCTGTGGGTTTTTCATAGATTGCTTTGATTGTATTGAGGAATGTTCCTTCCAAACCCAGTTTGCTTAGAGTTTTCATCATGAACGGGTGTTGTATTTTATCAAATGCTTTCTCGGCATCTATTGAGATAATCATATGGTTTTTCTTCTTCAGTCTGTTAATGTGGTGTATCACATTGATTGTCTTGCGCACATTAAACCATCCCTGCATACCAGGGATAAATCCCACTTGGTCTGGGTGGATGATCTTTCTGATGTGTTGTTGCATCTATTGGCGAGAATTTTATTGAGGATTTTTGCATCTATGTTCATCAGGGATATTGGTCTGTAATTCTCTTTCAGTGCTGCATCTTTTTCCGGCTTAGGAATTAAGGTGATGCTGGCTTCATAGAAAGAATTTGGGAGGATTCCCTCTTCTTCGATTGTTCTGAATAGTTTGAGAAGAATTGGAGTTAGTTCTTCTTTAAATGTCTGGTAGAATTCAGCAGTGAATCCATCTGGTCCTGGGCTTTGCTCAAGCTGACTTGCCTCAAATGGTAGAGTTAGAAACATACCAGGGGACTCCAATTTAATCCCATCAAGGTGGCATGTACCAATGCCATCTCACTATTCCAAGTGATCAATTTCAGTCCACAATTGATCATAATGAAAGGACTAAGAGTCAAAGGGAGCACATAAACAAGTCTAGTACCTGCTAACACTAACCGATGGAATAAATAAAGGGGAGAGTGATCCAACATGGGAAGTGAGATACTCAGCAGACTCATAGAATGGCAGATGTCCTAAATAGCACTCTGGCCTCAGAATCAGCCCTAAAGGCATTCGGATCTGGCTGAAAAGCCCATGAGAGTATTTCAGGCATGGAAAGCCAAGACACTCTGGCAAAAGATCTCTGTGAGTGAGATCTCAGTGGAAAGAACAGGTCTTCAAAGAAGGAGGTACCTTTCTCTGAAGGGAGGAGAGAACCTCCACTTTGACTATGACCTTGTCTAAACAAGATAAGAGTCGGAGAACTCAGAGGGCTTCCATAGCCTTGGAAACTCATGACTGGAGCATAGGGAGATTACTGATGCCATAGACAGGAGTGTCCATTTGTAAAGTCAACAACAGGAGTCACTGTGCACTTACTCCTCATGTAGGATCTCTGTCCTTAATGTGCTGTGCATTGAGATTTAATGCTATAACGAGTACTCAAACAATATATTTCACTTTGTGTTTCTATGGGGGTGCAAACTGTTGAAATCTTTACTTAATGCATACTAAACTGATCCTCTGTAAAAAAAAAAAAAAAAAAAAAAAAAAAAAAAGAAATTATCAACTCCCAACTTGACTCTCACTGGGATTAAACATGACAATAGGTCTGATCTGATTTCATCATCATTTAAAAAAAATCATCTATTATTTTTCACTTTATGTTTCTGTGTGGGAGCAAAATGTTGAAATCCTTACTTAATGTATACTAAGCTGATCTTCTGTATATTAAGTTAATCAAAAATGAATCTTGATGTGAATGGAAGGGGAGAGGGAGTGGGAAAGGGGAGGGTTGTGGGTGGGAGGGACGGTATGGGGGGGAAGCCATTGTAATCCATAAATCGTACTTTGGAAATTTATATTCATTAAATAAAAGTTAAAAAAAAATGAGAGCTTCAAATTGGAACATATTCTGAGTTGACAGTTTTTTTTTCATGTAGCACTTGGACTGTATTTCTGCATTCTTTCCTCACATTTAGGATTTCTTGAGATTTTTTTTAAAGCAAATCTGGTTTTTCTCTTTGACATGTTTAGGATATTTTCTTTTTGTTTTACTTTTGAAAGTTTGGTTGTAATGTGACATCATGAAGATATTTTCTGATCATGCATGTTTGGGATTCTGTGTGATTTCTGTATTTGGATGACTGTTTTGTTTTCCAGATTGGGGAAATTTCCTACTTATATTTCACTGAGTAATTTTTCTAAGCCATTCCTTTTTCCCATTCTTTCAGGAAATCCTTAGACATGTGTCTTCTGTCAATTGATGGTATGTAATAGTTCCTGAACATTGTTTATAGTTCTTCTAATTTATTCTATTTTTGTCTGACAGATGGATATTTAAATAGACTTGCCTTCTAGCTCAACTATTTTTTTTTAACTGGGTCTTTTTAAAGTATTTTCACTGTATTTTATTTGACTTTATTTTTTAATAACATAAAAATATTTCATTTTTTAATAGGTACAGTTTTATTATGACAGCCATACTTCTTCCCCCTTCATTGGTCCCCCTCCTTCCTTTTTTCCTTTACTATTTATAAAGATATAATTTCTTTCCCCTCTGTAATCACAGGCTTGTTTCATCACTAACCATAATGTCCAGCAAGTGAAAACTAGGAAGACCACAGTTCCATTGGAGTATAAACAAGGGATAAATACAACAATCATATCACAAGATGGCCATTTAATTCCTTTACATTATTTGTATTCTATATTAAAATCCAGGTATCAGAGCAAAACACATGATACTTTTTTTTTTTTTTTGCTACTGGCTTATTTCTCTAAGCATACTTATTTTCACTTGCATCCATTTTGTTGCAAAAGACAGGATTTCATTCTTTTTTATGGCTGAGAAATACTCCATAGTGTTTATATACCACATTTTCTTTATCCAGTCATCAGTTAGACTCAAAATGCTGAACTGAAAGCCATTGAGGACAGTGGAATTCTAAAGTCAAAACCACCAGTGGTACAGGTTGTGTCTTCCACCACTCATTGCTCTGGGCAAGATGGAATTTCCCTGCTGGCTGTAGGCATCAGTGTTGCTGGCTTCCAGCTACTGTTTGTGTCCTGTCTTTTGATTGTTTCTTGTAGTCTGTGTTTTGTACATTACTCCCTGAGAATTTCTTTCATTCTTTCCCCCTGAGAACAAAGTAGTCCTTTTCATTTTCTTTTATTTTCCAGTGGCTTAAATCAGTTTGTTTTCTCGGTATTCAGTCTTCTTGGCTTTCCCTTGCTTACTTTGTAGAAGCAACTACCACCAGAAGATGCATATTATGAACAAAAATATGTATGGATTTCAAAATTTTGTTGTGTGAGATTTCATTTGCAATGAACCTTTTGAGGTTTCCTCATGTAACATTTGATTCTTTTTTAACAGTAACTCAGCAAATGCTTCTTTTACTAAACATTTTATTTTTGAGGGTCACTTTATGTTTTTTATTTTTTAAGAAATTTGTATTTTAGCTTTTAATTAGTTTTTAATAGATTCAATCTTATTTGTAGATGCAGTTCTTTTTTAAGTTATATGATTTTTTAATTTAAGTTATATAAGTTTCATGTATTTCATATATATAGATTTAGGAATAAAATGGGGCTTCCCTTCCTCTTGCCCACATTCCAACCTTCTCTCCCACCTTGAATTCCCATTCTTAATTTTTATGATGATCTATTATCTGTTTCCTTAGTGATCTTATAGTAAGCCCTACTGTAAGTAGAGGATTTCAGCAAATTGTATGAAGAGATATAGAACAAAACAAAATAAAACATAACTAATCAAAACGCTGTTCCTCCATGGAAGAGACAAGAGCTATAAACAATCTTCCATTTTCCAAATGACTATTTTGCTGGAATACATTACATTTCAGGTATTCTAGCAGTTGCATCGGATCAGAGAAAGCATATGATACTTTGTCTTTTTGGGACTGGCTTATTTCACTAAGTATAATGGTTTTCTGTTGTGACCATCTTTTTTATGTTCCAATAGTCTCTAAGTGGAGTCTTTTGGATCTCTTATCTATAGGATCATGCCATCTGCAAATAGGGATAGTTTGGCTTCTTCCTTCCAAGTTTGTATCCGTTTGATTTCTTTTTTTTCCCTAATGACTCTGGCTAAAAATTCCAGGATTGTATTAAATAGCAGCGGTGAGAGTGGGCATCCTTGTCTAGTTCTGGATCCTTAGGGCAATGCTTCTAGCTTTTCTCCATTCAGTATGATCCTTGCTTTGGTTTTGTCTTAGATTGCCTTGATTATTTTGCGGAATGTTACTTCTATACCCATCTGATAGTTGACACTCCAAATACCTGCAACACACAGGGCTGGTCTATGCCAAGATAGCAGCTTGGAACTCCATTCATGTTTCCTATGTGGATGGCAGATGCCCTATCACTTGAATCACCATTGGCTATCTTCGTGGGATGCATCAAAAGGAAGCTGAATTTGAAGCTCTGTAGCCTGGACCAGAACTAGGAAATGAGGGCATCCCTAGTGGCAGTTTAACCCACTGAGCCACAGCGTTCCTCCCTTAATTTGTTATTTACTATGAATACATCTAAAATCTTTCTAGAGAAAGATTCAGTTCATCGTCTTTATCTTTACTTCCCCTACTGTGCGGTAGAACCACTAGATTTGTTATTCTTGTCTAACTATGACTTAGTTGCAAGGCCACATTTTTGAAAATCCTGGGTTTGCCTCTGTTATTGTTCAATGAGTATAATTACTTCTTTTAGTGCTGATTTGCTGCAGTTTGGGAGAACTGACCTATAATTTTCCAGTTAACATAATACTATGAAAAAGACTAAATTTGATATTTTATTTCTGGGTCATTTGGGTTTTTTAAAAGATTTATTTATTTTATTTGAAAGTCAGAGTTACACAGAGAGACAAGAGACAGAGATCTTCCATCTGCTGGTTCAGTCCCCAATTGACCTTGACGGCCAGAGCTCCGCCTCTTGAAGCTAGGAGCTTCTTCTGGGTCTCCCACGTGGGTGCAGGGGCCCAAGGACTTGGCCCATCTTCCATTGCTTTCTTTCTGGGTCATTTGTAAACCAGCCGAGATACTCAGAGCAGTCAGATCTGCATTCAGCTCCAGTTTTTACTAGAAAAAAAAAATCTTAGGGGAATTATACTCTCTGTATGTTTCTGAACCATTGAAGCACTTCAACAACTAGTGATTTGCCCATGGTTATTCACCTAATTAGGCCATAACCAAGGCTGTAGTTTTAACCCTTGTGTAGGCTGATTAGCTTCATCCAGTTACATGACTGCAGTCTGCACCTTCTTCCTTGTTTTCAGCCCTGCAAGTGTGTGCTCCTGGTCACAAAGTCTATTGGGTTTGAACATTCAGTCAATTGGTGAAAGAAAACACAGTTATCACTTGTGGATGCACAATTCAACCCATTTAACCTACTGAACATTGGTCAGTAGTGCCATCTTGGTACATGAAAGTCATCACATTATTACTGTAATTTTCAGGCAGTAAAATAGGAACATTTTTAGAAGTATCGTCTTACTCTTAGTCCCCTAATGAAAATAATTATATTTACTGAGCTGCTGTCCTTCCACACACATAATCCATGATCTTTTGCTGTTTAACAGGTTATCAAAAAAACCTTTTCAATGTAACTTTTGAAGAAATTAAATTTGTGCTTTTTAGCTTTTCTTTTTTTTTTATTTTTTTAACTTTTATTTATGAATATAAATTTCCAAAGTACAGCTTATGGATTACAATGGATCCCCCCCCAATAACTTCCCTCCCACCCGCAACCCTCCCCTTTCCCTCTCCTTCCACCCTTCCATTCACATCAAGATTCATTTTCAATTCTCTTTATATACAGAAGATCAATTTAGCATACATTAAGTAAAGATTTCAACAGTTTGCACACACACAAAAACACAAAGTGAAAAATACTGTTTGAGTACTAGTTATAGCATTAAATCACAATGTACAGCACATTAAGGACAGAGATCCTACATGAGGAGTAAGTGCACAGTGACTCCTTTTGTTGACTTAACAAATTGACACTCTTGTCTATGGCGTCAGTAATCACCCTAGGCTCTTGTCATGAGTTGCCAAAGCTATGGAAGCCTTTTGAGTTCACCGATTCTGATCATATTTAGACAAGGTCGTAGTCAGAGTGGAAGTTCTCTCCTCCCTTCAGAGAAAGGTACCTCCTTCTTTGATGAGCTGTTCTTTCCACTGGGATCTCACTCGCAGAGATCTTTCATTTAGGTTTTTTTTTTTTTTTTGAAAATTACAGTAATAATGTGATGACTTTCATGTACCAAGATGGCACTACTGACCAATGTTCAGTAGGTTAAATGGGTTGAATTGTGCATCCACAAGTGATAACTGTGTTTTCTTTCACCAATTGACTGAATGCTCAAACCCAATAGACTTTGTGACCAGGAGCACACACTTGCAGGGCTGAAGACAAGGAAGAAGGTGCAGACTGTAGTCATGTAACTGGATGAAGCTAATCAGCCTACACAAGGGTTAAAACTACAGCCTTGGTTATGGCCTAATTAGGTGAATAACCATGGGCAAATAACTAGATTGATTCTAAAGACATGGAAAGCCAAAACACTCTGGCAAAAACAAACAAACAAACAAACCAAAAAACAACTAGCTTTACTTTTCTAAGGCAATTTTGTGATTCAACGTGATATATTTTAGGTATTGCAATGTTTTCATTAAATTCTTAATATTAATTTTCCATACAAAGTAGTACATTACTACTAATAATTATGCCTTTCAGCTTATTTTTATTGTGCATTCTCTATATGTATGTACACATAATATATATATATATGAGATTTGAGTTGAATCAACCAGAGATTTCTTCATTGAGAAATAAATAAATGAATTAACATTAGCCACTGAGACACTTGTCAAAGGTATTTTACAAATGCAGAATGCCTGTAAAAGAACAAAAGATATGGAATCTACGAATATAAGAATTTGCTGTGTAGAAGATCAATGATCCAAGTGCTGCAGTACGCACAGCTTGTTGCAATGTTTGCATTTTATGGAACATGGAATTCCTGATTTGGATTTGTTTTACTATAACGTATACCATGCCTGCAATATTTATGTCTGCTAATTTGATCATCCCTTGGACATTGGTATCTCATTCAGAATTGTTGGAGAATGGGGGATAAGATGAAAGATGACATATGCCTTTAGAATCAATCTGCCTCTCCTATCATGGGACTCAACCTTGGTAGAAGGATGCTGTGGGAACCATAAATCAGAAAAGTAACCTCGATGTATCCTGATTTGATATGCTGGCATGGAGCTGTCTCTGTGGTAATATGTTCTTTAATGCTCTGTTGAACCTGTTCTCGTCAGTGAAATGAAAATGCATGTTTTAGACATATTTGGTGTAGTTGGTTGTTTGATAAAATGAGATTTTCCTTACTTTTTTTTCCTCTTCATTTTCCACAAAAACTGACAATGCCTATTACTTAAATTGAGAGTGCTAGCATATAGGTTTAAAAATGATCATTTAGGAAATGCTGTTCTCTACTAACTTTGAGTATATCCAAATAGTAATCTGACAAAATGTAGTATATTGGGCACTGACTAAAAATTCATTTGACAGCAAAAGTTTTCAACAGTTGATTCCAGCTTTTGGATTTCTGCCTAGAATGAGACTCATTTCAGAACTCCTCTTTGCCAACTGTAAAGATGACTCATGTGCCTAGCAATAGGGAGGCAATACAAACTGAAGTTTTGAGACAACTTGTGAAGAGAAGTGTAGATATTAAAACTTACATTGCTTTGGTAATCTTGCTTAAACTGTGGACTTTAATAATAATGGGAGAGACCAGAAGTTACAACAAAAAATGGTTATAGAGAGTAAAATTGCATCTTCCCTTTCACATGCTCTGAGCAATATGCAGTATATAGTAAAGGGAAAACTGTTATGTCCTTTATCTTACATTCCTCCTTATGGCATATACTATTGTGCTCTTAGGAGGCTACCTGCTCTGTTGGCTCATACGCCTTTGTAAGGCGAGTGGAGAGAGAATCATGTCCATACCGTCCCTTTTATTTTATCTCTCCTCTAGTTAGACTGGTGTACATTCCCCCACAGGCCTTCAACCCTCGTTCCCTCTAGGCTCTTCCTGCCGCTTTTCCGCCAGTGTCTCAGCCTATTGCGGTTTCATCTCGCCTCTCTTTCCAGCGCTGGTGCGGAAGCTCTTGGCAGCTGGGCTCTCAAGCCTTGGGCACCTGTGCCCTCCACATAGATCCACCCTGTCCCTATAATTATGAAAGAGTTTCCTCTTCCATTTTTTTCCCCCTAACTCTTCCCTGAGACTACATTATCTCCACTTTTATTGGACTATCAGTGAGCTCCATCCCAGAACCTCCCCACAAGTAAACATTCTCTCTCTTTTACTTTCTAATTAACCAATGCCAGGTGAAATAGTTGGGTGTATTCTGTTTATGAACAGATTAAAAGGTAATATTCACAATTGCCCTTCCCTCCTTTTTATTAGGTCAAAGTTTCCCAAATATTTTGAATTAAGCTTCATAAAGCTTGCAGTCTATTTTTGTATTTTGGATCACTTTTTAAAGCTATTTTATTTGTTTTAATAGCCAAGTTAGAGAGAGAGGGAGATAATGATCTTCCATATGGTTGTTCACTCCCCTAATGGTTCCAAAGTCTGGGGCTGGGCCAGGGCTGTAACCGGGACCAAGGAGTTTGTTCTGGGTTTCTCATGTGGGTGTAGGTGCCGAAGGACTTGGGCAATCTTCTGCTTCTTTGAGAGCTGGATTAGAAGTGGAACAGCCTGGACATGAATCAGTGCTCATATGGAATGCTGGTGCAGTAGGAGGCATCTTAACACATTAACATATTGGACTATAGTGCCAGCCCTGCATCACTTAATCAGTAATTTGTTTTTGAGACTCTTTTTGCAAGAGGGATAAATTTCTACCTGCCACCCCATTCTTCTATAATAGTTATTTGGCTAATAAGCTTTGGTTGGATTTTTCTTGGATTAATGAAACCTCTATTGCTTATACATGAATTTGTACAAATTATAAATATTGGAAACATAGAATATAGACTTTATTGCTGTTCAAAGTTAGGCATGGGAGCCGGCGCTCTGGCACAGCAGGTTAACGCCCTTGCCTGAAGCGCTGGCATCCCATATGGGTGCCGGTTCAAGACCTAGCTGCTCCACTTCTGATCCAACTCTCTGCTATGGCCTGGGCAAGCAGTAGAAGATGGTCCAAGTCCTTGGGCCCCTGCACCCATGTGGGACACCCAGAAGAAGCTCCTGGCTCCTGGCTTCATATTGGCACAGCTCCGGCCGTTGCAGCCAATAGGGGAGTGAACCAATGGATGGAAGACCGCTATCTCTCTCTCTCTCTCTCTCTCTCTCTGCATCTCCTCTCTCTGTGTAACTCCGACTTTCAAATAAAAAAAAAAAGAAATCTAAAAAAATAAATGTTACTACAAAGTTAGACATGAATAAATACAGTGAAATCTGTGAAAACTTCTAAAGTATTTGATTACTTTATTCATATACTATTTAATGTAAACTTCTTTCTGATTATCTTTTCTTTGTCAATGAGACATCTATATTTAAAAATTCCTTGACTCAGGATCTTTGGCCCAATAAATTACTGAATCTAGCTTTTATTTCAGTAGCGGTGTTTTTTTTCTTTGCTCAAAAAAAATTTCACATATCTTCTACTTGAGAAAATAGGCTGACCAATAATTTTCAGTTGTGATTACTTTATGAATGTATAATTCCAGATTTCATGAGAATTTTTAATAGTTAATAGATTTTTCATAATATGTTTTTTCAATTATTTTGAAATTGTTAGCACCCAAATTTTAAAATTTCACTTTTTCACAAAAATTTTGAAGTATGGTGTATATTTACAATACCATTTACAATCTACCCCTATTTATCTACCTGAAGGAAATGAAACCCTGTGTCCACATAAAGACTTATATGCGAATGGTTATAGCAGCATTATTCATAATAGTACAAGTAGAAAAAATGAACTGTCTGCTTTGTACATATAAACTGTGTGGTACATTCATAATATGAACTATGAATGAACAAATGTCAGGATTTCATTTTTCCATGGTTGATTAATCTTCCATCGTGTATGTATAACGCATTTTCTCCATACTGTTTCCCATAATAGTTCTACCAAATTAAATTCACACCAACAATGTGTTAGTGTACTGCTTTCTCCACTTCCTTGCCGTCATTTTCTATTTTACTTTTTGGACAGTAACAATTCTAGAAGAATGTGTGTTCTCAGAGCTGGTGTTGGGGCATAGTTAGTTAAGCCATAACCTGCGATGCCAACTTCCCAAATGGGTGCCGTTTTGATTCTTGGCTGCCCTACTTCCAGTCCATCTCCCTGCTAATGTGTCTGTGAAAGCAGTGCAAGATGGCCCAAGTATTCATGCAGACCCAGGAGAAGCCCCTGGCTCCTGGCTTTGACCCAGCACAGCACTGGCCATTGTAGACATTTGGGGAGTAACCATCAGATGGAATATGTCTGTCTCACTGTAACTGTGCCTTTCCAATAATATAAATAAATCTTTTAATGATCATATTCTGCATCTAAGGAATGAAATATTTTGTAGGTATCTGTTAGGTACCCGTTTTGTCTTTTGATCTGTCCATTTATAAAAATGGGGTTGAGGTCCCTTATTATTTTTGCATTAGAGCTTCTATCTCCCTTTAAATCCTTTCATATTAGTTTTAGAAAACTGGGAGCCTTAGTATTGAGGGCATATTCATGTATTGTAGTAATATTTTTTGAATTGATCCATTAATCACTGCGTAATGAACTTGTTTGTCTCTTTTAACGGTTTCTATATTATAGTCTATTTTGTCTTTTATGAGTGTAACTTCTGACATTTTATATACATTTGCATGGGATAGCTTTTTCCATCTTTTCACTTTCAGTCCATGTGTATTTTATTGGTAAAGTTTCTTGTAGGCAGCATATGGATGATTCTTACTTTTTTTTTATTCCTTCAGCCAGTTTTTACCATTTAATGGGAAAATTTATTCCATCTAGTTTCAAGAATATTATTTATAATAATGACTTGACCCTATTTTTTCTGTAAGTATTCCCACTGTTTTCTTTAAATTTTCCAATAGTTTATTAGAAAGAATGTTGACGTTTAATAAAATCCCCTTTGGCATGACCAGAAATTGAGGCTTTTAATCCAATTATAAAGCTGAATAAAAACAATGAAATAAAAAATCTAATAGCAATTAACATTTGCTATACAGACAGTGCAAATACAAATCTAGCCTAAATGTACAGTCTCTAATCAACAATTTAACCCTGGGGCCGGCACTGTGGCCCAGTGGGTTAACGCCCTGGCATGAAGCACTGGCATCCCATATGGGTGCCGGTTCGAGATCTGGCAGCAACACTTCCGATCCAGCTCTCTGCTATGGCCTGAGAAAGTAGTAGATGGCCCAAGTCCTTGGGCCCCTGCACCTGCATTGGAGACCAGGGAGAAGATCCTGGCTTCAGATTGGCGCAGCTCCAGCTGTTGTGGCCAATTGGAGAACCTCTCTCTCTCTCTCTCCCTCTCCTGTCTCTGTAACTCTGTCTTTTAAATAAATAAATCTTTAAAAATATATAATTTAACCCTTTCTTCATACTTCATGCAAAGAGATGTAAGAGCTTAAGGTCCAAACAATAAATTATGTATAGGCTTCAAAAATATCTTCGTTATGACAAACGTTTTTTAGCTGAGATATACCTGGAACATTGACAACTGATCACATGTATACAATAATGAGAAGTACATTTTTTGAAAAACGGTCTTTAATAGAACAATTCTGAAAGTTACAGCTGAGGAACAGCAGGTTATATGTTTAAAGTGTCAGGCAATTTATTTCAGCCAGTTTCAGTCCATTTTCTAAGATCTAAAATTTACTTATCTTTCCCGAAGCTAAGAGTTTTTATATCAGTATCCATGTTATGAAGTATAGGCAACTTACTTGAAATGTAATTATTTATCACAACTTCCATACCAATTATCTGGGGCCTCTACAACTTCATGGAATTCTTGAAAATGTTCTTGCATAAGATAAGGCAATGGTACATATCAACCCTTAGTGTTTCCTTTTATGAAACAAATAGGTTGAAAAAATGCGTTTAAGGGTCCAAGCACAAACTTTGCCTTTAGCTATCAACTCAGGAATTCTCCTAATTATGAAATTTTGCAGAGAAGTTTCTCAAAATCTAGTTGATGGCAATATTCCTTACTTCAGACCTGGCAGTTTTTTATCATCATTGTAAATGAAGTAAATCATCATCTACTCCATCCACTTCTCGTAAATCTACATTCTCACCACTATCCATGTTGTTCATCATCTTATATTAACCATCAAAATTATGCATGTCTTCATTTGCAGCATCTTCCCAGTCTTTTCAATTTTGAAGTCCACAGTAAGCCATTTAAGCCTTTGCCATGAATGGCCAGATTCTCTCTTTTGTAAACAACATAAAGTTATCTTGTTATTTTTTAATGGGAATAATTTGGATCTCAACAATGCAAAAGATTAGTTTCACTTAACTGTTTAAAAACTATCACTTACTCCAAGAAAATTGAATGTAACGTTGGAGTTTTCAAAGTTTACTTTAATATACTTATTGTCTTCAACACAGAATTCAAAGAAATAGTCTCTTCTATCATACCATTTTGCTGAAACAGCCTGAGTTGTGAAGAGGGCAGGGCTATGGGCAAACTGGCTTTGCTGGTGGTGGTGTCTGGGGAGCTGAATACTCTGTGGCAGTGAATCTAGCATTTTCTCCCCTGTTGTTGCCTCTTTTTCTCTTTGAGCAACAGTGTGCTTGACTTGGGTCTCCCAATGCACCTCACACAGAGAAACTTCTCCAGTTTGGGAGAACAAAGTACAGTAAGATAGGTGTGAGGATGGATGATGAATGTGTGTGAGAGCAAGGGGTGGTGATACTGATCAGTAGCTTGTGATGTGGTAAAATGCCTGGATTTTGCTGTTGCATATGTGCAGTCTGTCCTATTGTTTGCTTTGAGTCAGTTTTATTCTTTTCATGTGTTTTTTTAAAGATGTATTTATTTGAAAGACAGGTAGAGAGGGAGAGACAGAGAGTCTCTTTGCTTGTTCATTCTGCAAATGGCTACACTGGCCATGGCAGGGCCAGGCTGAAGCCAATGCTTCGTCCAGGTTTCCCACATGGACACAGGTGCCCAAGCACTTGGGCCAACTTCTGATGCTTTCCCGTACGCATTAGCAGGGAGCTGAATTGGGTCTATAGTAGCCTAACCTCCAACTGGCACCCATATGGGATGCTAGCATCACAGGTTGCAGCTTAATCTCCTACACCACAACACTGGCCCTTCTTTTGTTCTTTTACTAGTAGGTTGTCTGTGTTCATGTTCTTTTATGGTGCTGTTTGAGTTCCTGGCAGCATGGCCAGGGGTAGTCTGTGTTTCCTCTGTCAATCATGTCCATTCTCTTTGCTGCCCTATGGAGTCTCTATTCTGTGTGTTCATTTGCCATAGAAAAATTTTCTTTGTAATCTCCCTTGGAAAGTGGTCTTTCCTTTATTTTTCTATCTGAAGTCAGTGTGACTTCTCTATATTCAGCAATCATAATTTTTTTTAAATCCAAGCATCTTTAAACATTGAAATACTTTTTCTCTATTGATTTAAATTTGGCAGAATAGGAAGGGAGCTTACTGCTCTAGATGAGGGAAGATAGTTCAAGTGGAGAGAGTACAATCTCAGGGTAGCGTTAGGGTGAAAACTATAGTGGAATTTCTGAGGAAGGGAGAGGAATGCTGTGGATCTACATGGAGGATGTGGACACGCAACACGAACATGGACACAACACAAGACCCCAGCACCTGAGAGCCTTATTACCAGCTTTTGAGAGTAAGTTAAAACCGTACTGCAGCAGCCCATGCCACTGGCAGTATAGGTGTAGAGATAGCCTGGCATGAGTCCAGCCTGGCATCCTTTGGGGAACAGGGTACTATCCAAATGAGAGGGAAAAAAGGACACATTTCTCTTTGCCCATTCTTCGGATAATGGTGCCCAACCACTGGCTGAGAGAGCACAGTGGCCATTATGGACATATGTAACAGCTGCGTCAGCTTGTGTCTGTGTGTCCTGCAACCAACCAAGAGGAAACTCCTGAGTTTGACCCGGAAGATTGAGGTAGGACTGGGAATCCATGTTTAACTGTGAGGTTACCGTAGCCTCCAAGCACATCACAGGATCTGGGGCTAAAATTGCCTAGGCGAAGCACCCCAAGGCGGCTGGCTCTGGAAGCCTTTCTTCCTCTCTGTGTGTGAGATGGACTGGCAGGGCAGCCTGGATTCACTGTACCCTATCTGTAGGAGCTTTGTGTGCTGGGACTGTGGGAAAACTGTTGCTACATGGGAGGGTGCAGGCTGTGGCTGGGTCCCTGTGCAGTCACTATGTGAGGCTGCATATGCTCTGGGCTTCCTCATTGCTTGGGGTATGTCATTGTGATGAGTCCTGGTTACACTGAGTTCTGCACTGATCTTTTGGTTCTTGCAGCAGCGTGGATTAGCTTTTGAAGCCACTCTGTGCTAGTATCCAGGAATTGACCACCTGGGAAGAGAGGAGTGAGGATGTGAGTATACCAATAGAGCTGATTAAACGCTAACCTCTGATCAAAAGAAAAGTTTCTATCAACTCTGATATCATCTTGAATACTCCGCTCATCCAGGAGCAATGACCAGAGTTTATCACACCCAGCACACGCCACTGGATATTCACTGGATATTCACTCTCCTCTAAGCCACAGAGACATACTCCAAAGATAAAGCCAGAAGAGAAAAAAAAACCCACATGTACCTCCACAAATGCCTGAAAATAAATGTACAAGTTCAAGAAACAAGAATAAGAAAGACAATATAATGTCCTCAAAGGAACACAACTACACTTCAGTATTCGAATTTGAAGAAGAGATTGTTGAAATGCCAGAAACAGAATGAAAGGTTAATCATATGTTTACTAGGAAGTAACAAGAATCAAATCAACAAATGAAAAAAAAATAAATGACTTGAGATTTTAAGGAAAAATCAAAATGAAATATGAGAAATGAAGAATTCAATAGATCAAATAAAAAATGCAGTGGAATCTCTATAACATTTGCAAACACATGGGAACTGAACAACATACTCCTGAATGAACAGTGGGTCATAGAAGAAATCAAAGAAATTAAATATTTCTGGAAATGATTATAGATGGCAGTACACCATATCAAAACTTATGGCATATAGCAAAAGAAGTTTACAGTAATTGGTACCTATTTCAAAAAACTGGAAATGCACCAAATAAATGCACATCAAGGACCTAGTAAAACAAGAAACCAAACCCTAAATTAGTAGGAGGAAAAAGAAATAATTAAATTGAAATAAAAAATACAAAAGATTAATGAAACAAAGAGCTGTTTTTTTTTAAATTGATACATCATTGGCCCAACTAACCAAAAATAATAGGGAGAAAAGCCAAATCATTAAAATCAGAGATACCAAAGTTTTGTTACAACAGATACCACAGGAATTACTACAAAGAGCTGTATGGCAACAAGTTGGGGAACCTAGAAGAAATGGATTGATACTTGTACACATACACCCTATGAAATTTGAGCTATGGAGACATAGAAAACCTATACAGACCAAAAACCAAGAGGGAGATTGAATCAGTAATAAAGATCTTCCCAATCAAGAGAAGCCCTGAATTCTACCTGGCATCTAAGAAGAACAAATTCCAATTCTTCTCAAGCAATTCAAAGCAATTACTAGGGAGAATGTTTTCAAGCTCCTTCTATGAAGCCAGCATTACCTTAATTCCTAAACTAGAAAATGATACAACCGAGAACGGGAACTATAAACTGATTTCCCTGATAAACATAGATGCAAAAAGCTTCAACAAAATACTAGCCAATCGAATTCAAGAGCACATTAGAAAGATCATTAATCCGGACCAAATGTGATTCATCCCTGCTATGCAGGAATGGGTTAACATTTGTAAATCAATCAATGTGGTAAACCACATTAACAAACTGAAGAGCAAAAATGATATGATAATCTTAACAGATGCAGGGAATGCACTTGATAAAATACAACATCCTGATGAAAACCTTAAGCAAATAGGGTATAGAGGGAGGATGCCTCAATGTAATCATGGGAATTTATGAGAAACCCACTGCCAGTGTCTTATTGAGTGCAAAAAATTTGGAAGCATTTTCACTGTGATCTGGAAGCAGAGAAGGATACCTATTCTCACAATTACTATTCAATGTAGTCCTGGAACTTTTAGCCAGATCCATTAATCAAGAAAAAGAAATCAAAGGGATACAAATTGAGAAGGAGGAAATTGAACTGTCCCTACTTGCAGATTACATGATTGTACACATAGGGAATCTATGGGACTCCACTGAGATATTAAATGAACTCATGAAAGAGTTTGGTCAAGAGTCAGGAAATTAAGACAGAAAAATCAATAGCCTCTATATTCACAGATAATGCAATGGCTTACAAAGAATGTCTAAGATCAATCATGGCAGTTATAATTAGAACAGTCTGGTACTGGCAATTATGATATATGTACACCATGGAATACTACAGAGTGGTTAAAAATCCTGTCATTTGTGGGGCTGGCGCCGTGGTTCACTTGGTTAATCCTCCACCTTGTGGCACCAGCATCCCATATGGGTGCCAGGTTCTAGTCCCAGTTGCTCCTTTTCCAGTCCAGCTCTCTGCTGTGGCCCGGGAGGGCATTGGAGGATGGCCCAAATGCTTGGGCCCCTGCACCTGCATGGGAGACCAGGAGGAAGCACCTGGCTCCTGGCTTTGGATCAGCACAGCACGCTGGCTGTGGCGGCCACTTAGGGGGTGAACCAACAGAAGGAATACCTTTCTCTCTGTCTCTCACTGTCTATAACTCTACCTGTTAAATTAAAAAAGAAAACTAAAAAAAAATCCTGTCATTTGCAACAAAATGGATGCAACTGGAAACCATTATATTTAGTAAAATAATCCAATCCTGACAACAAATACTGTATGTTCTCTCTGATCTGTGGTACCTCGTATAGTACCTATTAGGTAATCTGTAGTAGTGAAATTGACACTTTGAAATGCCCTAATCTCAACTGCTGAGGAACATTTTTTTCTATATTATTTGTTGAAAACTTTGTTAATGTAGGACTAATCTTATGAGTACAATCTTAATTCTACCTCAAATGTACTGTTTCTAGATATAAATAACTTTTTCCCCATCTATATTGTGTTCATTAGCTTTTAAAAATAACTCTTTTGATAGGTATTTTTAACTCCTTTGAATTGTTTTTAAATAACCCCTTTGAATTATTTATAAATAAGTCAAATGATGCAAAAAGTATACTGTACCTGTTATATAGGAATATAGCTAAATTTTTAACAGTGTAAGCACCTGAATTTTGCATTACAGTTTTTGAGTAAATAGGAATTTGAAACTAGTTAGTATGTGCTAAAAAATATCCTAATAATGTTGATATTACAAAATAATCATAATACTGGGCTGGCGCCGCGGCTCACTAGGCTAATCCTCTGCCTTGCGGCGCCGGCACACCGGGTTCTAGTCCCGGTTGGGGCGCTGGATTCTGTCCCGGTTGCCCCTCTTCCAGGCCAGCCCTCTGCTGTGGCCAGGGAGTGCAGTGGAGGATGGTCCAGGTGCTTGGGCCCTGCACTCCATGGGAGACCAGGAAAAGCACCTGGCTCCTGGCTCCTGCCATCGGATCAGCGCGGTGCGCCGGCTGCAGCGCGCCGGCCGCAGCGTGCCAGCCGCGGCGGCCATTGGAGGGTGAACCAACGGCAAAGGAAGACCTTTCTCTCTGTCTCTCTCTCTCTCACTGTCCACTCTGCCTGTCAAAAAAAAAAAAATCATAATACTGTGTTACTTTCAAGATTATTAGTGTTATTTAAGCAATTTGCTTATTTTGAGTTTCATTCTGTGTTATTCTGAAATGGAAGTTTTGAATCCATATACTCATATCTCCCTACTGTATTGTTATCATTTGTATCTTGCTGAATTTTGAGTCTAAAAGTCTTCCTAGCAATACAATAATCTTCCTAGGAGGGTATTGTGACCACTTAAAACTGTTCTACACATTCTTAACTTTAGAAATGTTTGCTACTGGCAGTAGAAAGCAGAATAATACATGCTGACCCAAAAATAGTGACAAAGAATGCATTGATTTGCCCACGTCTTATTTTGGGTTTTGAAGTTTAATAGTAAACCTTCTGAAATTTCATAACAGAAATGGTTCACTCTCCATTGTGTCATTTTGAAGAGTTGAGACAGAAAGTAGAAGGAAATAATTTTTCTGCACTTAAGGAATAATTTTCCTGTGTGGGTTTCTGTGTTCCTGTCCTGGACTGTTTGAATTCTCTCTCTCTTAGGCACATTAATCTAAATGGTAGGAGAACTCTTGAAAAAATATTTATAATCCATTGTGGGCAGCTTGGCAATATATTAAGTTTCATGGGTGTAGTATTTATAGTTATATGTATAAATAATTTGATTTGGGGGTTAAACATATTTGAGACATTCAGCCAGTGTTTTCCTTAAAGAAGATTATGGCCGAAATATGGATTCTATAATGTAAGAGTAAGATTCAGAAAATGCAATAAAATCAAAGTTAATTTTTTAATGATAGACTTAATTTTAAAACTAAGTTTATAAAAAAATACTTTTGAATATTGGATTTGAAAAATAGCACATAGTTCCTAAGTACTCAAAACCCAATTCTTCCTATTGTTAACATTTTATAGTAATATGGTAAATTTATCATAAAAAGGCAATATCTCCACATTACAATGAACCAAACTCCACAGTTTATTTACATTTTATTGAATTTTTCCCTCTATATTTTTGTCATGTTTTCTTAATTTTTTTTCATTTCAAGATAAAGCACTGTTCAAAGTCATTACTTCTCAAAGTGTCAATTTCACTTCTGAAGATTGCGTTTTAGGTGCTCTATTAGGGAGAACGTATGGTATTTGTCCCTTTGGGGGTGGCTTATTTCACTAAGTATAAAGTTTTCCAGATTCGTCCATTTTTGTTGCAAATGAATGGATTTCTTTTTTTTTCATTTTTTCTTTTTCCTTTTTTTTTCTTTTTACTGCTGTTTGGTATTCCATGGTGTACATATCCCATAATTTCTTTATCCAGTCTTCAGTTGATAGGCATTTGGGTTGATTCCATGTCTTAGGTATTGTGAATTGAGTTGCAATAAACATGGTGGTATGGATAACTGTTTAATATGGTGATTTCATTTCCCATAGGTAAATTCCCAAGAGTGGGATTGCTGGGTCATACTGCCTTCCACAGTGGCTTTACCACGTTTTATTCCTACCAACAGTGGGTTATTAGGGTTTCTTATTTCCCACGTCCTTGCCAACATTTATTGAGTATTGATTTCTGTATGAAAGCCATTCTAACTTCAGTGAGGTAAAACCTGCTTGTGGTTTTGATTTGCATTTCTCTGAAGGCTAGTGATCCTGAGGAATTTTTCATGTGTCTGTTTTTCATTTGGATTTCTTCTTTTGAAAAATGTCTGTTTATGTCTTTTACCCATTTCTTAAGTGGGTTGTATGTTTTGTTCTTGTTGAGTTTCTTGATCTTTTTATTTATTCTGGTTATTAATCCTTTATTAATCTCCTGGCACGTTTCTAACTCTACCATTTGGGGCAAGTCCAGTTGAGCATGTGCCAAATTGTACCTCTCCTCCCTCTCTTATTCCCACTCATATTTAACAGAGATCACTTTTCAGTTAAATTTAAACACCTAAGAATAACAGTGTGTTAGTTACAGAGTTCAACCAATAGTATTAAGTAGAACAAAAAAATACTAAAAGGGATAAAGTATTAAATTGTTCATTAATAGTCAGGACAAGGGCTGACCAAGTGACTATTTCTCATAATGTCCGTTTCACTTCAACAGGTTTCCTTTTTGGTGCTTGGTTAGTTGTCAGCGATCAGGGAGAACATATGATATTTGTCCCTTTAGGACTAGCTTATTTCACTCAACATGATGTTTTCCAGATTCCTCCATTTTGTTGCAAATGACCAGATTTCATTGTTTTTGACTGCTGTATTCTATAGAGTACATATCCCATAATTTCTTTATCTAGTCTACTGTTGATGGACATTTAGGTTGATTCCAGGTCTTAGCTATTGTGAATTGAGCTGCAATAAACATTAAGGTGCAGACTTCTTTTTTGTTTGCCAATTTAATTTCCTTTGGGTAAATTCCAAGGAGTGGTATGGCTGGGTTGTATGGTAGGGTTATATTCAGGTTTCTGAGGAAACTCCAAAATGACTTCCATAGTGGCTTAACCAGTTTGCATTCCCACCAACAGTGGGTTAGTGTCCCTTTTCCCCCACATCCTTGCCAGCATCAATTGCTGGTAGATTTCTGAATGTGAGCCATTCTAACCGGGGTTAGGTGAAACCTCATTGTAGTATGCCAGCAAACAGGGAAATCCATCAGAATTGGATAGATTCCTGGAAACATGCAACCTACCTAAATTGAACCATAAAGACACAGAAAACCTAAACAGACCCATAACTGAGACAGAAATTGAAACAGTAATAAAGGCCATCCCAGCATAGAAAAGCCCAGGACCAGATGGATTCACTGCAGAATTCTACCAGACATTTAAAGAAGAAATAACTCCAATTCTTCTCAAACTATGCAGAACAATCGAAAAAGAGGGAATCCTCCCAAATAATTTCTGTGACGCCAGCATCACCTTAATTCCTAAACCTGAAAAAGATGTAACATTGAAAGAAAATTAAAGACCAATATCCCTGATGAACATAGATGCAAAAATCCTCAATAAAATCCTGGCCAATAGAATGCAACAACACATCAGAAAGATCATCCACCCAGTCCAAGTGGCATTTATCCCTGGTAAGAAAGGATGGTTCAATGTTCGCAAAACAATCAATGTGATCCACCACATTAACAGACTGCAGAAGAAAAACCGTATGATTATCTAAATAGATGCCGAGAAAGCATTTGATAAAATACAACACCCGTTCATGATGAAAACTCTAAGCAAACTGGGTATGGAAGGAACATTCCTCAATACATTCAAAGCAATTTATGAAAAACCCATGGCCAGCATCCTATTGAATGGGGAAAAGTGGGAAGCATTTCCACTGAGATCTGGTACCAGAAAGTGATGCCCACTCTCATCACTGCTATTCAATATAGTTCTGGAAGTTTTAGCCAGAGCTATTAGGCAAGAAAAATAAATTAAAGGAATACAAATTGGGAAGGAAGAACTCAAACTATCCCTCTTTGCAGACGATATGATTCTTTACTTAGAGGATCCAAAGAACTCTACTAAGAGACTATTGGAACTCATAGCAGAGTTTGGCAAAGTAGCAGGATATAAAATAAATGCACAAAAATCAACAGCCTTTGTATACACAGGCCATACCATGGCTGAGTAATATGTGATTCAAAAATTCATAAATGAAGCACATCATAATAGTGATCTTGCAAAGGGAATCAGGAAAGTCTCTACTCACTGGAATAAAATGGACAAAGAAATTAAGTCTCACTTTCCTGTCAGTTTCAGATAGGAATGAATCTCCTGACAGCACAGCTCTCACAAAAAAAGGAGCCATCTCTGTTTACCTCCAATTAAAATGGGAGTAGTAGTAGTAGGGCCATCTCAGTACAGTCAGTCAAAGCCAAAATTAACATTTGGGATTGCATCAAATTGAGAAGTTTCTGTACTGCAAAAGAAACAGTCTGAAAAGTGAAGAGGCAACCAACAGAATGGGAAAAAAAATTGCAAACTATGCAACAGAAAAAGGACTAATAACCAGAATCTACAAAGAGATCAAGAAACTCCACAACATCAAAACAAACAACCCAGTAAAGAGATGGGCCAAGGACCTCAATAGACATTTTTCAAAAGAGCAAATCCAAATGGCCAAGAGACACATGAAAAAATGTTCAGGATCACTAGCAATCAGGGAAATGCAAATCAAAACCACAATGAGGTTTCACCTCACCCCGGTTAGAATGGCTTACATACAGAAATCAACTAACAACAGATGCTGGTGAGGATGTGGGGAAAAAGGTCATACTAACCCACTGTTGGTGGGAATGCAAACTGGTAAAGCCACTATGGAAGTCAGTCTGCAGATTGGTTCAGAATACTTAATTTTGGCTTTCTGTGCCTCTTGGGTCTTTTCAAAGAACTCTTATGTCTGTGTCTTGCAGGGTTTCCTCAATTTTCTCTAATAGTTTGATGGTATTTGGTCATAGATTTAGGTCTTCAATCTGTTTTCATTTGATTTTTTTATAAGGTGTAAGGTTGGGGTCTTTATACTGCTGAATGCTGAGATCCAGTTTTCTCAGCACCATTTGTTGAAGAGACTGTCTTTCCCTCAGGGATTGATTTTAGCTCCTTTGTCAAAGATAAGTTTTTTGAATATGCTTTGATTGATTTATAGTGTTTCTATTTTATTGAAACATTATAGTGTTTCTATTCTATTCTGTTCTATTGATCTATAGTGTTTCTGGTCTATCCATCCGTTTTTGTACCATTACCAGGCTGTTTTGATTATTAGTGGCATGTAGTATATCTCAAAATCTTGTATTATAATGCCTCCATCTTTGTCTTTGTTCTATAAAATTGCTTTGGCTACTCAGGGTCTCCCATGGTTTCATAAGAATTTAAACCTTTTCTCTATATCTGAGAAGAATATCCTTGGTTATTTTGATTGGGATCACTTTTAATCTGAATACTGCTTTTGGTAGAATGGACGTTTTGATGATGATGATTTTTCCAGTCCGTGAACTTGGAAGATTTTACCATTTTTTTGGATTTTCATGTATTTTTGTCTTTTATGTTTTGTAATTCTCATCTAAGTGTTCTTTGGCATCCTTGGTTAAATTTATTCCAAGTCTTGTTTAAATTTATTCCAAGGGATTTGATTTTTTTTGTAGCTATTGTGAATGAGATTTTCCTCATAAGTTCTTTTTCAGCCATGGCATTGTCTGTATATACAAAGTCTAGTGAGATTTGTGTGTTAATTTTATATCCTGGTACTTCCAAACTCTTCTATGAGTTCCAATAGTATCTTAGTTTATTCTTTGGCATCCCCTATATAGAAAAACATGTCATCTGCAAATAGGGATAGTTTGAGTTCCTTTTTCCCAATCTGTATCCCTTTGAATTCTTTTTCTTGCCTAATGAATCTGGCTACAACTTCCAGGACTATGTTGGATCCCAATTTGTATCCCTTTGATTTATTTTCTTGACTAATGGCTCTGGCTAAAATTCCAGGACTGTATTGAAGAGTAGTGGTGAGTGGACATCGTTTGCTTTCTGATCACTGTGGAAATGCTTTCAACTTTTCCCCACTCAATAAGATGCTGGCCATGGGTTTGTCATAAATTGCTATCTTTCTATTGAGGAATGTTCTTTCTTTACCAAATTTTCTTGGAGTTTTTTTTCAGGAAAGTGTGTTGTATTTTATCACATACTTTCTCTGCATCTTTGGGATATTCATATGGTTTGTACTCTTCAATGTTGTCACCTTGATTGACGAATTTTGAACCATCCCTGCATACCCAGATAAATCCTCCTTTGTCCTGGTGAGTTATTTTTCTAATATGTTGTTGGATTTGGTTGGCTAGTATTTTGTTTAGGATTTTAGCATCTATGTTCATCAGGGAAATTGTTCTGTAGTTCTCTTTTTTTGTTGTATCTTTTTTAGGTTTAGGAATTAAGGTGATGCTGGCTTCATAGAAGTTTGGGAGGATTCCCTCACTTTCAGTTGGTTTGAATAGCTGGAAAATAATTGGAGTTAGTTCTTTAATTATCTGGTAGAAATCATTAGTGAAGCCATTCAGTCCTGGGCTTTTCTTTGTTGGGAGGGTCTTTATTACTGATTCAATTTCCATCTTGCTTATAGGTCTGTTAAGATGTTCTGTGGCTTTATGGCTCTATTTAGGTAGGTTGTATGTGTTCAAGAATCTATCCATTTCTTCTAGGTTTCTCATTTTCTTGGCATAAAGCTCTTTGTGGTAATTTCTGATGATTCTTTTTATATTTGTGATTTCTGTTGTTACATTTCCTTTTTCATCTCTAATTTTATTGATTTGGTTCTTCTTCCTCCTTTTTTTTGGTTAGTTTGGCCAATGGTGTGTAACTTTTGTTTTTTTTTTTCCCAAAAAATCATGTCCTTGTTTTGCTGATATTTTGTGTTTCAGTTTTGTTTAATTCTCTAATTATTTCTTTTTTCCTACTCTTTTTGGGTTTGATTTGCTATTGTTTCTCTAGGTCCTTGAGATGCATTGATAGTTCATTTATTTGGTGCCTTTCTAAATTCTTGATATAGGCACCAATTGCCATAAAATTTCCTCTTAACACTGCTTTTGCTGTATCATATAAGTTTTGACATTTTGTTTTGTCATCTTTGTTACTAGAAATTTTTAGATTTTTTTTAATTTCTTCACTGTTCATTCATATGGTGGTCAGTCTCCATGTGTTTTCTTTTTTTAATTTTTTATTTATTTGACAGGTAGAGTTATAGACAGAGTCAGAGAGAAAGGTCTTCCTTCCGTTGGTTCACCCCCCAAATGGCTGCCATGGCTGGCGCTGCGCTGATCCGAAGCCAGGAGCCAGGTGCCTCTTCCTGGTCTCCCATGCTGGTGCAGGATCCAAGCACTTGGGCCATCCCCCACTGCCTTCCTCGGCCACAGCAGAGAGCTGGACTGGAAGAGGAGCAACCAGGATCATCTAAGTCATGCCCTTCTTTCTGATATCTCCACTAAGGCTTAAGCACTTAGATGTATTTCTGTGAGGTAGGACAATGAGTTGACTTATTAATAGTAGTAATTATTTGACTGCTGGTTGGTAATTATTTGACTGCTCGTAATTATTTGACTGCTGCTGGCAGAAATCTAGAGAATTTACCATCCATTACCTTTCAAGGTGCAGTCCGCAACAGGCATGTGGAGACACTTCGTGGGTGACCTTCATCCCCCTTTGGAGTGCCTGAATTCAAATCTCCATTCTGCTTCTGATTCTACCTTCATACTATTGTGTGCCCTGCTACTGTGTATCCAGCAGGTGTTTCCTTAAGTACTTGGGTCCCCTGCACACACATGAGAGACCTGGATTTTCTTGACTCCTAGCTTCTACCTAATCTTTCCCAGCCCCTTGTATTGTGGGGATTTTGGGAGTGATCTAGCAGACAGAGAATGGATCTGTCTCTGTCTATCTGTCTGTGTCTGTCTGTCTGTCTGTCTCTTTCTCTCTGCCTTTTAAATAAAATGAAAATAAATAAATAAAAATTGGTCCACCAGTCTTGCTAAATTCTTCTTTAACTTACTAAATCTTTAAAATGACTGAATACAGTGTCTGGAAACCTTTCTGGGGTTTTTCACTAAACAGGATCTCTCAAGATTTTGAAACTGCAAGACTTCACTCTGATTGCCAGTTTATCTGTATTGATCTGGGGTTGGCCAGTGCCTTCATTTTAAGCATTAAGCACCTTTGTAAGTTTGCTGTTCTTGCCTTTGTTTTGCAAGGTTAGAGCTCAATTACTGCAGACTGGCCTGTTAAAGTGAGGGGTAGGTAGCATGAAGCTACAAGATTTACAATAGTTGTCAAGGGACAGATAGGGGACTAGGGACTGCTCCTGGAATGAGTTCTTTTTTTTTTTTTTTTTTTTTTTTTTTAAATGGGGGTTGATGTGCTACTCTAGTATTTTCAGTGCATCAGCAATAGCTTTGACTTGAATGTGTTTCTCTTTTTCTAAACTCTGCTCTGATGCAAGTAATCGATAGTGTAGTTTTGGTGAAAAAAATCCTTTTTGACAAAAGCTGCAAGATTGATTACCTAGATCAATACCATTTTTAAGAACAATTCATCAAGATTGTATTTAAACAAAGACCATGATGCATTTAAACTGTTAATAATACAATCCTTTCCTCCTCTTGTCTTCCCGGTGGATTATCTGTTTTTCCCTCAACAGAGCAGCAGATTTCACAGCCAAATACAATGTCACATAGTTTCCTGGGGTTATAATAAGATAATAGTTCCTCCAAGTTGTTGTTACTCTCCTTTTCCTGGTTATCTGCACAGCTCTCTGTTGTTCCTAATTTGCAAATAAATTCACTATTTTTCTCACAGTATTGGGAGCCCTGGGATCTTGGGATCTTATGTTTTCTTGGTTTTATAAAAACCGAGAGCTGACAACTTGGAAGAAAATGAAGATGAAGTCATCCAGAGCTCTTAAACTTTTCCATCAGTAGCCACTCTAGGGGTAGGTGTAATTGGCTTGGTAATTCAGACAAAAGCACATTTTTGGCCTGAATGAGTTTGGTAATTGTGACTTTGGATCCAATTTATTGGAGAATGAAAACTATCCTTGTATATCATTTTGTACTTCTAAAAATCTTAACAATGAGAAGCAGAGACTAGACTCTACTGCAGCTAAAAATTGTTTAATGCAGTCAATTCCACTGACAATTGTATGAATTAAATCATTATCAAACTGCACGGAAAACAAAGCTAACCTGGAGGTTCAGAGATGAGAGGTCTTCTAGACCTTTTGTTCCCCCTCAGTTCTTGCTGAAAATGTAAGGAAAGAGAGCAGGAAAGTGGAGAAACTGGGCAACATATAAGGTCTGTCAGACCTATCAGTAGCTCTAAAATTGCTGCAACTTATACAAGATGGGGGCATTGGAAGCTGTTATAGCTTGAAGATGACTCAGTAATCACATGGGGTTTGCCTTAAAATTCAGCTGTAATTTTTAGAGGTCTTTCTATAACTCCAACCATACTGTGTCTTTAGATTGTGTTATATACAGTGCTTACAGAACCAAAAGGTGTTGTCTAAAAGGTACAGATTTATGTAACTCTGGCCAACAAAAATTAAATTGCATTGGGAATTTAAGAAAATAAAAAATTGAAAAAAACCTTGATATTTAATTTTATATTTACATATCTATATTTATAATTGATATTATATGTTTACATCTACTTTAATATTTATAAATATTTCTATCTACTGAAGAATTTATGAATTCCAGGTGAAAGTGTCATGTAAATTATTTTTAAAAGCAACAGTGAAATTCTGGTTGAGTTAACATGGAGTGTTATGGGTTGGTATAGTACTAAGATTCAAAGTAATTCTTGTCAGCTGTTTATAGTTGATTTAGAAGTGAGGAATAAAATATTCTGTGGCATGTGGCATCCATTTAGCAATGGCAATCTTGTTTTCTGTGAAAGCTAAAACCACTTTGCTTTTCCTGTACCTACCTATTTTTACTGAATAAAGTAAATGCCTTGTCCATTAGTAATGTTTTTCTCAGGCTTTCTTCCTTCCATGGATGATAGTACAAGTGGTTCTAATGTGTCTTAACCTCTAAATGCAAATTTATTTCAACACAAGGGATGGTCATAGGTGGCCTTTGCAATGGCACTATGTTTCCTTTTAGGTCATCCAATCTTACTTTACAATCCACCTTCTTTCTTTTTTGTACTCACAGATGGCTCATGAATGAAACGTTTGTCTTTTGAGAGCTTTATATTTCTCTACAGAATATTGTTTCTTAAAAGGAATTATAAACTTTTTTCAGAAGCATTTTGAAAAACAGAAAATGCCACAAGCTAGTTATCTTCTTTTATATCTTTAACTGTAACATTTCATATTTCATTTACTTGCAACATTTTCAGGTTCAAAATGTTTTGATATTTATATGGTTTTTGAGTCTTAATGGAACAGAGGATCAGATAGTCCTCTAGAATTGAAGCCTTTGTTCTTCAAAGCTATTCTTCTAAATTGTCTGCCACTTTCTTCCCCTCATTCTCACAGGAAAAGCGCTCTTCATTCTGACATTCCTTTTTCATATTCTGGGGAAGGAGCCATGCATTGTGCGTATTTTAAAAATGACTAGATTCTTTTTAAAGCTAGATAACAGTTGTGATGGAAGACATGCTTAAGTGGCTGCATATTGCACATAGAATCCTTTTCATGGCTTAGAGTATTTCATGATGTGGCCCTTGTTTGCTTTTCCATGCTGGCCATTTTGAAACTCCCTCCCTACAATCTGTACTTAAACCATTACACAGACTGTGAGATTCAGTCAGTAAGAGGCAATGAAACCAGATAATTTAAACAGGTATTATTTATATTGAGCACAAAATCAAGGTCAGCACACTATTATCTCCAGGTTCTTTGTCTGTCAGTACAATATCGAAAGTGTCCAGATGACAGACAACACAACAGGTAGGGCATTCTGTGGCTGAGAAAGAATTTCTATACTACAAGTAAATAATTTTATAGCCTGAAGCTGTAGCCAAAATCTATGGAAGATGAAGAAAAATGCCTTGTAACCCACCAGAATGAGAGCTGAAAATGAAAAACTCCTATATGACTGCCTCCTACAGATAGGGAAGTAAGTGTGCAAAGGTGTAGTAAAAGCTTCCCGCAAGACTGCCTCTCTTTCCATCATCTGGGAGGATCACAGAGTATTTTGCTAAGCTTCAGTGCGGCTGGCATTAAGACTTTCCTACTTTGCTAATGTACTTGTGATGTCATCAGGGTACCAGCATGGAGCACTCCCCCTATATTTGCAACCAGCTACACTAAATTATCTCCCAGGTCTCAATTTTCTCTCTTCCTTTTTGGATCAGGATGATTGTACATGTTTGTGGCCACAGCTTTATTTACTCTCATTTTTCTTAGTGTTTTCTGGGATTAACCTTGATACCTAAATTCCAGATTCTAAAATTGGTTCAGGTTCCAAATGAATTGATCAATCTATGTAAGTAAATGGTATAAATGAGTTAATATCTATAAGTTTAGGAGCAGAAAACATCTTCTAGATTGTGCCTATTCGTGAAGCTGTTGAACTGATTATAATGGTGAAATGTATGACAGTTAACTAGTGTTTGGAAGATTTGTCTTTACATATTTAAATGTCAGTTAGCATGGTATTATGTACATATACTTATTCAGGAGATAATTACCTAGCCTTGTGTTTCTGTTACCTGTGTTCACATAGCTCAGATGATTTATTATTAAGAATACAGAACTGGTTGTGTAATTTAATATTTTTCCTAACTTTTATCCCTCACATATTGTCTCTTTTTATTATTTTTATTGATATATTTGTTATTTGAGATGCACAGTTGCAGTAAGAGAGGAAAAGACAGACATAGAGAGAAATCTACCATTTACTGGTTCACTACTCAAATGGCTGCAATGACCAGTGATGATCTAGGCCAAAGCCAGGAACATGGAACTCCATCTGGCTCACCCACATGAGTGGTAAGGGCCCAAACGCTTGGACCATTTTCATCTGTTTTCCTAGGAAATTATGTAAAATGTGCACTATCTTTTAATTCGTTTTTTCCACAAACCTTTTGAACCTTCATCATATGCATATACCGTTTTAACAAAGGACATTCCATAAAAGCTTACCATGATAGGTAGAATATAAATTTTGCTTGCATGTGTGTATGTGTGTGTATATAATTATTTATGTTTTTATTTATTTGTCCTAAAATCTGATGGAGTTCCTTGGTTACTGTTTGTGAAGTTAATTTTAAAATCTTTTTCTGAGGTGAGACTTATCAATAATACATTTTTTAAAACTTTTTTATTTGAAAAAAGAGAAAGAGAGATCTTACATCTGCTGTTTTATGCCCTAGATGGCTACAATAGCCAGGTCTGTGCCAGGCTGAAGCTTGGTGCCAGGGGCTTCGTGCGTATCTCCCATGTATGTCGCAGGGGCCCAAGAGCTTGCTTCTACTGCTTTTCCCAGGCCCAGAACACCAGCCCCAAATGAGCAGGGAGACTTTTATTTTTTTTTCTGTTGTATTTTCTATGCCACTTCCTTACAAGATTAGAACAGGAAAAATAGGGCTGTCGTGGCACACCTAGAAAGCCACTTCCTACAATGCCAGCATCCCATAGGAAGTGGGTAGTGCTGATCCAGCAATCTGCTAATGTGCCTGGGGCAGCAATGAAAGATGGTGCATGTGCTTGTCCTTCTGCTACCCTCATATGAGACCCAGATGGAGTTCTGGGTTCCTGCCTTTGGTCTGGCCATGCCCTAATCATTTAAGTTGTTTGGGGAATGAACCAGCAGATGAGAGTTCTGTTTCACTCTACTTTTCAAACAAATTATCTTTTTTGTATGTTGGATGATTTTTTAAAATTTTATTTAAGGTGTACAAATTTCATGTATTTCCTATATACAGATTTAGGAACATTGTGGTACTTCCCACCATATCTTCCTGCAGCCCAGGCTCCCACCCTTCTTCTACCTCCCTCCCCTATTCCCATTCTTATTTTTCTCTAAGATCAATTTTCTGTTAATTTTTTACTCATAGGAATAGCCTTACACCTAGTAAAGACAAATAGTATGAAGGAAAAAAACACTGTTTCTCAACAGGAGAAACAAGGTGTGTTGGTGGGAGGTAGTGTAGGTTGGTTATGAAGTAGCAATATGTTCCTAAATCTGTATATATGACATATATGAAAATTGTATACCTTAAATAAAAATTTTCAAAAATTTAAAAGAAAAAGAAAAATGCCTGTTTAGGTTTTTTTACCAATTTCTTAGCTTGGTTGTTTGTTTTGTTGTTGTTGATTCTCTTGATGTCTTTATAGATTATGGATATTAATACCAAGGACATTCTTCTTAGATCTAAAAAACATAAATAAAAGCTAAAATTCATATGGGGACACAAGACCCCAGAAGCACAGGCAATCAAAGGCAAAATTCACAAACGATGAAAATCAAGTTGAGAAGCTTCTGTGCTGCAAAAAAAGCACTTAACGAAGTGAAGAGGCAAGTGACATAATAAAATATTTGCAGTTCCTTAAGCTGAGCATCTCTTTTGCAGTGCACAAACTTCTCAGCTTGATGTAATTCTATCAATTTTGCCTTTCATTTTCTGTGCTTTTGGGGTCATGTGTTCCCATATGAATTTTAGCATCTTTTTTTCTAGATCTGAGAAGAATGTCCTTGGCATTTTCATTAGGGTCATATTGAATTTGAAAGTTGCTTTCAGCAGTGTAGATATTTGGATGATATTAATTCCTCCAATCCATGAACTTGAATAATTTTTCAAATTTTTATGCCTTCTTTCTTTTTTGTAATTTTCATCATATAGATTTTTGACATCCTTGGTTAAATTCATTCCAAAGTATTTAATTTTTTTGTAGGTATGTGAATGGGATTGGTCTTATAAGTTCATTCTCAGCTATGGCATTGTCTGTTATACAAAGGCTATTGATTTTTGTGTGTTGATTTTATATTCTGCCACTTTACCAAACTCTTTTATGAGTTCCAGTAGTGTCTTAGTGGAGTCTTTTGCTTCTGCTATATATAGAATCATGACATTTACAAATAGAGATAATTTGACTTCTTCCCTTGTAATTTGTATCCCTTTGATTTATTTTTCTTGCCTAATGGCACTGGCTAAAATTTTCAGGACTATATGGAATAGCAGTGTTGTGTAGGCATCCTTGTCTGGGTTTGGATCTTAGGATGCTTCAAATTTTTCTTAATTAAATAAGATGCTGACTTTGGGTTTGTCATAGATTGTCTTGATTGTTTTCAGGAATGTTCCTTCTATACCCAGGTTTTCATCATGAAAGGATGTCTTATTGTATCAAAATTTTTTCTTTAAATCTATGGAAATAATAATATATTTTTATTTTCAATTTTTAATGTATCATGTATATTTGTGAATGTTAAACCATCAGTGCACACCCGCAATAAATCCCACTTGGTCCAGGTGAAAGATCTTTCTGATATGCTTTGGATTTTTATTAACTAGTATTTTGTTGCGGATTTTTGCTTCTGTGTTCATCAGGGATTTGGATTTGTAGTTCTCTGTTGTTTCTTTTTCTTATTCTGGCTTCATATAAGGAATTTGAAAGGATAATGTCACTATTAGTTGTTTTGAATAACTTGACAAGATTATGAATTAGATCTCCTTTAAATGTTTGGTAGAATTCAGCAGTGAAGCCATCCAGTCCTGGGCTTTTCTTTTTTGGGAGGGACTTTATACCTGATTTAATATCTGTTTTGGTTATTGGTCTGTTTAGGTTTTCTACATCTTCATGACTCAATTTTGATATATTCTATTTGTCCAGGAATCTATTCATTTCTTCTAGATTTTCTAATTTGTTGGCATATCACTGTTTTTAGTAATTCCTGATGATTCTTTTTCTTTCTGTGGTATCTGTTGTTACATTTTGTTTTTCATCTCTGATCCTATTGATTTGGGTCTTCTCCAAGGTTTGTTTTATTTATTTATTTAAAAAAAGTTGGACCAATTGTGTATAAACTTTATTTTTTCAAAAAAACAATTCTTCATTTCACTGAACTTTTGTATTTTTTTTTTGGAGGGCAAGTGGCTTTAATTTTGTTATATCTTCTCTAATGTTAATTCTCTTCCCTATTAGTTTTGGGTTTGCTTTGTTGTTTTTCTAGGTCCTTGAGTTGGAGTATAGCTCATTTATTTGGTACCTTTTCAATCTTGGTGTGACACCAACTCTGTAAACTTCTCTTTTAATACTGCTTTTGCTGTATCACATACTATTTAATATGTTATATGCCATCTTCATTCATTTCCAGAGATTTTTTGATTTCTCTTTTGATTTCTTCTATTACTTGCTGTTCAATCAGGAACATGTTTTTCAGTCTCCATGTGTTTGTGTATGTTCTCAAGTTTCTTGAGTTGTTAATTTCCAGCTGAATTCCATTGTAGTCATAGAAGATGCATGGTATGGTTTCAATTCTTTTGAATTTGCTGATACTTGCTTTATGGCCCTATATATTGTCTATCCTAGGGAAAGTTCTATGCACTGATAAAAAGAATGTTGGCTGAAAAGTTGTATAGATATTTGTTAGGGCCGTTTGTTCCATAATGTTGATAAATATGTGGTTTCTTTGTTGATTTTATGTCTAGCTGATCTGTCCGTTGCTGGAAGTGGGGTGTGGAACTCACCCATCACTATTGTATTGGAATTTATCTCCCTTTAGATCTGTTATCATTTATTGTAAATAGCCAGGTGCCCTGGAATTTGTTTCATATACATTTTTTTTTTTGACAGGCAGAGTGGACAGTGAGAGAGAGAGAGACAGAGAGAAAGGTCTTCCTTTGCCTTTGGTTCACCCTCCAATGGCCGCCGCGGCCGGCGCGCTGCGGCCGGCGCACCGCGCTGATCCGATGGCAGGAGCCAGGAGCCAGGTGCTTTTCCTGGTCTCCCATGGGGTGCAGGGCCCAAGCACCTGGGCCATCCTCCACTGCACTCCCTGGCCACAGCAGAGGGCTGGCCTGGAAGAGGGGCAACCAGGACAGAATCCGGCGCCCCGACCGGGACTAGAACCTGGTGTGCCGGCGCCGCAAGGTGGAGGATTAGCCTAGTGAGCCGCGGCGCCGGCCTCATATACATTTCTTATAGTCAAATCTTTCTGTTGAATTAATCCCTTAATCTTTGTTTATCTCTTTTTACAGTTTTTGTGTAATGGGAAAATCAGTGAGAATGACAATTTGATGAATTTTCCTATTCTTATTCTAAGGATTATCTCTATATTTATATGGACTAGGAATCATAATATTCCGTTTATTTTAATTTTTAATCTTTAACAGATTCAATGTACATTGTAGATATAATTCTACTATCATAATGGTAGTCCCTTTTCTCCCTCCTTTCCCTTTATTCCCTTCTTTCCTCCCTTACCTTCTCCTTTTCCTCCTCTCCTCCTCGTCTCTCATTCCTACACATTCCTTCACCCTTTTTTCTTTTGTTTTTTGAGATAGCATGTTTTAAATTTGCATTTCAGTAAAAATTCTTAATACTTAAGTGAATAAGAAGCTTGACATGTAAAAAGCAAAAAGATACTAGTTTATTGGGAATATAGATAATAGCTATAAACAATAATTGAATGGAAATAATAACCATTTCACATACAGTAAATTTTTATATAACTAGAGATTGAAACTATGATAGTTTAAAATTTTTAATGTTTTTTTTTTTCAGAATTACAATTAGAGTTCTTATTCTTCAGTCCATGGATACTTTTTTATTAATTCGAAAAGCCCAGAGGGAAGAATGGCCAGATACAGATGACTCATCCACTGTTTCACTCTTCAAATGCCTGTAACATCTGGAGATGAACTAAGCCAAAGCCAGGAGCTGGAAACACAATTTTGGCTTCCCGCGTGGATATCAGGAACCTAATCACTGGAGCCATTACCTATTGTTATCTGGAGTGAAGCAGGGACTCAAATCCAGGAATGCTGATATGGGATTGGGTATCCCAATCAGTGTCTTAACCTATATGGTAAATATCTGTTCCAAGATACACATCTAGTATCCTATATTGAATCCATAGGAAGCTCCAGTGTAAGTGTGTACTAATAAACAAGTGAGGCACATTAAGCTCTCACCCTTCAAAGATATCAGACACATTCTTCTAGATGTCAGCCTTTGGCAAATGAGGTCAGAGAAATTTTGAGGGAGAACTGGTAAATATTTCCAAAGTTAAAATGCTTTTAGAAAGGTCCTTGGAAGTCAACTCTTGGTGTTTTTGGATTGTGACATTGGGCAGGGTATTTGCAGTCATTAAAAGAGGAATCATGAGTGGTATGGTGTCATTTTGCAAATTTACCTACTATTTATCTCTGATGTATCTTCAAATATTGGCAGTTTTGAAACTGAAAGTTAAATTGAGAGGAAAGGAAAAGAAAGAATTTTAAAGAAGATACTTGCTTTTTATAAGTCGAACAAATTTATGTGAGCTGCCTTGAATGGACCTTATCTTATTGTAATTTAATAGTTGTCAGGGATTTTATGGTGAACTTTAAAAGGAACCCAGAACACTTAAACTATAGATACCTTTCATTTTGCAAATTAGAAATAAATGCAGCCCTCATCAGGCCATCTGACTTGTTTTGTATTCCATTATCATTTTATAACCTCATGGGATTCAAACCACTCAGTTCCTCTTGCTGTCTTCTGTAACATAGAATACAGAGAAGCTTTCATCAAGGAGCCCTCAATTCTGTTTTCTATTTGATTCTTCTTATTGAATCAATGGCATGACAACCTTTTGATCGCTGTTCTGGTGCAAAAACATAATTGCATGCTTTTCAGAAACAAGAATTTGTGTTTATTACACAATCACACATCTTAAATTTTTCCAGAATAATTCACTCAGCTCTTTTTTAGGAAACACTGTGTTGTTAGTTGTTTAGATTATTTATTTTTCATTTTATTTATTTAGTTAGTTATTTGAGATGCGGTAGGGAAAGATACAGAGACTGGTTCACTGCCTAAATGTCTGCAACCACCAGGGTCATGTCATTCATGGACCCAGTTATTTGAGCCATCTCTACTATCACCTAGGGTGCAAATTAGTTGGAAGCAGGAATTGGAAGCCGAGTTTGGACTGAACCTAGGAACTCTTATATGCGATTTGGCATGTGAACATTTTGGTTGTTTTTAACCACCACTTTTAAGACAGGGATCTGGGACAGGCACTTGGTGCAGTGGTTAAGAGGCTACTGGGATGTCTGTATTTCAAATCACAATGCCTGGTTGCAAGTTCAATTCCAGCTCCTGAATACAGCTTCCTGCTAATGCAAATCATGGGAAGCAACAGATAATGGATCAGTATTTGGATCCCTGTGACACTAACTCCCATTGTCATCTTTGACCCAGTCACAGACCCTTGAGTAGTCAACTATCAGATAAGAGATCTCTGTCTCTCTGTCTTTAAAGTTAAATGATTAAAAAAATAGGGCAGTGATTATTTCCAAATTTGATATCCAGTGCTTTGCAAACTTGATTTTTATACTCTCCAAATATTCTGATCCACCTAGTAGGCATAATTTATTAATGTTAATTTTCTTTTGTCTTATTCACTTTTCACATTATTTTTATATCTTCAGTTCTTACTTTAGGGTAGAGAACTTAGTTGATAGGGCAGTGATTAGTACCCAGATGTTTTGTGCTTCTCAGAATATTCGTACCTGGCCTAGAGGTTAGTGGCAATAGAAAGAAGATAGTCACCCAGTTTTTTGTGAAGGTATTTATTGCAGTGCAATGGGGCTGAGATAATTTTGTACAGAGTGTCGAAGGTAAAGCCTCTGCAGCCCCAGCTGCTCCACTTCCCATCCTGCTCTCTGCTATGACTTGGGAAAGCAGCAAAGTGCTTGGGCCACTGTACCTTCCTGGGAGACCTGGAAGAATCTCCTTGCTGCTGGCTTCAGATTGGCGCAGCTCCTGCCATTACAGCCAATTGGAGAGTGAACCAGCGAATGTAAGACCGCTCTCCCTTCCCCTCCCTTCCCCTTCCCCCTCCCCCTCTCCTGTGTCTCTGCCTCTCCTTCTTTCTCTGGGTAGCTCTGACTTTCACATAAATATATAAAACTTAAAAAAAATCTGGGTTTTAAGTTGGAATTCAGGTATCTTTTCCTCCTAAATAAATGCTACATAGTGATCAAAATATGTCTGTCTTGTTTATCTTAGGTAACTCTAATAAATTTTAATCTCCTTAGTTCCTAGTATAATGCCTTCTGTATTTTACTTAGCCTGATGTTTGTCGAATGAAAGAATTAATAATTCTTAAATCACACTGACATATAGAAGCTGAAAATAAGATTTCAGGAAAGTAAATAATATGTAATCATATAAAATTTTCTGTGATTTAAAGTATTTAACCCTTAAATTACTACATTTTAATGATAAAAAGTAAATTTAGAGAAATGTATATAAATAACCAGATGGTACTGTTAAAATGCAAGTTGTAAATTTTTCTTCCTCTTCCTTTCTGCAATATGTTATATATTTATATTGTTCCCCCATGACATTATATTACCATAAATTGTATCTTAATTATCCCCTAATGAAAAATCCAGGCATGATTGGCTCTCATGTGCAATTCTATGAAACAGTAATTAATGCCAGTTCTTTATCAACTCTTTCAAAAAATATAAGAGCAAGGTGAGGTGGATCATCAAATTAACTTTATGAAGCCAGTGTTACCATGATATCTAAACCAGACAAAGCCATCACAAGAAAACCATAAACTAGTACATTTTATGTATATAGATATAGAAATCCTCAAAATACTAGCAAGCCAAATCAAATGACATAAAGATTTATGTGCCATGACCACTTGGTGATTTTCCCTGGATTACATGTTGATTTTAACACCTAAAAATCAATTAATGCAATACAGTATCTCAGTGGCCTAAAAACAAGTCACATATTGAGTCCATGCGGAAAAGGCCTTTGACAAACTGTGACACCCTTTTACTACAAAACCGATCTACAAACTAGAAAGGGACTTCTTTAATTGCATAAACAATATCTGCCAAAAACCCCTACAGCTAACATCATATTTAAATGTGAAAGAATGGATACAATTGCCATAATATCAAGACCAACACTAGGATGTCCACTCTTGCTACTTCTGTTCCATATTATGCGCAAGGTTCTCACCCAGGCTGTTTTGTAAGAACAGGAAGTAAACAATACAGCTGATGTGATTATTCTATCTCCTGCTGACAATAGAGGAGATCTACCATGCCCAACTTGGATGTAAACCTGGACCCGCAGATGTAAGACATATTCATGTGTTCTTCATATAGTTTCTCTGTCTCTGTCTCTCTGATTTATTTATTTCAAAGGCAGAATTACAGAGAGGCAGAGAGAGAGAGAGAGAGAGAGAGAGAGAGAATCTTCCATCCATTGATTCATTCCCTGTATTGCTGCAATGGCTGCAGCTGGGCCAAATACAGCTTGGAGCTTCTTCTAGGTCTCCCACATGTGTGCAGTGCCCCAGCAACTTGAGCTATCTCCCTCTGCTTTCACATACACATTAGCAGGGAGCTGGATCGGATGTGGAGCAGTCAGGACTCAAATCAGCACCCAAATGGGATGCCAGCTCTGCAGGTAGTGGCTTTACCCACTATGCTACAGCGCCGTGCCCAACCTGGACTCTTGTACCATACCTTAGCACTTACCAGAGCTCCCCAGCACCACTCAGCACCTGCCTCTGAATATCCATTGAAGATGCAGGAAATTTATTAAGCCACAGAAGCGTATTTCAAAGATAAAAGCCATCAGAGGAGAACATCAACAATTAGTTCCACAAATGGCTAACAATAAACATAGAAGTATTGGAAACATGAACAGTGAAAACAGTATAACTCCTGCAGAGGAATGTAACAACACCTCAATGTTAGAATGTGAAGTCAAAGAAATTGATGAAATTCCTGAAAATTAATTCAAAAGAATGATCAAAAAATTATTCAGAAGCAGTGAGAAACTAATTCATGAGTTAAATTCATACACAACATGAATGAATGGTTTTGCTGAGATACATAATGAAGATAAATCAATCTGAAATATTATACATGAAAATTCTATTTGTCAAATACAAAACACAGTGGAAAGCCTTAACAACACTTCTGGTAAGTCAGAAATAATAATATCTGAGCTAGAAGACAAATCTTTGGAAGTATCTCAGAAGAAAAAAAAAATCTTAAAAACTGAAAGCAATTGAAATTTCTTCTTCATTAAATGTCTGTTAGAAATCAGTGATGAAGCCATCCGGTCCTGAGGCTTTTATTTTTGAGAGTATCATTATTACCTATTCTGTCTCCATCTTGGTTATTGGTCTGCTTGGGTTTTCTGTGTCTTCATCACTCAATTATGGTAGATTATATATTTACAGGAACCTATCAGTTTCATCTAGATTTTCCAATTTGCTGACATAGAGCTCTTTGTATAATTCCTAGTGATTCCTTTTACTTCTATGGTATTTGTTTTTACATCTCCTTTTTTCTCTCTGATTTTATTGATTGGGTCTTTGCTCTCCTTTTTTTTAAGTTGGGTCATTGGTGTATCAACATTCATTTTTGCAAAAAAAAAAAAAAACAACCACTTCTTTATTTCACTGATCTTTTCTATTATTTTTAGATTCTATCTTGTGTATTTCTTCTATATTTCTTTCCTCATGCCAATTTTAGGTTTGTTTTGTTGTTTTCCTAGCTTGTTGAGATGCACTGATAGCTTATTTATTTGATAGATATCCAATATCTTGATACAGCCAATGATTGCTATAAACTTCCTTCTTAACACTGCTTTTGCTATTCCTCATAAATGTTAATATGCTGTATTATCCTCATTCCTTTCCAGGAATTTTTTTTTATTTCACTTTTGATTTCTTCTACTCATTATTCATTCAGGAGCGTGTTGTTCAGTCTGCATATGTTTGCATATGTTCTCAAGATTCCTGAGTTGTTCATTTCCGGCTTCATTCCATTGTAGCCATAAAACATAATATAGTATGATTTCAATTTTTTAAAATGTATCTAGACTGGCTTTATGGCCTAGTGTGTAATCTATCCTACAGAAAGTTGCATGGATTGCTGAAACAATCTATATTCTTCAACTGTGGGATGACGTGTTCTGTAGATATCAGTTGGGTCCATTTCATCTACAATATAGATTAGCTGTGTTGTTTCTTGGTTGATTGTCTATTTCATATGTCCATTGATAAAATGAGGTTTTGAAGTACTCATTACTATTGGAGTTGACGTTTCACTTTAAATCTGTTAACATTTGTTTTAACTAGCCTGGTATCCTGTCATTCAGTGAATATACATTTGTTATATGACATGTTCCTGTGGTATTGATTCCTTTGTCATAGATAATGCCTTTGTTTGTCTCTAGCAATTTTTCAGTTGAAGTCTAATTTGTCTGAAATTAGGATGGCTACAACTACTTGTTTTTGCTTTCTATTTGCATAGAATATCTTTTTCATCTTTTTACTTTTCTTCTGAGTATACATGTTTGTGAAGTGTGTTTCTTGTAGCCAGTAAATAGATGCAGTTTTTTAAACCATTCCATCAGTTTTTATCTTTTATTTAGAGAATTTAGACCAATTATATTCATAGTTAATATTGATAAGTAATTTCTTGTCCTTGTCATTTTTCTGTATTTCTATTGTTTGCTTTGGATTTCCTTTATGCTTTTACCAGGAGATTTTCTGCTTTAATTTTTTTGAATTCCTTTCAGGCCTATCTTTAATCTCTTCATCTTTAAATTCCAATATTGAAGTATTGTTGTATTGCTTTGGGTGGTCATGTTGTCTTCCTTATTCTTGTTTCTTAATTTCTACATTTCTTTCTTGTTTTTAATGTTTCAAACTATTTTTTTTAACTTTTGTTTAGTAAATATAAATTTCCAAAGTACAGTTTATGGATTACAATGGTTCCCCCCCCCCAATAACTTCCTTACTACTCGCACCCCTCCCATCTCCCGCTCCCTCTCCCCTTCCATTCACATCAAGATTCATTTTCAATTATCTTTATATACAGAAGATCGATTTAGTATATATTAAGTAAAGATTTCATCAGTTTGCACTCACACAGAAAAACATAGTGTAAAATACTGTTTCAGTACTAGTTATAGCATTACTTCACATTGGACAACACATTAAGGACAGACCCCACATGAGGAGTAAGTATACAGTGACTCCTATTGTTGACTTAACAATTTGACAATCTTGTTTATGGCATCAGTAATCTCCCTAGGCTCTAAAATGAGTTGCCAAGGCTACGGAAGCCTTTTGAGTTCACCAATTTTGATCTTATTCCGACAGGGTCGTAGTCAAAGCAGAAATTCTCTCCTCCTTTCAGAGAGGAGATTTTTTCCATTTTATGGTATCCTCTTCTATTTCTTTCTTTAAGGTTTTGTAATTCTCAACGTAGAGATCTTTAACGTCCTTGGTTAAGTTTATTCCAAGGTATTTGATTGTTTTTGTGGCTATTGTGAATGGGATTGATCTTACGAGTTCTTTCTCAGCCATGGTTTTGCCTGTGTATACAAAGGCTGTTGCTTTTTGTGCATTGATTTTATATCCTGCTACTTTGCCAAACTCTACTATGAGTTCCAATAGTCTCTTAGTACAGTTCTTTGGGTCCCCTAAGTAAAAAATCATATCATCTGCAAAGAGGGATAGTTTGAGTTCTTCCTTCAGGATTTGTATCCCTTTAATTTCTTTTTCTTGCCTCATGGCACTGGCTAAACCTTCCAGAACTATATTGAATAGCAGTGGCGAGAGTGGGCATCCCTGTCTGGTACCAGATCTCAGTGGAAATGCTTCCAACTGTTCCCCATTCAATAGGATGCTGGCCATGGGTTTTTCATAAATTGCTTTGATTGTATTGAGGAATGTTCCTTCCATATTCAGTTTGCTTAGAGTTTTCATCATGAAAGGGTGTTGTATTTATCCAATGCTTTCTCTGCATCTATTGAGATAATCATATGATTTTTCTTCTGCAGTCTGTTAATGTGGTATATCACATTAATTGTTTTGCAAACATTGAACCATCCTTGCATACCAGGGACAAATGCCACTTGGACTGGGTGGATGATCTTTCTGATGTGTTGTTGCATTCTATTGGCCAGAATATTATTGATTTTTGGTATGTTGTGCTGTTATCCTCATTACTTCCAGAAAGTTTTTGATTTGTCTTTTGATTTCTTCTTTTTTTAACTTTTATTTAATGAATATAAACTTCCAAAGTACAGCTTATGGATTACAATGGCTTCCCACCCATAACGTCCCTCCCACCCACAACCCTCCCCTTTCCCACTCCCTCTCCCCTTCCATTCATATCAAGATTCATTTTCGTTTCTCTTTATATACAGAAGATCAGTTTAGCATACATTAAGTAAAGATTTCAACAGTTTGCTCCCACACAGAAACATAAAGTGAAAAATACTATTTGAGTATTAGTTATAGCATCAAATCTCAATGTACAGCACACTAAGGACAAAGATCCTACATGAGGAGTAAGTGCACAGTGACTCCTGTTGTTGACTTAACAAATTGACACTCTTGTTTATGGCCTCAGTAATCTCCCTAGGCTCTTGTCATGAGCTGCCAAGGCTATGGAAGCACCCTGAGTACACCGACTCTGATCATATTTAGACAAGGCCATGGTCCAAGTGGAAGTTCTCTCCTCCCTTCAGAGAAAGGTACCTCCTTCTTTGATGACCCATTCTTTCCACTGGGATCTCACTCACAGAGATCTTTCATTTAGGTTTTTTTTTTCCCCAGAGTGTCTTGGCTTTCCATGTCTGAAATACTCTCATGGGCTTTTCAGCCAGATCTGCATGCCTTAAGGGCTGATTCTGAGGCCAGAGTGCTGTTAGGACATCTGCCATTCTATGGGTCTGCTGTGTATCTCACTTCCCGTGTTGGATCGTTCTCTCCCTTTTTGATTCTATCAGCTAGTATTTGCAGACACTATTCTTCTTTATGTGATCCCTTTGGTTCTTAGTCCTATCATTATTATCAATTGTGAACAGAAATTGATCACTGGGACTAGTGAGATGGCATTGGTACATGCCACCTTGATGGGATTGAATTGGAATCCCCTGGTATGTTTCTAACTCTACCGTTTGAGGTAAGTCAGCTTGAGCATGTCCCGAATTGCACATCTCTTCCCTCTCTTATTCCCCCTCTTATATTTAACAGCGATCACTTTTGATTTCTTCTATGACACAGTGTTCATTCAGGAGCACATTGTTCAGTCTCCATGTGTTTGCATATGCTCCAGGGATTCCTGAGTTGCTAATTTACAACTTCATTCCTCTATGGTCTGAGAAGCTGCATCGTATGATTCTAATTCTTTTGAATTTGCTGAGATTTGCTTCATGGCCTAGTATGTGGTCAATCCTAGAGTAGGTTCCATGTACTGCTGAGAAGAATGTAAATGCTTTATGTGTAGGATGAAAAGTTCTGTAGATATCTGAGATATCTGTTAGATCCTTTTGGGCTATAGTGTCATTTAAATCTACTCTATCCTTGTTGATCTTCTGTCCTGTTGATCAGTCTACTTCTGAGAGTGGAGTATTGAAGTCCCCTAGTACTATTGTATTGCAGTCTAAATCTCCCTTTAAGTCCCTTAACAAATCTTTTAAATAAACTGGTGCCCTGTAATTAGGTGCATATACATTGATAATCCTTATATCTTCCTGTTAAATTGATCCCTTAATCATTATATAGTGTCCCTCTTTGTCTCTCTTAACAGTTTTTGTGTAAAAGTTTATTTTGTCTGATATTAAGATGGCTACGCTTGCTCTTTTTTCATTTATGCTGGCATGGTATATCTTTTTCCAGCCTTTCACTTTCAGTATCTATGCAACTTTGTTGGAAAGATGTGTTTCTTGTAAGCAGCAAATAGATGGGTTTTGTTCCTTAACCCAATCAGCCAATCGGTGTCTTTTAACTGGACAGTTCAGGCCATTAATGTTCAATGTCACTATTGATAAGTAGTAACTTTGCCCTGCCATTTGCCTAAGATATTTTATTTTTATTTATTTATTTCTTTTTTTCACAGGAAGAGTGGGCAGTGAGAGAGAGAGAGAGAAAAGTCTTCCTTTGACGTTGGTTCACCCTCCAATGGCCGCCGCAGCTGGTGAACCACGCTGATCCGAAGTCAGGAGACAGGTACAGGTACTTATCCTGGTCTCCCATGTGGTGCAGGGCCCAAGTACTTGGGGCATCCTACACTGCACTCCCTGGCCACAGCAGAGAGCTGGCCTGGAAGAGGGGCGACCGGGACAGAATCTGGCTCCCTGACTGGGACTAGAACCCGGATTGCTGGCGCCGCAAGGCAGAGGATTAGCCTATTGAGCCGCGGCGCCGGCCAGCCAATGATATTTTCTAATATATGCTTTGAATTCCCTGTGATCTTTTGCTGTGAGGTTTCCTTCCTTTACCTTCTTTCATATTGATGACCCCGTTTCCTTGTTTCTGTGTGCAACACATCTTTAAGCATCTTTTGCAGGGCTGGACGAGTGGCGACAAATTCTTTCAATTTCTGTTTGATATGAAAGGCCTTTATTTCACCTTCATTCAAAATGAAATCTTTGCAGGATATAATATTCTGGGCTGGTAGTATTTTTCTCTTAGTACCTGTGCTATGTCTCGCCATTCCCTTCTAGTCTGTAGGGTTTCTAATGAGAAGTCTGCTATGAGTCTAATTGGAGATCCTCTGAGAGCAATCTGACGTTTCTCTCTTGCACATTTTAGGATCTTTTCTTTATGTTTCACTGTGGTGAGTTTGATTACAACGTGTCATGGTGAGGATCTCTTTTGGTCATGTTTACTAGGGGTTCTATGAGCTTCCTGTACTAGGATGTCTGTGTCCTTCTCCAAACCCAGGAGGTTCTCTGCACGTATCTCACTAAAAAGGCCTTCTAATCCTTTTTCTCTCTCCATGCCTTCATGAACTCCTAGACCCCAAATGGTGGGTTTTTTAATGGTATCCTGTAGATTCCCAACAATATTTTTTAGATTTCTAATTTCCTCTTCTTTTCTTTGGTTTGACTGTACACTTTCCTGTTCTCTGTCTTCTAAGTTCAATATTCTCTCTTCTGTTTCACTGACTCTGTTTTTCAGGCTCTCTAATGTGTTTGTCATTTGATCTATTGAGTTCTTCATTTCATTTTGATTACTCTTCACTATCACACTTTCCTGTTCTACTAGTTTCTGCGTTTCATTTTGATTCCTCCTTAAGATTTCATTTGCATGAGAGAGAGATTTTCTATCCTCTCTAGTAAGAATTTCCATAGCTCAAGCATTTGTTTTTAAAACTTCCAATTGTTCTTATCATAAATTTTTTGAAATCCGTATCTTGCATTTCTTCTGTCTCATCATCTTCATAATCTTGGCTTAGGGTGTCTTGTTCATTTGGGGGTGCCATAATGTCTTCCTTGTTCTTGTTTCCTCAGTTTCTGCGTTTGTTGCTCAGCATTGTGGAGATATCTTTGGATTCTTCTTCCCTTGCTGCGGTGTTTTTTTCTTGTTATACTATGACTGTATTAAGTGGACTGTCTGCTTTTGATGGAGCCTTAGAGGCTTGAGATGGGTGTGGCCAGTGAGCTCTGTTTGGTTCCTCATGGTTAAGCGTGTGCCAAAGGAGACACTCCCAGGTTAGGCATGGTAAATCTCTCTCTCTCTTTCTTTCTTTTTTCTTTTTTTATTCAGAAGGGACGTAATTCTGCACAGCTGAGCGGAATTGAAGGTAGTTAGCAGGCGAATGATATACCCACAGGAGCCAGAGATCTGAAGCTCTTTCCCAAGGACCACACAGGGAATCTGTTCTGCCCTCAGTGTGGGCTCAAATTCTCCTTCAGTCTCCCTCTGGGTTGCCAAGGTTACCGAATTGTAGCATCTCTGGAGAGTACTCACGTGAATTCCGTGAGTTCTCTCCCTCCACCGTCTCTTTTTTCACAGTCTCAGTTCATTAGCACCACACATTCACTAGGTCCTAATCTCCTGTTATTTCACCCCCCCCCCCAGATTCAGGTTTTTCTGCTTGGCTGAGAGCGGGTGCAGTCCTGAGGTCTCGCCACTTAGAAACACTTGTTGGTTTTTCTACTGATGGGTTTTATCTTTGAACTATGTTTCTGTGGCATAGTAGATTTTCTGCTCTTTTAGTAAATAGCCAGAGATGTGTAGTGTGGGGACAGCTAGCTTTGGTAACTGCTCAAGTGTGGGAAGAGAATCCTGGGTAACACCCAAATTGGATGTGTTAGATCTCCTCTATTGCCAGTATGGTGAAGAGTATGATCCCACTTTCTGGTGCAGTCTCAGTCTCATTTCCTCTCTTCCAAGGTGATCCATGCCCATGTTAGCTCACAGTGGGTGCAGTCCTCACCCTTGCTGGTGTATGAACTGCACAAAGGATCTGTACAGTACTCATCATGCCCATGGAACCATCTGTAGTCAGAAAGCTCTGAGCCTGTGATGGCACATAAAATGATTGCCCAGAGATCTGTATACAGCATCACACAGTCACAGGATTCCCACTCTCACAGTGCAGTGTCCCCACAACCTTGAGGTGCAAGGGATTCCTCTCCTCCAGTGAGAATTACCTATACACAGAGACAGCATAGTCATTTCCAGAGGCAGCTGCCTGTGGGTTCTATGTGTTGGCAATGAGAGTCCTGAAGCCTCTGATAAGTTGAGAGGATGCAGTGCCTCACAATTCTAAATGGGTGCCCAGCTCCCTATCAACTCTTCCAACCAGATTCAATGTCCGTGGAGATGCTGATTTTTCCTTTTAGTAGAATCCATGGTCATGTACTTGAGAGCTGCTGTAGACTGTGCTGCTCTCAAGTTGGCACCTTGTCCCCCTGGTTGCCCAATGCCCTTGGCCGATGGGCTTAAAGAAATATGCTTTTCATTCACTGGATTAGTTGGGTACTCTGATCTGCTCTAGGGCTGCAGGCCAGGCTTACAGTCAGTGTGATCTGCAAGATCCTCCGTCCTGAAATATCACCAATGGCTCAGGGTTCCCCAGTCTGCCCTCATATCACTCTTAAAACCCGGTGTTCCCTCTAACCACTGTCTCCCGAAGTCCTATGTAATGTCCCTGCTCATAGCTGCACTTCAGCAATTTCACTGCAAAGGAAAAACTCAACAAAGAGAAGAGGCAGCTGGACCCAATGGGATAAAATATTTGCAATCTATGCAACTAAAAAGGATTAATATTGAGAATCTGTAATGATTATTTCAAGAAAGTTAATAATAACAAAACAGACATCTAGTCAATAAATGGACAATGGGTATGAACAGGCATTTTTCAAATGGCATTGTACGTATGAAAAAATGCCATCAGGGAATTGCAGACAACCCCACAATGGAATGTCACCTCACTTGAGTTTGATTTGCTATCATCTAAAAATCAAAAAACTGTAAATGCTTGCAAGGATGAGGGGGGGAAAAGGTACTCTAATCCTCTGTTGGTGGGAATTTGAAGTAGTACAATCATTATGGAAAACAGTTTGGACATGACTCAGAGATCTGATAATCTACTGTATGACTCATCCATCCCATTTCTGGGAAGTTATCCAAATGCAATGAAATAAATGTATAAAAGAGTTATGTGTACTCCAGTATATATTGCAGCTCAATTTACAGTAGTCAAAATATGAAATCAACCCAGATGTGTCTAAACTAATGTATGCATAAAGAAAATATGGTATTTATACACTGTGGAATACTACTGAGCTATAAAAATGAATGAAATCCTGTCTTTTGCAACAAAAATTGGTGTAACTGGAAACCATTATAATTAAGTAAGCCAGTCCCCAAAAGACAAATATCATCTTTTCGTTGATTTGTGATAATTAATATATAGAACTCAACAAAATGTATTTCAGTAAAATTTACATTTTGAAGTTCTATTTCCTACTTAAATTATTTACTAGAAGGTTAACCTTGTGAATATAAAATAAATAAAATATTTTATAAATGAAAAGAATTAGGGTGGGATCATTGGCGGGAGGAAGGATAGGGTGGGAAGTATCATTATGGTTTAAATTCTGTATATATAAAGTATATGAAATTTGTTCACTTTATAGAATAAAAATTAAAGTATTGCCGGAGCTGCAGCTCACTAGGCTAATTCTCTGCCTGCAGCACTGGCACCCCGAGTTCTAGTCCTGGTCGGGGCTCCAGATTCTGTCCCGGTTGCTCCTCTTCCAGTCCAGCTCTCTGATGTGGCCCGGGAAGGCAGTGGCGGATGGCCCAAGTCCTTAGGCCATGCACCCGCATGGGAGACCAGGAGAAAGTACCTGGATCCTGGTTTCGGATCGGTGTAGCGCACCGGCCATAGTGGCCATTTTGGGGGTGAACCAAAGGAAGGAAGACCTTTCTCTCTCTCTCTCACTATCTAACTCTGCCTGTCAAAAAAATAAAATTAAAGTATTATATAGGGTCCAGCACTGTGGTGTGGCTGGTAAAGCCACTGCCTGCAGTGCTGCATCCCATATGTGTACCGGTTTGAGTCCCTGCTGATCCACTTCAGATCCAGCTTCCTCTGCTTTGACCTAGGAATGCAGTAGAAGATGGATCAAATGCTTGGGCCCCTGCACCTTCTTGGAAGAACCAGAAGAATCTCCAGTGTGGGGAGCAAACCGGACTAGACTGTTACTGGAATTAAGACTTATTCTATGCATCTGCTCTCCCACAATATGGCGCTGGGAGAGAAGTAAACAGTTTCCGCACAGCTGCCTCCAGTTCAACCAATTAACTGTAGGACTTGCTCCTGATTGGAGAGCAGCGTACTCGGCGTGTGGGCAGCCGAGTTAGGATTGGCGGAAGAGGACTATAAAGGAGGAGAGAGACGGCATGCACCGGGAACATCTATGGGGAACATCTAGCTGAAGGAACACCTGTGCAGCCCCCGAGAGACCCGGCCGGCGGTGTGCCGCTCCCCTGCGGAAGTGGGGAATGCGGCCAGGGGGAACTGCCCTTCCACGGAGGTGGAAGGGATAGTAGCCAACCCGGGAAGAACCAGCAGCAAACCCGGGGAGGGCCGAGCAGACGAAAGAACAGCGCAGGGTCCTGTGTCGCTCCTCCACGAAGAGGGGGAGCGACACTCCAGGCTCCTGGCTTCCTATTAGACCAGCTCCTGCCATTGCAGCCATTGAGGGAGTGAACCAGTGAATTGAAGACATTTCTTTGACTCCTCCCCTCCCCCATCTCTCTCTTCTTCCCTCTCACCCTCCCCCCTCTCCCCCTCTCCCCTCTCTCACCCTTTCTCTCTCCCCTCCCTTCCCCTCTCTTCCCCTTCCCCTCTCTCCCTCCCTCTCTTCTCTCCCCTCCCCCTCTCTCCCCCTCTCCCCTCTCACTCTTTCTCTCTCCCTCCTCTATTATTCCCCTCTCCCCCCATATTCCTCCCCTCTCTCATTCCCCCCTCCCTTTCCCCCCTCACCCCTCTCTCCCCCTCTCTTCCCCCTCATTCCCCCCTTTATCCCCCTCTCTCTCCCTCCCTTAGTTTACCCTTAGTGTTACCACACAATTAAAGGCCTTTCTCAACCTCTTTACAGTTGAGTGTGTCCACAGAAATTTTACCAGGTTGACCCGGGAGTAGGCTTTACATTACATTCATCAGGGCTCTCCACTGTTTAGAAAACTTATTTATCAATCCAGATGGTTCCCTTTAATGTTCTGTTATGTTTCATTTTGTCCAGCACCAGTAAACTCCTAGGCCAGAGGCTTGGTGGTTATATTGAAATGGCAGCTGAAAGAAATAACTTTGACTACTTTTTCAACTCCTTTACTGGATGATTCAATTCCTGAGGGTTATCCTCTAGGAGACTCAGACTTAATATCCTTACATGACGATTTATTCCTAAAGAGCTTTTCTTGCAGAAATCAGATACTTTTAACTAACTCTCAATCTTCTATCCATCTTGTTCCAGCTAAGATCAATTGTCTCTTTCTATATTCATAAGTCTAATGTTATACTTGGTGACTCCTGAGATTTAAAATATAATCCAGGTATAGTTTCTAAATTTGTATTTAAAAATTATTATTACAGGACTGATGTAAGTAATTATAACAGCATAATGTACAGAGGACAGTACTTTTTAAAAATCCTATATTTTGTTCTTGTACCTTTCCAAAATGTTTGAAGTACACATGAGTATTTCTGTGTTGTTTCAAAGCTTAACAGGACTGATGTAAGTAATTATAACAGCATAATGTACAGAGGACAGTACTTTTTAAAAATCCTATATTTTGTTCTTGTACCTTTCCAAAATGTTTGAAGTACACATGAGTATTTCTGTGTTGTTTCAAAGCTTAACATGTGACTTCAGTATATTCTCTTAACAAAATCATTCTTAAAGTTACATAAAATCTTTGTGACTTGTGAAAAGTTTAATATAATCCCTATTTATATATTGTATTCCTGAGTATTATTCCCTTTTTGTTAGGTATAACGCTGTACAGCCAGGGAATTTAATTCTACTGAAAGCCAGAGTCACATGCAATGAATTAAAGTGAATACAGTACGTAAAACACAGTTGCCTATTTGTCTAAGATTTTTCCTTGATGTTTCCTACATTCACACAGAAAAGTCAGCAAGGGATGGGCACCATGGCACAGTGAGTTAAGCCACCACTTGTGATTCCCACATCTAATATCAAAGCACTGGTTCAAATCCCTGGTACTCCACTTTGATCTAACTCCTTGCTAAAATGCCTGAGAAACAGAAGATGATAGTTCACATAATTGTGTCCAGGCCACATACATGGGAGACCTGGATAGAGTTCCTGGCTTCTGGTTTCAACCTGGTCTAGGCCTGGCTGTTGTAGCTATTTAGGGAGTGAAGTAGTGAATGGAAGACCTATCCCTCCCTACATCTCTGACCATCTGTCCCTCTCCCTCCTCTTCCCTCTCCTCTCTCTAATTCTAACTTTCAAATAAATATTTTTAAGAAATCAACAAACTATATCACAGTATAATAATTGTGATAGAAGTTATGAAAAAAGTGAGAAATGATTGTGATATATGAATGAATTACAAAATACAGTGTAAATATTTTTGAATCCTGTAATTGTCCAGAGCTTTGTGTTTGGTTGTCTAGATTACTTTTAGCATAAGAAGATAAAAGTACTTCCACATTTCTACCTTAGTGTATTAGCTTTGAATGATTCGTTTATTTAGATACTATTTTCCAGAAAGTTCTCTAAAATTTTGCTTTAACCCTGTGAGAAACATTTCCTGTAATCTTACTCTTTTAGGTATGAGCACAAATAGCACCTGAAATTTCTTGTAGTTTCCATTGCATATCATGTCTCAAAGTTTTCTTCATCTTTGTTATCAATATTATTCTTGGCTGATAAATAAAATAAATATAAATCATCAGTGGAGTATGACTAATTTTTTTTCCATGAAAACTTTATAGCCAGCAAATTTTTAGGTTCATTTTTTATGCTTTTGTTATAAAAGATTATGTGGCATGATGCCAATGTTCTATCATTTATTCACTCATTCAATAAATATTTGGGTTCCTACTTGGTTTCAGGAACTATAGCTTTAAGGAAAAACATACAGAACCCCAGTCCTCATATAATATTTAAGCACAAGGTGGTAGAAGCAAACAGTAGTCAAATAATGGTACAAATTAGTGGAAAATAACAATTCAGATTCTATAAGGAGAGTTTCACAGAGTTATGAGGGTTTTAATGGTGCCTATGGCCTAGTGTATGACACTGGGATGACATCTGAAGGATACACAGGAACTGAAGCAGGTGAACAAATGATAGATGAAGCGTTTATATAGCATAGCTTTATAGACAGAATAGGAAAAGAAAAGATGAGACAGGGCCAATGTAGTTTGAATGTGTTTCAACATGGGATTGAACAAATAGGAGCCAAAATATTTGGGAACTCTAGACCTTTTGCAGCAATCCTATTGCAGTTCCAGTGGTCCTTGGACCATTCTGAGTTTCATGGCTGATATGATTTCACATTAAAATAGTAATGCTCTGTCAGGACAACCTCTGGGAAATGGACTATGTTTATCATTTAAAAGAATAACAATGGCAAGTGATTACACAGCACTTATTATTAAGGTACCATTTAACGGTTTTACATATAACATTTTTGTAATGTTCTCAGAGGCAATTTAAATAATCTTACCTGATTATAAATAAGGAAATAAAAATGCATAGACCTTAAGTAGCTTGTCCAATTCCAAATAGCTCTAAATGGCAAAACTGATATTGGAACCCTCTATAATGATATATATGTTTTGGCATTAGTATTGAGAAGGAGATATTGGACATTCTGATGCATCCTGGATATCAGCAAAAACAACTCAGAAATCTATGAATTGATTCTCTTTAGTTCAGATGCTTAGCTTCTGAGTTTCAAAAAAATTGTGAAAATACGTTTTAACTATTTGAAAATTAAACATAATGGCACATATATATGGGACACAGTGTAGTATTCCTATATGTATATATTATACACATATTAATATGTAATAAGCACTGATCAAATCAGAGCAATCAACATGTCCTCCTCTTTGAAATTGCTTAATAATTGGAACGTTAGAGTTATTTGATTTGCTCATACATTATAATCTATTGTGAACTAATTTTTATTTGAGAGACAGATAAACCGAGCTCCTATCTGCTAATTCACTATCCATATAACCAAAAGAGCTGGGCTGGGGCTGATGTTAAAGTTTGGAGCTGGAATACAATCCAGAACTCTTAAATGGTTCTCACGAACCCAATTATTTGAGATGTTATCTTTTGTTCCCAGGGTCTGCCTTAGCAAGTAGTTGGAGTTAGGAGGTAAACTTGGTTGTCAAATCTATGTACTCCAGTGTGGGATATGGGCCTCTTAACAGCTAGTTCACTCCCTAGATGCCTGCAAATCCAGGGCTGGACCATGTTGAAGCTGAGAGATTGGAATTCCTTTGGGGTCTCCTATGTTGGTGGCAGGGACACAAGTACTTGTGGCTATATTCTGCTTTCTCAAGTGATTTTTTAAAAAAATATGTATTTGACAGGGATCACTTTTCAGTTAAATTTAAACACCTAAGAATACTGAAAAGTGATCCCTGTTAAATATAAGAGTGGGAATAAGAGAGGGAGGAGATGTACAGTTCAGCACATGCTCAATCAGACTTGCCCCAAACGATAGAATTACAAATGTGCCAGGGGATTCCAATTCAATCCCATGAAGGTGGCATGTACCAATGCCATCTCACTAGTCCAAGTGATCAATTTCAGTTCACAATCGATCATAATGATAGGATTAAGAGTCAAAAGGATCACATAAACAAGACTAATGTCTGCTAATACTAACTGATAGAATTAAAAAGGAGAGAACAATCCAACATGGGAAGCGTGATACACAGCAGATTCACAGAATGGCAGATGTCCTAAATAGCACTCTGGCCTCAGAATCAGCCCTTAAGGCATTCAGATCTGGCTAAAAAGTCCATGAGAGTATTTTAGGCATAGAAAGCAAGACACTCTGGTGTGTGTGTGTGTGTGTGTGTGTGTGTGTGTGTTTGGCCAAACAAAACTAAATGAAAGATCTCTGCGACTGAGATTCCAGTGGAAAGAATGGGCCATCAAAGAAGGAGGTACCTTTCTCTGAAGGGAGGAGAGAACTTCCACTTTGACTATGACCCTGTCAGAGTAAGATCGAAGTCGGCAAACTCAAAAGGCTTCCATAGCCTTGGCAACTCATGACTAGAGCCTAGGGAGATTATTGACGCCATAAACAAGAGTGTCAATTTGTTAAGTCAACAACGGGAGTCACTGTGCCCTTACTCCCCATGTAGGATCTCTGTCCTAATGTGTTGTATTATGTGAATTAACGGTATCACCTGTACTCAAACAGTACTCTATACTTTGTGTTTCTGTGTGGGTGCAAATTGTTGAAATCTTTACTTAATATATACTAAATTGATCTTCTGTATATAAAGATAATTGAAAATGAATCTTGATGTGAATGGAATGGGAGAGGGAGCGGGAGATGGGAGGGTTGCGGGTGGGAAGGAAGTTATGGCAGGGGAAAATCCACTGTAATCCAAACGCTGTACTTTGGAAATTTATATTTATTAAATAAAAGTTCAAAATAAACTAAGTATTTGAAATGGCCGTTACAGTGCAGGTGCGGAAGTTAGGGGGAAAGAAAGTTTAGGAGAGAGCTTCCATACTGATTTATTACCCTAAGAGCTTTCTTACCAACTTGCTTAGATGTTGGGCAGCTGGGAAGGAGGAGTAGAGGGCTTTGAAATGTGTTAGCAGTGGAACATCAAAAATTGAAATCAACTTTTATTTCATATACTGGATGGTGTTCCCCAAAATCATGCAACTTGATAGTCCTTAACTTTTTTTAAAAAATTGTAAGCCTACATTTATATAGAGTTTTTAAGTTCATCAAGCCTTTCTAGTTCTGGATTCTAGTGGGAATTCTTGGAACTTTTCCCCATTCAGTAAGATGCTGGCTGTCAGTTTGTCATAAATTGATTTGTCTTCAGGAATGCTTCTTCAAAGTGACTTGTCTTCAGGAATTCTTCTTCTATACCCAATTTGCTTAATGATTCCATCATGGAAAGATATAGTATTTATCAAATGCTTTCTCTGCATCTATTTAAATAATCATATGGTTTTTGTTCTTAAGTTAATGTGATGCATCATATTTATTGATTTCCAAATGTTGAATCATTCCTGCATACCAGAGATAAATCCCACCTGGTCTGGGTGAATGATCTTTCTGATGTGCTTTTGGATTCTATTAAGTAGTATTTTGTTGAGGATTTTTGCATCTATGTTCATCAGGGATATTGGTCTATAATTTTTCTCTGTTGTTTCTTTCTCTGGTTTAGAAATTAGGGTGATGCTGACTGCATAGAAGTTTTACATTAGTTGCTCCCTTTCAATTGTTTTTTAATAGCTTGAGAAGAATTGGAATTTGTTTTTCTTTAAATGTCTGGTAGAATTCAGCACTGAAGCTTTCCAATCCTGGGCCTTTTATTGTTGGGAGGGCCTTTATAACTGATTCAATTTCTGTCTTGGTTATTAATCTGTTTAGGTTTTCTATGTCAACATACTCAGTTTTGGTAGATTGTATGTATCCAGGAATCTATCCATTTCTTCCTGATTTTTCCAATTTGAGGGCATACCATTGTTTCTAGTAATTCCTTATGATTCTTTTTTTTTTCCTGTGGTATCTGTTGTTACATTTCCTTTTTCATCTCTGATTCTATTGATATGGATCGTCTCCCTTTTTCTTGTTTAGTTGGACCAATGGTGTATCAACTTTATTTTTTTAAAAAAACAGCTCTTTGTTTCTCTGATCTTTTCTCTTGTTATTTTTGGTTTCAGTTTATTCATTCTCTAATTTTAATTATTTATTTTCTCTTTCTAGTTTTGGGTTTGGTTTTCTGTTGTTTTTCTATGTACTTGAGATACATTGATAGCTCATTTTGGGAGGCTTTTCTAATTTCTTGATGTAGACACCAATTGTTATAAATGTTCCTCTTAACACTGCTTTTGCTGTATCCCATAATTTTGATACATTGTGTTGTCATCTTCATTCATTTCCATAAAGTTTTTGATTTCTCTTTTGATTTCTTCTTCTTCTTTTTTTTTTTAACTTTTATTTAATGAATATAAATTTCCAAAGTACAGCTTATGGATTACAATGGCTTCCTCCCCATAATATCCCTCCTACCCGCAACCCTCCCCTCTCCCACTCCCTCTCCCCTTCCATTCACATCAAGATTCATTTTCGATTCTCTTTATATACAGAAGATCAGTTTAGCATACATTAAGTAAAGATTTCAACAGTTTGCTCCCACACAGAAACATAAAGTGAAAAATACTGTTTGAGTACTAGTTATAGCATCAAATCTCAATGTACAGCACACTAAGGACAAAGATCCTACATGAGGAGTAAGTGCACAGTGACTCCTGTTGTTGACTTAACAAATTGACACTCTTGTTTATGGCCTCAGTAATCACCCTAGGCTCTTGTCATGAGCTGCCAAGGCTATGGAAGCCCCCTGAGGATAGGGTGTTAAGTATCACTATGTTCCTAAATCTGTATATATGAATTACATGAAATTTATATTCCTTAAATAAAATTTAATGACAATAATAAAAATATTTCTGCCTACACCTATCCTCAGACCTCCAGAGTCTCATCTCCTGAGTTCATAGATGAAGGTTTTGAGACTTTGAGGGGTTATATTTTTTCGTTTGTGTTTGTGTTTGTGTGTGTGTGTGTCTAACCATAGCCTGTAGTGCAAAAGTACTAGTTTATTTCTAAAGATACTTCTTTGTTGAGAAATTACTGTGTTTAATTGTACAGCTATGGTACAGAAGGGAAAAAAGTGTTTATTTCTGCTCATTATGATGTTTGTACTATGGAACCAGGGAATATGATTTTTTCTATTTCTATTGTTTATTCCATAAACCATTACTGAGATTCTATTGTATTCAAAGCACTTTCATAAAGGCTATGAGAAAAACAGATAATAGTGATAACAGATACTGTTAGCATCCTACAGTACAATACATTGTCAAAATAATCACCTAATGATAAATTCCATTAGTGTAGATGCAAATACAGGTAATTAAATCCACAGCAAGGCTTTATTAGGTTAATCTATCATGAAATCATTTTAAATTTTTGCTTATTTTGCTTTCATACATTCCACGTTAATTGCTTTAACTTCATTGATTACAATAGCTTTACAATAACTATGCTCACAGCAAAACATCAACTTTAATGTTTGGATCTTCAATTAAAGCCATAGACAGTTAATTATTAGAAATTGTGTTTCATATTGCAAATTATAATGTGGTATTGGATGCCGTATGTTCTCAACTTGTATATGGCTCAAGAGAAGAATATTAACTGATAAATCATTTTAGCAATTTGCATTTTAATACAAATATTAATCCATATTTTTGGATGACATTTGGATGATAACTGAAGTACTCTAAAAAGTGTTTTCTCATCATTTTTATAGCATTTATATGTTTTTCTTATATCTATGAAAATAAAATTTGCAATCAAGGTTAAAATGCTTTCAGGACCAATTTGGGTTTGCTTGACATTGGGACATTAGTATATTATTAGTACTGTCCCACTGAAGAATTTTCTGCAGTAGACAGCAGAATTCTTTGATTCTAAAAATCGAATATCATTGCCCATGTTATTGTCTATTTATTCATTAAATACCTCATCAGGAGTAGTGTTTCAGTCTTTAAAGTATCATAGTCAACAGAGTTAAAAGAGTACACCAAAGTAACATGATATTAAATTATGAATATTTTCAAGGAAAGACATTGAGGCAAAATAGGTTTTCCAGTTTCAGGCAATTGTTAAAGCAGAAATTTCCAATTCTTCAGTACTGAATGATCACACACAGAAAATGCATACTTAAGTTGGTTCAGTGATAATAGCAAAGTGACACTGTATTTTAATAAGCTTCAATGGAATAAATTATACTTTATACTTTTGTACCAGCAAAAACAACTAATCTATTAGATTCTGTAATGTCATTTTAAAAGTGGTATTCTTAAATCAGAGATGTGAAAATATGAAAAAGTCATTGAAATATGATATCTTGAAATATTTGAGCATTTTATTTTTTGTAAATATCATGTAAAGGACCTGTGCACTTGATTCTATGAAACAGTTAGTATTTAAAGGCACCAAGTGGATCTTATTAAAGTTAGTATCTTAAGTGTGTGACATTTGCAGTAAAGTTTCAAATGATATTTTTATCATGAACAAAAAGATTCATAATATGACATCATTGTATATGGTAAAATATTTCATTTTTTCTTATTCTCTAGTATTTCCTTTTTTCATGGATTCAATATGGTTCATATATACAATTCTAATAATATAACCATATTCCCTTCCTCCTTCCCTTTTCTCCCTCTCAACTTCTCTTCCTCTCCATTTCTTTTTCTTAGTTTTTGAGATTACATTTTAAATTTAAATTACAGTAGAAAGGATTAATGCTTCACCAAATAAGAAATTTAAAAAATGAAAAGCAAGAAGACCCAAGATTAGTTGGGATACAGATAATGGCTATAAACAGTAATTGATAGGAAAAATGATCATTTCCCCCATATACAGTAAATTTTAAAATAGAAAAAGAGAGAGAGAGAGAGAATGAATGAATGAATGAATGCATCTTCCATCTTCTGGTTTACTTCCTGGTTGTCCACAATGGCCAAGATTGATCCAGGCCAAAGCCAGAAGCCGTTTCTGGCATAGGGTCAATATTTCAGCCATTCTCCCTTGCTTTCCCAGAGAGCTTTAGCATGAGCAGGGAACTGGATAAGAAGTGGAACAGCCAAGATACAAATTGGAAGCCATATGGCATTCTGGCATTGCAGGTAGATGCTTAACATGCTGTGCCAGAAAGCCTTCCCTTCACAACTTACAGCAATGAACAGAGTCAAAAAAAATTAACAATTTAGTGTCTGAGATGTTTAGGAATTAGATTCTCTCTTGTTTTTGTCATTTACAACTGGTGGGACCGTGACACTTTACTCAATTCTTTTGAATCTTTTCCTTATCTGTGCAATCAGGATGGCAGTACCTATCTCTTTAAAATGCAATGCAGATTAGGAGAGATGATGCTTATAAAATACTTAGCACTGTGTCTGGCACATAGCAAATTCTCCGGAAATAGTAGAAAACTAAAAATGTTTCACTGTATTTAGAAGTATAGCTTTGGCCGGAGCCGCGGCTCAGTAGGCTAATTCTCCGCCTTGCGGCACTGGCACACCGGGTTCTAGTCCTGGTCGGGGTGCCGGATTGTATCCCCGTTGCCCCTCTTCCAGGCCAGCTCTCTGCTGTGGCCAGGGAGTGCAGTGGAGGATGGCCCAAGTGCTTGGGCCCTGCACCCCATGGGAGACCAGGATAAATACCTGGCTCCTGCCATTGGATCAGTGCGGTGTGCCGGCCGCAGCGGCCATTGGAGGGTGAACCAACGGCAAAAGGAAGACCTTTCTCTCCGTCTGTCTCTCTCTCGCGCTGTCCACTCTGCCTGTCAAAAAAAAAAAAAATAGAAGTATACCTTAAAATATTAATGAAAAAGGCATCGAATGTGCATGTGGGTCTCCTGTGCGGGTACAGTGGCCCAAGGACTTGGGCCATCCTTCACTGCTATTGCAGGCCATAGCAGACACGTGGATGGGAAGTGGAGTAGACGGGACTCAAACCAGAACTCGTATGGGATGCCAGCACTGCAGGCAGTGGATCTACCTGCTAAGTGATAGCACTGGCCCCTCATTTCTTTCTTTCTTTTTTTTAATGACTTATTTATCTATTTGAAAGGCAGAGTTACACACACACACACACACAAACACAGAGAGAGAGAGAGAGAGATCTTCCATCACTGGTTCACTCTCCAACTTGCTACAATGGCCAGATCTGCATCAATCCAAAGCCAGGAGCCAGCAGCTTCTTCCAGGTCTCCCACATGGGTGTAGGGGCCCAAGGACTTGGGCCATCTTCTGCTGCTTTCCCAGGCCATAGCAGAGAGCTGGTTCATAAGTGGAGTAGCCAGGACTCGAATAGAGGCCCATATGGGATGCAGGTACTGCAGTTGGCAGCTTTACCCACTATGCCACAGTGCCGCCCCCCCTCATTTATTTCTAATCCAGTATTATCCCCTTTCTTTGTAGTGTGTTGCTTTTGGTTTTCACTTCTTTTTCTAGTTTGTTGAGGTAAAATTTATTATTCACCTTTTAAAAAGGAATTTCAGCTATATATTTCCCACTAATCCACTAAGCAGTGCTTCAGATGCATTTCCGAAGTTTTACTCTGCTGTGTTGTCATTTTTATTCATCTCAGGATATTTCTAAATTCCTTTGTGATTTTTTTTCTTCGTTGGCTATTTAAGATGCATTGCCTATAAGTTCCACATTTTGTATATTTCCTTAGTTCCTTTTGCTTATCAATTTTAGTCTTTTAATAATTTTAAGGGTTGTTTTCTAATTTAGAATATGGTCATTTGCAGTTGAAAACAGCATCAGATCTATTTCGTTTCTAGTGTTAGTTCAAATCTTCTGTTTCCTTTCTGATGTTTCATTTAGTTGTTTTACCCATTATTGCAAACAAGGAAGTAAAATTTCCAGTTATCGTTGTTGCATTGTTTATCATCATTTTTGTAATTTTTGCTTCTTGCATTTTGCTGATCTGTCGTTAGGTGGAAATATGTTTATAGTTCTTATGTTTTATATATAGATTGATCCTTTTAACAATATGGTATGCCATATATCTAGCAATGATTTTTGTCTTAAAGTCTACATTGTCTGTTATTAGTTTAATCACTCCAATTCTCTTATGTTTGTAGTTTGCATGAATTATATTTTCTATACTTTTATAAGTGATTCTCATCTGTATTGTGGGGGAGCATCCCCATATATAGTTATGCTAGGTTCTTGCCTCTGTGTGAGATAATAATTCAAAGTAGAGACATAGATAAAGTGGTTAGATTTATTTTATTAATTACAAGATTTATTTAAAGAAGTAAATAGAATACAAACTCAAATGTCAATACCAGAAGACACTTGAGGAGACAAATCAACCACCTCACAATTTAGTCACCCCCTTTAAGTACACCAATTTAGTAGATTTTGGGTGGGGTTCATTGTGGGTGATGAATGCTGGGAACGTTTTAATGTCATCTCCATGTGGACCTCAGTGTACATATTCATCAAGGGATCATCCTCATTATGGAGAAGGCTTAGATGCATCATGGGAAAAAACATTTGACTGCCTGTACTCCCTTGGGAAGTCCCAGAATTAGCAATAAATGCATTCTCTTTACTTTTTACATTGCGATAAATTCTCATAGTTTCCCACCACCCCAAGTGTCAGTTATTAGTTGTCTGTACAACTGGATAGAGGACCTAGTTCTGGGGTTCTATAAAAACTGTTCCAACTAGATTTTGGAGTTGATCTATAGCAATTTAACTTGCAAATTATTTGTGTCTTCAAATATAAATTGTGTTCCTGTAGATAATATATAGTTGAATCTTGTCTTTTTAAAAATCCAATCTGATAATTGCCACCTTTGGGATGGATATTGTTACATAAAATGCCAAAGATGTCTCTGTGTATTTATCCCTGGGTTGTTTATTTTTTCACTTGAGGCTGAGGCAATAGCGCAGAAGCCCACTGGCATGAAACTCAAATTGTTACTTATGTAATTATATCAAACAGCCCAAATAAGCACATTTTAAGCCATTTAAGGCCTTTCTACTTTTTCTAGTATTAAATGCACACTACATCTACTAGCAATAGATAAGCTTCAAGACATGAAGACCCCCAAAGTGGTTGCTGCCCTTCAGAGCTCTCTGACATAGAGAGTCATGCGTTGTTACTAAGTTATTTCACTTATACACAGGTTCTTCACTGATCCCTCTCTCCCAGTAGGAGATCTATGGATCTATGAATTTGGAGGCTGCTGTTCAAGAGGATTTGGGTTTCTCCTCTGCCCCATGTTCAACTGTAGCTCACAAAGTTATGTTTTCTTGAGAAGAAATGCATGAAGTTTTCAAGACAGGCAGAGATGCGTATTGTTTTATTTGACTTCCTTTGAGTTTCTCCTGCGTTTAAGTAACATTATCCAGGGCATGTTTGATCAAAGATTTTGACTTTAGCTCCTAGTAGTTGTAAAATTCCCCACCTTTGTTGGTTGATTTATGGTATGTCTTGGGAAATATATTTAAGCCTTCCTCCATATTCTTTCCTTATTTATCCCAAGTAGATGGGATGCATAGCCTTTCTGACACTTAGAGTTGACTATGGTCCAGGAGGGCCCTTCTTGACGGTCTTCTTGCAGTTTTTCTCTTTGGTAAATTTCTGCTTGAGCTGATATTTGGCTTAATACTACTAGTTTCATAGAGACAGATTCTCGCTTGTAGTTGTTCTCCACCAATTTATATTTGTTTTTGACAATTCCGTTAGGTGTGAAGTTCTTCTAAAGTCAGTTCTCTGAGAGAGACCTGTGGAGTTCTTTGTCCTTAAGGCTGCTTTTCCTCCTAGGAAGTATCTCTGCTCTATTGATAATAGCTAGGAGCAAGTGCACAGACTGCTCCTACAAAAGTGTTACCCCTGTTGTATAGGTAATCCCTGGGGCAGGTTGGGTTGGGGTGTGGCGAGTGAGTGATAATCCTTTGTGTTTTGTCTTGCCCTTCCAGGCTATTTCTAAGAACAGAGCTTCCCACCCTCTAAATGAATTCTGGATGAATGACTGAAACCTCAGACTTTATATTTGGACTTCTGTGGAATAAAGTCTCTGCAACACGGAACCAGTAGGGGTGGGAAATACTGGTGACCTGCTTTCCGACAGAAACCATAGCCCTACACTTGGAACTAAGAAGAGAGTGAGTTCTGTGTGAGGAAGAGTTTCCATAACAAGGACCCGAAAATGGAAACAGTGGATGAACCACACTCAAATTGTTCTGGGGTAGGTTGGGCATACATTTCTATTCTAGACTCTTGCCTTTTTAACAGATTCGATAGGATTTCTAGATACAAGGCTAAGAACATAATGATATTCCCATCTTCCCTCCCCCACTCCCACTGTCTTTCCTTCTAACTCTTTCATTTTTTTAAGATTTTTAGATAACATTTTAAATTTACATTATAGTAAAAAAGCTTAATGTTTCACCAAATAAGTTTAATAAGTAAAAAGCCAAATGACTCTAGTTTAGTGGAAATTTAGATAACCACTATAAATAATAATTGAATATGTAAATGACCCTTTCATCCATTTTTTTTGTTCAATTAGTCATTCATAATTTCTTTCAATGAGATACGCCCAATGACAATGTAACATCTAAATATTTTAGGTGTGTTTATAAGATAATAGTTTACTTTATTTAGACTTGAAGCCCTTTCCTCTTAACAGTTTATACAAAGGAAAAATTTTATGTAGATTGTAAAGCAAATAATTATGCATTACATTTTTTTGTACTACTTTCCACAGATGAGGGAAAACATGATATTTTTCTTTTGGGGGCTGGCTTATTTCCCTAAGCATATTGGTTTCCATTTGCATTCATTTTGTTGAAAAATAAGGATTTCATTTTTTTCTACAGATGAGTAATATTACATAGTATATATTTACCACCTTTTCTTAATTCAGTCATTGGTTGAAGGTCATCTGGGTTGATTCCATATCTTAGCTATTGTGAATTGAGCTACAATTAACATAGGGGATACAGAAAACTCTTTCATATTCTGATTTCATTGGTAAAACTCCAGGAGTGGGATGGCTGGGTCATATTTTCAGATTTCTGAGAAATCTCCACACTGTTTTCCACAATGGCTGTACTAGCTTGCATTCAAACCAATAGTGGATTACAGAACATTTTCCCTACATTCTGACAAACAGGTTTTTAAACGTCTGTATCAGAATCATTTTAACTGGGGTAAGGTGAAACATCATTGTGGTTTTTATTTTTATTTCCCTGATGGCTATTCATCCTGTACATTCTTTCATGTGTCTGTTGGCCATTTGAATTTCACTTTTTTCTGTTTATTTTTTTTATTTTTCTGGACTTTTTTTAAACTTTTATTTAATAAATATAAATTTCCAAGGTACAGCTTTTGGATTACATGCCCCCCCACAACTTCCCTCTGACCCACAACCCTCCTATCTCCTGCTCCCTCTCCCCTTCCATTCACATCAAGATTCATTTTCAATTCTCTTTATATACAGAAGATAAGTTTAGCATATATTAAGTAAAGATTTCAACAGTTTGCACCCACACAGAAACACAAAGTGTAAAGTACTGTTTGAGTACTAGTTATAGCATTAATTCACATTGTAGAACACATTAAGCATAGAGATCCTACTTGAGGAGTAAGTGTACCGTGACTCCTGTTGAGGACTTAACAATTGACACTCTTGTTTATGGCGTCAGTAATCACCCTAGGCTCTTGTCATGAGTTGCCAAGGCTATGGAAGCCTTTTGAGTTCACCAACTCTGATCTTATTTAGACAAGATCATAGTCAAAGTGGAAGTTCTCTCCTCCCTTCAGAGAAAGGTACTTTTGAAAAATGCCTTTGGAAGAGTGGGTAGGAGGAATCACAGTATACCTAAAGTTGTACTTATGAAATAATACAGTTTGTATTCCTTAACTAAAAAATTTCTTTGGGCAGATAAATAAATTTTAAAAATGCCTGTTGAAATCCTTTTCCATTTTAACTGGATTTTTATTTTTTTGTTAATTTCTTGAGCTCTTTATAAATTCTGGATATTAATCCTTCATCATTTTCATAGTTCACAATTTTTTTCCTATGTATCAGTTACCTCTTGACTTTTTTGAATGTTTCTTTTGCAGCACAAAAGCTTCTTAGCTTGATGTAATCTGATTTGTCTATTTTTGCTTTGACTGTGCTTCTGGGTCTTTTCCAAAAAGTATTTGCCTATGCCGATTTTGGCCTTTTTTAAGATTTATTTGTTTATTTGAAAGTCAGAGTTACACAGAGAGAGAAGGAGAGGCAGAGAGAGAGAGAGAGAGGTCTTCCATCTGCTGGTTCACTCCTCATTTGCCTTCCATGATCTTCATCTGGGTCTCCCATGCAGGTGCAGGGTCCCAAGGACTTGCACCATCTTCTTCTGGTTTCCCAAGCCATAGCAGAGAGCTGAGTTGGAAGTGGAGCAGCTGGGACTTGAACTGGTGCCCATATGGGATGCTGGCACTGCAGGCAGTTGCTTTACCTGCTATGCCACAGCAATGGCCCACCTATACCCATTTCTTGCAGATTTTCCTCAATGTTGTCCTTCAGTAATTTGAGTGTATCAGGTTGTAGATTTAGATCATTAATCAATTTTAGTTGATTTTTCTATAAGATGTAATGTAGTAGTCTTGTTTCATATGTCTGCACGTGGAGATACAGTTTTCACAGCACCATTTGTTGAAGATATTGTTATTTCTCGTGGATTGACTTTACCTCTTTTGTGAAAATTTAGTTGTTTGTAGATGTGCAGATTGATTTCAGGGAATTCTATTCCAGCGGTATACATGTCTATTTTTGTGCCTGTAACATGCTGTTTTTATAACTGCCCTGTAGAATTTCTTGGAATCTAGAATTGTGATGCCTTTGGCTTTGGTTTTGTTTTTTAAGATTGCTTTAGCTATTTGGGATCTCTGGTGTTTCCACATATATTTTGGCTTCATTTTTTTCTAGAAAAATGTCAGTGATACTATGAATGGGATCACATTGAATCTGTAAATTGCTTTTGACAGTATTGACATTTTGATAATATTATTGATTCCAATCCATGAACAAGGAAGCTTTTTCCATTTTTGTTTGTTCTTCTATTTCTTTCTTTAATTTTTTGTAATTTTTATTGTAGAGCTCTTTGACCTCCTTGGTTAAATTTATTCCATGATATTTAATTTTTTTAGCTATGACGAATTGATTTATTATACCATTTCTTTCTCATCCATAGCATTGTCTAGGTATAAAGGCTAATGATGTTTGTGTGTTAAATTTCCATCCTACCACTTTACCAAACTTTTTTTTTTGACAGGCAGAGTGGACAGTGAGAGAGAGAGACAGAGAGAAAGGTCTTCCTTTGCTGTTGGTTCACCCTCCAATGGCCGCCAAGGCCGGCACGCTGCGGCCGGCGCACCGTGCTGATCCAAAGGCAGGAGCCAGGTGCTTCTCCTGGTCTCCCATGGGGTGCAGGGCCCAAGCACTTGGACCATCCTCCACTGCACTCCCAGGCCATAGCAGAGAGCTGGCCTGGAAGGGGGGCAACCGGGACAGAATCCGGCACCCTGACCGGGACTAGAACCCGGTGTGCTGGTGCCGCTAGGTGGAGGATTAGCCTATTGAGCCACGGCACCGGCCTTTACCAAACTTTTTTGAGTTCTAATAGTCTATTAGTTGACTCGTTTGAGTCTCCTATATACAGAATCATGTCATCTGCAAATAGTGACAATTTGATTTCTTCCTTTACAATTTGTATCTCTTTGTCTCTTTGATTTTTTTTCTTGCATAATCTCTGGCTCCATCTTCAACAACTATGTTGAATAGCAATGGTGAAAGTAGGCATCCTTCTCTAGTTCTGGATCTTAGTGGAACTGCTTCCAAATTTTCCCCATTCAATATCGTGCTGTCTGTGTGTTTGTTATATGTTGCTTTGATTTGTTCAGAAATGTTTCTTCTTTATCCAATTTGCTTAAGGTTATTTTTTTCATGAAAGGTTGTATTTCATCAAGTGCTTTCTCTTCATCTATTTAGATAATCATGTTTTTATTAAATTCCTTTTTTATTTTTAGATTTCATTTATTTACTGGGGAGGTACAGTTACTGACAGAGTGTGGGAGAGACAGAGAGAAAGGTCTTCCATCCACTGGTTCACTCCCCAAATGGCTGCAATAGCCAGAGTGGGCTGATCCAACACCAGGAGTTAGGAGCTTCTTCTCTCTCATGGGTTGACAGGCCCAAGAATTTGGGCCATCTTCTACTGCTTTCCAAGGCCATAGCTGAGAGTTAGAAGAACAGCTGAGACTCGAACTGGTGCCCACATGGGAAGCAGGTGCCTCAGACAGCTCTTTTACCAACTATGCGACAGCATCAGCCCCCAAAATTATTTTTAATGTTTCTCATTTTTTCTTTTTTTGTCTGACTGAGGTATTTCCTAAGATTTGTCTTCTAGCTCAGATATTCTTCTTTGTTCTGCCTCACCAAGTGTATTGTTTAAGGCTTCCCATTGTATTTTTATTTATTTATTTATTTTTGACAGGCAGAGTGGATAGTGAGAGAGAGAGACAGAGAGAAAGTTCTTCCTTTTGACGTTGGTTCACCCTCCAATGGCCGCCGCGGCCAGCGCGCTGCGGCTGGCGCACCGTGCCAATCCGAAGGCAGGAGCCAGGTGCTTCTCCTGATCTCCCATGGGGTGCAGGACCCAAGCACTTGGGCCATCCTCCACTGCACTCCCTGGCCACAGCAGAGAGCTGGCCTGGAAGAGGGGCAACTGGGAAAGAATCCGGCACCCCGACCGGGATTAGAACCTGGTGTGCCGGCGCCGCTAGGTGGAGGATTAGCCTATTGAGCCGCGGTGCCGGCCTGTATTTTTATTTGACATCTTGAATTCTTCATTTCTAATATTTCAGTTTGATTATTCTTCAAAATAGTCTCATGGGAGAATTTTTCATCTATGTCATGTATAGATTTCTTTAACTCATGAATTTGCTTCCAAGTAATCCTATGATCATTTTTTTTAATTCAGCATTTCATCAATCTCTTTATCTTCACATTCTAATACAGAAGTGTTGTCTTGATTTGTTTTCTTTCTTGTTCTTGTTTCTTATATTTCTGCATTTATTTTTAGACATTTGTGGAAATGCTGTTGTTTACTCCTTGATGAGTTTTATCTTTGAACTATACCTCTGTGGCTTAGTGGAGTGCCTGCTACTTCAGTGAAAGACTAGAGGTGTTTTCTTGGTGGGACTAGGGAACTCTGCTCAGTGCTTAAGTATGGGATGAGAATGCCAGGTTACACCCATGTTGGAGGTGTTATATCATCCCTAGTGTCAGCAGGGGGGAGGATATGATTACATCTGTTGGTACAATCACAATCTCACCTACTCTCTTCCAAGTTGATTAATGCCTATGGTTAGCCCACAGTGGGTACATCTCTCACTGATGCTGGTGCAACAATTATTTTCATGTCCATATAATATCTGTTTATCTTTTAGTGTGGTGATATGGTACATTACATTATTTGTTTTCCTAGTGTTGAATCAACCTTGCGTTCTTGGGGTATATCTCACTTGGTCATAATATATTAAACTTGATACTTGTAAATTTTTTATTCTCCTTAAATATGATTTTATTTTTTCTATATTCAATTTTGGTGCTTCATACTTTGATATTTATTTTTTCCACATTAGTTTTATTTTGGATTTAACTTACTGTTACTTTCTAGTTTGCATTTATGATATTCAATTTCTACTATTCTAAAAAGGATTTTCCTGTTATCATTTTCCATCTAAGGCATAATCCAGTTTGAAGTGACTTTTCTAAAACCCGAAACAAAATTTGCTATGTGATAAATTGATGGTACAAACGATTCAGCAAATCATTTCCTACTAATAGCACAACCTAGGACAGAACGTATGTTTGTAGGTTTATTCAGTTTTTCTCTGAAATATAACTTGTCTTCATCCATTGTTAGGAATAAAATTTGAAAATCTTTGTGTTTTAATTCTGTGCCTATAGAGAGATTAGAATCATTCTAATGTAAATGTTTTGTTCTTTCTTTCTCTGGCACTTAGTTTGACACTCTGTTTTTCAGAGTTCTACTTCCATTCAAAACCTTCCTTCTCTGTTTTCCAAGAAAATGAAATTCAATTCCCCATATTTTTTAGGGCACTATACTACCTCCTTTTACCTACTTATTGACCTCATTTTGTCTAGCTTTCAAACCTTGCATAGATTTCAGCTAACATTTACTTTATTTGAAATCCCTCATACTTTTTTTCATTCTTTTTTCTTTTATTTAATAAATATAAATTTCAAAATTACAACTTTTGGATTATTGTGAATTTTCCCCCCCATAACAAACCTCCCACCCGCAAACCATCCCATCCCACCTCCTACTCCTTCTTCCATCCCATTCTTCATGCATTTTTTAACATTTATTTTATTTATTTGAAAGAGGGAGTTATAAAGAGATGTAGAGCCAGAGAGAGAGAGGTCTTCCATCAGCTGGTTCACTCCCCAAATGACCACAACAAATGGCTGGAGCTGAGCCCATCTGAAGCCAAGAGCCAGGAGCTTCTTCCGGGTCCCCCATGTGGTTGCAGGGGCCCAAGGAGTTGGCCATCTTCAACTGCTTTCCCAGGCCATAGTAGAGAACTTGATAGGAAGTGCAGCAGCCAGGACTTGAGCCAATGCCTATATGGGATGCTGGCACTGAAGGCAGTGGCTTTTACCTGCTATGCCACAGTGGCAACCCCATCCCTCATACATTTTTTAAATATTGTTATTTCATTTTATTCTCATGAAAATCAGGAAACAATGATAACTTAAAATTTTTCCTATGGTTTATATAAGAGAAATAAAAAATCATTTTCTCTAAATTAAACTTATCAAGGCACATTAAGATTGAATGTATTTGAAACACAATTTCTTGGCATACAGTGCAATTTTGTGTGGGGAGCAACTCGGACTAGACTAAGTTACTGGAATTAAGACTTATTCTATGCATCTGCTCTCCCACAATATGGCGCTGGGAGAGGAGTAAACAACTTCTACACAGCTGCCTCTCGCCAATTTGATGAGCTGCAGGAGCTGATCCTGCTCCTGATTGGAGGAGAGCAGCATACTTGGCGTGTGGGCAGCAGAGTTGGGATTGGTGGAAGAGAAGAGGACTATAAAGAAGGAGAGAGACAACATGCACCAGGAACATCTAAGGGGAACATCCGGATAACATCTGAGCAGCCCCCGAGAGAGCTGGCTGGCGGTGTGCCGCTCCCCCGCGGAAGTGGGGAAAGTGGCAGGGGGAACCGCCCTTCCACGGAGGTGGAGGGGTCAGCAGCCAACCAGGGAAGAACCAGCAGCAAACCCGGGAAGGGCCGAGCAGACAAAAGAACAGCGCAGGGTCTAGTGTCGTTCCTCCGCGAAGAGGGGGAGCGACAATTTTGGAGAAATATGATGTTGATAGTGTAGAGGTCAAGAGTTGTTGTGAGTTGGCTATCTACCAGGCATTGCATTGGGCATTTTATCATGTTATCTCATTTGTTCTTGATAAGCAGCTTATTCCCACTTTTAAAATGGGGATAATTGAAGCTTACAGAGATTTAACGTTGATTAAGCTGTTCAATGTCAAATGTAAATCCACATGCCAGAAACTCTTATTCTTTTCACCATATCACTTTTCTTTCAAAGATAATTGTAAACTTGACACTCCAAAATTCTGCTAAAATCCTGTGGTATTTTCTCCATAGCTTTTTATTTCTATCAGAAAATAGCAGAGAATTAAAATAATTTTATCTGATTTATATAATCTCATTTTACATGTAATGTTTATATCAGCTCATCCTTGGAGTTCCCATTTTTCATTGTAATGATGAAATGACAACCAACATTTATGGTAAGTGCTGACCCATTTGAAAAAATTTCCCTGTAAGTCATATAATGACTACAATAGCTACCATTTAGTGAGGATATACTAGGAATAATTCCCTAATCGTACAACCTTCCAGAAAATTCTTTCCCACTTTGTAACTTGATTCTCAAGACAAAGCTAGTAAACAAACAAATAAATGAGGATTCAAACGTGGATCCCTTTCAAATTAAAAACCCCTGTATTTTTACTGCATCATACGGATGACACTACTCAATAACATTAATCATCTCACCCCCTCTGAATAATATTCCTCCACTTCAACTACTCCTTATCATTTTTATTAATCCTTATTTATTGTCATTTTTCTAACTTGTCACCCATAATTAATTTATACCTCTTAATATCTTGGTACATTTTTTGAAACCATCTTTCTCATACTAAATGGTCCAAAACTAGTCATTCTACCACATACTATCACACTTCACATCACACAACCATAGTGAATATCTATAATTATTAGAGAGCCTGTTAAGTGAAATATATCTTCTGTACCCCACTCAACAAGAAATAAATAACCATATTGGGATTTTGTGGCATGGGAAAGCAAATGAAAATATACTGAAAATACATTTTTTGGCTGCTTTATGAACTACATGCAAAAGTGTGGAATTTGAAAATACGTTACTCCATTTATACAGTTGTACTTTGAATTAACTAGTAAGATAAGTGCAGATCAAACATTTTGACTTGACCTAACATCAGGGGTAAGTCTGAATAGAGAACTGATTTCATATATATACATACACACCTATATATGTGTGTCTGCCACCCTTTTCCTCTTTTTTTTAAAATTATTTTATTTATTTGGAAGCCAGAAGTACAGAGAGGCAGAAGCAGAGAGAGAGAGAGGACTTCCATCCATTGGTTCACTCCCCAGGTGGCTGCAGTGGCCAGAGCTGTGCCCCTCCGAAGCCAAGGATCAGGAGCTTCTTCCGGGTCTCCCATGCAGTTTCAGGGGCCCAAGGACTTGGGCCATCTTCTACTGCTTTCCGAGGCCATAGCAGACAGCTGGATCTGAAGTGGAGGATCTGGGACTTGAATCAGTACCCATATGGAATGCCAGCACGGCAGGCAACAGCTTTATCTGCTATGCCACAGCACCGACCCCAGCGCTTTGCCTGTTTGTCACTCTCTTTTCATACCTTCCCCTCATTATTTAGTAGAGAATGAGTCACATCTTGTTTGACAAATGTTTTTTAAATCATCCAACAGTATAGTAACAAAATTAGCAAGACACATAAAATCTTGCATTTAATGATTTAAAAGCATAAAATGTACCTGTTCTACCCCATCTCATTTTACTTTATAAAAGAAACTCAACTAAATACTTATTTCAGGCCACATAGGTATAGAAATGCCAGTTTCTTCACTGTTTGTCATAGGACGAATAGATTAAGAAATGAAATGTGTGTTTACTTTTATTTTTTTTTTTTATTTTTTTATTTTTTTGACAGGCAGAGTGGACAGTGAGAGAGACAGAGAGAAAGGTCTTCCTTTGCCGTTGGTTCACCCTCCAATGGCCGCCGCGGCCGGCGCGCTGCGGCCGGCGCACCACGCTGATCCGATGGCAGGAGCCAGGAGCCAGGTGCTTTTCCTGGTCTCCCATGGGGTGCAGGGCCCAAGCACTTGGGCCATCCTCCACTGCACTCCCTGGCCACAGCTGAGAGCTGGCCTGGAAGAGGGGCAAGCGGGACAGAATCCGGCGCCCCAACCGGGACTAGAACCCGGTGTGCCGGCGCTGCTAGGCGGAGGATTAGCCTAGTGAGCCGCGGCGCCGGCCGAAATGTGTGTTTACTTTTTAAAAATACCTTGAAACATGCTATTAGTACATTTATTATCATAAAATATAAGGATGTTTTAATATGATAGTGTCAGAGATATGCAACTTGTTCCAAGTTGTTCGAATGTTCTTTTCTAGTCACATTAAAGTATTTAGAACTAAATTTTAACAGTTGCTGTCATTAAGAAAAATGTACAGCTCCCCTCTGCATTTGAAAATCACAGTTGCCAGTGAATGGTTACTGTTCTGAAATAACTGAAAGGGTAAAATGCATGGGTTGAAATTTGTATTAGTTTCTTTTTATTGCCTTCTACCTTAACATTTTCCAAACAGAGATTACAGTGATAGTATCATTGATCCAGTGTAAAGCAGAGGACATTTTTAGGTGGTCTTGTTTGGCCAACTGTAGCAATGAGTTTTTCCGTCCCTTCTGCATCTGAAAACAAAGCAGTGTCTAAGGGAAGGGGTGATATTAGTCATTTCCAACTCTTGTATTTCTCTCAATCCCCAAAGTACACTGACATTTAGGTGAGAATTCCTGTTACTTATATATCTGCCCATTTTGTGAGAACTGGCTCATGAGGACCACTGCTCTTCATAGACTGAAGTGTACCAAGCCCCTTTCCCCACAGACAACCTTTACTGTCTCAACATCATGGCAGTATCATCATTCATATTGGATATTTTGTCACAAACAGCTACTCCTAATCTAAATTTACCTAATCCTCTTACTGTTTTCACCTTTGCCTTTTTTTCACCTCATTACTATCACACTGTGAAGGAAGTACTCATATAAGGGTAATATTCACTAGAGTGTTACTGAGTGATTACTCCAGTCAAATGTCTTACCCTTTTCAATGATGCTGATAATTTCAAATAGAGTCCTCAGAGACATAAATGTCTTAAATATTAATGTTATGCTCTTTTACCAAACATGTTGAAGAAACATTTTCCTTATGTTATAGGGATGTATGATTTATTATGGAATAGCTAACACATTGCTTAGATTAGAATAGTCTCTAGAAATCTGTGTTTAGACCAAGCCAGAGTTACCAGGAAATAACAAATGCAGAATTGACATTGGTACTTAAGGTTGCATGATTACAAATGCAATAATCTATTTTATTGGAATGTTTAGTTATTGTGAATGAAGAGGTATTGATATTCTTATATTTCCATCATTGACACCTAGAGAGTATCTTAATTTTTATAATCTTATGCTTCCCGAAAAACAAGCTGATTCAGCCTTTTAGATGAAATGCAATTATTCTTTTTTTTAGATTATTTGTATTTTTTGAAAAACAATAATTATACATATTTATGGGATACAATGATATTGCATACATTTTAATTGTCAAATTAGAATAATTAGCATCCATTGCTTCACATATTCAAGATTTCTTTGCAGTGTGATCATTCAAAATTCTTCCAGCTCTTTAGATAAGTAAAGTGTATTATTGTTAACTATTCTTACCCTAGTGTGCAATAGAACACCAAAAGGATTATTTTTGCAATAACAAAAAAGTACTTTTTAATTGAATAAAATAAACCTTTCTGAGGTTTTATATATATATATATATATAATGAAACATTATTAACTTTGAAGAAAAACCAATAATTTTTTTTCTATTCATCATAATATTTTTAATTGAATGATAAAGGAAACAATTTAAATTTCCATGCATATAACATTGAATAAATAATTAGTGATACAGATACAGTGGAGTTCTTTTTTTAAACTTTTATTTAATGAATATAGATTTCCAAAGTACAGCTTATGGACTACATTGGCTCCCCCCCCCGATGACTTCCCTCCCACCCGCAACCCTCCCCTTTCCCGCTCTCTCTCCCCTTCCATTCATATCAAGATTCATTTCAATTTTCTATATATACAGAAGATCAGTTTAGTATACATTAAGTAAAGATTTCAACAGTTTGCACCCACATAGAAACACAAAGTGAAAAATACTGTTTGAGTACTCGTTATAGCATTAAATCTCAATGTACAGCACATGAAGGACAGAGATCCTACATGAGGAGTAAGTGCACAGTGAATCCTGTTGTTGACTTTACAAATTGACACTCCTGTTTATGGCATCAGTAATCTCCCTATGCTCCAGTCATGAGTTTCCAAGGCTATGGAAGCCTTTTGAGTTCTCCGACTCTTATCTTATTTAGACAGGGTCATAGTCAAAGTGGAGGTTCTCTCCTCCCTTCAGAGAAAGGTACCTCCTTCTTTGAAGACCTGTTCTTTCCACTGGGATCTCACTCACAGAGATCTTTCATTTAGGGTTTTTTTTTTTTTTTCCAGAGTGTCTTGGCTTTCCATGTCTGAAATACTCTCATGGGCTTTTCAGCCGGATCCGGATGCCTTTAGGGCTGATTCTGAGGCCAGAGTGCTGGAAAACCCAATAATGATATGTATTTTAGAAGCACTTAGCACTTAGTCATTACTATAGATTTTGAGACATAGACAGTCTCCTCTACTTAATAATTAAAATGTGGTAAATCTTTTTTTTTACTTTATTCTTTTTTTATTTAATGACTGCATTTTTACATAGATACAACTTTAGGAATACATGGTTTTTCCCCCTTACCCCCCACCCCACTCCCTTCTTCCATTCCCTCTCCCATCTCCTTCTTCATTATGAATCATTTTTAATATGACTTCATATATAGAGGACCGACTCTCTGCTTATCATAAATTTCAACAATTTGCCCCCACGCCCATGAACAACATGTAGAGTACAGTTTGGGGAGAGAATTTGCAGTTGAATCTCATATTGCAATTCATAGGGGCAGAGGTCCTACCTGGGGAGCAAGTGCACAATGACTACTGTTGTTCCTTTAACAATTGACACTCTTTTTTTATGATGTCAATGAGCTTCTGAGGCTCTTGTGGGCTGCCAGGGCTGTGGAGGCGTTTTGTGACCATAGACTAAATTGGTATTTGGACACGGCCATAAGCAAAGAGGATGTTCTCCTCTCTCTTCAGAGAAGAGTGTCTCCTCCTTTGATGACTCTTTCTTTCCTCTGAGGTCTCACAGAGATCCTCCGTGTGGTATTTTTTCCCCCACAGAGTCTTGTCTTTCCATGCCTGAGATGCTCTTGCAGGCCTTTCACCCCGATCAGGAAGCCTTATGGGTTGATTCTGAGGTCAGAGCATTATTTACTGTGAAAGTCATTCTAGGAGTCTGCTGTGTGGACTGCTTCCCATGTTGGTCCTTCCTTCCTTTTTTAATTCTATTATTCTTACCAGGTACTTGATGTTATTTAGGTCATCCCTTTTAAACTTAGACTGGTCTATCTGTTGCCTTTAACATTTAAGTTGATCATTGTAACAGTGAAGATGGTGTTTATACCACCAATTCTGAGTTTGCAGCCCCATTATTAGTTCTTAGGCTGTACCCTGAGAGGTAAGTCTATATGCCCGTATGCAGAACTATACGGCTTTATAGTTTTAGACTACCTCCTCCATCTCTTATTCCCACCCTTGTTTTTTTGTTGTAACTTTTTTAAAAATTTTTTTATTTTTGACAGGCAGAGTGGACAGTGAGAGAGAGAGAGACAGAGAGAAAGGTCTTCCTTTGCCGTTGGTTCACCCTCCAATGGCCACCGTGGCCAGCGCACTGCTGCTGGCGTACCACACTAATCCGATGGCAGGAGCCAGGTACTTATCCTGGTCTCCCATGGGGCACAGGGCCCAAGTACTTGGGCCATCCTCCACTGCACTCCCTGGCCACAGCAGAGAGCTGGCCTGGAAGAGGGGCAACCGGGACAGAATCTGGCGCCCTGACCGGGACTAGAACCTGGTGTGCCGGCACCGCAAGGCAGAGGATTAGCCTAGTGAGCCGCGGCGCCGGCCCCCACCCTTGTTTTTAACTTGGATCTTTTTCAAATTGCTTTAAAATACATATAATTAATATGTTTAAAATATATATAAAATTGTATATAAAATATATATATAAAATACATATAATTAAAATACATATAATTACATAGAGAGTTCAGCATATAGTGCGAGGTAGAAATGAGAGAGAAAGAAAATAGAGGAAAAATAAACAAAATTTAAAAAAACGACAAAACAAAAGAATATACACAGTAAAAAGTAACATAGTTAACTGTCTCTCGACAATCAGGTCAAGGCTTCTTGAGGATATTAGTTCTTAAAGTGACTATTTCACTTCTATAGGTTTCATTTTAGCTGCACTGTTAATTCTCCCAAATCAGGGATAACTTATAGTATTTGTCTCTTTGGGACTGGGTTATTTCAATAAGTATAAGGTTTTCCAGCTTGCTCCATTTTGTTGCAAAGGACCAGATTTCATCCTTTTTCACTGCTGTGTAGTAGTCCATAGTGTACATATCGCACAATTTCCTTATCTAGTCTTTGGTTGATGGACATTTAGGTTGCTTCCATGTCTTAACTATTGTGAACTGAGCTGAAATAAACATGGAGGTGCAGATAGCTCTTTTGTTTACTGATTTCATTTCCCTTGGGTAAACTCCCAGTAGGGAAATGGCTGGGTCATATGGTAGGTCTATGTTCAGGTTTTTGAGGTATCTCCATACTGTTTTCTACAGTGGCTTTACCAGTTTACATTCCTACCAACAGTGGGTTAGGGTGCCCTTTTCCCCACGTATTTTCTAGCATTTGTTGATTGTTGATTTCTGTATGAGGGCTGTTCTAACTGGGATGAGGTGAAACATCATTGTGGTTTTGATTTGCATTTCCCTGATGGCTAGTGATACTGAGCATTTTTTCATTTGTCTGTTGGCCATTTGGATTTCCTCTTTTGAAAAATGTCTGTTAAAGTCCTTGGCCTATCTTTTTATTAGGTTTTTTGTTGCTGCGGGGTTTCTTGATCGTTTTATAGATTCTTGTTGTTAATCCCCTATCAGTTGTGTAGTTTGCAAATAATTTCTCCCATTCTGTCGGTTGCCTCTTCACTTTCCTTACTGTTTCTTTTGCTATAAAGAAATTTCTCAATTTGAGGTAATCCCAATTGTTTATTTTGACTTTGACTACCCATGCCTCTGGGGTCTTTTCTGGAATTCTTTGCCTGTTCCTGTGGGGAGCAACTGAGACTAGACTAAGTTACTGGAATTAAGACTTATTCTATGCATCTGTTCTCCCACAATATGGCGCTGAGAGAGAGAACAAACAACTTCTACACAGCTTCCTCCAGTTCGACCAATAAACTGCAGGATCTGATCCTGCTGCTGATTGGAGGAGAGAAGCGTGCTCGGCGTGTGAGCAGCAGAGTTGGGATTGGTGGAAGAGGACTATAAAGGAGCAGAGACAACATGCACCAGGAACATCTGAGGGAACACCTGAGGAACATCTGAGCAGCCCCTGAGAGAGCCGGCCGGCGGTGTGCCGCTCCTCCGCGGAATCGGGGAAAGCGGCGGGGGGTGCCGCCCCTCTGCGGAGGTGGGGGGGCCGGCAGCTAACCCAGGACGGCGTTGTTCCTCCACGAGTGAGGGAACGGCAGCTAACCCGGGAAGAGCCAAGCAGAGAAAAGAACAGCGCAGGGTCTGGTGTCATTCCTCCGCGAATGGGGGAGCAACAGTTCCAATGTCTTGAAGGGTTTCCCTTATGTTCTTGATTAATTTGATGGTGTCAGGTTACATTTCCATTACCATCTTTAATTTTACAGATTTGAGTCTTCTCTCTTCTTTTTTTGGTTAGTTGGGCCAGTGGTGTGTCTGTTTTGTTTATTTTTTCAAAGAACCAGCTCTTGGTTTTGCTGATCTTTTGTATTTTTTTTGTTTCAATTCTGTTTATTTCTTCTCTAATCTTTAGTATTTCTTTTCTTCTGCTGGATTTGCGTTTGGTTTGCTGCTGTTTTTCTAGATCCTTGAGGTGCATAGAGAGTGCATTTGTTTGGTACCTTTCCAGTTTCTTGATGTAGGCACCAATTCCTATAAACTTTACTCTTAGTACTGCTTTTGCTTTATCCCACAAGTTTTGATAAGTTGTATTGTCATTTTCATTTGTTTCTAGAAAATTTTCAGTTTCTCTTTTGATTTCTCTTGTGACCCACTGTTTATTCAGAATCATGTTGTTCATTCTTCATGTGTTTGCATATGGTGCAGAGATCCTCTAGTTGTTGATATCGGGTTTGATTGAATTGTGGTCTGAGAAGATGCGTGGTATAATTTCAATTTTTTTGAATTTTTTGAGGTTCCCTTTATGGCCTTGCATATGGTCAATCCTAGAGTAAGTTCCATGTACTGGGGAGAAATATGTGTACTCTGTAGCTGTGGGTTGGAGGGCTCTAGATATCTACAAGTCTATTTGGTCTATTGTGTTAATTAGCTCTGTTGTTTCCTTGTTGGTTTTCTGTCTGGTTGATCCGTCCATTGGTGAAAGTGGGGTGTTGAAGTCCCCTATTACTATTGTATTTGAGTCTATATCTCTCTTTAAATCCTTTCGTAATGCTTTCAAATAGCCAGGCATCCTGTAATTAGGTTCATATACATTTTATAATAGTAATGTCTTTGTGTTGGATTGATTCTTTAATCATTATATAATGTCCTTCTTTGTTTCTTTTAATAGCTTTTGTGTTAAAATCTATTTTGTCTGATATTAGGATGGCTACACTGGCTCTTTTTGGTTTCTTGGTTTCTTTTTTTGTTAGATTGTAATATCTTTTTCCACCCTTTCACTTTCAGTTTGCGTGTATTTTGCTGGTGAGGTGTGATTCCTGAAGGCAACAGATTGATGGGATTTCTTTTTTAATCCATTCAGCTAGTCTGTCTTTTGACTGTAAAGTTGAGTCCATTTACATTCAGTGTGACTATTCTTAAATACTGTCTTTTTCCTGTCATGTTTCCTTAAGAAGAGCTATTTATGTATTTTGGTATCTTTATTTTAGTTGGGTCATTTTCTACATTCGTCATCTTTTGTAGTGAAGTTATTGTTTTTGTATTTCTGTGTGCAGCGTGTCCTTGAGCCAGTGTTGTAGGGCTGCACGAGAATATACAAATTCTTTCAGTTTCTGTTTGTCATGGAAAATCTTTATTTCCCATTCATTCATAAATAACAGCTTTTCAGGGTACATTATTCTCGGTTGGCATCCTTTATTTTTTGAAACTTGGAATAGATCATGCCATTGTCTCCTTGTCTGTAGGCTTTGCAATGAGAAGTATGGGGTGAGTCTGATTGAATTACCTCTGAATGTGATTTGTTTTTCTCTGGCACACTTTAGGATTTGTTCTTTGTGTTTCACTGAGCTGAGTGTTGCCACAATGTGTCATGGTGAATTCCTTTTCTGGTCAAATTTGTTAGGACTCCTGTGTATTTGTTGAATTTGGTTGTTTCTTTCAACCTGTCTATGTTGAAAGTATTTCATTGAAAATGCCTTCTAATCCATTCTCTCTTTACACATCCTCAGGGACTCCTATCATCCAGACATTGTAACACTTGATTGAATCTTGTAAATCTCTAATCGTGTTTTTTTTTTTTTTTAATTTTCTAATTTCTTCTTCCTGTGTTTGATCTGACTGTATTATTTTTGGAAGTTTGTCTTCGAGTTCTCTGCTCCCTTCAGAGTATAGTACATCCTTCTTTGATGACTGCTTCTTTCTGTTGGGATCTCACCCACAGAGGTCCTTCATGTAGGATGCCTTTTTTGTCACAGTGTCTGTCTTGGCTTTCCATGCTTGAAATGCTCTCATGAGTTTTTCAGCCAGACTAGAATGCCTTTAAGGGCTGATTCTGAGGTCAGTGTGCTACTTTAAGGAATTGTCAATCTATTAGTCTACTGTATGGGCTGCTTTCCATTTTGGAGGATTCACTCCTTTTTCATTCTATTATTATTACCAAACACTTAATCCTATTTACATGACCATGTTAACACTTAATCCTATCCATATGCTCACTTTGACACTTGAAAATGCTATTTTTACCATGCAGCTTAAAGAGATTTTGGATCCTATGGCAAGTTTTTAAACTGTACCCTTAGAAATATGTAGAAATGTATGAAGAACTCTACAGTTTTGCAGGTACAAACTACATACATTTCACAATTATAACTTTAGGAATATGTTGATTGTTCCCACCATAAGCATGAAACCACTCACACTCCCACCCCCTTCCTCCTTCCCTCTTATTTCCACTCTTATTTTTTATTAAGATCTATTTTTGATTAACTTTATACACATGTGATTATCTCTATGTTTAGTAAAGTGTTCGATAGATATTATGAAGGAAAAAACCTGTCCCTCAACAGTCAAGAAAGAGCTGTTCAAAGCCATTGCTTCTCATAGTGCCAGTTTCACTTCTACATATTGCCTATTAGGTCTCTGTTATCACAGATCAGGGAGAACATACCGTATGATATTTTCCAGTTTCAACCATTTTGTTGCAAATGACCAGAGTTTGTTGTGGTTTTTGTTGTGATTTTTGTTGTTTTATTTTTATTTTTTTTTACCACTGCATGGTATTCTGTGATGTACATATCTCATAAGTTCTTTATCCAGTCTTCATTTCATGGCCATTTGGGTTGATGCCGTGTCTTAGTTATTGTGAATTGGCCTGCAATAAACATGGGGTTACAGATAACTCTTTCATATGCTGATTTCATTTTCTTTAGATAAATTCCCAGGAGTGGAATGGCTGGGTCATATCGTAGGTCTATATTCGGATTTCTGAGGTATCTCCATACTGTCTTCCATAGTGCCTTTACCAGTTTACATTCCCACAAACAGTGGAATAGGATATCTTTTTCCCCACATCCTTGCCAGCATTTGTTGTTTGTTGATTTCTGTATGAAAGCCAATCAAACTGGGGTGAGCTGAAACCTCATTGTGGTTTTGGTTTGCATTTCCTTGATCCTGAACATTTTTTCATGTGTCTGTTTGCCATTTGGTTTTCCTCTTTTGAAAAATGTCTATTGAGGTCCTTAGCTCATCTCTTAAGTGGGTTGTTTGTTTTGTTGTTGTGGAGTTTCTTGATCTATTTGTAGATTCTATTGCAGTACAAAAGTTTCTCAGTTTGATACTTCAAGAACAGATCACTTGAGCTGCCGTTATCTTGACTGTTGAGGAACAGTTGTCCTTTTTTTTATTTTTCTTTTTTTTTTCTTCATACTATTTGTTGAACAGAGTTAATTATATGTGTATAAAGTCAAATGAAAGTCTATTTCCATAAAAAATAGTAGTAGGAATAAGAAAGGAGGAAGAAGTTTGTAACTGTAAAGTTGTATAGTTCTGCATACATTCCTATGGACTTACTTCTAGGCTACAGTTTAAAAACTTGTCATGATACTTCAAATCTCATTAAGCTTGGTGGTAAAAATGCTATCTTAATTATTGAAGTGATTATATTAAGTGTTAGCATGAACATACAAATAGGATTAAGTGTTAAAGTTATCTTATAAATAGGATCAAATATCTGGTAATAATAATAGATAGAATTAAAAAGGAGAGAATGTCCCTACATGGGAATCAGTTCACACAGCTGACTCATAGAATGACAAACACTTTCAGTAACACTCTGACCTCAGAATTTGACATTAAGCCTTCCTGTTCTGGCTGAAAAGCCTTTGAGAGCATTTCATGCATGGAAAACCAAGAAACTGTGGCAAAAGTTGTTTCAAATACTCGATGTCTCCTTTATTTCCATATGAAAATCAGCAAAATTTTTTCTATATCTTTGAAGAATATACTAGGTATTTTGATTAATATCACGCTGAATCTGTAATTCGCTTGTTGTTGTATGGATATTTTGATGATATTGATTCTTCCAATCCATGAACATGGAAGGTTTTTTCCGTTTATTTGTATCTTCTATTTCTTTTTTTTTTTTTTTTTGACAGGCAGAGTGGACAGTGAGAGAGAGAGAGACAGAGAGAAAGGTCTTCCTTTGCCGTTGGTTCACCCTCCAATGGCCGCTGCGGCCGGTGCGCTGCGGCCGGCGCACCGCGCTGATCCGATGGCAGGAGCCAGGAGCCAGGTGCTTCTCCTGGTCTCCCATGGAGTGCAGGGCCCAAGCACCTGGGCCATCCTCCACTGCACTCCCTGGCCACAGCAGAGGGCTGGCCTGGAAGAGGGGCAACCGGGACAGAATCCGGCTCCCCAACCGGGACTAGAACCCGGTGTGCCGGCGCCGCTAGGCGGAGGATTAGCCTAGTGAGCCGCGGCGCCGGCCTCTTTTTTGTAATTCTTATCATAGAGATATTTGACACCTTTGGTAAATTTATTCCAAGGCATTTGATTTTTTTTTGTAGCTATTGTGTACGGGATTGATATTAGAAGCTCCATCTCAGCCGTGGCATTGTCTGTGTATATAAAGGCCATTGATTATTTGTGTAGATTTTATATCCTGCTACTTTATCAATATATTATATGAATTCCAATAGTCTCTTGGTGGAATCTTTTCCCAGGAGTGCAATGGGTGTGTCATATTTTAGGTCTACATTCAGATTTTTGATATATCTCAATACTGTCTTCCATAGTGGCTTCACCAGTTTACATTTCCACCAACAATAGATTAGAGTACCTTTTTGCCCACATCCTCTCCAGCACTTTTTGTTTATTTTTGTATGAGAACCATTCTAACCGGAGTGAGGTGAAATCACATTGTGAATTTGATTTGCATTTCCCTGACAGCTAGTGATCCTGAACATTTTTTCATGTGTCTGTTGGCCATTACAATTTCCTCTTTTGAAAAACGTCTGTTAAAGTCCTTTGCCCATCTTTTTTTTATTTTTATTTTTTATTTTTTTTAACTTTTATTTAATGAATATAAATTTCCAAAGTACAGCTTATAGATTACAATGGTTCCCCCCCATAACGTCCCTCCCACCTGCAACCCTCCCCTTTCCCACTCCCTCTCCCCTTCCATTCACATCAAGATTCATTTTCGATTTTCTTTATATACAGAAGATCAGTTTAGCATACATTAAGTAAAGATTTCAACAGTTTGCTCCCACACAGAAACATAAAGTGAAAAATACTGTTTGAGTACTCGTTATAGCATTAAATCTCAATGTACATACAGCACACTAAGGACAAAGATCCTACATGAGGAGTAAGTGCACAGTGAATCCTGTTGATGACTTAACAAATTGACACTCTTGTTTATGGCATCAGTAATCACCCTAGGCTCTTGTCATGAGCTGCCAAGGCTATGGAAACCCCCTGAGTACACTGACTCTGATCATATTTAGACAAGGCCATGGTCAAAGTGGAAGTTCTCTCCTCCCTTCAGAGAAAGGTACCTCCTTCTTTGATGACCCATTCTTTCCACTGGGATCTCACTCGCGGAGATCTTTCATTTAGGTTGTTTTTTTTTTTTTTTCCCCAGAGTGTCTTGGCTTTCCATGCCTGAAATACTCTCATGGGCTTTTCAGCCGGATCCGCATGCCTTAAGGGCTAATTCTGAGGCCAGAGTGCTGTTTAGGACATCTGCCATTCTATGGGTCTGCTGTGCATCTCACTTTCCATGTTGGATCGTTCTCTCCCTTTTTTATTCTATCAGCTAGTATTTGCAGACACTTTTCTTCTTTATGTGATCCCTTTGGTTCTTAGTCCTATCATTATGATCAATTGTGAACAGAAATTGATCACTGGGACTAGTGAGATGGCATTGGTATATGCCACCTTGATGGGATTGAATTGGAATCCCCTGGTATGTTTCTAACTCTGTTTGTTTTGTTGTTTTGGAGTTTCTTGATCTCTTTATGGATTCTGGTTATTAATACATTATCAGTTGTGTAGTTTGCAAATAATTTCTCCCATTCTATTGGTTGCCTCTTCATTTTCCTGTTTCTTTTGCCATATAGGAGCTTCTCAATTTGAAGTTATCTAATTTGTTAATTTTGTCTTCCACTGCTTGTGTTTCTGGGGGTCTTTTCTAGTAATTCTTTGCCTGTGCCAATATCTCTCAGTTCTTCCCCAATGTTCTCCCAAAATAGAAAGAGGGGGAGAGGGAGGGCATGAAAATGAGGATGAGGATGAGAACTTCCATCCACTGGTTCACTCCCCCAAATGGCCACAACAGCCAGAGATGGGATGATCTGAAGCCAGGAATCAGGAGCTTCTTCTGGGTCTCTCACACGGTTGCAGAAGGTAAAGACTTGGGCCATCTTCTACTGCTTTCCCAGGCCATAGCAGAGAGCTAGATTTGAATTGAAGTAGCCAGGACTATAACCAGTGCCCATTTGGGATGCTGGCACAAAGGCATGGCTTTAACATGCTGCACCACAGTGCCAGCCCCTCTTCTTTTATTTCTTTCTTTAATGTTTTGTAATTCTCTTTGTAGAAATCTTTGACATCATTGGTTAAATTTATTCCAAGATATTTGATTGTTTTTGTAGCCTTTGTGAATGAGATTGAGCTTAGGAGTTCTTTCTCAGCCATGGCATTGTGTCTGTGTACAAAAGCTGTTGATTTTTATGTGTTGATTTTATATCCTGCTACCTTAACAAACTCTTCTATGAGTTCCAGTAGTCTCTTAGTGGAATCTTTTAGATCCCCTATATTTAGGATCATGCCCTCTGCAAGTAGAGATTGTTTGACTTCCTCCTTCCCAATTTGTATCATTTTGATTTCTTTTTCTTGCCTAATGATCTGGCTAAAACTTCCAGGACTATACTGAATAGCAATGGTGAGAGTGGGCATCCCTTTCTGGTACTGTATCTCAGTGGGAATGCTTCCAACTTTTCCCTTTTCTTTTCTTTTTTTTTTTTTTTTTTTTTTGGACAGGCAGAGTGGACAGTGAGAGCGAGAGACAGAGAGAAAGTTCTTCCTTTTTACCGTTGGTTCACCCTCCAATGGCCGCCGCGGCCGGCGCGCTACGGCCGGTGCACCGCGCTGATCCGATGGCAGGAGCCAGGTGCTTCTCCTGGTCTCCCATGGGGTGCAGGGCCCAAGCACTTGGGCCATCCTCCACTGCACTCCCAGGCCACAGCAGAGAGCTGGCCTGGAAGAGGGGCAACCAGGACAGAATCCGGCGCCCCATCCGGGACTAGAACCTGGTGTGCCGGCGCCGCAAGGCGGAGGATTAGCCTAGTGAGCCGCGGTGCTGGCCCAACTTTTCCCTTTTCAATATGATGCTGGCTGTGGGTTTGTCAACAATTGCCTTTATTGTGTTGAGAAATGTTCTTTCTAAACACAATTTGTTTAGAGTTTTCATCATGAAAGGATGTTGTATTTTGTCAAATGCTTTCTCTGTGTCTATTGAGATAATAGTATGGTTTTTCTTCTTCAATTTTATCCTCACTCAGTTATATATAGTCTTTTGGAGATGTTTTATTATAATCAGGGCATCCTTTTTGCTTAATACCATGAAGAAAGACATTTCGTAGAACCACACAAACATATTTTTGGTAGTCATCACTAACTGAAATTCAGAATGAGGATCCAAATCAGAGTACTTGCTCTATTGAAAATCAAGCTCATTATTTAATAGGAGCCAAGGCAACTTCTTTGTGTGTCTTACTCATCAGGCTGATATTTCAAAAGAATTAATAGGCTTGTATAACAGGGGAAGTTCAAACTACTCTTGTATTCCTATTCTTGGTTGTTAGTCTTTTAATTTAAGATGGGAGTTGAATGACTTCCCTGATAACACTGATCAGTTTCCTCTTTTCTTTTCTTTTTTTCTTTTTATTTTTTGACAGGCAGAGTGGACAGTGAGAGAGAGAGACAGAGAGAAAGGTCTTCCTTTGCCGTTGGTTCACCCTCCAATGGCCGCCATGGCCGGCGCGCTGCGGCCGGCGCACTATGCTGATCCGAAGGCAGGAGCCAGGTGCTTCTCCTGGTCTCCCATGGGGTGCAGGGCCCAAGTACTTGGGCCATCCTCCACTGCACTCCCTGGCCACAGCAGAGAGCTGGCCTGGAAGAGGGGCAACCGGGACAGAATCCAGCGCCTTGATAGGGACTAGAACCTGGTGTGCCGGTACCGCAAGGCGGAGGATTAGCTTAGTGTGCCGCGGCACCAGCCTCCTCTTTTCATTATATAGAACTTAGCAATTTACTTGAAGCATTGAACACTATAGGATCCCCCAGAGAAAACATCTATTCAAGCTATACTTAAGGTTCATCTTCCAAGTGTTTTCATTTGCTACATCCATACTTGGAAAATAATAAAATTAAAAAATCAGTGTTTTGAATTATTATAAATATTTTGCTTATGATATTGGCAAACTATGCTATGGAATAAAAAAAAAACTGGAAGTTATTTTCTGAATTTCTTCAATGGGAAGCACCAAACAAAAACCTTTATTTGGTTAGTATTTTGTTTGCAACTCACAATATCTAAGGAAAAATATAATAATGCAAACTCCTTATACTAAGAGCATAGAATGAAGTAACAAACTGAATTTTATATACCATACAAGGGACTTAAAAGTTTGTGGAGGGGCCGACGCTGAGGTGTAGCAAGTAAAGTTGCCGCCTGCAGTGCTGGCATCCCATATTTGAATCCCAGCTGCTCCACTTCTCAGTGAGCTCACAGTTATGGTCTGGGAAAGCCGTAGAAGATGGCCTAAGTCCTTGGGCCCCTGAACCCATGTGGGAGACCCAGAAGAAGCTCCTGGCTCCTGACTCCTGGCTTCAGATTGGTGCAGCTCTGGTATTGCAGCCATCTGGGGAGTGAACCAGTGAGTAGAAGCCTTCCCTTTTTCTCTCTCTTTGCCTCGGCCCCTCTGTAACTTTGCCTTCAAATAAATATATAAATCTTAAAAAAAAGTTTGTGGAAAAATTGAATTAAATAAGTGTATTTTTTCGTGTAACATTTTTTGAAATCCATACATAGTATCTTTAATATACACATTTCCTTGAACTTTTTGAGGACCTGTTATGTGAATTCATATTTGATTGTACCTCTGAGCTATTTTCCAGTTGTTTTTATTTTGTTTTGGTTTTCCAATTGTAATTTATTGTTAAATTGCTATCATAGAAGTAGGAGAGGGTCCTTTTGAAAAGAAATGTAAACTTAAGAATTCTGTAATATCACTATTCTCAACAAAACTTAGTCCTCTCTGGGAATACATCATAAAGTTTAATCTTCAAAAATGACACTTTTAGACTCTCTCTCATTTGATATGATTTAACTTTCAACAGTCCAGAACCAGACATGTTCCTTCAAATCAAAATAAAATGCCAAAACTTCATATGAAAATTTCTGTGCATTGAAAAGCAATTGAGCTTTTCGTTTGAATCACTAAATCTTTCTCATTTTCGACAACCTGTGTTCCTAATTAGTTGTTGATTGTTAACCCAAACAGTTTACATTTTTACTTTTTAAAATTTATTGGGCCAAATATTTAACAAAGATAGTGTCTATAAGTACTGAGATGCAGGTGTGCATGGCTAGAGTTGGCACCCAGCAGTGGTCATTTGTGCCAAACCCATGTCCATTGTACTTATATTGCTGCAGGCACAACAGATGTACGTGCAACTTGTTTTGGAAATTGTTCCTATTTTCTATAAATCCGGTTAGTGCTTCAACAACATTCTCCAGTTATGGAACTAAGCCAATTTAGAAAGTCACCACTGAGAAAGGATGTAGCATTGTAAAATATGAGCCTCATCACAATACAGTGATCATTTATTCATTACTCATCTAGATGAAATTCAGGTCTCTGAGTGCTTGCTTAGAGAAGAATGTCAAACCTGCAAGGTTTTATAATTGTTCTCATGCCTTTGTTATATATCAAGTTACCACATGCTGGTCTTTAATTAATGAACTTGGCCTGAAAAATTGGTCATCTGTTCCCTGATGAAGATCTTATGACAGAATTTATCATAGACAGTTTTATTGAAATCTATCCTTATTCATAATCAATGGGGCCAGATATATTCAGCTCTATGATTTAAATCTTGAGTACTCCGAGATATGTAAATTTTCATTTCTCTTTACATGGATTTCTGCTTGACAGTATATTAGATAATTGGAAGAGTTAGAATAGCATACTTGTCATCCTCTGGGCATTGAATGCAAATAATTCTTTCATATTCTCATTACAATGCTGCTGGAATTTACAATTGAGACAACTTAGTGACCTTTATTTAGGAGAGTTTAGGTGGAGAAGGATCATTTTATGCTCTTCAGTTTCCAGGGTGCAGATGCAATTGTGCATGATACTTATATTGTACCTGCATATTGGTGCCTGTACAATCCACAGTTTAAAGAAAATTGTATCAGACATTGATAACAGTTTTTCTGTTACACACTGGCATGCTATATATCAACACTGATGTTGAATTCTTGAGACAAGCAACAAATCATCGATTGATATCTTGGCTTATTCACCAGAACGAATGGATGCTTTGGTGTGTAAAAGTAGTTAAATAAATTGACTTCCTGTAAAGCATACACTCTAATATGTGAGGCCACATTGCAAGACTTTGATTTTGCCTTTCTGCATTTTGAGTCTTTATTTGTTGCAATTAGTCAGTTTGACTGTGAAGAGAGTAGCCAGAGTCCAATCAGATTTTTAAATCCCTTAAATAGTTCAGAACAGAGATCTGTCCCAGGAAACCATGTGTTATGGGTTTGAATGTGTCCATCAAAGTAAATGTATTAGAACCTTAATCCCCAATGTAACATTGTTGGGAGGTGGAAGCTTTAAAATGTGATTAGGTCACGAGAACTCCACCCTAATGATGAACCAATGATCTTATTGTGTGAGGAGATTAATTTTCGTATGAGTTTCTGATAAAAGGATGTATTTGGCCTACTCATTTTCTCTGCTGTATGTTCTCTTGTTCTTCTACCTTCGGACATGAGAAGATACAGCAAGAAGACACTTGAAAGATGATGGTCCCTCAATCTTGGCTTTCTCAGTATCCAGAACTGTTACAAAATACAAATACATTCAATATAAATTATTTTGTCACAGATATTCTATTATAACAGCATCAAAAATAGCCTATGACACCATGTGTGTTGTAGTTTCTGAATGTATGTGGATGATTGGAAAGAAGTGTGTTCATTCACAGTTGCTTTGATGTGAGAGAATGTTATTCAGATAAGCGAAAACATGAATTTCTTATGGATTGTATAAGTAGTTTTGCGTGTTTCCATTGTAGTTCTGGTAGATTTAGGTGGGATCTTCATTTCAGGAGGAATATTACTCTTATTAAACAGATGAATTTTTGTTTTGTAATTTTCATTCATATTTACATGCCACCTGGAGTATCCTTGGAGTTCCACAAATGTTCATTGAATGTTATGGTTATTGTTGAATCACTTTTGAGGAATCAGTAGATGTGAACTTTTCTGTTAAACCTTGGTTATCATGATGAATTACTTGAATGAATTAAGAGGCAAAAGTAAAACAATTATGGATATGGTCATGATTAAAATTGACATTGACTTTCCATACCATATAATTAATAATGAACTTACATTGATTTTATGCTCTGTCATTACAATACTAAAATGCAAGAAAATTTCACATTTATCTTCAAAAGCACAAGTAGTTCTTTTATATAATGCTTTAGGAATCCTGAGGTGATGAATCATCATAACTTGATAACATCTCTTAGCTTTAATTATCATGTGTTTTCTTTGTTAGTTTTGCACTTTGCGAGTTGTTATATGCACTTATTTTTTTTATCTTTTATTTAATGAATATAAATTTCCAAAGTACGTCTCATGGGTTACAATGGCTTTCCCCCCCATACCGTCCCTCCCACCCACCACCCTCCCCTTTCCCACTCCCTCTCCCCTTCCATTCACATCAAGATTCATTTTCGATTATCTTAGTATACAGAAGATCAGCTTAGTATACCTTAAGTAAGGATTTCAACAGTTTGTTCCCACACAGAAACATAAAGTGAAAAATAATAGATGATTTTTTTTTAAATGATGATGAAATCAGATCAGACCTATTGTCATGTTTAATCCCAGTGAGAGTCAAGTTGGGAATTGATAGTTTCTTTTCTTTTTTTTTTTTTTTTTTACAGAAGATCAGTTTAGTGTACATTAAGTAAAGATTTCAGTCGTTTGCACCCCCATAGAAACACAAAGTGAAATATACTGTTTGAGTACTCGTTATAGCATTAAGCCTCAGTGTACAGCACATTAAGGACAGAGATCCTACATGAGGAGTAAGTGCACAGTGACTCCTGTTGTTGACTTTACAAATTGACACTCCTGTTTATGGCATCAGTAATCTCCCTATGCACCAGTCATGAGTTTCCAAGGCTATGGAAGCCCCTTGAGTTCTCCGACTCTTATCTTGTTTAGACAAGGTCATAGTCAAAGTGGAGGTTCTCTCCTCCCTTCAGAGAAAGGCACCTCCCTCTTTGAAGACCTGTTCTTTCCACTGGGATCTCACTCACAGAGATCTTTTTGCCAGAGTATCTTGGCTTTCCATGCCTGAAATACTCTCATGGGCTTTTCAGCCAGATCCGAGTGCCTTTAGGGCTGATTCTGAGGCCAGAGTGCTATTTAGGACATCTGCCATTCTATGAGTCTGCTGAGTATCTCACTTCCCATGTTGGATCACTCTCCCCTTTATTTATTCTATCGGTTAGTGTTAGCAGATACTAGACTTGTTTATGTGCTCCCTTTGACTCTTAGTCCTTTCATTATGATCAATTGTGAACTGAAATTGATCACTTGGAATAGTGAGATGGCATTGGCACATGCCACCTTGATGGGATTGAATTGGAATCCCCTAGTAAGTTTCCAACTCTACCAATTGGGGCAAGTCAGCCCGAGCATGCCCCAAATTATACATCTCTTCCCTCTCTTATTCCCACTTTTATGTTTAACAGGGATCACATTTCAGTTAATTTTCAACACTTAAGAATAACTGTGTGATAATTACAGAATTAAACCAGTCATATTAAGTAGAACAGACAAAAAAAAATACTATGAGGGATAATGTATTAAGTTGTCCATTAGCAGTCAGGGCTATGCTGATCAAGTCACCATTTCTCATAGTGTCCATTTCACTTCAGGAGGTTTCCTTTTTGGTGTTCAGTCAGTTGTCACCGATCAGGGAGAACATATGGTATTTGTCCCTTTGGGACTGGCTTACTTCACTCAGCATGATGTGTTCCAGATTCCTCCATTTTGTTGCAAATGACTGGATTTCGTTGTTTCTTACTGCGGTATAGTATTCTAAAGAATACATATCCCATAATTTCTTTATCCAGTCTACCATTGATGGGCATTTAGGTTGGTTCCAGGTCTTGGCTATTGTGAATTGTGCTGCAATAAACATTAGGGTGCAGACCGCTTTTTTCTTTATCAATTTAAACTCCTTTGGGTAAATTCCAAGGAGTGGGATGGCTGGGTCGAACGGTAGGGTTATATTCAGGTTTCTGAGGAATCTCCAGACTGATTTCCATAGTGGCTTAACCAGTTTGCATTCCCACCAACAGTGGGTTAGTGTCCCTTTTTCCCCACATCCTCGCCAGCATCTGTTGTTGGTAGATTTCTGTATGTGAGCCATTCTAACCGGGGTGAGGTGAAACCTCATTGTGCTTTTGATTTGCATTTCCCTGATTGCTAGTGACCTTGAACATTTTTTCATGTGCCTGTTGGCCATTTGGATTTCCTCTTTTGAAAAATGTCTATTGAAGTCCTTGGCCCATCTCTTAAGTGGGTTCTTGGTTTTGTTTTTGTGGAGTTTCTTGATCTCTTTGTAGATTCTGGTTATTAACCCTTTATCTGTTGCATAGTTTGCAAATATTTTTTCCCATTCTGTCGGTTGTCTCTTCACTCTCCTGACTGTTTCTTTTGCAGTAAAGAAACTTCTCAATTTGATGCAATCCCAATAGTTGATTTTGGCTTTGACTGTCTGTGCCTCCCGGGTCTTTTCCAGAAATTCTTTGCCTGTGCCAATATCTTGAAGGGTTTCTCCAATGTTCTCTAATAACTTAATGGTGTCAGGACGTAGATTTAGGTCTTTAATCCACGTTGAGTGGATTTTTGTGTAAGGTGTAAGGTAGGGGTCTTGCTTCATGCTTCTGCACGTGGAAATCCAGTTTTCCCAGCACCATTTATTGAATAGACTGTCCTTGCTCCAGGAATTAGTTTTAGATCCTTGATCAAATATAAGTTGGCTGTAGATGTTTGGGTTGATTTCTGGTGTTTCAATTCTGTTCCATTGGTCTATCCATCTGTTTCTGTACCAGTACCATGCTGTTTTGATTACAACTGCCCTGTAGTATGTCCTGAAGTCTGGTATTGTGATGCCTCCGGCTTTGTTTTTGTTGTACAAGATTGCTTTAGCTATTCGAGGTCTCTTGTGCCTCCATATGAATTTCAGCATCATTTTTTCTAGATCTGCGAAGAATGTCTTTGGTATCTTGATTGGGATTGCATTGAATCTATAAATTGCTTTTGGGAGAATGGACATTTTGATGATGTTGATTCTTCCAATCCATGAGCATGGAAGATTTTTCCATGTTTTGGTATCCTCTTCTATTTCTTTCTTTAAGGTTTTGTAATTTTCATCGTAGAGATCTTTAACGTCCTTGGTTAAGTTTATTCCAAGGTATTTGATTGTTTTTGTAGCTATTGTGAATGGGATTGATCTTAGCAGTTCTTTCTCAGTCATGGCATTACTTGTGTATACAAAGGCTGTTGATTTTTGTGCATTGATTTTATATCCTGCCACTTTGCCAAACTCCTCTATGAGTTCCAATAGTCTCTTAGTAGAGTTCTTTGGATCCTCTAAGTACAGAATCATATCGTCTGCAAAGAGGGATAGTTTGACTTCTTCCTTCTTGATTTGTATTCCTTTGATTTCTTTTTCTTGTCTGATGGCTCTGGCTAAAACTTCCAGAACTATGTTAAATAGCAGTGGTGAGAGTGGGCATCCCTGCCTGGTTCCAGATTTCAGTGGAAATGCTTCCAACTTTTCCCCATTCAATAGGATGCTGGCTGTGGGTTTTTTATAAATTGCTTTGATTATATTGAGGAATGTTCCTTCTATACCCAATTTGCTTAGAGTTTTCATCATGAAAGGGTGTTGAATTTTATCAAATGCTTTCTCTGCATCAATTGAGATAACCATATGGTTTTTCTTCTGCAGTCTGTTAATGTGGTGAATCACATTGATTGATTTGCGAATGTTGAACCATCCCTGCATACCAGAGATGAATCCCACTTGGTCTGGGTGGATGATTTTCCTGATGTGTTGTTGTATTCTATTGGCCAGAATTTTATTGAGGATTTTTGCATCTATGTTCATCAGGGATATTGGTCTGTAATTTTCTTTCAGTGCTGCATCTTTCTCTGGCTTAGGGATTAAGGTTATGCTGGCTTCATAGAAAGAATTTGGGAGGATTCCCTCTTTTTCGATTGTTCTGAATAGTTTGAGAAGAAATGGGATTAGTTCTTCTTTAAATGTCTGGTAGAATTCAGCAGTGAATCCATCTGGTCCTGGGCTTTTCTTTGTTGGGAGGGCCTTTATTACTGTTTCAATTTCTGTTTCAGTTATGGGTCTATTTAGGTTTTCGATGTCTTCATGGTTCAATTTTGGTAGATTGCATGTGTCCAGGAATCTATCCATTTCTGATAGGTTTTCCTGTTTGCTGGCATACAGGTCCTTGTAGTAATTTCTGATGATTCTTTTTATTTCTGTGGTGTCTGTCGTTACGTTTCCTTTTTCATCTCTGATTTTATTGATTTGGGTCTTTTCTCTTCTTTTTTTAGTTAGTTGGGCCAATGGGGTGTCAATTTTGTTTATTTTTTCAAAAAACCAGCTTCTCGCTTGGCTGATTTTTTGTAATGTTTTTTTGGATTCAATCCTGTTAATTTCTTCTCTGGTTTTAATTATTTCTCTTCTCCTACTAGATTTGGGTTTATTTCAGATTACAGTATATTTCATCTCGTTATATAGATTTTCATGGCAAGTCACATAAGACATTTGTCTTCATTTCATATACCTCAAAAGACAATACTGAGTCCTTTGAATAGATAATTGAAATTTTTGAATTGTTGATTTGAGTTCATTAAAGCCTCTTATAGTAATACAACTATTTTACACACACATTAATTTTCTGATTTGCAGTAAATATTGAAGAAACTGCCTTAGTTAAAGCAATTCCCATATTTCTAATACTCAAGAAACAGAATTAGCCTTGTGTTTATATTACTCAATGCAAAAGTGCTTTGATTTATATTATGCATAATTTGTGTTTGGGATATCATTGTAAGGCATACGAATTACTTATATTTCAAACATGAGAAAATAAGTATTTTATAGGTATGCTAATATTTAAGTTCTAAGTACATAAAGGAACTTGCAAATTTAAAATCATGAAACTGGTTCATTGTAACTTGCTTTAACCTATATAAGCAAGGAAAAAATTATGAATTTCTCATGGAAATAGCACATTTGCTGAATTCCCAAAAACTGTTTCATTACATATTTTCAGAATTTCACAAATTGCTGAGTTAGCTTTTAATGAAATAGCAACATTCAGAGTAACTCTAGAGGTAAACTGCTATAATATTTGGATATAAACATTTTAGGATACTGCATTACTGAATAACTCTCACAGCAGTAGGAATTTACAACTGGAAGTTCAGTGTATCACATAGGACAGTGACTTATAAGATTCCCCTTTGATTAATTTATATTAAGCACAAGAGTAATATGTGCTTATTGTAACTAGTAAAACAATACAAAGGTGCCCAAGAACTTTATCAACCATCTTTCTTATTCTATCTCCAATCATTTGCCCATGTTCATGTAAGCAATACATACTTACATCTGTATAAGATTTTGTATTTGTACACTTTTAAAAACATAACCATAATATCCTTTTTTAAAAAGATTTACTTATTATTGGAAAGGCAGAGTTACAGAATGGCAGAGGCAGAGAGTGGTCTTCCATCCACTGGTTCACTCCCCAAATGGCCTCAACTGCCAGAGCTGGGGTGATCCAAAGCCAGGTGCCAGGAGCTTCCTGCAAGTCTCCCACATGGGTGCAGGGGCCCAAAGACTTGGGCCAACTTCTACTGTTGTCCCAAACCACAAGCAGAGAGCTGGATTGGAAGTGGAGCCGCTGGAACCGGTGCCCATATGGGATGCCAGCACTGCACACAGTGGCTTTATCCACTATTCCACAGCGTTGGCCCCACTCAACAATATATAACAGACATCCCTCCAGGACACTAGACATAGATTTCAGAAACTCTTTTTAAGAAACTATTTTTAATAATATTGATGCCTCTCAGTTGAATGAATCTGCTATTGATTGTCACAAATTAATTTCTTTTTATATCATTAATTACGATGCTGCAATGAAAACCTTTTATACATGTATGTTTATAAGCTTGTGCTTTCACTTCTGTAGGGTTAATTGGCATGTCTATTTTGAGTGATATTGCCAGTCAGCTTTTCAAAAATGATATAGTAATTGATATCTCTTCAAAACAATATGTTAAGTGTAATTATTTCCTTATATCCTGACAAAATAAATGCTACTGCTGCCTTCATTTTCTCAGTGTGATTAATAAATATGATCATATGCTTGTTTTAACTTTCACTTTCCTGAATGGTAGTGAGTTTTTATTTCCAATGGTCTATTGATTTATTTGATCATAAATTAATACTATACTTCTTCAATTATGAAGATTTAGGGTGTCTGTAAACATATATGCAATATATATGATGTATAAAGCTATATATAAAAATATATATATTTACATGCATATATGCATACATATTTAATATATACAATATATGTATAATATACATTACATATAAACACATTCTAAATCATTATTATCCTAATCCCAATCCAATTTGTTGTTTCATAGGAATTTATGTAACTTCAATTTTGTTTTTAAAATATAACTAAAAACACCCAAACACCCTTTGGGAATTTTATTGTAACAAATCTTCATTTCATAAACATATGTTTACCCATGTTTTAAATCTTCCTGTACATTCTTGTAAACTTTAATATATTTCTTAAATGCATTTTTATTTCCCATGAAATATATTCTTAGGTCTTTTGTAACTAATCATACTTAGATGTGACATAATACAAACATCATCTTAGTTGATTATGATCATGAGGAAAAGATATTTTTATATTTTTGTATGTTGTCCTACCAAATTATTTTACTAATTCCAATACCTTTATGCCTAGAGTTACACATATTTTTAGTAAATGAACACACAAAAGGACTTTAAAAAGTTCATGGAAAGGGAACTAAATTTTATTTTGGAGCAAAATCTTATTTGAAATCAAAGCATATTTTTTATCATAATCATTTTCTACTAACTTCTTAAGTACAATTATGTAAAACTTAAATGGACATATTTTCTGTTCTTTATTAACAGTATTTCATGATAGTGTTGGTTTAGCTAGAATTTATAAAATACTGTTGAACAGAATAATGATAACTGCTTACATCCCTGTCTTACTCTTGATTTTAATGAAGATGATTAACATTTCACCATTTTTATTATTATTATTTTTAATGGCTATAGACTTTTTAAATTTTATTTATTTTTTTTGACAGAGTGGACAGTGAGAGAGAGAGACAGAGAGAAAGGTCTTCCTTTTTGCTGTTGGTTCACCCTCCAATGGCCGCCGCGGCCTGTGCACTGCGGCTGGCACACCGTGCTGATCCGAAGGCAGGAGCCAGGTGCTTCTCCTGGTCTCCCATGGGGTGCAGGGCCCAAGCACCTGGGCCATCCTCCACTGCACTCCCTGGCCACAGCAGAGAGCTGGCCTGGAAGAGGGGCAATCAGGACAGAATCCGTCGCCCCAGCCGGGACTAGAACCCTGTGTGCTGGCACCGCTAGGCGGAGGATTAGCCTATTGAGCCGCGGCGCCGGCCTCACCATTTATTATTATTATTATTATTTTTTTTTTGACAGGCAGAGTGGACAGTGAGAGAGAGAGACAGAGAGAAAGGTCTTCCTTTGCCGCTGGTTCACCCCACAATGGCCGCCGCGGCCGGCGCGCTGCGGCCGGCGCACCACGCTGATCCGATGGCAGGAGCCAGGAGCCAGGTGCTTTTCCTGGTCTCCCATGGGGTGCAGGGCCCAAGCACCTGGGCCATCCTCCACTGCACTCCCTGGCCACAGCAGAGAGCTGGCCTGGAAGAGGGGCAACCGGGACAGAATCCGGCGCCCTGACCGGGACTAGAACCCGGTGTGCCGGCGCTGCAAGGCGGAGGATTAGCCTAGTGAGCCGCGGCGCCGGCCACCATTTATTATTGATTTGTGCAGTAGATCCCCCATTTCAGTCTATTTTGTATTTTATGTGCCCCAGGAATGTTCTTTTTCAAGATCTTGGGTATTTGCAGCCATTGAATTTCTGTGTGAATGTTAGAATCAGTCTGTTATTTTACATAAAAATATGTGCAGTGATTTTGAATAGGAATTCACTGAATATACACAAGAACTTCAAAAAATTCTTGGAAATGATTATTATCCATTCTATGCATGGATTTCAAAATAAACTTAACTTTTAATTCTAATTTCCATGAAATTTTTGTAGTTCCCTTATATAGATCAATTTGAGAAGAATTGGCATTTTAAAAAAATGTTTATTTATTTGAAAGGTAAGGTAACAGAACCAGAGAGATGGAAATAAAGAGAGAAAAATGGAGCCAGCGCTGTGGCATATCGGGTGAGACCACCACCTGCAGTGACATGGCATATGGGCACTGGTTCGAGTCCTGGCTGCTCATGGCTTCAGCCTGGCACAACCCTGGCTATTGTGGGAATTTGAAGAAACAGTCAGTGGAGGATTTTTCTTTCTTTATCTTTCTCTCTCTCTGTCATTGTGTTTTCTAATAAATACATATATACAAAAATTTAAATAAAAAGAATGAAATGATTAATCAAATGTACATTGTATTTTTCTAAGTGTTTTATATTGCCATATTAATGTATGTAATTGCATTGATTAATTTTCTTTTTAAATATTGTTTTATTTGTATAAGCCGAATAAATTTGCATGTTAACCCATTTCTATATTTCTGGATTTTTTTGAGAGTACTTCAAACATTTCATAAGAAATGGAATTAAAGTTTATGTTCAAAAAATTTTATGAATTTATTTTATGAATTTATTATTTATTTGAAAGGCAATTGGAAGAGGGAGGGAGAGACAAAGAGAACTTCCAACCATTTTTTTAGTACTCAAATTGCCAAAATGGCCAGGGCTGTGGCCAGGTACAAACCATGAGCCAGGCACTCCATCTAGATCTCCCACGTGGATGACAGTGGCCCAATTAGTTGGACCATCTTCCAGTGCTTTCCCAGGGACATCAGACAGGAACTGGACCAGGAGAGGAGGAGCCAGCGCTCAAACATGCACTCTGTTGTGGGATGCTGGTGTCACAGGTAGCAGCTTAACCACCTGTGCCACAACTTTTCTATGAACTTTCTGAAGACTCCTTCCATGGATTTCAGGTTTTTGCACTAAAATGAACTTATCTTTTGTTTCCAGTTTCCAAAACTTGTTTGAAATATGCTTACATTTAACTATGTATAAGTTTAGGAATTTAGCATCTAAGTTTGTGATATAAGTTATTGCCCTTCTTCCTTCAGATATCCTTTTTACCTCAAGGTTATCTGGTCATAATACTCATGGAGAGTTTTTTTCTTTTCTTTATTTAGTATTTTTAAAAATTTCGTTAAAATTAAATTTATTACGTATTTTCTCAATTCTCATGTTAACGTGATGTTACAACAAACAGAACAGATCTAGTGTATTTCAAAGACACAATTCTAAGAGTATAATTGTAACATTGGAGTCATTTCTTCATAAAACATTTTGGAAAATTTGTCAGTGAAATCATTAAGTCTTCAGTTTTCTTTATGGGCACATTCTAAATAAGGATTCATTTTTTTAAATATGTATTTGGAAGGCAGAGAGGGAAAGAGACAGTGGGAAGGAGGGAAAGAAGGGAGAAAGGAAAAAGGGAAAGGGAATGAGAGAGAGTGAGGGAGAGAGAGAGAAAGAGCCTTTTCTATCTACTGTTCACTCCTCAAATGGCTGCAATAGCCAGATCTAGGCCAGGCAGAAACCAGAAACCAGGAGTTGCATCCTGGTCTCCACATGTGTGGCAGTGGTCCAAGCACTTGAGCCATCTTCTGCTTTTCCAGCTGCATTAGCCGGAAACTGGTTTGGAAATAAGAGCACCTGGAACTCAAACCAACAGTCTGATATGGGATGCTGGCATCACAAGTGGTAGTTTACCGTGGTGCTTCACAACAATGGCCCCAAAGATATATATTTTTTCAATTATTTAAAATTATTTTCATCTTATTTGAAAAGACAGAGAGGCAGAGAGTGCTTCCGTTAACTAGCTCATTCTCTAAGTGTCTGCCATAGACAGGATTCATTCTGGCTGAAGCCAGATACCCAAAACGTGATATGGGTCTGCCACATGGGTTACATGGACTCCAGTTCCGGGGGCTTGCATTAGCTGAATAGGAAATGTAAGAGATAGGACTTGAACCATGCAGTTTGATATGTGATTTGGGTACAAAGGAAGTGATTTAACTAATGTTCTGTGGGGCCGGCGCTGTGACATAGCAGATAAAGCTGCTGCCTATAGTGCTGGCATCACATGTGGGTGCTGGTTTGAGTCCCAGCTGCTCCGCTTCTGATCCAGCTCTATGCTATGACCTGGGAAAGCAGTATAGGATAGCCCAAGTTCTTGGACCCCTGCACCTGCATGGGAGACCCAGAAGAAGCTCCTGGCTTCGTATGGGTGCGGCTCTGACCATTGTGGCCAACTGGGGAGTGAACCAGCAGATGAAAGACCTCTGTTTCTGCCTCTCCTCTCTGTGTAACTCTGACTTTCAAATAAATAAATATTTAAAAAAATAATGTTCAAACAAGCACAATTAATTTCTTTAATAGATGTGACTATTCATGCCATATTTTATCCTATATCATTTAGCTTTTAAAATTTCTAATTTTTATTTTTGTTATTTTAATTTTAAATAGATTTTAGCAAATTCAGTATCATTCATAGATACAATGCTAAGAATACAATGTTCTGTTGTGCAGCTCGTTAAAGCCCCAACCTACAAGCATCGACATCCCATATGGGCACCAGTTGAGTCCTCTATGTTCCACTTCCGGTCCAGCTCTCTGTTAATGTGCCTGAGAAAGCAGCTGAGGATCGCTCAAGTGCTTGGGCCCCTGCACCCATGTGGGTAGACTCGGAAGAAGCTACTGACTCCTGGCTTCAGATCAGCTCAGTTCCGGCCATTGCAGCCATTTGGAGAATGAACCACTGGAAGGAAAACTCTTTTTCTAACTCTCTCTGTAACTCTTTCAAATAAATAAAATAAATCTTTTTTTAAAAAGAACATAATGATATTCCCTTCCTCTCATCCCATTCCTTTCTTCCCATCCCACTCTTTTCTCCCTGTCTTTTCTTAGTTTTTGTGATAACATTTTTAAATTTACATTACAATAAAAAGGCTTAATACTTCACAGAATAAAAAGTTCAACAAATAAAAATAAGAAAGACCCTAGTTTTGTGGTAATATAGACAGTAAGCAATAATTTAATGGAAAAATGACCATTTCATCCATATACAGTAAATTTTAAAGTTACCATAGATAATTCAAGCATGGTAGTATAATGTTCTTAACCATTGATTTATTTTGTGATTCCATATGAATTTTAGTAATGTTTTTTCTATTGCTGTAAAAAATGTCATTGATATTTTTATAGGGATTTCATTGAATCTGTAGATGCTTCAGGTAGTATATACATTTTAATTATATTGATTTTCTAATCCATGAGCAAGTCATATATTTCCATATATTGTGTGTGTATCTTTGATGATTTTCTTCACCAATGTTTGATAATTTTCATTATAGAAATCTTTAACTTATTTGGTTACATTTATTCCTAAATATTGTGAATGGGATTTCTTTCTTGATTCTGTTTCAGTGAGTTCCTTTTAACATACAAACAAGCTACTATTTTTTGTATGTTTATTTTGTAAGCTGCAACTTTACTGAGTTGGTTTATCAATTCTAATACCTTTTGGATGGAGTGTTTTTCCATATACAACATCATGTGATTAAATATGGATAATTTGACTTCCTCTTTTCCAATTTTTTAAATATTTTGATACATGCATTTTAATGTACAAATTATGATCATTGGCATCAATCATTTCATATATTCCAGATTTCTTTGTAGTGAAGATTAAATATTTCTATTTAGAAGTATACAATATGTTATTGTTAACTACTGTTATCCTACTGTGCAATAGAACATCAAGATTATTTTTAAAATAAGAAAAAATACTTTTTAATTCAATAAAAGTAATCCTTTCTGATGTTTAACTCATTTTATTTTAAGCATTCTTTTTATTGAGAAACTTAATTAGCTTTGAAGAAGAACCCAAGAATGATACATCTTCTGCGAGCACTTAATCATAACTATAGCTTATGAGACATAAGAATATCCTCCATTTACTACACTAAAATGAAGTGAATCTTTGAGAAATAGTTTTACTATTAATTCTCATAATCCAGCTCTTTGAGCACAGAGGTCCCTGCATATGAAGTTAGTGCACAGAGACTGCTTTCGTCAATTTAACAATTAACTCTTATGTACGATATCAGTGATCACCTGAGGCTCTTTACATGAGTGGACTAGGCCATGGAAGGCTTTGGAATCCACAAACTCTGGACATATTTAGACAAGGCATGAGCAAACTGGAAGTTCTGTCTTCCAAATTGTATGCCTTTTATTTCTTTGGCCTCCTTCCTATTCAATATTTTGGAATAGTATTAAAATATTGGAGTTACTTTCTCTTTGAATATTTTGTAGATTTCACTAGTAAAACCAGCAGGTCTCGACTTTTCCTTGCTGGAAGCTTTTATTTACTGCTTCAGTCACATTGCTAGTCATGGGTCTCTTTAGATTGTTTATATATTCTTGAATTAATCTTGATAGGATATATGTATCAAGGAATTTATCCATTTCTTCAAGGTTTTCCAGTTTATTGACATACTGTTCTTCATAGTAATATCTTATGATACTTTGTATTTCACTGGTGTCAGTTGTAATATCTTTTTTGTCTCTAATTTTATTAATTTGAGTTGTTTCTATTTTTTTTCTTTGTTAGTCTGGCTAGAGGTTTATTTTGTTTATATTCTCAAAAAACCAACTTTTTTGTTTTGTTGATCTTTTTTTGTAGTTTGAATATCATTTATTTCTGCTCTAATCATTATTTCTATCCTCCTGATGATTTTGATTTTGGTTTGTTTTTGTTTCTCTAAGTATTTGAGATATATCATTAGCTCTTTATTTGGAGATGTTTCAGTCTTTGACGTAAACACTTAATGCTACAATGTTCTCTCTTATTATGCTTTCCTATATCCCACAGGTTTTGATATTTCATGCTTTCATTTTCATTTGTTTCATGAAAGTTTATTTCCTTTTGAATTTCTTCAATGATGCATTGATCAATAAGTAGCATATTGTTTAATTTCTAAGTATTTATGACTCTTCTATTGTTCCTCTTGTTGATTTCTAGCTTTTTTCCTTTATTGTCTGAAAAGATACATGTTTTGAACTCAATATTTTTAAATTTTCTGATACTTGATTTGTGGGCTAATATGTGGCCTCTCCTATGAAATATTCCATTTGGTGATGAAAAGACTGTATATACTCTACCTATTTATTTAAATGTCCTATAAATGTCTTTTCGTCCATTTTCTTGATAGTATGTTTCAAGTCCAGTGTATCTTTATGATTTTCTGTCAAGATGATCTGTCCATTGATAAGACTGGGGTGTTGAAGTTGTATCTGGTGTAATTGTCCCTTCTTTATATAGTAGGTTTTCATGGAAAAGAGTTTATGGTTTAGCTGGAATGAAGGGTATAACTGGGGTTGTTGCTTTCTAGGTGAGCCCTGTAGTATAGTGTCTGAGTGTCTTAATTTCAGGTATGTCTATCAGTGAAACAGTGGTCTAGTCTGCTGCAGCTATTAGGAATAGAAGTGTGGCTTTCAGATGAGTATGCATTTCTTAGGGTGTGTATCTTTGATCCACAGAGTGTTCAGTATTAGGCTCTGTGTTATCACGATATCCAGGTCCTTGTTCTTGGTGCTGAGGGATACAAGGGTGGCTGCCCTCTTCTCCTACTGGCCAGCCTGAGTGATTCTGGGGCTTGTGGCACCAATTGCTTTAGATCTAGGACTCTGTGATGCAGATGGACCTTTCCTCATGTCCTTCTTGGAGAGTTCAACTGGTTCCAGTATTTTTATACTATTAACTCTCATCCTAGGTCTAGAGGATGTAAACTGAACCCTCCTTCAGTTCTGTAGGATAACTACAAAGTATATAGGATATTTTGCTCTAGAAGATATGTGGCCAGAGAAGTGGAATGTAGGTAGGTTCTTGAGTAAATCCACCATGTAGTTTCCAGTGGCACTAAGAAATTGAGAACTAATTGTTACAGTTCTAATGTTGCAGGGTATAGTGTGGTCATTGCCTAGGTCTCCCAGGTTGGGAGAAGATTTATTTATTTAATGCTTTTCTTATTAGGCCCCTGAAACTAAGGTTAATCCCCTTGGTTCAATTAGAGTACATGAACATAACACTGGGGCTAATGCCCTAAAACTACCACAGTTATAGGATGTAGGGCCTTTGCTCCACATGTTGCTTAACTCTGACTGATGCTGGTAAGAACAGAACAGAGGTGTGCTGCATTAATCTTTCTGCCTAGTACGGCTCTCTATGGGGTTAGTAGAGGGTAGGAGAACAATGTGGCTTCCCTGCTCCAAACCTGGCAGTTGCTCAGATCTCAGTCAGCCCCTGAGACTGAAGTAAACATCAGTGGGTGACTGTGTAATTCCCTCTCAGCTAAAACTGCAAGCAGTGGTGTGCATAGCAGTTTCTTCCTATGGTGGTAAGATGGCAACTCACACCCCGCAGCTGGCTGTGGCCCATGGCTGACTGTAGTGGTATCTCTTCTCTCCTCTTGTTTCTTGACATCTTCATTTTTGTTTTTCACTTTTTCACCAAAAAATTATTTTAGTCAATTCGTGGCACAATCGAGTCCTTCCTTTGTTGTTGTTGTTGTTGTTGTTGAGTTTTGTTTTTTTTTGTTTTGGTTTGTGTTGGTTTTTTGTATTCCAGAGCAGCTGAAGTTAGTATGGGTATGCCTTATTCAGCAGTCTTGGATCCTTTCCCCTATGTCAGTTTTTGGAAGACGTGTTTTCAATTAATTTTTTTTTGAATTCCATTCATTTCTATTTTCAAAATATTTTTCCAATATCCTCTTATCTTTTTGATGTTTGTGCTATGGGCAATGTTGCCCTCTTTTTCTTTATTGATGTAATTAAGTAGACCATTTCTTTGATTGTTTTTCCCTCCTTGGTTTGTTAGGAATTTATCAATTTTTTCCTACTTGGAACAACTAAATTATGTCTGCTGATTTCCTTGAGCTTGTTTATTCACCATTTAAATGATATCTGATTATTTAATCAATTCCTCTTTGTATTTTTTTTTTGCTGGGGATTAAGTTGCTGTTTTTTCTTAAACCCCATGTGGTAGAAATGTGGGGAGCAAACCGGACTAGACTGAGTTACTGGAATTAAGACTTATTCTATGCATCTGCTCTCCCACAATATGGCGCTGGGAGAGAAGTAAACAGCTTCCGCACAGCTGCCTCCAGTTCAACCAATAAACTGTAGGACTTGCTCCTGATTGGAGGAGAGCAGCGTACTTGGTGTGTGGGCAGCCGAGTTAGGATTGGCGGAGGAGGACTATAAAGGAGGAGAGAGACGGCATTCACAGGGAACATCTATGGGGAACATCTAAGGGAACCCGTGCAGCCCCCGAGAAAGCCGGCCGGCGGTGTGCCGCTCCCCTGCGGAAGTGGGGAATGCGGCCAGGGGGAACTGCCCTTCCACGGAGGTGGAAGGGATAGTAGCCAACCCGGGAAGAACCAGCAGCAAACCCGGGGAGGGCCGAGCAGACGAAAGAACAGCGCAGGGTCCTGTGTCGTTCCTCCACGAAGAGGGGGAGCGACAAGAAACACCACTGGTTTTTAGTATTTGTTTTTTTTTTTTTTCACATGTGTATTTAAAGCTATGCATCTTTAAGCATAGCTTTTCTGTATCCACATTATATTAATATTACATTTTTATTTTCTTTTACCTCAAAATATTTTCTAAAATACATTGTGAGTTATTCTTTAATTTTTTATTAATAGAAGTTGATTTTAACTTCCAAAGTTAACTGTTTTTAAAGTTAATTTTTGTTGTTAGTATCTATCTTGACTTTATTGTGGTCAGAAAAGAAACACTTTATGATTTTAGTGTTCTTAAGCTTGTAAACACTTTTTCATTGTCGACTATATTGTCAATTATCATAAAAATTCCAAGTACACTACTAAAAAATTCAAAATTTATTATTGCTGGATGGAATGCTCTGTCCATGTTCATTAGGTCAAAATTGCTACTTAGGCTCTTCAAAATTTTTACACACCATTTCATTCTTGCCTGTTTTGTCAGTTACTGAGAAAGATAAGGTAAAATACTCAACTCTTTTGTGAATTTTAAAAATTTACCTTCAAAATTTTGCCCACTTTTATATATTTTGGGTCTATATTTTTACTGCTTGCAGATGTGGCATAATTATATATTCCTGTTGAATGACTACTTTAATCATAATGAAATGATCCTCTTTATTAATCATGCATGTCATAAACTATTTTGCTGATATTAGAATGACTATATCAGTTTTCTATTTGAAAAGTTTCAATATTTTTTGTTCTTTATTAAAATCTTTTCTCTTATAGTAAGCTCCAGTAGACTGTAACATCAATCTGAAAATATTTTTCTATTGAGAAATTTATTCATTTATTTAGACTTTTGTTGTAGGAGAATATACATTCATAAAACCCCAGAAATCATTTGTAGCTCAATTAGTTTTTTGTAAATGAAACATTTTACTGTATCCTGCAAGAGGATGAAAGAAGACAGGATCAATAGCCCACAGTCACCATCTGGGGACCCTTTTTAGATATTACTATTCCATGGGCACTTACTTACTGACATTTAATATCATCAAATAGTTTTGTTCTCTCAACAAGTAAGTTAGGCAACCAGAATTCTCATTCACAGTTTCTGAGAGTATAAAATAGTACAATTATTTAGTAAACTATTTTTAATTACTACTGTTTGTCATTTCACATTCTATGCCCCCATTTCTAGGAATATACCCATAATTTATATATACCTGCACCAAAAGTGGTAGGAAAATGTTGATAGATATACTACTTAAAATGTATCTAAAATGGCATCTTTTTTCTTTTTGACAGGCAGAGTTAGAGAGAGAGAGAGAGAAAGGTCTTCCTTTGCCGTTGGTTCACCCCACAATGGCCACTGCAGGCTGCGCACTGTGGCTGGTGTACCACACTGATCCGAAGCCAGGAGCCAGATGCTTCTCCTGGTCTCCCATGCAGGTGCAGGGCCCAAGCACTTGGGCCATCCTCCACTGCACTCCCGGGCCACAGTAGAGAGCTGGACAGGAAGAGGAGTGACCAGGACAGAATCCAGCACCCCAACCAGGACTAGAACCTGGTGTGCCGTGTGCCGGCACCACAGGTGGAGGATTAGCCTATTGAGCCGTGGCGCCAGCCTAAAATGGCACCTTTTCAACAGCACGGATATAGATAAATGTGACATATGGTGGAATGAGAAGGCCACGCCTAGATGGCCACTGGCAAGTGAGAGTCAGTTACTCAGGAATGGCTTCAAAACCCACCTGGCAACAGAGCCTGCCTGGCAACAGGCAGTGATTGGTTAGGGCATAAATTGCCCCTTGACCGGATTGGATGCCTCAACTATATAAGCTGCTGTACCAACTGAAATAAATGAGACTGTAGGCTGCTCACCTCTGGCCTATTTTCACCTGACTCCCTGTGTCTGTGTGGTGACTCCATGCTTCTTGCCCCCACCACGCCCCTTCTCTCAGAATGAATCCACTGCAACATCTGGCACACATACAATAACTGATCATTTACAAATATCAAGTATACTGGGAAATAAAATAAGAAAAAACAGACAGCAGAAATAGAACAGTAATCCAAATATTGGTGTTATTAGGGATTCAAGGTAACTGCATTAGATCCTCTAGAAAAAGACATGATTAAAGTTTTCAACAAAGAAATGAGGTACTAGAATCTAATGGAAAATTTAGGAGTAAAAACTTGTAACAGAGAATTAATGAACTATAAGACATTGAAGAACTGAGTGATAAACTTATTTTTAGAAGTTTTATTAAGTAGTATATGACAAAAATGAGATATTATGGAAATGCACAGCATAAGGGTAAAGTGGTATCACAGGTAGAAATAAGAGATATTGCCATGGCTCAATAGGCTAATCCTCCGCCTTGCGGCGCCAGCACACCGGGTTCTAGTCCCAGTCGGGGCACCGGATTCTGTCCTGGTTGCCCCTCTTCCAGGCCAGCTCTCTGCTGTGGCCCGGGAGTGCAGTGGAGGATGGCCCAAGTCCTTGGGCCCTGCACCTGCATGGGAGACCAGGAGAAGCACCAGGCTCCTGCCTTCGGATCAGCGCAGTGCACCGGCCATGGCGGCCATTGGAGGGTGAACCAATGGCAAAGGAAGACCTTTCTCTCTGTCTCTCTCTCTCTCACTGTCCACTCAGACTGTCAAGAAATAAGAGATATTAAGGGAAAAGTTACACTTGCATAAAAATAATGTGAATATAATTTTCTAAGCCTGACAAAGTCATTAATTAATATATTCAAAAAGCCTAGCAATCATGAAGCTGGATCAATGGAAAGAAAATCATATAGAAGCATTTCAGACTCAAACTGCTGAAATCAAATGTAAAGAGAAAACCTTTAAAACATTCAGTGAAAATAAAAAAAATTGTTTTGTATTCAATTCTGTTGATTTCTTCTCTAATTTTAATTATTTCTCTTCTCCTACTAGTTTTGGGTCTGGTTTGCTGCAGTTTTTCTAGAACCTTGAGATGCATTGGTAGCTCATTTATTTGGTGCCTTTCCAATTTCTTGATGTAAACACCTATTGCTATAACCTTTCCTCTTAACAATGCTTTTGCTGTATCCCATAAGTTTTCATATTTTGTGTTGTCATCCTCATTTACTTCCAGAAATTTTTTGATTTCTCTTTTGATTTCTTCTATGACCCAGTGTTCATTCAGGAGCATGTTGTTCAGTATCCATGTATTTACATAGGCTCTAGGGATTCCTGAGTTGCTAATTTCCAGCTTCATTCCATGGTGGTCTGAGAAGATGTGTGATATAATTTTGCTTCTGTTGAATTTGCGGAGACTTGCTTTATGCCCTAGTATGTGGTCAGTCCTAGAGTAGGTTTCATGTACTGCTGAGAAGAATGTGTATTCTTTAAGTGTAGGATGAAAAGTTCTGTAGATATCTGTTAGATCCATTTGGGCTATAGTGTTGATTAAATCTGCTATTTTCTTGTTGATCTTCTGTCCAGTTCATCTGTCTATTGCTGAAAGTGGAGTATTGAAGTCCCCCAATACTATTGTTTTGGAATCTAAGTCTCCCTTTAACTTCCTTAACATATCTTTTAAATAAACCGCTGCCCTATAATTAGGTGCATATACATTTATAATAGTTACATCTTCCTGTTGAATTGATCCCTTAATCATTATATAGTGCCCCTCTTTGTCTCTCTTAAGAGTTTTTGTGTAAAAGTTTATTTTGTCTGATATTAAGATGGCTACGCCCGCTCTTTTTTTGGTTTCTGTTGTCATGGAATATCTTTTTCCAACCTTTCACTTTCAGTCTGCATGCATCTTTGTTGGAAAGATGTGTTTCTTGTAAGTAGAAAATAGATGGATTTTGTTCCTTAACCCAATCTGCCAGTCTGTGTCTTTTAACTGGACAGTTGAGGCCATTAACATTCAATGTGACTATTGATAAGCAGTAACTTTGCCCTGCCATTTTCCCAAAGGTATTTCTAATATATGCTTAGAACTTCCTGTGATCTTTTACTGGGAGATTTTCTTCTTTTATCTTCTTTCATATTGATAACCGCGTTTCTGTGTTTCTGTGTGCAGCACATCGTTAAGCATCTTTTTTAGGGCTGGACAAGTGGTGACAAATTCTTTCAATTTCTGTTTGCTATGAAAGGTCTTTATTTCACCTTCATTCACAAATGAGAGCTTTGCAGGATATAATATTCTGGGCTGGCAGTTTTTTTCTCTTAGTACTTGGGCTATGTCTCGCTATTCCCTTCTAGCCTGTAGCCTGATGAGAAGTCAGCTGTGAGTCTGATTGGAGATCCTCTGAGAGTAATATGACGTTTCTCTCTTGCACATTTTAGAATCTTTTCTTTATGTTTCGCTGTGGTGAGTTTGATTACAACGTGATATGGTGACGATCTCCTTTGGTCATCTTTATTGGGGGTTCTATGTGCTTCATGTACTTGGATATCTCTTTCCTTCTCCAAACCCTGGAAGTTTTCTGCTAGTATCTCACTAAAAAGGGCCTTCTAATCCTTTCTCTCTCTCCATGCCTTCAGGAACTCTTAGAACCCAAATGTTGGGTTTTTTAATAGTATCCTGTAGATTCCCAACAATGTTTCTTAGATTTCTAATTTCTTCTTTTCTTGATTTTGACTGTATATGTTCCTGTGCTCTGTCTTCTAAGTCTGATATTCTCTATTCTGTTTCACTAACTCTGTTTTTAAGGCTCCCAAATGTGTTTTACATTTGTTCTATTGAATTCTTCATTTCATTTTGATTTCTCTTCAATATCTCAATTTCATGTTCTACTAAATTCCTCATTTCATTTTGATTCCTCCTGAAGATTTCATTATCACGAGAGAGATTTTCTGTCCTGTCCTGTATGGATTTCTGTAGTTCATGCATTTGTTTTTGATAACTTTTAAATGTTCTTATCATAAATATTTTGAAATGCGTATCTTGCATTTCTTCTGTCTCATCATCTTCATAATCTTGAATTGTAGTGTCATGTTCATTTGGGAGCATCATGATGTCTTCCTTGTTCTTGTTTCCTTGCTTTCTGCATTTGTTGTTTGGCGTTGTGAAGATATTCTTTGTTTTCTTCTATTCTTTTTCTTTTTTTTTTCTGTTGTGGTGGCTTTTCTGGTTATGACTCTAGATTAAGTGGACTGTCTGCTCTTGGTGAATCTCTGGAGGTTTACAGTGGGTTTTGGCCAGAGAGCTCTATTCAGTTCTTCAGGGTTAAGGGTGTGCCAAAGGTGACACACCCAGGTTTGGAGTGGTAAATCTTCTCTCTCTCTCTCTCTTTTTTTTATTCAGATGGTAAGTAATTCTGCTCAGCTGAGCTCTTCTCCTTGATGGCAATCACTGCCTGAGCACTAGCCCAAGTGGGTATAATATTCATCTGCTCTGTCCCAAGGACCACACAAAGGATCTGTGCAATCCTCAGTATAAGCTCAGATTCCCCTGGAATGTCTCTCACCGGGTAGCCAAGGCTACCAAGTTTGTGGCATCTCACAAGGAGACTACTCACGTTTCAGCCACACCATGAGTTCTCCCACACACCCTCAATTTTTTTTCCACAGTCCTGGTTCATAAGCTCCACACATTCACCTGGTCTTAGTCTCTTGTTATTACTCCCAACCAGAGTCAAGTTTTTCTGTTTGGCTGAAGGCGGGCACAGACCTGAGCTGGCGCAGCTGTTAGTATGTCCAAAATGGCACCTGCTCTATTGTCTCACACGTCCATTGTAAGGTGTGTGGAGAGAAAGAATTGTGTCCATACCACCCCCCCTTTTTTTTCTCTCCTCTAGTTAGGCTGGTGTACTTTCCTTCATGGGGGTTCAAGCCTCATTCCCTCTAGGCTCTTCCTGCCACTTCTCCGCCAGTGTTTCAGGCTACTGCAGTTACACCTCACCTCTGTATCCAGCACTGGTGTGGAGGAGAAGATTCAGATTCTTGTCAGCTAGGGTCCCAAGCTGTGGGCGCCCATGTCCTCCATGTAGATCCACCATGTCCCTCTAATTCTGGAAGTGTTCCCTCTGCAGTTTTTTCCTTAACTCCTCCCTGAGACTTCACTATCTCCACTTTTATTAAACTATCTTTTTCTGGACTATCAGTGAGCTCCCTCCCTATTCTGCCATCTTGGAGCCACTCCGCACGTTTCAAAGAACATGTTTCAATATCATTTATGCACTTGACTATTCTGAAATTTTAATTAAATATGTCTTTTGATCAATTTTAATTTGTTTTGTTGATATTGCTTCTATACTGTTAATATATATTTTCAGAGTGAATTTAAAAACCACCTGTATATTTCTAAATTTTAGGTAATGGTTGTCATTAATTTACATATAATTTGTAATTTTTGTTTCTGTTTGCTAACTGATTATGAATTATTGGGAATGTTTTTCTGTTGTAATTTCATATAGTTTAGAGTGTTCTGAAATTAATTTTAAACATTGTATTATGACTAAATCATAGACATTCTACTTTGCTAAATTTATTAACCTTTTTAGTTGATAGTCACATTAACAAGTTGTATAAATATTACTAGATGATAAGAAATCCTTTATTTTTAGTGTTAAACATGTACAACTGAGTTTGTTGCATGTATTCTCAAACCCTCATGTTCTTGTTTATTGTCTTAGATCTTTGTTTCCATCTGTGTGTCTATTTGTGTTATTTTCCCCTCTCTTTCTCTTTCTCCCTCTCTTCCTAATGAAATCTATCTTTTACATGTATAACATTAATGTTTTCTTTTTTAGATTTAATGATGTTTGACCATGAATCTACTTTTTTTAAAAAATCATAATGTTGGCCGGCGCCGTGGCTCAATAGGCTAATCCTCCAGCTTGCGGCGCCGGCACACCGGGTTCTAGTCCCGGTTGGGGCGCCGGATTCTGTCCCGGTTGCCCCTCTTCCAGGCCAGCTCTCTGCTATGGCCAGGGAGTGCAGTGGAGGATGGCCCAGGTGCTTGGGCCCTGCACCCCATGGGAGACCAGGAAAAGCACCTGGATCCTGGCTCCTGCCATCGGATCAGCGCGGTGCGCCGGCTGCAGCGGCGGCCATTGAAGGGTGAACCAACGGCAAAGGAAGACCTTTCTCTTTCTGTCTGTCTCTCTCACTGTCCACTCTGCCTGTCAAAAATAAAAAATAAAAAAAATTAAAAAAAAATTAAAAAAAAATCATAATGTTAAGACTTCTGCTATCTTTTTATTTGCATTTGCTTATTGTGTAATAATCCATCTCTTTATTTTGGATATTTTTCACTTTGTTTTAGATATGTTTCTTGAAAACATAATATGGTTTTATATTATTTTTAACCCCATTGTACTGTTTTATTTTAAAACATGGATATTCAGCATTTTTATATTCAACAGTAATTTATATATTCACTTTCCTTCCTATAATCTTAGTTTACATTTGTAATTCATTTTTTATTGTTTGTTGCTTTTTCCTCTATTCTAATTTTTGCTGAATTCGTCAATTTATCATGATTTTTCTCACCAATTTTCCCCCTGCAGTTAAATTTGACATTCAACTCTCCTTTTCAATTTTGAAGATTGTAACTTTTCAACTCATAAAGTATTTAGTATTTAACACGTACATACACACAGACATATACACAGCAAAACAAAATAATTAGCATCCCACTAAAATGCCTCATATGCACATTTGGACTTCTTAAGTGAATATTAAAATGTTTGGAAATATTTTCTTCCCTGATGAGACTAATTTTCACACAATCAGAATATTTCTGAGATAATTGTTTTTTTTTTCAATTTATTTTTATTTATTTGCAGTGGAGAGACAGAGAGGGAGAGGGAGAGGGGGAGAGAGGGGGGGAACAAGGGAGGGAGGGGGATTCCTTCCACTGCTTCACTCACCAAATGCTCAGGACAGGAACTCTATCCAGTTCTTCCATGTGAGTGAAAGGGACCCAAGTATTTGGACCATTATCTGTTGCCTCCTCGGAAGCATTAATAGGATGCAGGGTAAAAATTAAAGATAACACTATCCTAGATGCTCTGATATGGGATGTTAGCATCCCACCCACTTTTCTCACAGGCTGTACCACAATGCTTACCTAAGATAATTTTTAAAGATCAATTTTGGGCTATCACTATATTTTTTTCTTCTACATTTCTTTTCTGCTACTAGAATTCAATTAACTTCCATACTATAAATGATGAATTATATTAGAAATATTCACATAAATTATAAATACCTTTTAAAAGTACATTTATCACTAGTTATTTACATTAGTATTATTTTCTTCTCTCTTGATTTCCTTTTCTGACTAAAGAATCTTTGAGTCAGAATGTTTCCTCACATATTATTTATTTTGAGTACATTGTTTTACTACTTGATGAATCCTTATGTCTTAGAATCTCTTTCTTTTACCTTTACAGATGAATGTAAATTTTCTGGATATAGCAGTCTTTGATTTTAAACTATTTCCCTCAATGATTTATTGGACCATTCGACCATTCCTCTGTCTCCTAGTTCCCAGTCTCAACTTACAGATTAGAATTTATATACCAGCCTGATATTTTTTCCTTTGCAAGTAGGTCATCTTTATTTTGGAAAGCTAGTTATGTTTTCATCCTTTTGAATTCAGAAATTTTATCCATAGGTATCTACATTTTTTCCTCTTTATGAATTCTTCTGGATATTCAATGAAAATTTTTGGTCTACACTCAGTTCTATCTTTAGCTGGGAATAATTTTCCTTTACTCTTTTTAATGATTATTCATGCTCCAATCGTTTCTTGGACTAAGATCAAGTGTATTCATCCTCCATGTATACCTTTTTTAATATTCATTAATTTATATATAATATTCATATATTTATATGAATATAAAATAAAATATATAGATATATTATATAACATATAATATATGAATATAAAATAAAATATGAATATATGAATATAAAAATTCATATATTTATATATTATATTATATAATATATTCATCCACTGGTTTCCTTCTCAAATGGCCACAACAGCCAGGGCTGAGACAGGCTGAAGGCTGAAACCTGGAATTCCTTCTGGGTCTTCCATCTGGGTTGTTGGGGTCCATTCACTTGGGCCACCTTCCACCGTTTTCCCAGATGCATTTGCAGGGAGCTGGAGGGAAGATGGAGCAGCTGTGAATTGAATCTGTGCTCATATAGATGCTGATGTTGCTGGTGATAGCTTAACCTGCTGTGCTAAATATTGGACCTCTCCTTCATATTTTTAAGAGAAATTTATTATTCATATGCTTGGTATACTATATCTCTCCTCTGAGATACTTATACCATCTATTGATTTGAGCACACAAATTTAGTATTTCTGGGTATCCCACTAGATTTCTATTGTTGTTGAGACACATAAATTTCCTCCAGAAAATGATGAACCTCGAATTTCTTATCCATATTTAATTATTGGTGACCTGCATTGGTGAGCCAGAAGGAATTTGATCCTGTGTTTATTGTAAGATTGTCACTTGAACCTGCAGAGGCCTGAGAGCAGTATTTCCTCCAGTTCTTAGGCAGAGATAATGATTTGCCATTTGTATTCAGAGTCTGATCATAGGAGTAGCAACTGCTCTGCCTTTAACCATTTGAGTAGCAGCCAGAAATACCCCTGTAAACTTCAATTATGTGAGCATCAAAAGAACATAAATATGTTAGCACACAAACGAACAAAAAAACCTGATACTCACTTAAGGATACTCAGAAATATGGAGATGATAGGAAAAATAAAACATAGAATAGTGTGGGCCATTAGTCTAGTGGTTAAAATGCCAGGTAAGGTAAGATAGCCTGTCTCCCATGTATACTTGGGTTCAATTCCCAACTCCATTTTCACTGTAGATTCTTGGTAATGTGGACCCTGAAAGACAGCAGTGATGGCTCATGTAACTGGGTTCCTGCCACTGATGTAGAATGTGTGGATTATGCTCCTGGCTTTGGCACTGGACCAAACCTGGCCTCTGAAGTTTGGCAAATGAACCAGCTGATGAGGGTTCTCTCTTTATTTCTCCCTCTCTCTTCTTTCTCTCTCTGTCTCTCAAATAAATAAATATTTTAAAAACCCACTTTTTCCCCCAGGAAATGTTTGATATTTAGAGATGAATTTGTTACCTGTGTAAAAATCAATTTAAAAAAAACTGTAAAATGACTTTCTTTGAATGTACAAGAGAAAGAATTTATATATGCAGATTAATTTCTGGGCTCCTTGTTCCATTGATCTGTTTGTTAGGTTTTATACAGGTAAATGCTATTTTAATTACTGTAACTGTGTAAAATGCTTTGAAATCATGTATTGTGCCTCCAGCTTTTAATAGTATTATTTTTACTCAGGATTAGTTTGGATATTCTTGGTCTTTTGTTCCCTGTGAATTTTAAATTTTTTTCTAATTCTATGAATAGTGCTACTCACATTTTTTTTTTTTGACAGGCAGAGTGGACAGTGAGAGAGAGAGAGACAGAGAGAAAGGTCTTCCTTTTGCCGTTGGTTCACCCTCCAATGGCCGCCGCTGCAGCCGGCGCACCGCGCTGATCCTGGCAGGAGCCAGGAGCCAGGTGCTTTTCCTGGTCTCCCATGGGGTGCAGGGCCCAAGCACCTGGGCCATCCTCCACTGCACTCCCTGGCCATAGCAGAGAGCTGGCCTGGAAGAGGGGCAACCGGGACAGAATCCGGCGCCCCAACCGGGACTAGAACCCGGTGTGCCGGCGCCGCAAGGTGGAGGATTAGCCTATTGAGCCACGGCGCCGGCTGCTACTCACATTTTGATAGGGCTTTTATTGAATTAGTACATTGCTTTAGGTATTATGGATATATTCACAGTATTAATTCTTACATTTTATGGACACTCATTTCTCTTTAAATCTTTGGGGAATTCTTTCATCATTTTTATAATTTTCATTGTAGACATCCTTTACTTCTTTGATTAAACTTATTCCTCAACAAATTTTTATAGTTACTGTGAATAGTATTTATTTTAGAAAAGATTGATGGATTAATTGTTAGATTGATTTGAGAAAGAGCAAAATAGAGAGTAGCTATGTGAATAGGATTGCTGTGTTTTAGAAAATATTTATTTATTGTTTGATTTGAAAACAAGAGAGCTTTTATTTACTGGTTCACTCTCCAAATACCTGCAACAGCTGAGGCTGGGCCATGCCCAATCCAGGAGCTAAGAGCACTATTCATGTCTCCCTTGTGAGTACCAGGAACCCAAGAACTTCAGCCCTCATTTTTTGCCTTCTCAGACACATTAGCAGTAGACTGCATTGGAAACTGAGGAGCTGGAGCTTGAAACAGGCACTCTAATATGCACAAGCACATGGAGGCTTAATCTGCTGTAACACAACTACCCCCTCCATGCCCTGAGAAAGCTTTATGTCCCTTTCAGCAAGGTTGTTATTGGTGTATCAAAATGCTGCTGTTTATTATGTGTTGATTTTGTATCATGTGGTCTTACTTAATTAGTTTATCAATTTTTTTGGGACAGGCAGAGTGAACAGTGAGAGAGAAAGAGACAGAGACAAAGGTCTTCCTTTGCCGTTGGTTCACCCTCCAATGGCTGCCGCCGCTGGCGAGCTGTGGCCGGCGCACCGGGCTGATCCGAAGGCAGGAGCCAGGTGCTTCTCCTGGTCTCCCATGGGGTGCAGGGCCCAAGGACATGGGCCATCCTCCACTGCACTCCCGGGCCATAGCAGAGAGCTGGCCTGGAAGAGGGGCAACCGGGACAGAATCCGGTGCCCCAACCAGGACTAGAACCCGGTGTGCCAGCACCGCAAGGCAGAGGATTAGCCCATTGAGCCACGGCGCCGGCCAGTTTATCAATTCTAAGAGCTTTTCAGTGTAGTGCTTAGTTTTTTTTTTTTTTTTCATGTCCAAAATCATATCCTTAAGCATGAATGTTTTGAATTCCTCCTTCCCAATTTCAGGGCTCTCTATTTCTTTATTTTCCCTCATATCTTTTACTAATATATTGAATTAGAGTGGTAAACATGGACATCCTTTCATATTCCAGATCTGAGTGAAAAACTTTCAGCTTTCCCCCATTCAGTGTGATATTGGCTGTGGTTTTTTCATATATAGCTTTTATTATTCTGAGGTATGTTCCCTCTATACCTATTTTGTTGAGAGTTTTTATCATGAAGGGATTGTTATATATTGATAATAATATGGCTTTTGTTCTTCATTCTCTTGATTTGATTTATTTGCAAATTTTGAACCATCCTGAAATAAATCCCACTTGACCATAACGCATGATCTGTTTGATGTAGTGTTGGATCTGATTTGGTTATATTTTTGGAGAATTTTTGCATTCATGTTCATCAAGGATATTTACTTTTCGCTTTCTTTCCTATTTTGTCTTTGGTTTTTGTATATGCGTAGTGTACTAGCCTCATAAAGAGTTTAGTAGCGTTCCATCCTTTGAATATTTTAGAACAGTTTGAGAACTATTGGAATTAATTCTTTACATGTTTTTTAATATTCAGTTGTAAAGCCATCAATTCCTGGTCTTTTCTTTGGTGGGAAAGTTTCAAATACTGCTTCAATATCATTGCTGGTTAGAGCTCTGCTTAGTTTTTTTATATCTTCTTGATTTAATTTTGGTAGGTTATATATGTCCAAGAATTTTTCCATTTCTTCAAGATTTTATAATTTGGTACCATATAGTTTTTCATAATGGTGTCTTATGATCTGTTGTGTTTCTGTGATGTCAGTTATACTGAATCATTTTTCATTCTAGTTTTATTTCTTTATGTTTGTCCCTTTTCTAATATTTATTAACATAAGAAGAGATTCCTTGTATTTCATGGGTACAGTTATGAGAAGATAACCATATTTTTCTTTCTTCTGCTAGCCCTCCAGCAATGCCTCTCATTCCTTCCTTTCTTTTTATTCTCTCATTTTGGAAAAAAAATAATTCCATTCTACTGTATAATCACAAGCTTAATGCACCACCAACTATACTATTCAACAAATAAAAGGTAGAAAGACCAAAGTTCCACAGTAGTATAAAGAAGAGATAAAATGACAATCAGATCTTAAGATGTCCATTTCATTCTTGTACATCTTTTTGGGAGTGGGTTATTTCACTACGCATAATGATTTCCAGTTGTATCCATTTTGTTGTAAGAAACAGGATTACATTCCTTTTTATGGCTAATAGATTTCTAGAGTGTACATATACCACATTTTCTTTATCCCATCACCAATTGATGACCTTATGGGTTCATTCCATATCTTAGATATTGTGAATTGAGCAGCAATGAACGTGGGAATTCAAATAATTCATTAAATGATTATTTCATTTTGTTTGGGTAAATTCCCAGGAGTGGGTTGGATGGGTAATATGGCAGATGTATTTTCAGATTTCTGAGAAATCTCCATACTGTCTTCCATAATGATGGTACCAGTTTACCTTCCCACCAACTGTGTATTAGGGTACCTTTTCTCCCATATCCTTTCCAGGATTTATTTATTTATTTGATTTTCAGAAGACAGCCATTCTAACTGGTTTGAAATGAAACCTCACTGTTTATTTGTATTCCACTGATGGCTAGTTATCCTGAGCATCTTTTCATGTGTCTGTTGGCCATTTGAGTTTCTTCCTTTGAAAAATGCCTATTCATGTCACTTGCCCATTACTTAACTGAATTTTTTGTTTTGTTGTTCTTGAGTTTCTTGAGTTCTTTATAGATTCTGGATATTAATCTTTTATCAATTGCATAGTTTACAAGTATTTTCTCCCATTCTGTCAGTTGTCCCTTCACTTTGTTGAATTTTTCCTATGCAATGCAGAAGCTTCTTAGTTTGATGGAATCATCATTTGTCTATTTTTGCTTTGATTCCTGTGCCCCTGCAGTGTTTTCCAAGAAGTCTTTGCCTATGCCAATATCTTTCAATATCTTAAAGAGTTTTGCCAATGTTTTCCTCTAGTAATTTGATGGTATCATTTGTAGACTTAGATCCTTCACCCATTTTGTGTTGATTATTGTACTTCTTGATGCATGGATCAAATTTCCTAACATTTCTTGTTGAATATACTGTCCTTTCTCTAGGAATTGATTTTAGCTCATTTGTTAAAGAATAGTTGGTTGTAGCTGCATGGATTAGTTTCTATTTTGTTCCACTAGTCTGTCTATTTCTGTGCTAGAACAAGACTGTTTTGATTATACCTGCTGAGCTGTATTTCTTGAAACTAATATTCTTATGCCTCTGGCTTTGTTTTTGTTGTTTAAGATTGCTTTAGCTATGTAGGATCTCTTGTGTTTCAATATGAATTTTAGCATTGTTTTTCAATATCTTAGAAGAATGTCATTGATATTTTTGTTGGAATTGCATTGGATTTTAAATTGCTTTCTATGTTATGGGCATTTTGCTGATAATCCAATCCATGAACATGGAAGATTTTTTTTCCATTTTTTATGTGCCTTCTGTTTTTTTCTTTCATGTTTTGCCATTTTAATGATTGAGATATTTTGCATGTTTGGTTAAACTTATTCCAAGGTATTTAAATTTTTTCTTGTTTTGTGAATTGTACACGTCTTACAAGTTCTTTCTCAGCCATGACATCCATGACATCGTTTGTGATGCAAAGACAATTGATTTTTGTGTGTTGATTTTATATCCTGCAACATCATCAAACTCTTTTATGAATTCCAATGGTCACTTAGAAGAGTCTTTTTGTTACCCTCTATATAGAATCATGTCATCTGCAAACAGGGATAATTTAACTTTCTCCTTTTCAGTATGTGTCCCTTTGATTTCTTTTCCTTAACCTAATGGCTATGGCTTATGCTTCCAGAATTAAACTGAATAGCAATGGTCAAAGTAGGCATCCTTGTCTACTCTGGATCTTAATGGCAATTCTTTCAGCTTTTCCTCATTCAATATGCTGGACACTGTTGGTTTGCTATATATTGCCTTGATTTTGTTGAAGAATGTCTCTTCTATATTTGCTTAAGGTTTTTATAATGAAAGGATGTTATTTTTTATCAAATGCTTTCTCTGCAACTACTTAGCTAATCCTCTGGTTTTTATTTTTCAGTTTGTTACTGTGCTGTATTACATTTTATAATACATTATTGATTTGCATACATTGAATTATCCCTCTTGGTTATTTCTGATGTGTTATTGGATTTGATTAGCTAATTTTGGTAAGGATATTTGCATCTGTGTTCATCAGGGATATTGGCCTATAATTCTCTTTCTCTGTTATTTGTATTTCTGGTTTGGGAATTAGGGTGATACTGGCCTCAGAAAGGAGTTTGGGATGATTTCCTCCCTTCCAATTGTTTTGAATAGCTTGATATGAACTTTAATTAGTTCTTTAAATGTCTGTTAGAATTCAGCAGTAAAGCCATCTTGTCCTGTTTTTTTTTTTTGTTGTTGTTGTTGTTGTTGTTTGTTTGTTAGGATGTTCTTTATTGTTGATACAGTCTCTGTCTTGGTTATTGCTCTGTTCAGGTTTTCTGTATCTTTGCGACTCAATTTCTGTTAGAATGTGTGTATCCAGGTTATCTATTTTGTTCAGTTTTCCAATTTGTTGTCATTTAGCTATTTGCAGTATTTTGTGATAATGCATTTTATTTCTGCAGTATCCATTGTAATATCTCTTTTTTAATGTCTGATATTATTACTTTGGGTCTTTTCCCTTTTTTTTGGTTAGCTCCACCAATAATGCATTAATTTTGTTTAGTTTTTCAAAAAAAGAGATCTTCATCTCACTGATCTTTTATATTTTTGTTTGTTTCAATTTCATTTATATATTCTCTAATTTTAATTATTTCTTTTCACCCATTTTTGGGTTTTGTTCTTGTTTTTCTAAATTTTTAGATGCATTGTTAGATAGTTTATTTTATGCCTTTCTAATTTTTTCATGTAGGCACTGATTTCTATAAATATCCCTTTTAATGCTTCTTTTTCTGTATCCCCTGTTTTTATATGTTATATGTATCAAAACATATATCTATATATGTTATATATATATGTTATATCATTCACTTCCAAAAGTTTTTTGATTTACCATTTGGTTTCTTCTGTGACTCACTTTTCATTCAGGAACATGTTGTTTAGTTTCCATGTGTTTATATTAACAAAAATTTAAAAAAGATAGCCTCTGAAACAATGGGACATCATTAATGAAGAAATTTTTGATTATGGATGTATTGGAATTGGAAGGGAATGAAAAAGTCAAAAAAATCGTATTCAATAAAATAATAGCTGAAGTCATTTGGTCATTTGAGTGTATTTGTTCTTGTTGTTAGGTTTTTGCTTACTGGTTCAATTTCTATTTGTATGTCTGCTCAGATTTTCTATTTTTTCATGAATAATTTTTATTACATTATATATTTCAAGGATTTTGTCCATTTTATTCAAACTATTGAAAGTTTTTGTTTATAATTATATATAGTAATCCCTTTTAAAATCCTTTGTATTTTGGTACAATTGATAGTAATAACCCCATCCCCATTTCTTTTTTATTTTGATTAGTTTTCAACAGATTCAAAGTACTGTTTAGATACAATTATAGTACATAATAGGGTAGTATAAGCATAAATGTTTTATTGGACATAACTTGTTTTTGATTTTCTGAACCTTGAACTTTTCAAATATGTTTTACCTTCATACAGTTTGAATTAATACTTTAAGTTTTTTTTGCCATGATGTGTGCCCATGTGTCTTATTAAAAATGGATGTCAAGAAGAAGCTCAGAAAGTTTGTTAATCCCTGGGCTGGATAATCTTCACTATGATTTGTTAGCCTTCACCATGATATGTAATTTTTCATACATGCCCACTGTTCATTATTTCAATGAAAACAACTCTTTTTTTTATATTTGACAATTTTATCAATTTGCCATATTCACTCTATATGTATATTTATATATAAACACATGTACATATATCCACATATACAGGGATATTTATATTACTTAATGTAGGACTCATGACAAATATAAAGTGAAGAAAGTAGGATATGTTATTATGTAATGGACACAATTCAGTGAAGACAACTTTTATAAATTTATAGCAAATATATGGCAACCACAAGTTTTCATACTATACCTGATAAATATATTTTTATGCAAAAGTTAATTATATATTTTATATAAATAATGACCTAATTTTATTTCAGTAATTTCAACTTTATATGAACTAATTCAACATTATGTGCTGACTTTGATGGAATAAATAAGTTAGAAAAATCCAGTAAAATTTACTGCAAAATAATCTGTTTGGGGAAGCAGGGAAGTATGGTTATTTTCTTAGATTTTTTTTAATCTATGATCCACATGAAATCTGTTTTCTTTTTTTCCATTTTTTATTTAATAAATGTGAATTTACAAAGTACAACTTTGCATTATTGTGGCTTTCCCCCCACCACCTCCCTCCCTCCCGCAGCCCTCCCCTCTCCCACTCCCTCTCCCATCCCACCCTTCATCGAGTTTCATTTTCTATTATCTTTATATACAGAAGATCAGCTTAGTATATACTAAGCAAATATTTCAACAGAGTGCACTCACACAGCCACACAAGATAGAGAGTATTGTTTGACTAGTAGTGTTATCTTTAACTCTCATAGTAAAACACATTAAGGACAGAGATCCTACGTGGGGAGCATGGGCCCAGTGACTCCAGTTGTTGATTTAATAATTGACACTCTTATTTATGACGTCAGTAATCACCCAAGGCTCTTGCCATGAGCTGTCGAGGCTATGGAAGCCCCTTGAGTTCACCAGCTCTGAACTTGTTTAGTCAAGGCCATATCACAGTGGAGGTTCCTTCCTCCCTTCAGAGAAAGGTGCCTCCTTCTTTGATGGCCTGTTCTTTCTGCTGGGGTCTTGTTCACCAAGATCTTTCATTTAAGTTGTTTTTGACACAGTGTTTTGGCTTTCCATGCCTGTGAGACTCTTATGGGCCTTTTAGCCAGATCCAAATGCCCCAAGGGTTGATTCTGAGGCCGGAGTGCTGTTTAGGGCATTTGCCATTCTATGAGTCTGCTGTGTGTCCTGCTTCCCCCGCAGGATCATTCTCTCCCTTTTAATTCTATCCTTCATCATTTGCAGACACTGGTCTTATTTGTGAAATCTCTTTAAAACTTACCCTATCTTTTTGATCAGTTATGTACTTATACTTACCACTTTACCAAGTGAGCTGGCATTGGTACATGCCTCCTTGATAAGACTGAGTTGGAACCACCTGGCACATTTCTAGCTCCACCATTGGAGGTAAGTCTGAATGAGCATGTGCCGACCTGTATATCTCCTCCCTCTCTTATTCCCATTCTTATATTTAACCGAGATCACTTTTCTGTTAATTTTAAATGCCTAAGAATAATTGTGTATTAATTACAGAATTCAACCAGTGGTATTAAGTAGAACAAAAAGAAAAACAACAACAACAAATACTAAAAGGAATAAAATAGTAAGTTGTTCCTCAACGGTTTAGACAAGGGATGATCATGTCATTGTCTCTCATAGTGTCCATTTCACTTCAATGGATTTCCTTTTAGATGCTCATTTAGTTGTAACTGATCAGGGAGAACATATGATATTTGTCCCTTTTGGACTGGCTTATTCAGCATATTTTCCAGATTCCTCCACTTTGTTGCAAATGACTGCATTTCATTGTCTTTTAATGCTGTATAGTGTTCCATAGAGTGCATATCCCATAATTTCTTTATCCAGTCATCCGTTGGTGGGCATTTAGGTTGATTCCATGTCTTAGCTGTTGTGAATTGAGCTGCAACAAACATTGAGGTGTAAATAGCTCTTTTTCCCCCTTTAATTCCATTTGGGTATATTCCAAGGAGTGGGATGGCTGGGTCCTGTGGTAGTGCTATATTCAGGTTTCTGAGGACTCTCCAAACTATCTTCCATAGTGGCTTTACCAGTTTGCATTCCCACCAACAGTGGATTAGTGTCCCTTTTTCCCCACATCCCTCACCAGCATCTGTCATTAGTTGATTTCTGTATGTAAGCCAATCTAACCGGAGTGAGGTGAAACCTCATTGTGGTTTTGATTTGCATTTCCCTGATGGCTAGGGATCCTGAGCATTTTCTCATATGGCTGTTGGCCATTTGGATTTCCTCTTTTGATAAATGTCTGTTAAGGTCCTTGGCCCATCTTTTTATTGAGTTGTTTGTTTTGTTTCTGTGGTGTTTCTTGATCATTTTATAGATTCTAGTTGTTAATCCTTTATCTGTTGTGTAGTTTGCGAATAACGTCTCCCATTCTGTTGGTTGCCTCTTCACTTTCCTGACTTTTTTTTTTCTGTAAAGAAACTTTTCAATTTGAGGCAATGTCATTTGTTTATTTTATCTTTGATTACCCGTGCCTCTGGGGTCTTCTCCAGGAATTCTTTGCCTGTTCCAATGTCTTGAAGTATTTCCCCTATGCTCTCAATTAGTTTCATGGTGTCATGGCATATCTCTAGTTCTTTGATCCATGTTGAGTGGATTTTTGTATAAGGTGTAAGGTAGGGGTCTTGCTTCATACTTCGACATGTGGACATCCAGTTTTCCCTTTGTTGAAAAGGCTGTCCTTGTTCCAGGGGTTGGTTTTAGGTCCTTTGTCAAATATGGGTTGGTTATAGATGCTTGAATTGATCTCCAGTGTTTCTATTCTGTTCGATTGGTCTATCCATCTGTTTTTGTACCATTACCAGGCTGTTTTAATTATAACTGCCCTGTAGTATGTCTTGAAGTCTGGAATTGTGATGCCTCCAGCTTTGTTTTTATTGTAAAGGATTGCTTTAGCTATTCGCGGTCTCCTGTTTATCCATATGAATTTCAGTATCATTTCTTCTAGGTCTTTGAAGAATGACTTTGGTATTTTGATTGGTATTGCATTGAACATATAAATTGCTTTTGGGAGAATGGACATTTTGATGATATTGTTTCTTCCAATCCATGAGCATGGCAGGTTTTTTTCACTTTTTTGTGTCTTCTATTTTTTCTTTAATGTTTTGTAATTTTCATCATAGAGGTCTTTGACATCCTTGGTTAAATTTATTCCAAGTTACTTGATTGTTTTTGTGGCTATTGTGAATGGGATTGATCTTAGAAGTTCTTCCTCAGCCACGGCATTATCTGTGTATACAAAGGCTGTTGATTTCCGAGCGTTGACTTTGTATCCTGCTACTTTGCCAAACTCTTCTATGAGTTCCAATAGTCTCTTATAGGAATTTATTGGATCCCCTTTATATAGGATCATGTCATCTGCAAATATGGATAGTTTAACTTCCTCCTTTCCCATTTGTATCCCTTTAATTTCTTTTTCCTGCCTGATGGCTCTGGCTAACACTTCTAGGACCATATTGAACAGCAATGGTGAGAGTGGGCATTCCTGTCTGGTGCAAGTTTTCAATGGAAATGCCTCCAACTTTTCCCCATTCATATGATGCTGGCCATTGGTTTATCATAGACTGCCTTAATTGTGTTGAGGAATGTTCCTTCTAACCCCAATTTGATTAGATTTTTCAACATGAAAGGGTATTGTATTTTGTCAAATGCTTTCTTTGCATCTATTGAGATAATCATATGATTTTTGTTTCTCCATTTGTTAATGTGATGTATCACATTGATTGACTTGCGTACCAGGGATAAATCCCACTTGGTCCAGGTGAATGATCTTTCTGATGTGCAGTTGGATTCGGTTTGCCAGAATTTTGTTGAGTATTTTTGCATCTATGTTCATCAGGGAGATAGGTCTGTAGTTTTCTTTCTCTGTATTGTCTTTTCCGGGCTTAGGAATTAAGGTGATATTGGCTTCATAGAAAGAATTTGGGAGGATTCCCTCCCTTTCAATTGTTTTGAATAATTTAAGAAGGACTGGAGTTAGTTGTTCTTTAAATGCCTGGTAGAATTCAGCGGTGAAGCCATCTGGTCCTGGGCTCTTCTTTTTTGGTAGTGTGTTTATTACTGATTCAATTTCTTTCATGGTTATGGGTCTGTTTAGATTTTCTGTATCTTCATGGCTCAGTTTAGGAAGGTTGTATGTGTCTTGTAATCTATCCATTTCTTCCAGGTTCCCCAATTTGTTAGCATATATGTCTTTGTAGTGGTTTCTGATGATTCTTTTTATTTCTGTTGTGTCTGTTGTTACATTTCCATTACTATCTTTGATTTTACAGACTTGGGTCTTCTCTCTCCTTGGTTAGTTGGGCCAATGGTGTGTCGATTTTGTTTATTTTTTCAAAGAACCAGCTCTTGGCTTTGTTGATCTTTTGTATTGTTTTTTTGGTTTCAATTCTGTTTATTTCTTCTCTGATCTTTAGTATTTCTTTCCTTCTGCTGAGTTTGGGCTTGATTTGCTGCTGTTTTTCTAAATGCTTGAGGTGAGGTCCATGGAGAATTCATTTGTTTGGTTCCTTTGCAGTTTCTTGATATAGGCACCAATTGCTATAAACTTTCCTCTTAGCATTGCTTTTGCTGTGTCCCACAGGTTTTGATAGGTTGTGTTATCATTTTCATTTGTTTCTAGAAATCTTTTGATTTCTTCGATGACCCACTGTTCATTCAGAATCATGTTGTCCATTCTCCATATGTTTGCTATGATGTAGAGAGTCGTGGGTTGTTGATTTTGAGTTTCACTGTGCTATGGTCTGAGAAGATGCATGGTATAGTTTCAATTTTTTTGAATTTGTTGAGGCTCTGTTTATGGCCTAGCATATGGCCAATCCTAGAGTATGTTCCATGTACTGGAGAGAAATAGGTGAACTCTGTGGCTGTGTAGTGGAAGGTTCTGAAGATATCTAGTAGGTCTATTTGGTCTATAGCATCAATTAGCTCTGTTGTTTCCTTGTTGTTTTTATGTCTGGTTGATCTGTCCATTGGTGAGAGTGGGGTGTTGAAGTCCCCTGTTACTATTGTATTTGAATCTATATCTCCCTTTAAGTCCTTTAGTAATTCTTTCAAGTAGCCAGGCACCCTGTAATTAGGTGCATATACATTTATAATAGTAATGTCTGCATGTTGGATAGATCATTTAATCATTATATAGTGCCCTTCTTTGTCTCTTTTAATAGTTTTTACATTAAAGTCTATTTTGTCTGATATTAGGATGGCCATACCAGCTCATTTTTGGTTTCTGTTATCTTGGGGTATCTTTTTCCATCCTTTCACTTTCAGTCTGCGTGCATCTTTGCTGATAAGGTGTGATTCCTGAAGGTAGCATATAGATGGATTCTCTTTCTTGATCCAATCAGCTAGTCTGTGCATCTTGGTAGTACAGTTAAGTCATTCACATTCAGTGTGACTACTGTTAGGTACTGTCTTTTCCCAGTCATTTGTTCTTTGTGTGTCACTGAGCTGAGTGTTGCCACAATGTGTCGCGGTGAATTTCTCTTCTGGTTTAACCTGTTGGGGCTCCTGACTTTTTGTTGAATTTGCCTGTTATTATCCACTTGCCTCTGTTGGAAGTTTTCTGATATTATTTCATTGAGAACGCCTTCCAATCCATTCTCTCTTTCCACCCCCTCAGGGACTCCTATTATCCGAACATTACACTGTTTGATTGAATCTTGTAGGTCTTCGGCCATATTTTTTAATTTTCTAAATTCTTCTTCCAGTGTTTGAACTGACTGTATTATTTCTGGAAGTTTGTCTTCAAGTTCTGATTCACTCTTCTGTTTCTTATCTATTCCACTGTGTTTTTTATATGGTCAACTGAGTTTTTCATTTCCAGTATTTCATTCTGGTTTCTCTTTAGGATCTCTAATCTTTGGGCTTGCTTTTCGTTCAGATCTTAAAACTGTTTCTCATTATTTCTAAGTAATCTGATTATTAATTTTCTGAATTCTTTTTCTGGCATGGTTTCAAATTCTTTTTCAGCCTCTATTATGATTGGTTTAGCCTGTTCCATTGGCGAGTTTATAGGTTCTTCCATATTCTTATTCTGGATTTTTCCTTTGTTTTTCAGTATTTCTGTTTAGCTTGATTTTCAGGTTGATTTCCTTGTGCTATGGGCTGCTGTGGGTCTGTACCAATATCCATTGTAAGCAGGCTGCTCTGCCTTCTAGAGTTTGTCTCTTTCTTTCTTTCTTTATTTGCTTTTTTTTAATTTATTTATTTGGTAACTTGAGTGGGCTGGTGTCAGGTTTTTGAGGTGCCAGTCTCTACCCATTGGGGCCTGTTTCTGTGTTCCTTTGTTCCTTTGATGTGTCTGTGCTTGGGGTTCATTGGTCAGCCACTCTCCCTCCCTGCGCCCCCTGTGCAAGGAGTGCTGAGTAGCTCCAGACCACCTTTGGACTCCACCCCTGAAGTTTCCTCCTTGGGAGTGCAGAAGCAGAGATTCTCCTTTATGCCTGAATGTAAACAAACAAGATGGCTGCTCTCTGCCCACTGCAGCTCTGATTGGGGGGAGGGTGGAGACACCAAAGTATCCTGGTGTTTTTAATCCCTCAGTTCTTCCCCCTGGATCGCGCCCTCTTCCCACAGGCGCTATTCACTTTGTTTTCTTTTCGATTTCCTTGCCCACTCAGTCGTGTGTGTCTCACCTGTCCATTCCAGGGTGGGTTGGGGGGGCAGCGGTGGCTGCAGTGGCAGCTGTGGGTGGCTGCTGCAGCGGTGCCGAGTGCCCTGTCTCGCCTCGGCTTCCAGCACTGGTGCATAGACTCATTGGCTGGTGTCTTGTGCTGTGGGCGTCCACACCCTCCTCGCAGGTTCACCTTGTCTCACTAGTTCCGGAAGAGTTTCCTCTGCAGTATTTTTTTTTTTCTAACTTTTCCCTGAAACTACAGAATCTCAACTTTTATTGAACTATCTTTTCCCGGACTATCGGTGTGCTCCCTCCCTATTCCGCCATCTTGCCTCACATCGAAAACAACTCTTAAAGTAGTGACACAATTTGAAAAACAAAATTGCTGGGGAGCTTCAAGATGGCTGACTAGAGAAATGACTTACTGATTTCCACTATGGGAAGATAATAAGAGAAAATCTTTCCTAGGGGAGAGTTGGAAAGAAGTTTGCAGTGGAAATTCTACAGAAAGAAGAGAGACATCATGGAGCAACATGGAAAGTGCAAACACAGAGCAGTAAGCTGATTCCCACAGTTGGGGGCTAGAATAGATGCCATCTTTTTATAGCAAGGTCAGAGGAATCTGCTGCAGATCATGTCACTGATTATATTGCCTGAGGGAGATACTTGTGGACCTCACTGACTTTGAATCCAGCCTGGAGTGCTAGCAGAGGCAGGGTGCTCACATAGCCCTGTGCAGGGAGAGCTCATTGTTGCCTTCCCATCCCCCCCACAAGGGCATCTAGCAATTAGCGGGCAAGAAGTGCCATCTTAATAAGATGAGTAGAGGCTACTGTGTTTCACATATGTGCACACGATTAAGGTATTTTATAAGAGGTAGAAATCCGTAGTCCTCACTGGGTTTTGAGTCTGACCTGGAGGCTTGGCAGAGGGAAGGGTACCCACTTAAGCCTATGATGTACTCTTCTCCCCTCGCTGTGTTGTGGGCATCCAGAGTTAAACTGACAAGCTGGAGAAACAACAGGCAGCTGGCTCTAGGATTGTCTCTGCAGTCTCCATGGACAAGACAGGCTCATGGCACTTAGCGTGGATCCCCTACTGCTTGTCACTGTGAGAGACCTTCTCACTATGACTGTGGGAATTCTGTGACTGCATGATAAGATGCGGGATGTACTGCATCTCTGGGAAATCACTATGTCTGTTTCAGAGGGTTGGAGTTTCCTGAGTGCCTGGGTTCAGTTATTATGAAGGGTGCTTCACTCATACTGAGGATTACACGTTCTTTTTGTGATTCACACAGTTACGTGGGTGAGCTAACTCTGGGCATTAATCACCCTAGAAGTGAACAGGTGAGGCTGTGATCATACCATACCTCCAACTGAAAAAAAATGAAATCTACCCTGTTCAACTTGGTTGTCACCCTGGACTCTTGAGCTACATTTGAGCACTGAACAGAGTTCCCTGGACCCACCCACTACACACTTTTCTATATCCACTGAATGAGCGGACACTCCACTAAGCCACAGAAGAATATTTCAAAGATAAAAGCCACCAGAGGAGAAAACCAACAAGTATCTCCACAGATCATAACCTATGGTTATGGTGTGGATTGAGATTATGCTTTTAAAAAGTAAACAAAAAAAGGAAAAAAGGCAAAGGCTGGAGATTGGAGGGGCAATGAAGATGGAGAGAAATATAATTATCTTCCTTGAAATCTATGTGTGAACTATACTAAATCTGTTCTCTTTTTATTAATAAAATTTTTAAAAGAAAAAAATGCTTATTTACTATGGCAAAAATATAGGTGCCTCATTTCCTTCACAAAATATTACTGTTTTAAGCTATATGAGTTAGGATATGTCACTCAAATATGAGATCAAGTAAACCTTCCTACTGACTTCTCAAAATCTTCTCCTATCTGAACTCAGACATTCTCCACAGGAGAGAGATCTTGGACACTATGCTATATCTTCTGGTTAGATGATGAACTGAAAATATGAAATTAAGGTTATGGAAACATCAAAAGAAAGCACAGCTTCCTTTCTTTTTATAATTTTAGTGGGCTTAGAATTGAGCAGATGATCTTTGATTTTATGAGGTTAATTGTAGCAGTCTAAATTTTGGCAGTCTTCATTTTTTTCTTGTATACAGAGCTTCTTTTAATTGATCATTGGTTTCCTGGCAGAAAAGAAATAGAAAATTATGCTGTGGAAACCATTTAGTTTCTAATCTAAATTTTGTTTAGATTCAGGTAAATAATTTATTATTTTATTACTTAACATGCCAGTATATAAAATATAATAACACCTTTATTTCAGTGGGATTTTTTAGCTGCAAATGAATGCCAGACAGTAAAGTGTCATGGAGATAAATGAAAAAAAAACTATAGAACTTCAAGGGATGACAATTTGGTAATATGATGTTTTCAATGAAAGAATTCTGTACTGTATGAACTCTGCCCATGTCTTGGGAATTATAATATTAACTTTTATTTTTTTCCTTAGAATACTATCATGTAGCTAAAATTTTCGAGAATTCAACATATCATATACTTCTAATTAGGAAAAATGAAATTTTTTAGAAAGCATAAATAATTTTAAACTAATTGTGTATTAAAATAAAAGATCTTTCCCTTTAACCCTATATGTTATTAGCTGAATAATATATGTTGGATAATCTCTCTTAAATTTTTATTTATCAATTTGAAATGCAGAGTTACAGAGAGGCAAAGGCAGAGCGCAACAGAGAGAGAAATAGAAAGTCTTCCATCCACTGATTCACTCCCCAAATGCCTGCAATGCCCAGAGCTCGTCTGATCTGAAACCAAGAGTCAGGAGCCAGGAGTTTCTTCCAGGTCTCCCACACAGGTGCAGGGCCCAAGCACTTGGCATATCTTCTGCTGTTTGCCCAGGTCATAGCAGAGAGCTGGATCACAATTGGAGCAGCAAGGACTCAAATTAGCACCCATATGGGATGCCGGCACTGCAGCTAGCGGATTTACTCACTACACCAAAGCACCGGACCCTGGATAATCTCTTTCAAATGAATAAGAAAATATAACAAAGTGAATAATAAAGTTGTCTGTCTGGGTGGTACTGTGAATATTTGATCCTCTGTGTTGCACCTGGATGTGATAGTCTCATAGTAGATGTTGGTGATAATTTGTCCATAGTGCTACTGAACAATAGAATAGACTTTGGTTTTTTGAACTAATGCATATGATATAACTTGAACAAAAAATGTAAAGTTAATAGTAAAATCAAGAGAATATCAATCTAAATGCCTTATGCTTTTAGGGCAATACACTTTGTCATGTAGAGAAAATGTATTCTACCTTATAAATTGATGAAAATGATACAATAAAACTTGGTATCAATGAATGTGAAGGAAAAATATCAAAGCAAAACACATGTATTGTCATCTTTGAGGCACTGTGAGACACAAAAAACTTTTTAACAGATGAGTAAAAATTGGAAGGAATCCCTTATGGAAGCAAAATTTCTATTAGTATTGTATAGTTCTCAACAAGATAAAAAAATGAAATGTTAATAGAACTTTTTAAAAAGTATATAAGGAGAGCCAAGAAGGGGATGAATATGACTTTGTGGGTGAGGCATTCTTGTTTTAAATGCCAGATCAACATTGGTCAGATCCCACTCCTTCGAATTTACCCAAAGGAAATGAAATCAGCAAGTAAAAGAGCTGTCTGCACCTCCACGTTTAGTGCAGCTCAATTCAAAATAGCCAAGACATGAAATCAACCTAAATGCCGATCAGTGGAAGACTGGATAAAGAAACTATGGGATATGTACTCTATGGAATACTACACAGGGGGTTAAAATGATATCTGGTCATTTACAGTGAAATGGATGAATCTGGAAAATGTCATACCTAGTCAAATAAGCCAGTCCAAAGGGACAAATACTATATGTTCTCCTTGATCTGTGACAACTAACAGAGTACCTAAAAGGAAGCCCGTAGAAGCCAAACTGACGCTATGAGAAGCAATTACTTGAACAACCCCAGTCTTGACTGTCGAGGAACAGTTTATTATTTTGTTTACTTATTTTTTTATTCTTTTTTCTCTACTAACATCATAGTTTTAACTCCTTTCTTAACATAGAATTAATCATAGATATATTAAATCAACTGAAAATATACCCTAGTTAAAAACAAGAGTGGGAAAGAGAGAGAGAGGATTTGTACAGATTGGCACACATTCCCACAGACTTATCCCTAAGGCTAAAGCTAAAAACATGCCTTTGGACTCAGTCCCATTTAGTTGGGTGTTACAAATCCAATCTTATGTGATAAACTGATCATATTAAGTATGGAATTGATAATATAGATAGGACCATAAGTCAAATGGAACACATAAATAAGAATAAGTGCCTGGTAATAACAACAGATAGAATTACAAAGGAAAGAAAGTTCCAACACAGGAAGCAGTCTACTCAGCAGACTCAGAATGACAAACACCCTAAACAGCGCTCTGACCTCAGAATCAGCCCCTAAGGCCTAATTGAAAACATAATGAGAGCACTTCAGGCATGGAAAGCCAAAGCATAGTGGCAAAAACGGTTCTTCATGAAAGATCTCTGTGAGTGAGACCCCAGTGGAAAGAAGGGGCCATAAAAGAAGGATGTACTTTTCTCTGAAGGGAAGAGAGAGCTTCTACCTTGCATATAGCCCTGTCTAAAACTGATGGAGTTGTGGATTGATTCAAAAGGCTTCTATAGCCTTGGCAGCTCATGTCAAGAGCCTCAAGTGATCACTGACGTCATAAATAAGAGTGTCAATTGTTACATCAACAGCAGGGGTCACTGTGCACTTGCTCCCCATGTTGGACCTCTGTCCTTAATGAAGTACACTATGAGAGTCAACAGTAAAACTTGTCTTCAAACAGTACTTTATACTTTGTGTGTCTGTGGGTACAAATAGTTGTAATCTCTACTTAGCATAGAGTTGATTTTCCGTATATTAAATTAATTAAAAATGAATCTTAATGGAAAATGGAATGGGAGAGGGAATGGGAGGTAGGATCAGAGTGTGGGTGGGTGGGCAGGAATGGGGGGAAGATACACTATATCCCTATAAGCTGTACATAAGAAATTGTATTCATTAAATAAAAACCTTCAAAAATACATATTGGTTAGATAAAATTTTCAGGAACTTGTTGAATTATTTAAACTTTAATGAATTCTACACTGTTTCATGGATATAGCTCAAGGTTTGACCAAATTACAGCATGATTACATAGTACACAACAATGGAATGTGTTCAGACTTTGAAGTCTTAAGGACTTGGGATTGAAACCTACCCAACTCCACAACTTAACACTGGATAATATTGAACAGATTACTTCACTTCTTAGAGGTTTAGTTTTCTTATCTGTAAAATACCTCTGGAAGTATTTGGCGAAGAGCTCTCTAATGCCTGATTGCTGGAATACTTTGAAACAGTTTGATTATATTAACATACAGCATTTATATTAAGATAACGTTAAACTTAATAAGAATGTCATGTAGCAGAATAAGCAGTTGGTTAAAAATCACATAAGCTGGAGCTGGCATTGTAGCACAGTGTATTAACCTGCCGCTTTTGATCCTGGCATACTGTATCAGACTTCCAGTTCTAGTCCTGGATGCTCCCCTTCTATGGCTTAATGGATTGTCTGTTCTTTCAGTGAATACCCAGGGGTGTGTGCTGAATGGGGCCAGTGAGTTCTGGTCAGTGCTGTAAGAATGCAGGGTGACACCCAAATTGGTCGTGGTAGATATCTGTCGTCAGCAGGGTAGGGTATCATCATGCCTGTTGACATAATCACAACCTCACCTTCTCTCTTCCAAGGTGATCAGTGCCCAGATTTAGCCCACAGTGTCTCAACCCTCACCCATTCTGGTGCAAGAACCACATAAATAATCTGTGCAGTCCTCATTATGAGCACAGAAACCTCTGCAGTGACACACTTAGGCAATCAGGGAGCTCTGAGCCTCCCTCTGACACCAGTCTTAGTGACTATTCAGGGACCCAGCTACACCCCATGCCCTATTGAACATTCATAGGATTCCCAGTCACAATGCACAAGGCTCCCACAATTACAGGATCTAGAACATCCCCTGTATATTCTGAGATCCTGCTGCATCTACAGGAAAAGCAATTTTTTTAGAGCCAGCTGCCTGTGGGTTCTATTCATTGGCAGTTTTGACCAGAGTCTGTGGTAGGTTGAGAGGATGGGGGTACAATCCCTAATCAGTGCCTAGTTTGTTCCTGTAGAGGCTATAGCCTCTACTGTTGTCAAGATATGCCTTATTCCTGCCGGTTGCCAGACACCACTGTGAGGAGATGGGAGCAAGACATGTGCTTTTCCTGTACAGGTTCCAATGCATACCCTTCCCCCTGCTAGTGCTACAGGCAGAACTCCAAGTTGATGTGGTCTGCCAGGTTCTCCATCATACAATATCACCAGTGGCCTGGGCTGCTGCAGTTGGCCCTCACCTTGCTTTCAAACCCTGGCATCTCCTCTGGTCCCCAGGTTCAGGATTCCTGTTGTCCTGGCTCTCTGAGCTTCTGCACTTTCCACACTGCTGCATGTGGTACCTTTTTTTAGATTAATTTTGTTTATTTGAAAGAGTTACATAGAGAAGTAGAGACAGAGAGAGGTCTTACATCTGCTAGCTCACTCCCCAAATGGTCACAATGACCAGAGCTGAGCTGATCTGAAGCCAGGAGCCAGGAGCTGCTTCTAGATCTCCCATGTGGGTGCAGAGTCCCAACGACTTAGGCCATCTTCATTTTTATTTTTTCCTATGCAATTATTTGGAAAAGAAAAGAAAGATATTAAAAATAAATGATGCTATTCAGGTATGAACACTTGCAATTCCTTTTTGAATCCCCCCAACTTAGGCCATGATTATTAAATAGTAGACGCATTGATTATGCTGTTAGGAGAATGGTGATCCATGCCAATAGTTCACACACCCAACTTTCATGACTTTCCACCAAGTTATGTTACCTTTGGAAAATTCTAACACAGCAAACCCTAGAGATGCAATATTTATAGTGGCAATGTTTAATCAAATTAAGTAAGTTTAGGTTATTTCATTAAATGTCAAAGTACTCTCAACTCTGGCTAGGCATATAGGATTCTGGGCACAAATTGTCAACTGTTTGGAAATGACTTGTAAAATATCCAGTAACAAGTTCTGAGATTGAAATTAAACCATTGTCGTCAAAGAATATCTACCATAGATGTCTGGTTTTTACCATTGTATTATGTGTGTTCCTTTGAATAAATGATTCTTGACCTGACATTCATTCAAAGAAAAGATTATTCCTCTAGTTGTGGCTATGCAAGATGGCGGAATAGGAAGGGAGCACACTGATAGTCTGGGGAGAGACAGTTTAATAAAAGTGGAGATAATGCAGGTTCAAGGAAGAGTAGGGGAAGAAACAGCAGAAGAAACTCTTCCAGAACGAGTGATTCACAGTGGACCTGTGTGGAGAGCGTGGGAGCCCACAGTTCGGGACACCAGTGGCAGACTCAACACACCAGCGCTGGAATGCCAGGTGAGCCGAACCTCAATAGCCCGAGACACTGGCAGGCAAGCGGAAAGAGGAGACTAGAGGGAACGACCCCGGGGGGGGGGGAATTTCAGCAGGCTAACTAGAAGAGAGAGAGAGAAAACAAAGTGACTGATACTGACACGGGTTTCTCTCTCTCCGCTCACCTCTCAAAGGCGAGCAAGACAAAGAGAAGGCGCCATCTTGGACATACTTCATAAGCAGAGCGACCTCAGTTCTGCACCGGCCCTGAGCCTAGCAGAAAAACCTGACTCTGGGCGGGGCGAATTAACAGGAGATTAGGAACTGGTAAATTTTTGGTGCTACTGAACTGAGACTGTAAAAGAAAGAGACGGTGGGGGAGAGAACTCACGGAATTCACGTGAGTACTCTCCAGAGACGCTACAATTCCATAACTTTGGCAACCCAGTGGGAGACTGAAGGAGACTTTGAGCCCACTCTGAGGGCCGAACAGATTCCCTGTGTGGTCCTTGGGAAAGAGCTTCTGATCTCTGGCTCCTGTGGGTATATCATTTGCCTGCTAACTACCTCCAACTTCATTCAGCTGTGCAGAATTACTTCCCTTTTGAATCAAAAACAGAAAGAGAGAGATCTACCTCGCCTAACCTGGGAGTGTCACCTTTGGCACACCAGAGCTCTCAGGCCACACCCATCTCAAGCCTCTAAGGCTCCCTCAAAAACAGACAGTCCACTTAATCTAGAGTCATAGTATAACAAGAAAAAGCACAACAGTGAAGAAACCAAATATCTCCAATATGCCAAATAACAAACGCAAAAACCAAGGTAATAAAAACAAGGAAGTCACTATGACGCCCCCAAATGAAAAAGACACCCCAATTCAAGATTAGGAAGATGATGAGATAGAAGAAATGCAAGAAGCAGATCTCAAAAAATTGATAAGAACATTAAGAAGTTCTCAAAAACAAATTCTTGAACTACAGAAATCCTTAATGGACAAGATAGAAAATCTCTCTCGTGAAAATGAAATATTAAGGAGGAATCAAAATGAAATGAAACAACTAGTACAACAGGAAACTGTGATAGTGATGAGAAATCATAATGAAGTGGAGAATTCAATAGATCAAATGAAAAACACATTAGAGAGCCTTACAAACAGAATGGGTGAAGCAGAAGAGAGAATATCGCACTTAGAAGACAGAGAACAGGAAAGGATAAAGTCAGACCAAAGAACAGAAGAGGAAATTAGAAATCTAAAACATATTGTCAGGAATCTTCAGGATACTATTAAAAAACCCAACATTCAGGTTCTAGGAGTTCCTGAAGGCATGGAGAGGGAGAAAGGATTAGAAGGCCTTTTTAGTGAGATATTAGCAGAAAATTTCCCAGGTTTGGAGAAGGACAGAGAAATCCTAGTACAGGAAGCTCATAGAACCCCTAATAAACACGACCAAAAGAGATCCTCACCACGACACGTTGTAATTAAACTCTCCACAGTGAAACAGAAAGAAAAGATCCTAAAATGTACAAGAGAGAAACGTCATATTACTCTCAGAGGATCTCCAATCAGACTCACAGCTGACTTCTCATCAGAAACCCTACAAGCTAGGAGGGAATGGCGAGATATAGCCCAGGTACTAAGAGAGAACAACTGCCAGCCCAGAATATTATATCCTGCAAAGCTCTCATTTGTGAATGAAGGTGAAATAAAGACTTTTCATAGCAAACAGAAATTGAAAGAATTTGTCGCCACTCGTCCAGCCCTGCAAAAGATGCTTAAAGATGTGTTGCACACAGAAACAAGGAAACAGGGTCATCAATATGAAAGAAGGTAAAGGAAGGAAACCTCACAGCAAAAGATCACAGGGAATTCAAAGCATATATTAGAACTTATCTTTGGCAAATGGCAGGGCGAAGTTACCACTTATCAATAGTCACATTGAACGTTAATGGCCCGAACTGTCCAGTTAAAAGACACCGATTGGCTGATTGGGATAAGGAACAAAACCCATCTATTTGCTGCTTACAAGAAACACATCTTTCCAACAAAGATCCATACGGACTGAAAGTGAAAGCCTGGAAAAAGATATACCATGCCAACAGAAATGAAAAAGGAGCGGGCATAGCCATCTTAATATCGGACAACATAAACTTTACCACAAAAACTGTTAAGAGAGACAAAGAGGGACACTATATAATCATTAAGGGATCAATTCAACAGGAAGATATAAGGATTATCAATGTATATGCACCTAACTACAGGGCACCGGTTTATCTAAAAGATTTGTTAAGGGACTTAAAGGGAGACTTAGACCCCAATACAATAGTACTGGGGGACTTCAATACTCCACTCTCAGAAATAGATCAACAGGACAGAAGATCAACAAGGATACAGTAGATTTAAATGACACTATAGCCCAAATGGATCTAACAGATATATACAGAACTTTCAATCCTACGCAGAAAGTATTTACATTCTTCTCAGCAGTACATGGAACCTTCTCTAGGATTGACCACATACTAGGCCATAAAGCAAGTCTCAGCAAATTCAAAAGAATTAGAATCATACGATGCAGCTTCTCAGACCATAAAGGAATGAAGTTGGAAATTAGCAACTCAGGAATCCCCAGAGCATACGCAAACACATGGAGATTGAACAACATGCTCCTGAATGAACAATGGGTCATAGAAGAAATTAAAAGAGAAATCAAAAATTTTCTGGAAGTAAATGAGGATAACAGCACAACATACCAAAACTTATGGGATGAAGCAAAAGCAGTGTTAAGAGGAAAGTTTATATCAATAGGTGCCTACATAAAGAAATTGGAAAGGCACCAAATAGATGAGCTTTCAGTTCACCTCAAGGATTTAGAAAACCTACAGCAAACCAGACCCAAATTCAGTAGGAGAAGAGAAATAATTAAAATCAGAGAAGAAATCAACAGAATTGAATAAAAAAAAAACATTACAAAAAATCAGCCAAACGAGGAGCTGGATTTTGAAAAAATAAACAAAATTGACACCCCATTGGCCCAACTAACTAAAAAAAAGAAGAGAAAAGACCCAAATCAATAAAATCAGAGATGAAAAAGGAAAAGTAACAACAGACACCACAGAAATAAAAACAATCATCAGAAATTACTACAAGGACTTGTATGCCAGCAAACAAGAAAATCTATCAGAAATGGATAGATTCCTGGACACAGGCAATTTACCTAAATTGAACCAGAAAGACATAGAAAACCTAAATAGACCCATAACTGAAACAGAAATTGAAACAGTAATAAAGGCCCTCCCAACAAAGAAAAGCCCAGGACCAGATGGATTCACTGCTGAATTCTACCAGACATTTAAAGAACTAACTCCAATTCTTCTCAAACTATTCAGAACAATCGAAAAAGAGGGAATCCTCCCAAATTCTTTCTATGAAGCCAGCATCACCTTAATTCCTAAGCCAGAAAAAGATGCAGCATTGAAAGGGAATTACAGACCAATATCCCTGATGAACATAGATGCAAAAATCCTCAATAAAATTCTAGCCAAATGAATGCAACAACACATCAGAAAGATCATCCACCCAGACCAAGTGAGATTTATCCCTGGTATGCAGGGATGGTTTAATGTGCACAAAACAATCAATGTGATACACCACATTAACAGACTGCAGAAGAAAAACCATATGATTATCTCAAAAGATGCAGAGAAAGCATTTGATAAAATACAACACCCTTTCATGATGAAAACTCTAAGCAAACTGGGTTTGGAAGGAACATTCCTCAATACAATCAAAGCAATCTATGAAAAACCCACAGCCAACATCCTATTGAATGGGGAAAAGTTGGAAGCATTTCCACTGAGATCTGGTACCAGACAGGGATGCCCACTCTCACCACTGCTATTCAATATAGTTCTGGAAGTTCTAGCCAGAGCTATTAGGCAAGAAAAAGAAATTAAAGGGATACAAATTAGGAAGGAAGAAATCAAACTATCCCTCTTTGCAGATGATATGATTCTTTATGTAGGGGACCCAAAGAACTCTACTAAGAGACTATTGGAACTCATAGAAGAGTTTGGCAAAGTAGCAGGGTATAAAATCAATGCACAAAAATCAACAGCCTTTGTATACACAGACAATGCCATGGCTGAGGAAGAACTTCTAAGATCAATCCCATTCACAATAGCTACAAAAACAATCAAATACCTTGGAATAAACTTAACCAAGGACGTTAAAGATCTCTACAATGAAAATTACAAAACCTTAAAGAAAGAAATAGAAGAGGATACCAAGAAATGGAAAAATCTGCCATGCTCGTGGATTGGAAGAATCAACATCATCAAAATGTCCATTCTCCCAAAAGCAATTTATAGATTCAATGCAATACCAATCAAGTTACCAAAGACCTTCTCAGATCTGGAAAAAATGATGCTGAAATTCATATAGAGACACAGGAGACCTCGAATAGCTAAAGCAATCTTGTACAACAAAAACAAAGCCAGAGGCATCACAATACCAGATTTCAGGACATACTGCAGGGCAGTTGTTATCAAAACAGCATGGTACTGGTACAGAAACAGATGGATAGAACAATGGAACAGAATTGAAACACCAGAAATCAATCCAAACAGCTACAGCCAACTCATATTTAATCAAGGATCCAAAACCAATCCCTGGAGTAAAGACAGTCTATTCAATAAATGGTGCTGGGAAAATTGGATTTCCATGTGCAGAATCATGAAGCAAAACCCCTACCTTTCACCTTACACAAAAATTCACTCAAAATGGATTAAAGATTTAAATCTACGACCCAACACCATCAAATTATTAGAGAGCATTGGAGAAACCATGTAAGACATAGGTACCAGCAAAGACTTCTTGGAAAACACTCCAGAAGCACAGGCAGTCAAAGCCAAAATTAACATTTGGGATTGCATCAAGTTGAGAAGTTTATGTACTGCAAAAGAAACAGTCAGGAAAGTGAAGAGACAATCGACAGAATGGGAAAATATATTTGCAAACTATGCAACTGATAAAGGGCTGATAACCAGAATCTACAACGAAATCAAGAAACTACACAACATCAAAACAAACAACCCAATTAAGAGATGGGCCAAGGACCTCAATAGACATTTTTCAATAGAGGAAATCCAAATGGCCAACAGACAAATGAAAAAATGTTCAAGTTCACTAGCAATAAGGGAAATGCAAATCAAAACCACAATGAGGTTCCACCTCACCCTGGTTAGAATGGCTCACATTCAGAAATCTACCAACAACAGATGCTGGCGAGGATGTGGGGATAAAGGGACACTAACCCACTGTTGGTGGGAATGCAAACTGGTCAAGCCACTATGGAAGTCAGTCTGGAGATTCCTCAGAAACCTGAATATAACCCTACCATTCAACCCAGCCATACCACTCCTTGGAATTTACCCAAAGGAAATGAAATTGGCAAACAAAAAAGCTGTCTGCACATTAATGTTTATTGCAGCTCAATTCACAATAGCTAAGACCTGGAACCAACCCAAATGCCCATCAACAGTAGACTGGATAAAGAAATTATGGGACATGTATTCTATAGAATACTATACAGCAGTCAAAAACAACGAAAGCCGGTCATTTGCAACAAGATGGAGGAATCTGGAAAACATCATGCTGAGTGAACTAAGCCAGTCCCAAAGGGACAAATATCATATGTTCTCCCTGATCGGTGACAACTAACTGAGCACCAAAGAGGAAACTTGTTGAAATGAAATGGACACTATGAGAAACAGTCACTTGATCAGCTCTTGTCTTGACGGTTGATGTACAAGGTAATACTTTATACATTTTAGCATTTTTTTGTTCTAGTACCATTGGTTGAATTCTGTAATTAACACACAATTATTCTTAGGTGTTTAAATTTTAACTGAAAAGTGATCCCTGTTAGGAATTTGGAAAACATTATGCTGAGTGAAATAAGCCAATCCCAAAGGGACAAGTACCACTTGTTTTCCTTGATAGGTGACAACTAACTGAGCACCAAAAAGGAAACCTGTTAAAGTGAAATGAACACTATGAGAAACAGTGACTTGATCAGCCCTCACCCTGACTGTTGATGAGCAACTTGATATGTTATCCCTCTTAGTATTTTTTTTTGTTTGTTCTACTTAATACTTTTGGTTGAATACTATAATCAATACACAATTCTTCTTAAGTGCTGAAACTTAACTGAAAAGTGATTGCTGTTAAATATAAGAGTGGGAATAAGAGAGGGAAGAGATGTGCAATTCGGGACATGCTCAAGCTGACTTACCTCCAATGGTAGAGTTAGAGACATACCAGGGGATTCCAATTCAATCCCATCAAGGTGGCATGTATCAATGCCATCTCACTAGTTCAGGTGATCAATTTCTGTTCACAGTTGATCATAATGATAGGACTAAGAACTAAAGGGATCACATAAACAAGACTAGTGTCTGCAAATACTAACTGACAGAATAAAAAAGGGAGAGAACGATCCAACATGAGAAGTGAGATACACAGCAGACCCATAGAATGGCAGATGTCCTAAACAGCACTCTGGCCTCAGAATCAGCCCTTAAGGCATGCAGATCTGGCTGAAAAGCCCATGAGAGTATTTCAGGCATGGAAAGCCAAGACACTCTGGGGGAAAAAAAAGCCTAAATGAAAGATCTCCGCGAGTGATATCACAGTGGAAAGAACAGGTCTTCAAAGAAGGAGGTACCTTTCTCTGAAGGGAGGAGAGAACTTTCACTTTGACCATGGCCTTGTCTAAAAATTATCAGAGTCAGTGAACTCAGGGGGCTTCCATAGCCTTGGCAGCTCATGACAAGAGCCTAGGGTGATTACTGAGGCCATAAACAAGAGTGTCAATTTGTTAAGTCAACAACAGGAGTCACTGTGCACTTACTCCTCTTGTAGGATCTTTGTCCTTAGTGTGCTGTACATTGAGATTTAATGCTATAACTAGTACTCAAACAGTATTTTTCACTTTATGTTTCTGTGTGAGAGCAAACTGTTGAAATCTTTACTTAATGTATGCTAAACTGATCTTCTGTATATAAAGAGAATCGAAAATGAATCTTGATGTGAATGGAAGGGGAGAAGGAGAGGGAAAGGGGAGGGTTGCGGGTGGGAGGGACGTTATGGGGGGGAAGCCATTGTAATCCATAAGCTGTACTTTGGAAATTTATATTCATTAAATAAAAGTTAAAAAAAAAGAAAAAAGAAAAAAAAGAAACCTGATAAAAAAGAAGAAAGGAACCTCTGAATGTTTTATCTCACTAATGCCACATATCTAGCTATTTTGAAATTTTTTAATTAACTGAACATTTTAGGTCAATCTAGATTTTCAGCACTGTATAAACTGTCTTATACTCCTGTATTTAATTCACTTCCTTTTCAAGTGTTGCCCAAACAGGAAATCATATGAGTATTTCTATACCTATGAATATTTCTGTGTTTGTATTGTCTTAGGAATTTGTGGTAGGACAGGAAAATGAATAGATGCAAGAGTCAAAGGGGAGGTTGTAATAGAGCTGAGGGTGCTGCTTCAAATTGGATAAAAACAAGCAATTTAAACTGGTGCTTGGAAATTCTTCTAATGTTAGGTTGCTAGCTTTGCTCTCTATACTTTACAACTCTTTGAAGCTCATTATCTTAGCTTTTCCAGGGAAGTTTATGATTAAAACCCGTTGTAAGTTGCACAGATCCCCTGGCTCTTTCCTTATGGCCTACATCTACCCTTTCAGACTCAAGATTATGTGTTGCAAAAGCCATTGGTTGTACCTCTTTTTGATTATTGATTCCCTAGAGATCAAAGTCCTGTATATTCAGAAAATTAAATTGGCCGCTCACAAGGCTAATCCTCTGCCTGTGGCGCCAGCACCCCAGTTTCTAGTTCCAGTCGGGGTGCCGGATTCTGTCCTGGTTGCTCCTCTTCCAGTACAGCTCTCTGCTGTGGCCTGGGAAGGCAGGGAAGGATGGCCCAAGTGTTTGGGCCCTGTACCCGCATGGGAGACCAGGAGGAAGCACCTGGCTCCTGGCTTTGGATTGGCGCTACACGCTAGCTGTATCAGTCATTTGGGGGATGAACCAATGGAAGGAAGACCTTTCTAAAATAAATAAATAAATAAATAAATAAAAATTAAAATGTAATTTATTTTAATGACTTGCAAATGATATCTGAGCAGATAAAAGTTTACTTTGGGACCCATTCTAAACATGCCAGTTTATCTATTATCTTTCTTAAAAAAATAGTTGGGTGTTTTGCTTCCATCTCTTCAAGACCCTCTTCAGTATTCCAAATGTTGCTGCTCTGTAGGAAAAAATGACTAAGTTCTCCTTGAGGCAACTGAGAAACAACTTAGGATTTGTTGATAGTTTTGTATCGTATGAAAACATTTCCACATGAGAAAAAGCATCCTGAATAATGTTTGGGGAATCCAAAAAAAAAAATTAAGTATATACACCTCCTGACAATATACATGAAATGTCTTAGCTAGGATAACTACTATACTTTTCCCAGTTAAAATATTATATTAGTATTATAGTTGATATATTTAGCTTCAGATATATCTAGAATGACAGAATAAAATAGAGTTTCAAGAAGCATCTATTGCATTGCAGGTTCTTTTGAAAAATCTTAAGCTGCGTTTACTCAAATGAAACCATTTGGAAAGAAAAAAAAATATGTGGGGGTAGTTTGAAAAGTCAGTGGAAATACAGAATTTAAAAAGATTTTTTTATGCAAAAAGGTTAATATATAGTTCTTTATTTTAATATGCATTTTTGTGAACTTTTTGAAGACTACTGTATGCCTGGATTTCAAAAATGCTTTTCACTAAAATAAACTTCTCTTTTAATTTCATTTTCTACCAAACTTTTAAAGTACCATTGTGTAGGGGTTCCAACTGAGAGTCTTTTTTGTTTAGTTTTGTTTTTTTTTTTTCAGCTTGGGAGTCTTAATGACTGACAATATTCATCTGATAAAATGTTTGAACCTATTGCCTTGGGAAACTGTTTCATTTCATTGCATTAAATAATTTCTGTAGCTGCCTGGTATATAATTGCTTAACATGGCATTAAAAACGCTAATTTTTTCACGTTGACTTTTCATTATCCTCTAATGAAATATAGGGTTGATACTATTAATACATAACATCCAATGGAATATTGTATAGCAATGAAAATGAATATACTACATGCAATAATATTGATACACCTTAGAACTGTAATGTCAGTACAAATATTAAGCTACAGGGGATTATATTTCTGTAGTACAATTTGATTAACATACGTCTAAAACCACACAAAGAAATAAATGTGGCAAGCAATATAGCTCATGTGCTATCTGACAAGCACTGAGCCTTGGTTTAGGGTTGTATTCAACCCAAAGAAGGGTAACTTTTTTTCTAATTTGTACAAAGACTCTATATGTAAAGTTATTTGTTATGTTATAATTCTTATATTTGGTGTTGGATTCATGGTTTTTAGTTTATGATATTGCCAGCCTTGATCTGTCCCTTAAAGTTTGCTTTCTCTTTTTATAACAATTTTTATTTATATAAAGTGAAAATTTTCATGTATTAAATATATAGAGATTTAGGAACACTATGATACTTTCCAACCTACCTTTCCTCTAGCACGCACTCCAACCCTCCCTATTCCTTCCCTTCTCATTCTTTCTTCTAATGTTTTAAAAAGATTTATTATTTTATTTGAAAGAGTTACAGAAAGGCAGGGACACAGAAAGAGAGGTCTTCCATCTGCTGGTTCATTCCCCAGATGGCTGCAATGGCCAGAGCTATGCCGATCTGAAGCCAGGAGCCTGGAGCTTCTTCCAGGTCTCCCACGCAGGTGCAGGGGCCCAAGGACTTGGGCCATCTTCTACTGCTTTCCAAGGCCATAACAGAGAGCTGTATGGGAAGTGGAGCAGCCGGGACTCAAATCAGCACCCATATGGGATGTTGCCACTGCAAGTGGTGGGTTTCCCTGCTATGCTACAGTGCCGGCCCCCAGAATGGCTCTTTCTTACAGCCCCTTGCCAGGTGCACCCCCAAGCTACTGAGGTTGCCTCTGCTGACAAGATGATGACAGTCCCCTCTAGTTGCTGGGTGTGCAGCTGCTATGTACTTATGCTTCAAATGATACCCACCCTCTCAGCCGGTTGCTGGCTGCTGTTGCTGAGGTGTGGCAGGGAGAGACATGCTCCTTTTCTTTTTCTCTGGATGAGCAGGTACCCTGTTCCCCTCAGGCCACTTGGCCAAACTAAGATAGCGTATGCCACTCCCTGTGTCTATATCACCAGTGGCACTGGCTGCTGCAGTCTGATCTCACCTTGCTCTCCAAAGCTGGCTCTTTCTCCGGCTCAGGGTTCTAGGTTGATTGTTGTATCTGTTCTTGTTGCTGCATGTCTGCATCTTCCACACAATCCACAGTGTCCCAAAAAGGGTATTTGTCTAGATCTTCATACTTCTCTGCAGGCTACTTAAGTTTATAAGTAATGCTAATTGCCTAGTTTTCCTGGGATGGTTTCATCATTTCAACCTTTTTATTACTTTCTCATGAATTTTCCTCTTTCCATTCTATAAGTACAAAACTGTGTGGTTTTATTTTAGGAACTTTTCTATCTTCCATAAAATTCAGTTTTGTTATGATTGGGTACTGTGCTGCAAACACATCTCTTCTTGGCATTTTCTTAAATTATAAGCCTGGGCGGTATGTGAGGAGTATTTCTATATATTGAATGTTCATATAAAAGTTCTCTAAGCCATAAAGGGATGCTTCTAAAACTAAAGTAATATGTACCATCATCTGTATCAACATTAATAGAAAAGTTGAATCTTTAGGGTGAGTAAACTTATAGTATCAGTCTTATGTTAAGAATTTTCAATATATCATCTCCATAATACTTTCAAAATATTAAGAAATATTATTATCCTCCTTTTACATATGAGGATGCTAGGTTTCTGAAAGGAAAAATGCTTTTCTGAATGCTTCATGATTCCATGTTCCTCCCACATGCTGCCTAAGAATAGGGAAGGTTATTCATTTTGGCTTCTCCTGTATTTGAGAAGTTCAGCTCAGTTCTGTCATCTCCATTCTTCCCAGCCAAAGGCTCCTAAACAGATTGCTCATTACTAGTGGCATTTTCATTTAAAAATGCTCACCTTACTGCTGTAGGGCAGAGAGGTACTGGTAAGAAGTTAAATTTTCTTTTCAAATATAGGTTATACTGGGTTTATTCTAGTAGAAAAAATTATTCTGTTGAGAAAATTAGAGCACCTAGCTGGAGAGAATTAGAATAAGTTGATTATAAATTTGTACATCTTTTCATTTGTAATGAGTTCTGTAACTATTCCTAATGGTTTATAAAAGTGTTTCAACAGCCAGTAATGCTCTGTCCTCTGCAAAATGTTCTTTTTAGTTCGTTTAATGAGACTTTGTGAGTTAAACATTTAATTTTCCATGAACTTAAAAAAATTAAATTTATTTGATAGAGTTAGGGAAGGGGAGAGAGAGAGAGGGAGGGAGGGAAGAAGGGAGGGAAGGAGAGAGAGAGAGAGGGAGATACATACTTCTATCCACTGGTTTACTACACAAATGCCATACAGAAACCAGGAGCCAGGAAGGTCTGGATCTCCCATGTGGGTGCATGGGCATGCGCACTTAGACTGTCTTCTGCTGCTTTCCCAGGTACATTGACAGGTAGCGGGATCAGAAGTGGAGCAGCCAGGAATAAAACCGGTCCCTATATAGGATGCCAGCATTGCAGGCAGCAGCTTACCCAGTGTGCCACAATGCCAGTCTCTTCTGTGAACTTTTTGAAGTACCCTCATATAAAGAAAATATTCATGGATCTGAAAGAAGAGATAGATTGCAGTACAATAATGATAGGGAAACCCAATGCTCCACTTTCACCAATACCTTGATCATACATACAGAATAATCAATATAGATAACTTAAAGTGCATCAGTGGACCTAAAAATCATTTACATAACATTCCATCCAATAGCAGTAGAATATGCAATTATTCTCAAATTAGCATGACACATTCTGTAGGAAGACCACATTTTCAGCAACAAAACAATTTTTTTTTTTGACAGGCAGAGTGGACAGTGAGAGAGAGAGACAGAGAGAAAGGTCTTCCTTTGCCGTTGGTTCACCCTCCAATGGCCGCCACGGCCTGCGCGCTGCAGCCAGCGCACCATGCTGATCCAAAGGCAGGAGCCAGGTACTTCTCCTGGTCTCCCATGGGGTGCAGGGCCCAAGCACTTGGGCCATCCTCCACTGCACTCCCTGGCCACAGCAGAGAGCTGGCCTGGAAGAGGGGCAACCGGGACAGAATCCGGCGCCCTGACCGGGACTAGAACCCGGTGTGCCAGCGCCGCAGGTGGAGGATTAGCCTATTGAGTCACGGCACCAGCCACCACAAAACAATTTTAACATAGTAAGAATATCAAAATCATTCTAACTATCTTTTTAATCACAATAGTTTGATAACAAAGCATAGGAGAAACTTCATGAAATGCACAAATACATGGAAATAAAACACCAGCATGCTCCTGAGTAACCAATGAATCAATGAAGACATTGAAAGGATTTTTTTTTCTGAGTTTATTCAGGTACCATGCATGTCTATGACAATTAGAATGGAAAAGGGGAGCAAACAAAAATAAATTATTTTTATTCCTTCTGTATAATAGTACTCTGTTGAGTATATGACAGAAAATATCTCTATGGAATATGAATTTCAATTTGTTAGTAAAATATACTTTTGGCATATGTTTTGCTTTGGCATATATAGAGAATATAATGAAGTTTAACTATCTCATATTTCTTCTCATTTGCAACATATTCACAGAAACAAAACAGATGAATCCTATTTCAAGGGTCATCTTTATCACAAATATGCCCCAACACAGTTAGGTGATATGAAGAAAATCATTTTCCCTTCCTAGACCTGATATTACTCATCCCCAAACTTCAAATATTGAATGAGATGAGCTCTGTTTCTACAATTCAGAAACATGCATCAATTTATACATCATAATGTAGAGAGATAATCAGGCTATACTTTCTGGCTCTATGATGCTAGTTTTGCACATGTGACTTTCTTAGAAAAAAGCAGTACATACATATTTTAAGAGCCAACTGAAATTTATGCCATCCATCTTGTTCTCCCTCTGCTATAAGAATGGCAATGTCCCCCAAGAAGTTATTCTTTCAGCTTGTATTCTGGAATAAAGATGAAGTGGAGCAGTACTACAACCAACTAACAACTGACATTAACAAAATGGAAAATACAAATTTGTAGCTCCTTCTGTAGCATAACCTAATAAAAACTAATCAATAATTTTCTAATATTTAAGTATCAGTATATAACCTTTAATCCTAAAAAAACTTAAGATTTTTAGAAAACTAATGTAAATCATGACAAAACAGAAATTAATTAAAAATAACTTTTGAAAGTTTCTGGTAATAACGATAGAATTAAAAAGGAGAGAGTGTTCCAACATGGGAAACAGTCCACACAGCAGACTCATAGAATGACAAATGCCCTAAACAACACCCTAACCTCAGAATCAGTCCTTAAGGCATTCAGATTTGGATAAAATCTCCATGAGAGCATTTTGGGCATGGAAAGCCAGGACACTGAGGCAAAAAATGATCTACATGAAAGATCTCTTTAAGTGAGACACCAGTGGAAATAAGGGGCCATCAAAGAAGGATGTACTTTTCTCTGAAGGGAGTAGAAAGCTTCCAATTGTTTATGGCCCTATCTAAATACTGATGGAGTTTTTGGACTCAAAGGCTTCCAGACCCTAGGCAGCTCATGGCAAGAGCCTCGGGTGATCACTGACATCATAAATTAGAATGCCAATTGTTAAATCAACAACAGGAATCATTGTGTACTTACTGTGAGAATTAACTGTAAAACTTGTTATCAAACAGTACTTTATACTTTGTGTGTCTGTGTGGGTGCAAATTGTGGAAATCTTTGCTAAATATATAGTTGGTCTGCTGTATATAAAGTTAATTATTAAGATTCCTTTTTAATGAAGAATGGGATGAGAGAGGGTGTATGAGGGGGGATGGAAGTGGGGAAGGGAGGGCGGGTATGGGGGAAAGAACTGCTATATTCCTAAAGCTGAACCTATGAAATTTGTATTCATTAACTACAAGCTTTCTTTAAAAAAAAAGAAAATAAAAAGGTTTTTATAACAAAGAAGTTAACTTTAAAAGATGCACAGGATTTTTCTGGCAATTTCAGCATTAAAAAAACTTCTTCCATATGATCCAGCAATCTGACTACTGCATATGTACCCAAAAGACTTGAACACAATGTATCAAAAAGGTACCTGCTGGCCAGCACCACAGCTCACTAGGCTAATCCTCCGCCTGCGGTGCAGGTACCCCGGGGTTCTAGTCCCGGTTGCTCCTCTTATAGTCCAGCTGTCTGCCGTGGCCTGGGAGTGCCTTGGAGGATGGCCCAAGTCCTTGGGCCCTGCACCCGCATGGGAGACCAAGAGAAGCATCTGGCTCCTGGCTTCAGATCAGCGCGGTGTGCCGGCTGCAGCACGCTGGCAGCAGTGGACATTGGGGGTGAACCAACTGTAGCTGTACTTTCCAGTTACCTATAGATTCAATGTGATCACTATCAATGTCACTGACATTATTCACTTAAATGGAAATCATAATCCTGAAATTTATATGGTAGCATAAAAGGACCTAAACAGCAAAGGCAATCTTGAGCAAAAAGAATAAAACTGGAGATATTACACTACTGACTTCAAAATATAATTCAAAGCTATAGTAATCAAAACAGTATACAAAGATACATAGAACAATGGAAGAGAATGAAGTCCTACAAATTAGTCTACAAATTTACAGGCAACTGACATTTGACAAAGCTTCCAAGAACACGCAATAGTAGACAGAATAATCCTTTTGATGGTGTTGAGGAAACTAGATATTGACATGCAGAATAATTAAATTGAATCCTTTTTTTTTAACCTGTAACTATTTTGTCCTCCTTTTCCTCTCTTACTGCATTCCTGAGTATTTAGTGCAGTTTTTGTAGAGACACATTTGATTCCTTTGTCATTTCATTTTGTGCATCTTCTATAGGGTATTCTCTGTAGTTGGTCAAAAGTATTTTAAAGTTACAACAATCTTCTTTTTATTAAAGACTTATTTATTTATTTGAAATTCAGAGCTACACCGAGAGAGACGAAAGGGAGAGAGAGAGAAAGAGGTCTTGCATCCGATCGTTTACCCACTATTGGCCTCAATGGCCAGAGCTGCACCAATCCAAAGCCAGGAGCCAGGTGCTTCTTACAGGTCTCCCACGCGGGTGCAGGGGCCCAAGCACTTGGGCTATCATCTACTGTTTTCCCAGGCCATAGCAGAGAGCTGGATCGAAAGTGGAGCAGCCGGGTCTCGGAACCAGTGCCCAAATGGGATGCCGGCGCTTCAGGCCAGGGTGTTAACCCGCTGCACCACAGCACTGGCCCCCTACAGCAATCTTTTTTAAACCTTTATGAACTTAACTTCAAGTGAAAGTACAAACTAATTTACATCTCTGACTTCCTCACTACTGTCACAAATAATACACACACACACACACACACACACATATATATATATAAGACCATGTATAGATTAACATGGTAAATGATTAAGATTTTTATCATTTACAGCTGTACCAGAGTTAAAAATGCTTTATACATCAACTTTTAAGTACTAAAACATTTTATATTTGTCTATGCATTGAAACTTTTTTTTTCTTTTTAACAGTCAGAGTTAGAGACAGAGAGAAAGGTCTTCCTTTTCCGTTGCTTCACTGCCCAAGTGGCTGCTATGGCTGGCGTGTTGCAGCTAGCACGCTGTGCCAATCCGAAGGCAGGAGCCAGGTGCTTCCTCCTGGTCTCCCATGTGGGTGCAGGGCCCAAGCACTTGGGCCATCCTCCACTGCACTCCCGGGCCACAGCAGAGCGGACTGGAAGAGGAGCACCCGGGATAGAACCGGTGCCCCGACCGGGACTAGAACCGGGGGAGCCAGCACCGCAGGCAAAGGATTAGCCTAGTGAGCCGCAGTGCCGGCCTATGCATTGAAACTTAAAAAGGAAATTTATATTTTCATATACCTTGTTATTGATATCCATCATCTTTTCAGTTTAAGTAGAAAGACTGTATTTAACATTTCTTTTAATGCATTTCTTTTGTGCAAGTCTTACATTATCCATAATTTTTGGTGGATTGCAATATAAGGTATTGTATTAAAATATTACTTATGACTTATAGTTTTAAAATGTTTTCATTTTGATATTTTTAATGTATCATTGTACTTTTTATTGGACCAAAAGGATTGTGCTGAGAAATTCACTAAATTCCTGTAAGAGCTCTCTTGTATGTAGTGAAGCATTTTTTCGTAGCTTCTTTAAACATAGTCTCCCAATGGCTTTTCAAGGTTTGATGATTGTGTTTCTGAGCGTGGTTATCTTTAGATTGATCTTTTTTTTAAAACTTTTATTTAGTAAATATAAATTTCCAAAGTACAGTTTATGGATGACAATGGCTTTTACCCCCCATAACTTCATTCCCACCCGCACCCTTCCCATCTCCCTCTCCCTCTCCCATTCCATTCACATCAAAATTCATTTTCAATTGTCTTTATACACAGAAGATTGATTTAGTATATATTAAGTAAAGATTTCATCAGTTTGTGCCCACACAGAACATAAAGTGTAAAATACTGTTTCAGTACTACTTATAGCATTAATTCACATTGGACAACACATTAAGGACAGAGATCCCACATGAGGAGTAAGTACACAGTGACTCCTGTTGTTGACTTAACAATTTGACACTCTTTTTTATGGCGTCAGAAATCTCCCTAGGTTCTAGTCATGAGTTGCCAAGGCTATGGGAGTCTTTTGAGTTCTCAGACTTTGATCTTATTTAGACAAGATCATAGTAAAAGTGGAAGTTCTCTCCTCCCTTCAGAGAAAGGTACCTCCTTCTTTGATGACCTGTTCTTTCTACTGGAATCTAACTCACAGAGATCTTTCATTTAGGTCTTTTTTTCCAGAGTGTTTTGGCTTTCCATGCCTGAAATACTCTCATGGGCTCTTCAGCCAGATCCGCATGCCTTAAGGGCTGATTCTGAGGCCAGAGTACTGTTTAGGAATCTGCCATTCTATGAGTCTGCTGTGTATCCCGCTTCCCATGTTGGATCGTTCTCTCCCTTTTTGATTCTATCAGCTAGCATTAGCAGACACTAGTCTTGTTTGTGTGATCCATTTGACTCTTAGACCTATCAGCGTGATCAATTGTGAACAGAAATTGATCACTGGGACGAGTGAGATGGCATTGGTACATGCCACCTTGATGGGATTGTATTGGAATCCCCTGGCCATTTCTAACTCCACCATTTTGGGCAAGTCAGCTTGAGCATGTCACAAATTGTACATCTCCTTCTCTTATTCCCACTCTTATATTTAACAGGGATCACTTTTCAGTTAAATTTAAACACCGAAGCATAATTGTGTTTAATTACAGAGTTCAGTCAATAGTATTAACTAGAACAAAAAAATACTAAAAAGGATAAAGTATTAAGTTGTACATCAACAGTCAGGGTGAGGGCTGATCAAGTCACTGTTTCTCATAGTGTCTCTTTCACTTCAACAGGTTTCCTTTTTTGTGCTTGGTTAGTTGTCACCGATCAGGAAGAACATATGATATTTGTCCCTTTGGGACTGGCTTAATTCACTCAGCATGATGTTTTCCAGTTTCCTCCATCTTGTTGCAAATGACAGGGTTTCGTTGTTTTTGACTGCTGTATGGTATTCTATAGAGTACATGTCCCATAATTTCTTTATCCAGTCTACTGTTGATGGGCATTTGGGTTGGTTCCAGGTCTTAGCTATTGTGAATTGAGCTGCAATAAACATTAAGGTGCAGACAGCTTTTTGTTTGCCAATTTAATGTCCTTTGGGTAAATTCCAAGAAGTGGGATGGCTGGGTTGTATGGTAGGGTTATCTTCAGGTTTCTGAGGAATCTCCAGACTGACATCCATAGTGGCTTGACCAGATTGCATTCCCACCAACAGTGGGTTAGTGTCCCTTTTTCCCCACATCCTCGCCAGCATCTGTTGTTGGTAGATTTCTGAATGTGAGCCATTCTCACCGGGGTTAGGTGAAACCTCATTGTGGTTTTGATTTGCATTTCCCTGATTGCTAGTGATCTTGAAGATATTTTCATTTGTCTGTTGGCCATTTGGATTTCCTCTTTTGAAAAATGTCTGTTGAGGTCCTTGGCCCATCTCTTAAGTGGGTTGTTTGTATTGATGTTGTGGAGTTTCTTGATTTCTTTGTAGACAATGGTTATTAACCCTTTATCTGTTGCATAGTTTGCAAATATATTTTCCCATTCTGTCAGTTGCCTGTTCACTTTCCTGACTGTTTGTTTTACAGTATAGAAACTTCTCAGTTTGATATAATCCCAATTGTTAATTTTGGCTTTGAATGCCTGTGCTTCTGGGGTCTTTTCTAAGAAGTCTTTGCTGGTACCTATGTCTTGCAGGGTTTCTCCAATGTTCTCTAATAATTTGCTGGTGTTGGTTCATAGATTTAAGTCTTTAATCCATTTTGAGTGAATTTTTGTGTAAGGTGAAAGGTAGGCGTTTTGCTTCATGATTCTGCATGTGGAAATCCAATTTTCCCAGCACCATTTATTGAATAGACTGTCTTTACTCCAGGGATTGGTTTTGGATCCTTGATCAAATATGAGTTGGCTGTAGCTGTTTGGATTGATTTCTGGTGTTTCTATTCTGTTCCATTGTTCTATCCATCTGTTTCTGTACCAGTACCATGCTGTTTTGAGAACAACTGCCCTGTAGTATGTCCTGAAATCTGGTATTGTGATGCCTCTGGCTTTGTTTTTGTTGTACAAGATTGCTTTAGCTATTCGAGGTCTCCTGTGTCTCCATATGAATTTCAGCATCATTTTTTCCAGATCTGAGAAGAATGGCTTTGGTATCTTGATTGGTATTGCACTGAATCTATAAATTGCTTTTGGGAGAATGGACATTTTGATGATATTGATTCTTCCAATCCATGAGCATGGCAGATTTTTCCATTTCTTGGTATCCTATTTCTTTCTTTAATGACCTTGGTTAAGTTTATTCCAAGGTATTTGACTGTTTTTGTAGCTATTGTAATGCATTTGGTCCCTTTAATTTCTTCTTCTTGCCTAATAGCTCTGGCTAAAATTTCCAAAACTATATTGATTAGCAGTGGTGAGAGTGGGCATCCCTGTCTGGTACCAGATCTCAGTGGAAATGCTTCCAACTTTTCCCCATTCAATAGGATGCTGGCCGTGGGTTTTTCATAAATTGCTTTGATTGTATTGAGGAATGTTCCTTCCATACTCAGTTTGCTTCGAGTTTTCACCATGAAAGGGTGTTGTGTTTTATCAAAGGCTTTCTCTGCATCTATCGAGATAATCATATGGTTTTTCTTCTGCAGTCTGTTAATGTGGTGTATCACATTGATTGTTTTGCGAACATTGAACCATCCCTGTTTGTTTACCTTCTTTCATATTAATGACCGTGTTTCTGTGTTTCTGTGTGTAACACATCTTTAAGCATCTTTTGCAGGGCTGGACGAGTGGTGACAAATTCTCTCAATTTCTATTTGCTGTGAAAGGTCTTTATTTCACCTTCATTCACAAATGAGAGCTTTGCAGGATATAATATTCTGGGCTGGCAGTTTTTTTCTCTTAGTACCTGGGCTATGTCTTGCCATTCCCTTCTATCCTGTAGGGTTTCTGATGAGAACTCTGCTGTGCGTCTAATTGGAGATCTGAGAATAAGCTGACGTTTCTCTCTTGCATATTTTAGAATCTTTATGTTTAGAATCTTTATGTTTCATTGTGGTGAGTTTGATTACAACATGTCGTGGTGAGGATCTCTTTTGGTCAGGTTTACTAGGGGTTCTATGAGCTTCCTGTACTAGGATGTCCGTGTCCTTCTCCAAACCCGGGAAGTTCTCTGCACGTATCTCACTAAAAAGGCCTTCTAATCCTTTCTCTCCATGCCTTCAGGAACTCCTAGACCCCAAATGGTGGGTTTTTTAATGGTATCCTGTAGATTCCCATCATTATTTTTTAGATTTCTAATTTCCCCTTCTTTTCTTTGGTTTGACTGTATACTTTCCTGTACTCTGTCTTCTAAGTTCAATATTCTCTCTTCTGCTTCACTCATTCTGTTTTTAAGGCTCTCTAATGTGTTTGTCATTTGATCTATTGAGTTCTTCATTTCATTTTGATTACTCTTCACTATCACACTTTTCTGTTCTACTAGTTTCTGCATTTCATTTTGATTCCTCCTTAAGATTTCATTTTCATGAATGAGATTTTCTATCCTGTCCAGTAAGGATTTCTGTAGCTCAAGCATTTGTTTTTGAAAACTTCTAAATGTTCTTATCATAAATTTTTTGAAATCCTTATCTTGCATTTCTTCCATCTCATCATCTTCATAATCTTGGCTTGGGGTGTCTTGTTCATTTGGGGGCGTCATAATGTCTCCCTTGTTCTTGTTTCCTCGGTTTCTGCGTTTGTTGCTTGGCGTTGTGAAGATATTCTTTGAATTCTTCTTCCCTCGCTGTGGTGTTTTTTTCTTGTTATACTATGACTGTATTAAGTGGACTGTCTGCTTTTGATGGAGCCTTAGAAGCTTGAGATGGGTTTGGCCAGTGAGCTCTGTTTGGTTCCTCAGGGTTAAGGGTGTGCCAAAGGTGACACTCCCAGGTTAGGCGTGGTAAATCTCTCTCTCTCTCTCTCTCTCTCTCTCTCTCTTTTTGATTCAGAAGGGACGTAATTCTGCACAGCTGAGTGGAATTGAAGGTAGTCACTTCTGATCTCTGGCTCCTGTGGGTATAACATTCACCTGCTCTTTCCCAAGGACCACACAAAGAGTCTGTGCTGCCCTCAGTGTGGGCTCAAATTCTCCTGCAGTCTCCCACTGGGTTGCTAAGGTTACCAAATTGTAGCGTCTCTGTAGAGTACTCATGTGAACTCCGTGAGTTCTCTCACCCACCGTCTCTTTTTTCACAGTCTCAGTTCATTAGCTCCACACATTCACTAGGTCCTAATCTCCAGTTACTTCACTCTCCCAGAGTCAGGTTTTTCTGCTTGGCTGAGGGTGCGTGCATCCCTGAGGTCACACCACTTTTAAGTATGTCCAAAATGGTGCCTACTCTTTGTCTTGCTCGCCTTTGAGAGGTGAGCGGAGAGAGAGAAACTCGTGTCCGTACCACTCTCTCTCTTTTTTTATTCCTCTCTCCTCTGGTTAGCCTGGTGAACTTTCCCCCACGGGGCTTCAAGCCTCATTCCTTCTAGGCTCCTCCTTCTGCTTTCCCACTGGTGTCTTGGGCTATTGAGGTTCGGCTCACCTCACGTTCCAGCACTGGTGCATTGATTCCGCCACTGGTGTCCCGAGCCGTGGGCTCCTATGTCCTCCACACAGGTCCACCATGAATCACTAGTTCCAGAAGAGTTTTCTCTGCTGTTTCTTGCCCAACTCTTCCTTGAACCTGCAGTATCTCCACTTTTATTAAACTGTCCCTTCCCGGACTATCAGTGTGGTCCCTTCCTACTTAGAATTCATTGTCATTGTATTTTTTGAATGTGTATTCCCATTTCTTTCCTCAAATTTTGGAAGCTTTTGTTAAAAATTTTTTCAAAATAATATCAGACCTTATGATTTCTCTCTTCTTGGTACCCTGTAATATATCTCAAAGTCTTTTAGACTCTTCATTTTCTTAATTTAAAAAATTTTTCTTCTCTGACTTGATAGTTCCAAATGACCTGTCTTCACATTTTCTGATTTCTTCATCTGTTTAACCCGATTTGCTGACACAGCCCACTTAGGTGAATTTTTTAATTCACTTATTATATTCTTCAGTTCCAGAATTTCTGTTTCTTTTTGTACATATTTAATTTCTGTTGAGTTTTACTCATGAATTATTTTTCGGACTACTTTTAGTTGAATATTCCTTATATCTCTTAGCTCTCTGAATATCTTTAAGATAGATATTATGGCAACATTAAAATGCTAAATTCTAAAGCTAAAATATAATAAACTTACTTAAATAGATAGCATTTTTAGTTCTTTGGCAGGTCATTGATTGATTTTAATTTCCAGTGTTGGCTTGTGGAGTTTTGTTTGATTTATTCAGTCGCATTTCCCTTTTCTTTGTATTACTTGTGACCTTTCATTGAGATTTAGGTATTAAAAAAAAATCCTGTAGTGGTAATTTTGGTGCAGTGGGTTAAGCTTCCACTTAACAATTCCTACACCCCAAATCAGAGTACTATTTTGAGGCCCAGCTACTCCGCTTCCATTCTGGCTTCCTGCTAATGTTCCTGGGATGGCAACAAATGAAAGTACAAGTACTTAGGTTCTGCCACCCAGGTTAGAAATATGGATGGAGATCCAGGCTCCAGTTTTAGCCTGGCCCAGCCCTGGTTCTTATAGTCATTCCAGTGGATGGAAGGTTTCACTTGTTCACTCTCACTCATTCACTCACTCACTCATCATTTAAAATAAGTAAACATTCTCCTCTCCAGTCTTTTTGGTCTAGTTTCATACATTCACAGTTCAGCTCAGCTAGAGATTCTGGGTCCTTTCAAGTATTTTCTGGTGATGTGTCTTCCCTGGATTTGTGCATTTAATTCCCAGTTACAGAATATCATCCCTGCTTCCTCTCAATAGCTTTCATTCTCTATTGTGCTACTGCTGTCTTTGCTGCAACAAACCGTAGTGCCTCCCTTTGTTCTCAGTGGCTTGTAGCTTATAATTCTGTTTCCATTATTCTCTGATTTCCTTGGTCACCTCATTGAAAAACCAGAGTACTGGATTCAGCTCCCACTCTTCATTTCTCTCACAGTGGAGAAGCCATGATTTGAGAATTTTCTCCTCATTGTGTCACACTGTGTCAGGGAGGGCAAGGGGATATGGTGTGGAAAGTGTGACAAACTTTCTTACTGACTTTTACATGATTGTTCATTGTACTATCCTGGGATGCTGCAACCTCTTGTTTAGTTTTTAAACTTTTCAAGAAGGCAAGTTGATCCATAATTGTTACTAAGTGAATGTCTTTGTGGAGGAACAAAATTCTGGGGCTTCCTATTAATCTGTCTTGTTAACATTATCCTTCAAAAAATAAACTTTAATTCAAAAATTGTTAGAGACCATGATAGACATTATTTGACAAGAGTGACTACACAAAAGAATATATAATTTTCAGGAACATCAATGTATCAAATACCAGAATTCAAGGATATGTAAGGCAGATATTGACATGATTGAATGAGTTTCAAACAGGTCTACAATAGTATTTGCAGACCTCATTAATTGACTTGCAATAATAGCTGGAAGAACTAGACAGATAAGTAAGAAAAGAGAGGACTTAAACTAGTATAAACCAATTTGATCTATTAGGAATATATTGAAAACTCTATCACCACCAGCAGAAAACACTTTTTCATATGTACATACAGAACATTCTTCAGGATTAAACATATATTAGGTCACAAATAAAGTCTTAATAAATTAGATATAATTGAAATAATACAAGTATATTTTATGATTTCAATGAAATCACTATAGAAACCAACAACAGAATGAAATTGAAAAACTAATGAGTTTATTGAAACTAAAAATATATTATTAAATATACAGTAGATGATCAACCCACAAGGGTAAGAGGAAAGAAAACCTAAAGCTAAAAGAAAGAAAGAATAATGGTAAGAATGTAAATAATTAAAATATTTAATTAATAATAGAAGAAATCAACAAATGCAAAGGTAGTTCCCTGTGTTTAAGATTTATTTATCATTTATTTATTTAAAGTACACAGTGATAGAGGAAAAATGAGAGAGATACAGACAGAAATCTTCCCTCTGCTGATTTACTCACCTGATAGCTGCAACAGCCATGTCTAGACCAGGCGAAATCCAGGACCCAGGAATTACATCTGGGTCTTCCACATGAGTGGTAGGTGTGGGGAGCAGCTCGGACTGGACTAAGTTACTGGAATTAAGACTTATTCTATGCATCTGCTCTCCCACAATATGGCGCTGGGAGAGAAGAAAACAGCTTTTACACAGCTGCCTCCAGTTCAACCAATAAACTGTAGGACTTGCTCCTGATTGGAGGAGAGCAGCGTACTCGGCGTGTGGGCAGCCGAGTTGGGATTGGCGGAGGAGGACTATAAAGGAGGAGAGAGACGGCATGCACCAGGAACATCTAAGGGGAACACCTGTGCAGCCCCCGAGAGAGCCGGCCGGCGGTGTGCCGCTCCCCTGCGGAAGTGGGGAATGTGGCCAGGGGGGACTGCCCTTCCACGGAGGTGGAAGGGACAGTAGCCAACCCGGGAAGAACCAGCAGCAAACCCGGGGAGGGCCGAGCAGACGAAAGAACAGCGCAGGGTCCTGTGTCGTTCCTCCACGAAGAGGGGGAGCGACAGTAGGGGTCTTAGAACTTGCACCATCTTCTGCTGCCTTCCGAGGCACATTAGCAGGAAGCTGGATTGGAAGTGAAGAAGCTGAGGCTTGAACTGGTGCTCATACTAGCTTCACAAGCAGCAGCTAAACCCTCTGTGCCATAACACCACCCACGCCCCCAAAGATGGTTCTTTAAAAATTTCAAAAAAAATTGATGCACAATTACAATAATTAACTAAGAACTAAAGAACAAAGGTGTAATCAAAATGCTTACATCAGAAATGAAAGAGGGGCAGTTACTATGATTTTTACATAATTAAAGAGTATTGTAAGAGAACACAGTAAAAATTCAATACACTGTGGAAACTAACCACATTCAATAATCTAAATAAAATGTACAAATTCTAGGAATTACACAATCTAACAAGGATGAACATGAAAAAAAATTGAATACAAATATAACTAGCCAGGAGACTTAATCAGATATCAAAAACCTTTCTTATTAAAAAAAAATCTTAGACAAGGTGGCATCTCTGGTGAATTCTATCCACATTTAATGAAGAATTAATGACAATTTTTCTCAAACTGTTCCAAAACATCAAAAAGAATGGAGTACTTCCAGCTCATTCTATGAGGACCACATTGCCTTGATGTAAACGAAAAAAAAAAAAAAAAAAAAAGGATGACACAGAGCAGTATTCCTTTTGGCATTTTGTTTCCAGGAAAGTACTACAATTATAAGATTTTAGACAAAGCATACAGTTAGCCTCTGAATTCTATTTTCTGTGCAGAATCTTATTAAGGGAATATTTGAAAATTTTAAGAAAAAAATCAAAAAAGTGGGGGCTGGCACTGTGGCTAGTGGACTAAGCTTCTGCCTGCAGCGCAGCATCCCATATAGGTACTGGTTCATGTCCGGGCTGCTCCTCTTCTGATCCAGCTCCCGGTTGGTGGCCTGGGAAAGAATTGGAACATGGCATAGGTGCTTGGGACCCTTTGCTTGTGTGGCAGACCTGTAAAAACTCCTGGTTTCTGGCTTCCAATTGGCCTGACTTCAGCTGTTGCAACCATTTGGTGAGTGAACCAGGGGATGGAGGACTTTTCTCTCAATATCTCCCTCTCTCTGTTTGTAGCTCTGCCTCTCAAATAAATAAAATCTTTTTAAAAAGAGAGACAAAGAAGGGCACTATGTAATTATAAAAGGGCTCATTTCAACTGAAAGATGTGACTATAATAAATGTATATGCACCCAATTACAGAGTAACTGCCTATGTAAAAGAGATGTTAATGGATTTAAAGGGAGACATAGACTCCAATAAAATAGCAATGGAGGACTTTAACACCCTATTTTTAGCAATGGACAGACCAACTAGACAGAAAAACAACAAAAAACAACAGAGTTAATCAACGCTGTGGACACAATAGACCTGATATCTACAGAAATCTTCATCCCCACAGTTGTAAAATTTCTCGATTTCTCATCAGTGCATGAAACTTTCTCTAGGATAGACCATATGCTAGGCCATAAAGCAAGTTTCAGCAAATTCAAAAAAATCAAAATCATACCATGCATCTTCTCTGACTACAATGTAATGAAGCAGTAAATCCCCAAATCAATAATCTCTAGAATATATTCAAATACATGAAGACTGAACAGCATGTTCTTGAATGAACAGTGGGCCATAGAATATTTCAAAATAGAAATAAAAAAATTCTGGAAACAGATGAAGATGACAATACAACATATCAAACTTAGGGGAACAACAAAAGCACTGTTAAGAGAAATGTTTATATCAATGGAGCCTACATGAAGAAATTGGAAATATACTGAATAAATGAGTTATCAATTTATCTCAAGGACCTAGGAAAACAAGAAATCATACAGAAAATTAGTAGGAGGAAAGAAATGGAGAATAAATAAACAAAATTGAAATAAAAAATACAAAAGATCAGTGAAAAGTGATCCCTGTTAGGAATTTGGAAAACATTATGCTGAGTGAAATAAGCCAATCCCAAAGGGACAAATACCACTTGCTCTTCTTGATAGGTGACAACTAACTGAGCACCAAAAAGGAAACCTGTTAAAGTGAAATGAACAATATGAGAAATGGTGATTTGATCAGCCCTCACCCTGACTGTTGATGAGCAACTTAATATGTTATCCCTCTTAGTATTTTTTTTTGTTCTACTTAATACTTTTGGTTGAATACTGTAATCAATACACAGTTATTCTTAAGTGCTGAAACTTAACTGAAAAGTGATCACTGTTAAATATAAGAGTGGGAATAAGAGAGGGAAGAGATGTGCAATTTGGGACATGCCCAAGCTGACTTACCTCAAACGGTAGAGTTAGAAACATACCAGGGGATTCGAATTCAATCCCATCGAGGTGGCATGTACCAATGCCATCTCACTAGTCCCAGTGATCAATTTCTGTTCACAATTGATAATAATGATAGGACTAAAAACCAAAGGGATCACATAAACAAGAGTAGTGTCTGAAAATACTAACTGATAGAATAAAAAAGGGAGAGAACGATCCAACATGGGAAGTGAGATACACAGCAGACCCATAGAATGGCAAATGTCCCAAACAGCACTCTGGCCTCAGAATCAGCCCTTAAGGCATGCAGATCCAGCTGAAAAGCCCATGAGAGTATTTCAGGCATGGAAAGCCAAGACACTCTGGGAGAAAAAAAACCTAAATGAAAGATCTCCACGAGTGAGATCCCAGTGGAAAGAACGGGTCATCAAAGAAGGAGGTACCTTTCTCTGAAGGGAGGAGAGAACCTCCACTTTGACTATGACCTTGTCTAAATAAGATAAGAGTCGGAGAACTCATGGGGCTTCCATAGCCTTGTCAGCTCATGACAAGAGCCTAGGGTGATTACTGAGGCCATAAACAAGAGTGTCAATTTGTTAAGTCAACAACAGGAGTCACTGTGCACTTACTCCTCACGTAGGATCTTTGTCCTTAGTATGCTGTACATTGAGATTTAATGCTATAACTAGTACTCAAACAGTATTTTTCACTTTATGTTTCTATGTGGGAGCAAACTGTTGAAATCTTTACTTAATGTATGCTAAACTGATCTTCTGTATATAAAGAGAATCGAAAATGAATCTTGATGTGAATGGAAGGGGAGAGGGAGTGGGAAAGAGGAGGGTTGCAGGTGGGAGGGACATTATGGGTGGAAGCCATTGTAATCCATAAGCTGTACTTTGGAAATTTATATTCATTAAATAAAAGTTAAAAAAAAAAAACAAAAGATCAGTGAAATGAAGGGTTAGTGTTTTGAAAAGTTAAATTGATACACCAATGGCCCAACTAACCAAAACTAAGAGGGAGAAAACCAAATTCAATAAATTCAGAGAAGATAAAGTTCTGTTGCAGCAGATACCATAGAAATAAAGAGAATCATCAGGAATTACTGAAAAGAGCTATATGCCAACAAATTGGGAAACCTAGAAGAAACGGATAGATTTCTGTAAACATATAATCTATCAAAATTGATTCATGAAAGCATACAAAAACTAAACAGACCAATAACCAAGACAGAAATTGAATCAAAAAAACCCTTCCAACAAAGAAAAGGCAAGGACTGAATGGCTTCACTGCTGAATTCTACCACACTTTTAAAGAAAAACTGATTTCAATTGTTCTCAACCTATTCAAAAGAATTGAAAGTGATGAATCCTCCGAAACTAGTTCTATGAAGCCAGCATCATCCTAAACCCTAAATCAGAAAAAGATACAATAGAGGAAGAGAACTACAGACCAATATGCTTGATTAACAAAGATGAAAAAATCTTCAACAAAAGACTGGCTAATTGAATTCATCCAGATCAAGTGGGATTTATCCCTGTTTTGCAGGGATTGTTCAACATTTGCAAATCAATCAATGTGATACATCACATTAAAAACTGAAGAATAAAAATCATACGATTATCTCAATAGATGCAGGGAAAGCATTTGCTAAAATACAAAAACCTTTCATTATGAAAACCTTAGGAAATTGGGTATAGAAGGAACATTCCTCAAGACAATCAAGGCAGTTTATGCCAAACCCACAACTGGTGTCTTATTGAATGAGGAAAATTTGGAGGCATTCCCACTAAGATCCCGAACCAGTCAAGGATGCCCACTCCTAACGTTGCTATTCAAAGTAGCCCTGAAAGTTTTAGCCAGAGCCATTAGTCAAGAAAAAAAAAATCAAAGGGATACAAATTGGAAAGGAGGAAGTCCAACTAACCATATTTGCAGATGACATGATTCTATATATAGGGGATCCAAAAGTCTCCACTGAGAGACTATTGGAACTCATAGAAGAGTTTGATAAAATAGCAGGATATAAAAACAACTCACCAAAATCAACAGGCTTTGTATACTCAGACAATGCCACAGCTGTTCTCAAACAGTACTTTATACATTGTGTGAATGAGTGAGTGCAAACTTGAAATCTTTACTTAGTATACAGTTGATCTTCTGTATATAAAGTTACTTAAAAATCCTAATGAAGAATGGGATGGGGAAGGGAGTAGGAGGGGGGACAGGAGTGGGAGTGGGAGGGTGGATATGGAGGGAAAATCCACTATATTCCTAAAGTTGTACCTCTGAAATTTGTATTCATTAAATAAAAGCTTTAAAAAAAGAAATTAATAGGAATGAAGGAGAGTAAAAAGACATTTATATTGCAGTTTACTGCATCTAAATGTAAATGTTTGGACAAGCTACAACTATTACCTACTGTTTTTCATGCATTTTGGAAGGAGATGGCAAGAAATGCTTTGTTCACATAAAGGGTGACATTTGAGATATAGTTTGCAGACCATTGCATTATGCCCTGGAATGTTTCCAACTGTTTTTCAAGAAAACATGTGCAGTGATGCATTATATATGTGCTGATGAATCTATAAAGTTATAGCAGCCAGTGATGTTGTAGACACTATGGCTTCTGTAAGTTCGCTTTGGGATGTGTGCACAGTGATGAAATGGCCTGAAGATATATATTTGAGAATGTATCCGTGTCATTAACTGATGAAACTATGTTGTAATTCATTTTGTGCTACTATGGAGTTTGAAGTTATATTGTTCTTTATTTTTATGTCATGAATCTATCCAAGTTCTTTGGTCGTATCATGTCTTTGACAAGTGATGAGGAAGTTAGCACACTGAATTAACAATTCATTGTAGGTGAAAAATGCTCCTTTTCTTATTTCAATCTCCAAAATTTAAGCCATTTCTCTTCAAATAACATCAAGTTACAAAATTCAATAGTTGCAGAACAAATTGTCATTACTTAATCAATGCCAATTAACAGTTGTGTGACTCCTTACTTTTTCATAAAACTAGTTCAGTATGATAAAGTGTAATCAAGGTAAGTTCACAAATATTTATGACACTCCCAGTATATACTAAATCATTTGCCACATGTTTTCCATTGATAGCAAATAGGGAGGAAATTTTACAATATTTTCATGATCAAGTTGAGCAGTGGATCTGTGAGTCAGCTGCCTTTTTCTATCAATACTTATCCTCCAACAGTCATATTTTTTCAAAAATATTCTAAATTTTGGTGTCTATTCCCTTTCCTTTCAATTTTTAGGACATTTGTACTTATAGCTTCTCTGTTGTGTTGGACAACCCAATAAAACCTATTTAACACAAACTTCTTTGACTTCCATGGAATGATCAGTCTTTATTGTGGAGTGAATTAATTTCAGTAATGAATACACATCCAAGATCTTTGCAGGCAGTTAGCAGCGTCCTTTAACTGAGAGCCTTGGTTGATTCCTTTGGAAGCAGTGGACTACTCTGATAAGCAAGTCCTGTGATTTTAGTACATTTCTCATTTGAGGAAAAAAAAAAAAAAAACATGTGAGAGGCATAGGGTGTGTTGCAAAAAAAAAAAAAAATTAGGCTATATTCCTTGGAGACCATGGACCATAAGAAGAGTACAGAGATATGGAGAAATCTTGGAGTATTATTTGCAAATGAACTGTTTTTGGCTTTTACCATTCTGGAAAAATCTTTAGAATGTTCTTTGCAAACAGAAGCTTTTTATTCTCTCTTCTTTTTGCATAGATTTTCCATAGAAGTTTGAGTTCTTTGGAATATTTCCTGAAGCAAATATTATAGGAACCTCCACTTAGAGTTAGTTTAATATTAATTTGAATACTGCAGATGGAAACTTATCACTATTAAATACGGTGATTTCTTATATTATTTAATAAAATTAAATTTGAACAAGTAAATCATGAGCAGAGATCTAAACTCTCACTAATATTAACAATGTGTGTGTTGGTTTTCAGAAATGGAGCCAAAGAATGTTCTTTATTAATTTTCCATCATGAAAAACTTTTAGATCAGTATAATTAAGAGATAATTTCTTATATAAATAAGTTCACAACAGCACCTGTATAATGTACAGAGTTACCTACTTTAACACATTTTTAGCAATTCTGGCTGGCACTACCAATCTTTCTTTGCTAAGGGCGGAATAAATACCATCAACATATATTCAGCACCTTGGAAGTAATGTTTCAAGTGAACCTAGAGGCTACAAAAATTAATTGGATCACAAGATGTTTGCAGAAAGGAAAAATGAAAATGTTATTTTTAAAAATCTGAAATTATTCTTGTTCAACTCAATCTGTTCCAAAATGGATACTGCTTGAGGGGAGTACAATAACTAGGATATTTCGTATAATGGAAGCCTAGGCTTAGCTACTTAATCATGTGAAATATGATGGTGTTATTGTATTCTGAATAGAAAACAACTGAAAGCCTATATTCCATAAATGGAGTTCAATGCATGTTTATGAATAAAAATATTGCCCTTAGGGACCGGTGCTATGGTGTAGTGGATGAAATTGACTCCTCCAGTGCTGGTATCCCATGTAAGTGTCGGTTCAAGTCCCAGCTGCTCCACTTCCGATCCAGCTCTTTGCTATGTCCTGGGAAAGCAGTAGAAGATGGCCCAAGTCCTTGGGCCCCTGAACCCATGTGGGAGACCCAGAAGAAGCTCTTGGCTCCTAGCTTCAGATTGGCCCAGCTCCCAGCCATTTGGGGAGTGAACCGGTGGATGGAAGACTTTTCTCTCTCTTTGCCTCTCTCTAACTCTGCCTTTCAAATAAATAAGTAGAATCATCCCTAAAGCCCGTGATGGTGAAGTATAGAGAGTCAAAATATAGTGTAGTGAGAGTCAAGTAATTTCTTTAGTGTCTTACTCCTCCATTGTGGAGCTGTCATTCTTAGTATCTATTGTGTTAACTTACCAAATTGAGATATGAGAAATTCTTGCAGAAGCTACCTCTTGACCTTTGATGAAATCAGTTCTTTCAGGGATGGGTATTTAGTTTCATGGTTTAGACGCCACATGAGGTGCCCATATCCCATATGGAAATGACTGGGTGTGATTCTTGACTTCACTCTTGTCTCCGCTTCTGATTGCAGCTTTCTGCCGACTGGGTACCTTCCACACATTTGGGAGCCTCTAGATTGAGTTATAGTTGCCTGGGTTCACTGCTGCCCATCCTGGCATTAAGGGCATTTGGGGAGTTAACCACTGGACAAAAGCTCAATCAATCTCTCTCTCCCTCTTTTCCTTTCTCCTTCCCTCCCTCCCCACTCCCTTCTTTTCAAATAAAGTGAAAATAAATGATTTGTAGGAAATGAAAATTGGCACCTAGAGAGTTCTGTCTTTTTCTGCTGTAAAATATGAATATCCCAGGTCCTCTCAATCAGCACGCAGCCAGGCCCATAAAACCAAATTTCCTGTTCTCTGTTTTTGTAACCCTATTTCCTAAATTGTCAATATATAACCATAGAAGTAAACGCTGAAGTTTGGTCTATACATGTATGGAATTTTCTGTCACAACAAACCATAATGTTTCACAAAGTTAATCCTAATGCACATATTTAATGATATGCATAATTATTGTTGAACTGCATGACAATTATGCATAAATAATAACTTCAACTAAATGACTATAATTAACACTTTTATAAATCCAAATCACAATTTTACTTTTTCTTCTCCAGTTGCTTGTTTGTAAGTATTTATAATCTGTGTCAACACTGAAAGTTTTCAGATATCATACATTTTTGTCATTCTTATTAAACACCCACATCCACATATGGATATAAACAGATACACAGCCTCAAAGCTCAAGTTCACATGCTTATATTTTCCCAACAACTGCTGAGTATTTACCATGATTCTACCTTATGTATATGCCTCAGGATAGAATTTCTTTCTGCATGTAATTTGCACTTGTTCCATACCTTTTAGAAGGGTATATCATTCCTTTTCTAATTCAACAAATCAGAGATTCTAAAAATGATTAATGTCCCAAATTTCTTTAACTGGAGACAAACCTTGTATTTTAGAATTCTTATCTTGGAGAGAAGAGATGGAAACTTATATTAGGACTTTCTCAGTTCCACCGAAAGCATCTGTGGTATATACTTTCAAGATTTTAACAATTTGGTAAATTATGATAATGGGGTCATCTATTATATTTTTGTTATCTGTGGAATCACCATAACATCCAAGTATCTGTGACTATAATTCCCTGTAGGTAAGTCATAACTAAAAATTGCCTCTAAGAGATTTTGGGAGTCAACACAGATTATCTGCCCTAATCCTAGAATATGTTAAGAAGTAAAAATGATAGGCATGCACATTAGTTTTCCAAGGCTCCTGTAACAAATTACCACAAATTTGGCGGCTTAAAATAATAGAAATTATGTTCATTCATAGCTCTGCAGGACAGATGTATAAAATGAAGATGTTGTAAGCTCTCTGTCTGATTATTTTAAGGAATGATTCTATCTAGCACCTTCCTAGTTTCCGCTGATGTCCAGAAATTCTTAGCATTCCTTCATTTGTAACTGCATCATTCCTATCATTGCTTCCGTTGTGGCCTTCTTCCCTGAATGTCTGTCTGTCCTCTCTTTTTTTTATAAGGATACAGTTATATTCAGTTTAGCTATCACCTTATCAGTAGGGCCTCATTTGACTTAACTGATTACATCTGTAAAAGCCATATTCTTTATTATGCTCACATTGTGAGATTTTAGGTTAATATGAATTTTGAGAGGATGCTGATGCTAATTTTGTCAGCTTGACTGCTCTGCCAGATATTTCACAAAATATTATTATGAATATTTCTGTGAATGTTTTTGATAGAATTAGCACTGAGATTTATGGACTTTGGGTAAAACAGATTTCTCTCCAAAATGTATAGAGAACGGGGTTTCATCCAATCAAAAGAAGAGTGACCTCACTAATTTTAAACACATAATGTTAACTCCTCTCCAGGTCTCTAACCCACTGGCTTTCCCTGCAGACATTGGACTTCCACTTTGCTATGATTTGGATATAGTTTATCTCCCAAAGGTTCATGTGTTAGAAGGTTGGTCCTCAGTGTGGTGATGTTGAGACATGGTGGGACCTTTTAGAAGTGAAGTCTAGTGGGCATTGGTTAGATTATTGGGAGCAATATCATATTGAGCAATAGGGTAACTATAAGATGATGTTACTGTACTGTATATTTCTCTCTTAAAAATGAAAAAAAATAGGAATTCGGTTGCTTTCAATATAAAGAAATGTTAAATGCTTAAAAATAGAAATATATTTACCCTGATTGCACATTGCATAATATGTACTGTCGCTCCCCCTCTTCGTGGAGGAACGACACAAGACCCTGCCTAGGCTTCATATCCGAGTCACGGCACCATTATGTCGCTCCTCGTCTTCGTGGAGGAACGACACAGGACCCTGCGCTGTTCTTTCGTCTGCTCGGCCCTCCCCGGGTTTGCTGCTGGTTCTTCCCGGGTTGGCTACCGACCCTTCCACCTCCGTGGAAGGGCGGTTCCCCCTAGCCACTTTCCCCACTTCCGCGGGGGAGCGGCACACCGCCGGCCAGCTCTCTCGGGGGCTGCACAGGTGTTCCCTCAGATAGATGTTCCTGGTGCATGTTGTCTCTCTCCTCCTTTATAGTCCTCCTCCACCAATCCCAAATCTGCTACCCACACGCCGAGTACGCTGCTCTCCTCCAATCAGGAGTAAGTCCTACAGTTTATTGGTTGAACTGGAGGCAGCTGTGTAGAAGCTGTTTCTCCCTTCTCAGCGCCATATTGTGGGAGAGCAGATGCATAGAATAAGTCTTAATTCCAGTAACTTAGTCTAGTCCGAGTTGCTCCCCACAATGTACATGTAATGAAACATCACACAGTACCCAATAAATATGTATAATTTTTATGTCAACATTTCTAAAAATAGAATTTGAAAGAAAAAAAGATTAAGGTAGTTCTCATGGGACCCTGATTTAGTTCCTGTGAGAGGGGTTTTTATAATAAATGAACTTGAACTTGGCCTTTTTTAAAAAAAAAAAGATTTGCAGTAGAATTTATTTTAAGCCTCTTGTTAGCAAAAAGAAAACTAAAGTCAGTTCCACCCTGAATATATCATAAACATTCTTTTGGGAATGGCCAGAATCAACATTGTGTTCCTGAGGAGCTGAGCTTGTTTTGTGACCCATCTACAGGACTTGCATCTGGGTTGGCCACTAATGTAGCTAGTTATCATTGTCAAAAAGGAATGAACTATTGATTTTAACATAATTTTTTATTCAGAAAATATGAAAAGGGAGTGTGATGAAATTAGATTTCTTTGTAATATTTATTTGCATCATTTTTTCCTAGGAATCTTTTATTTAACATATAGAATCTTCATGCACTTCATATATACAAATTTAGGAACATAGTGATTCTTCCCATGCTACCCTCCCTCTTGCCTGTGTTCCTACTCTCCATCCTCCTACCTCTCCTATTCCCATCCTTGTTTTTTACGAAGATCTATTTTCAGTTAACTTTATACTCATAAGATTAATCCTACACTTAGTTAAGAATTCAGCAAATAGTATAAAAAAAACAAAATCATTGCACTTCAAAGTGTCAATATTTCTTGGATTACTATCTTGCCATGTGATGTTTCCTTGCATGAGGTCCTGCATGATGCCTTCCACCGTAATGTGATACAGTCAAAGGGATCCTCTGACAGGGCCAGCATGTTTGGACTTTTAGCCTCTAAAACTTGAAGATAAATAAACCTCTTTTCTTTATAATTCATCTGGCCTTAGGTATTTTGGGATAACCATGGAATACAGACTAATACACGCTTCTATAATCAGGTGAACCAAATCCTTAAATCTGTATTTTAAGAGCATCTTAAATTTTGAAGATAATCTGCTGTTTCTTTTGCTGGTTTTGTTTCCCTGAAGAACCCTGACTAATACATAGGTTGCTGCTTAGAAGTGGGTTTCTGCTGTAACAAATTTCTAAAAATGTGGAAGGAACCAAAGTAATAGATAGAAGCTAGAAGATATTTTTGAGGTTCATATTCGAAAATACCTGAGTCAATTTGAAGAGACTGTTGGGAAAAATGTGAATGTGAATGTGAATGAATGGTGATTCTCACAAGACCTAAGGCAGAAACAAGGGGGAAACTGGGGGAAACTGGCAGAAACTGGGGGAAAGGTGCTCTTTGTTATACTTGTAATGTAGCAAATAACTTGACTGAATTGTCCTTTAATATTTGTGGAAATTAGAAATTGTAAATGACAAGGTTGAATATTTAGCTAACAATATTTTTAAACAAATTGTTGAAAATTAGGGGTTATATCTACAGAAATACTGCTGCCTTGGTATGAATGGGACAAGAGATGGAGCAAAATGAAGAAAGGCTGAGGGACTTAAGGGATTCTACAGGATGGGACATTAAAGCTATGCAATTGCAAGTATATAGTATCCTTCAAGAAAAGGAGAGAGCCCACAGGTGTTGCAGAGGTTAACAGGGCTGCCACTCCTACCAGAGGCACAAAGGGCATAGACTGATGGATCAAGACTGTCTCCACCTCAGTTTTAAAGGGCAGACCCGCCTCCTCTCTTTCATCAAACTTACTCCCTCCCACTCCAGTGCTTTAGTGATAGGGCAACTCAAGACCTCAGAGTGTAACCTTACCAACCCAGTGTACCTGGAAGGTGGACCTGTCACATCTATTACAGAACTAGCAAAACAAGGAATTTAAGAGTCTTGGCTAAGTAAATACCATATAGTAAATACAGTAATTTGGCTAATGTGCCTGAGAAAGCAGCATAAAATGGCCCTTGTGCTTGGGCCCTTGCACCCATGTGGGAAACCTGGAAGAAGTTCCTGGCTCCTGGCTTCCACCTGTCCCAGATCTGGCTATTGCTGCCATTTGGGGGGTGAACCAGTAGATGGAAGATCTCTCTCTCTCTCTCTCTCTCTCTCCACCACCTGTAACTTTGCCTTTTAAAAAACAGAATTCAGGAAATTGATACAGCTTTTAGGAAAAAATAATCAAGATGGCACATTATTAGTAATTAGATGCCATTCTGTGAAATAGACATCTCATATATGCAAAGATTCAAGTAAAAATGCAGATATTTTTCATATAAATACATAGTTGACTGCAATTTTACATTTTTATCTGTATATCTGACACTGTATACAAATAATCATGTGGTCTAGATTTCAAGCCTTTATTTTGGGACTGGTTGGACTTAGAATTCTAGGTCCTGATTATTTTTGGCTTAGTTCTATACAGCATACTCATGATCTGAGTTAAATTGGCCCACTAAATGATGTTATGAACCTTCTGATACACAATGTAAACTACTATAGGATTAATAAAAAAGCAAGGATAATTTTATATCCACAAGCAACACTTAATTGAAACAATAATCATAAAACTCCTCAGCCAATTCTGTCTTGTAAATTTGAATAGTTATATAAAAAATGAAATTCTGTTTAGTAAATGTCAAATAAAAATGTAAAATAGAGGACAGACACAAAAACAAAGGGCAAATGCAAAGTCAGGTGGTTTTTTTTTTCATTTGCAAGAAGATAGGCTTTTTTAAAAGAGAAAATGAAAATGCTCTGAACTGTTCATCCCATGCTGAGAGGAGAGATAAGCAGTAACTCTGATTCTCACTCAAATATACCATTTGCTTGGTTGGCTGTGGTTTCCCCTGGAGCTTGAATATATTCATTAGACTTTCAGTGAAAACTAAGGCTGCAGAAAATGATGAACTACTTAATGTTAAGCAATCTTTTTCCTTCTTCAATGAACAGACACCTTAATTTCATTGAAATTGAGAGCATTTTCTTGTGGGATCCAAATAGCACATAACCTGCAGGAGTAGTCAACTGTGTGACTAGAAACAACTGAAAAAAAAAAGTGGTGGAAAGGTTAGTGTAAACTTTATGCCAAGATACCAGTCAAAATCAGTTGTTCCTCCTTCTTATTCCTCATCACATTTTGGTTTGCAAACTGTTTCTCCCTAATTTTCTTTTACATTTTGCTATCAGGGTTTCTTAGGTATGTGAATTAAAAAATCAATTAGGCATCACTCACTGTAGTGATCTCAAGTGTTTTTGTTTTTGTTTTTAGTGGTAGGCATGCTAGAAAATTTCTAATGAAAAGAAATAATGAAGAAAGTACAACTTAAAGACCAGATCAGCATCTCAGTAAAGAACTGAACGCCCAATTCGCATTCAGTCTAGAATTTTTATGGATGGTGGGTGTGGGCCTCCTTGCTCCTTCTCCTATACCCTTTCTGGAATATTGGTGGATTTGAGTCTTCTTGATCCTCCCCCTACACCCTTTCTGATGAGTAAAGTTCATGTATTTTATATATACAGATTTAGGAGCGTAGTGATAATTCCCACCCCATCTCCCTCCTCTTTACATTCTTATTTTCTTTTAATTTTTACAATGAGCTACTTTGTTTATTTTATACTCATAAGAGTAACCCTACACTATGTAAACAAAAATTCAACAAATAGAAGAAAACACTGTTTCTCAATAGTAGAGATAAGATCTGTAAACAATCATCAAATCTAAAAATGTCAAGTTCACTCCTATACTTTACATTTTTGATACTCTGTTAGTTACCACACATTAGGTAAAACATATGGTATTTGTCTTATGGGGACTAGTTTATTTCACTATTTATAATGGTTTTCAGTTGCATCCATTTTGTTGCAAAATATAGGATTTCATCCTTTTTTCCACTGAGTAGTATTCCATAGCGTATATACCCCACATTTGCTTTATAGAGTTATTGGATGATGGACATTTGAGTTGATTCCATATCTATTATTGCGAATTGAGCTGCAATGAACATAGGAATACAGGTAACTCTTTCATATGCTGATTTCATTTTCCTTGGGTAAATTCCTAGGAGTGAGATTGCTGGGTCATATGGTAGATCTATTTTCAGATTTCTGATCTCCATACTGTCTTCCACAATGGCTATTTTTGTTGTTTAAGTTTGCTTTAGCTATTCAGGGTCTCTTGTGTTTTTGTGTGAATTCATAGAATTTTAGCATAATTTGTTCTAGATCTGAGTAGAATGTCATGGGTATTTTGATTGGGATCACATTAAATCTATAAATATGTACTATAGACATTTTGATGATAAGAATTGTTCCAAGCCATGAACATGAGAAATTTTTCCTTTTTTTGTTTTTGGTGTTTTATTTCTTTTTTTTTTAACTTTTATTTAATGAATATAAATTTCCAAAGTACAGCTTATGGATTACAATGGCTTCCCCCAAATAACGTCCCTCCAACCCGCAACCCTCCCTTTTCCCACTCCCTCTCCCCTTCCATTCACATCAAGATTCATTTTTGATTCTCTTTATATACAGAAGATCAGTTTAGCATACATTAAGTAAAGATTTCAACAGTTTGCTCCCACACAGAAACATAAAGTGAAAAATACTGTTTGAGTACTAGTTATAGCATTAAATCTCAATGTACAGCACACTAAGGACAAAGATCCTACATAAGGAGTAAGTGCACAGTGACTCCTGTTGTTGACTTAACAAATTGACACTCTTGTTTATGGCCTCAGTAATCACCCTAGGCTCTTGTCATGAGCTGCCAAGGCTATGGAAGCCCCCTGAGTTCACTGATTCTGATCATATTTAGACAAGGCCATGGTCAAAGTGGAAGTTCTTTCTTTAATGTTTTATAATTTTCTAAACTGTCTCTCCCCATACTATCAGTGTGCTCCCTTCCTATTCCGCCATCTTGCCTCCTCCATATAATTTTCATCATAGAGATCTTTGACATTCTTGGTTAAATTTGTTGCAAGGTATTTACTTTTTTTGTAGTTATTGTGAATGGGACTGATCTTACAAGTTCTTTGTCATGGCATTGTATGTGTATGCAAAGGCTTTTGATTTTTGTGTGTTAATTTTATTTCCTGCAACTTTACCAAACTCTCTTAAGGGTCACTCACCATAGTCTCTTAGTGGATTCTTTTGGTCCCCCTATGTATAGAATCATGTCATCTGCAAATAGGGATCATTTTATTACCTCCTTTTCAATATGTATCTCTTTGATTTCTTTTTCTTGTCTAATGGCTCTTGCTGAAACTTCCAGGACTATTTTGAATCGCAGTGGTGAAAATGGGCATCCTTGTCGGGTTCCAGATATTGGTGGAAATGCTTCCACCTTTTCTGCATTCAAATTGATGGTGGCTGTAAACCAGATTTTCTTTCCATTAGTCCATTACTAGTGCCAGAACTTCTGCTATGATAAATTTTTTAGTAATTATTTGATATGTGAAACACAAGCACCCCTGTGTATAATAACTTTACTCACTAGTAACATCTTTGCAGTTGCACAGTTGGATGAAAATAGTTTCTTCAGAAATTGTTCACTGGAGTAAATTCAGACATTAGTGTAATGCTGAAAAATATTAATCCTGGATATAATTATTTGGGCTAAATCATAAAAAGGAATAAATTATTAAAGCATTTGGATATTCACACTTGTCCTTTTAGAAATATTTTACTTTGTTATTCCCTTCCTTACCATGTATTAGTTACTCAAAATGTTTCTACTGGCCTTTACATGCCTAATCCATGTCTACTCAAGTAAATTGACTAATACATTGTAGGTACTCAAGAATGTTTTCTTGTGGCTTCTCCTGAACGTGAATGAATCTCATTTGGCAAGCAGTAAATATTTAACCATGAATCTTAAGATTCCAATAGCAAACAACTATAGATAACTACTGCATAATTTTCCTGAGAAGTAACCTAAATCTCATTGCTGATTGTGTCTCGATTAGTTCTTATTCCTCAGATTTTTATGATGTGCATTAATTGTGAAGATTGTACAAATTATAAATACTATTAAATACTTTGAGAAATTTTAACTCTAGTGAGGTAAATAGATTGCATTTGAGGATATCATTTTTTTAAAAAGATTTTATTTATTTAGAGTTACAGACAGAGAGAGGGAGAAAGAGAGAAAGGTCTTCCATCCTCACATTCACTCTCCAAATGGCCACAATGGCCAGAGCTGGACCAATGCAGAGCCAGGAGCTTCTTCCGAGTCTCCCATGTGGGCCATCTTCTGCTGCTTTTCCAGGCTGTAGCAGACAGACCGGATCTGAAGAGGAGCAATCAGGACATGAACCAGATCCATATGGGATGCTGGTACCACAGGTGGAGGATTAACCTACAGTGCTACAACGCTGGCCCTAAGGATACCAAATTTTAATAAGCTGGAAAGATTACAGAAGGTGTTTATAAGTGTGATTGTGTGACTTATTTAATCTTTTTAGTCTACCAAGATTAAATATAACAATTATTGCTTTAATTTTCATTAGTATTTTTTTTAAATTTATTTGACAGGTAGAGTTATAGACAGTGAGAGACAGAGAGAAAGTTTTTCCTTCCATTGGATCACTCCTCAAATGTCTGCCACAGCCGGCACTGTGCCGATCCGAAGTCAGGAGCCAGGTGCTTCTTCCTGGTCTCCCATGCAAGTGCAGGGGCCCAAGCACTTGGTCCATCCTCAGCTGCGCTCCCAGGCCACAGCAGAGAGCTGGCCTGGAAGAGGAGCAATCAGGACTAGAACCCAGCGCCCATATGGGATGCCAGCTCCACAAGTGGAGGATCAACCAAGTGATCCACGGCACTGGCCCTCATTAGTATTTTCTAATAAAGCTCTACTTAAAACGAAATGAAAATAAATGCATTATTTTAGAATGTGAAAATATTGGCCGGCACGGTGGCTTACTTGCTAATCCTCCGCCTGCGGCGCCAGCACCCCAGGTTCTAGACCCGGTTGGGGCACTGGAATCTGTACCGGTTGCTCCTCCTCCAGTGCAGCTCTCTGCTGTGGACCGGGAGGGCAGTGGAGGATGGCCCAAGTGCTTGGGCCCTGCACCTTGCTGCTGGCCTCGGATCGGCGCAGTGCACCAGCCGTAGTGGCATTTGCAGGGTAAACCAATGGAAGGAAGACCTTTCTCTGTCTCTCTCTCTCACTAACTCTGCCTGTCAAAAAAAAAAAAAAAAAAAAAAAAAAAAAAGAATGTGAAAATCTCTTTTAAAAATTCACAAGTAAAAAATGAAAGAACTGAGGCAAGAAACTCTCAAAGTCTCAATATACCAGTGAGATTTGAAAAATTACTCCTATTTGGACCCTAGCTCCAATGCCTCCAGTTTGAAGATTTAAACAGTTTAAATTTCATTTCTAATAACTGATCATGTATCCTTTTCACTTTTGTCATTCTGGCAAATAGGTAAGATTTGATACTCTTCTTCATACATAGCTTCTTTTTGAGCTGATTATTGACAAATCTGGGTATTCCCCAAGGAAAGATGTCAGTAAATATCTGTGTTTGAAAAGAAAAGCTATGGGAGTATAAGGGAAAGTGAAATTGAAATTTCAGAGTCCTGTAATCTCATGACTAGAGCTCATAGTTACTTTGAAGGAATGTACATTGTTGGCTTGTTTCCTTGTGATGTGTTTTTCTACAAAATTAAAATTAATTGATGGTTTCAGCTCACTGGGTTCTGCTTAAATTTTTTCTTAAGTTTTCCAGGTTATACCATAATTTACATTTGATAAAATAAATGAGTATACATTTGACTTTTTGGAATGCCTGACAATATGAATAATATATGAAAAGAAAGGGGCTTTGTCATAAATATTGTTAATAATACTTAGGTTATGCTGCAAAACCAACTGAATTGTTATAGTGTTGGTGGTAAATAGTCGCACTTAATTGAGTATCTCTAGGGTCCAAGAAGAGGTGGTAGAGTAAGGAGAGTTCAAATGTGCATATAAATCCAGTAAAATAATACTGGATAAAACTAATTAATAATGTTAATTAACAACAGAATGAAGCCCAACTCTTTTTTAAAAAATTAATAGCTAAATCCACAGTCTCACATAATTTGATTCCAATTAAAATTTCTTTGAGTGGATTTTTGACCTGTGCATTTACCTGCAGGGAATATTTCCAGTTTTAGCTAATCAACTGAACTCAGATCTTTTCAGCACATTTTAATTGCTCTGAGATGAGTAAAAAATATTATCAAAAAGTGGAACTAATGCTTTTCAAACTGACTTCTCTAAATGCCCAGATATCTGTCCTTTAAATCACATATTTAGAAAATACTTATGTGTGAAAAACTGAAATATTCTCAATTTATAATTTCCAAGAATTTTTATGTGATTTCTTTTTGTTTGTTTCCTCAAAGTACGCAGACATTATTGACTTCTTATTAGGTAGTTGAGAACCTTTAAAACTGTAAATAGGCCTTTATACTTCATTTAAAAGATATCTTTCAATATTAGATACCTGGATGTATTAAGCAAATTAAAAATGAGAAATGAATTAGTATATACCCAACAGTCATGCAAACCTACTGTGTGTCATTATACCAAGAATTACATACTTCATGCAATTCACCAAATTGTGTTATGGGTCATTTCTAGAGTTGTGCTGATACCGAAAGTTCTTTCATGTGGGGACAATACAATTAGTATATGAACTCAAATTTAACATCACAGCTCTTAAGTAATGTATAGTAAAATCAAGGAATATAGCCCTATGTTTATACCTGAGACATTATTTCTGATGAATTGGCATTTTATGAATTAACATCAGTCCTAGAAATATTAGAACAAATTTGGAGAAAAGTAATAAAAATTATTGAATGCTAATGAGTTTTACATATGTAAAAGATTAAAAGACCAAATATATTTCATTTGGCCAAATGATATCTTAGGGAGGTATGATGTGGCAGACATGAATTGAGTTTTGTGCTGCTGCTCTTCACCTGGACTAGCCCCAGACATCTGGCGAGTGAATCAGCAGATGGATGAGACTGATCTCTATCTCTCCCAAATAAATGAAATAAATAAATTAAAATTAGAGAGGCGTGAAATTTATATGGGATTCCAATTCAATCCCATCAAGGTGGCATGTACCAATGCCATCTCATTAGTCAAAGTGATCAGTTTCAGTTCATAATTGATCATATTGATAGGATTAAGTGTCAAAGGGATCACATAAACAAAACTAGTGTCTGCTAATACTAACTAATAAAATTGAAAAGGAGAGGATGATCCAACATGGGAAGTGGGATACACAATAGACTCATAGAATGGCAGATGTCCTAAACAGCACCCTGGCCTCAGAATCAGCCCTTAAGGCATTCGGATCTGGCTGAAGAGCCCATGAGAGTATTTCAGGCATGGAAAGCCAAGACACTCTGGCAAAAAAAAAAAAAAAAATGACCTAAAAGAAAGATTTCTGTGAGTGAGATCCCAGTGGAAAGAAGGGTCCATCAAAGAAGGAGGTACCTTTCTCTGAAGGGAGGAGAGAACTTCCACTTTTACTATGACCTTGGTGAACTCCAGAGGCTTCCATAGCCTTGGTAACTCATGACAAGAGCCTAGGGTGATTAATGATGTCATAAACAACAGTGTCAATTGTTAAGTCAACAATAGGAGTCACTGTGCACCTAATCCCCATGTAGTATCTCTGTCCTTATTGTGTTGTACTATGCGAATTAACGGTAAAACTACTACTCAAACAATAATTTATACTTTGTGTATCTGTGTGGGTGCAAACTGTTGAAATCTTTACTTAGTATATACTACATTGATCTTCTGTATATAAAGATAATTGAAAATGAATGATGAAGAATGGGATAGGAGAGGGAGTGGTAGATAGGATGGTTGCAGGTGGGAGAGAGGTTATGGGGGGAAAAGCCACTATAATCTAAAAATACTTTGGAAATTTATATTTATTAAATAATAGTTGAAAAATAAATAAGTAAATAAATAAATATGCAAATGTCCCTTGGCAGAAAAAAATGTTCTACACATCTGAATTTCTGGCATTCACTGAAATATTTTTAAAGATAAGAAGGCAAGTAACTAAGGCCAAATATTTCAAAAGGCCTTCTGAATTCTCCTTTACTTGGAATAAATCTCTTTTCTCTCTTCCCTTTTCTACCATTTCTGTTCCACTAAACACATATATAAGGGTACTCTAAATATTAGTGGAAAAATGAAAATAAAATATAAGTCCATTTTGGGGCAAAAATTTTTTGAAATTCATACAGTTTTTTCACTATACAAAATTTTTCCATGAACTTTTTTGAAGACCCTTCACAATGTTCACTATCTTGTGTTTTAGATATAGTAGTCACCTGGTAGATGTTGAATGAATGTGAATGGATTTTAGATTAATATTTAATTTTATTTGATTTTTCTTAAAGTAATAAAAAATAGGATTTATTGAAATGGACTTACCTTCAATCACTCTGATTTTCTCCTGGATCTAATAGAGGGCCTACTTTTCCCCTGAAGTTGGCCTAGTAGACACAAATTCTCTTTATTAGAAATAGATTTTTTTGGCCATCATTTAAAGTTTATTTCTAGCAGGGAGGTTGACCCACTCTACTTCTTCGTGATTCTGTAATAGACTATTGTTAAAGCAATCCAAATTCCAGTTAAATGGAATGTCTAATTGGAGAGAGCTAAATTTAGGGAAGTTTTTGTGTATATGGGTGAATCTGTGCATCCTTTATCACCCTTTGCTCATGAAGTGACATATTTTAAATGAATAAAGGAGTCAATAACTGGAATACCTGCAAGTTGAGCTGATCCTCTTTAATATGTATTTTTCTATGCTATGCAAAGCACTGAAGAAAATTATAAGAAGAAAATCTGTGCCTTGAAAGGGAGTCATAATTTCACTGGTCATTCTGCTGGATCACCTCCATTTTTATATCTTTGAGGAATTGCCTTAGGCTACTCAGGATCAATAGATAAACTTGATTCAAAACTTCTCATTTTCTGGCCAACAGGCACATGAAAAAATGTTCAAAGTCACTAGCAATCAGGGAAATGCAAATCAAAACCACAATGAGGTTTCACCTCACCCTGGTTAGAATGGCTCACATTCAGAAATCTACCAACAACAGATGCTGGCGAGGATGTGGGGAAAAAGGGACACTAACCCACTGTTGGTGGGAATGCAAACTGGTCAAGCCACTATGGAAGTCAGTCTGGAGATTCCTCAGAAACCTAAATATAACCCTACCGTTCGACCCAGCCATCCCACTCCTTGGAATTTACCCAAAGGAATTTAAATTGGCAAACAAAAAAGCGGTCTGCACCCTAATGTTTATTGCAGCACAATTCACAATAACCAAGACCTGGAACCAACCTAAATGCCCATCAACGGTAGACTGGATAAAGAAATTATGGGACATGTACTCTATAGAATACTATACCGCAGTAAGAAACAACGAAATCCAGTCATTTGCAACAAAATGGAGGAATCTGGAACACATCATGCTGAGTAAACTAAGCCAGTCCCAAAGGGACAAATACCATATGTTCTCCCTGATTGGTGACAACTGACTGAACACCAAAAAGGAAACCTGTTGAAGTGAAATGGACACTATGAGAAACGGTGACTTGATCAGCATAGCCCTGACTGTTAATGAACAACTTAATACATTATCCCTCTTAGTAGTTTTTTTTTTTTTCTGGTCTGTTCTCCTTAATATGACTGGTTTAATTCTGTAATTAATACACAGTTATTCTTAAGTGTTGAAATTTAACTGAAATGTGATCCCTGTTAAACATAAGAGTGGGAATAAGAGAGGGAAGAGATGTACAATTTGGGACATGCTCAAGCTGACTTGCCCCAAATGGTAGAGTTAGAAACATACCAGGGGACTCCAATTTAATCCCATCAAGGTGGCATGTACCAATGCCATCTCACTAGTCCAAGTGATCAATTTCAGTTCACAATTGATCATAATGAAAGGACTAAGAGTCAAAGGGAGCACATAAACAAGTCTAGTACCTGCTAATACTAACTGATAGAATAAATAAAGGGGAGAGTGATCCAACATGGGAAGCGAGATACTCAGCAGACTCATAGAATGGTGGATGTCCTAAACAGCACTCTGGCCTCAGAATCAGCCCTAAAGGCATTCGGATCTGGCTGAAAAGCCCATGAGAGTATTTCAGGCATGGAAAGCCAAGACACTCTGGCAAAAAAAAAAAAAACAAACACCTAAATGAAAGATCTCTGTGAGTGAGATCCCAGTGGAAAGAACAGGTCTTCAAAGAAGGAGGTACCTTTCTCTGAAGGGAGGAGAGAGAATCTCCACTTTGACTATGACCTTGTCTAAACAAGATAAGAGTCGGAGAACTCAGAGGGCTTCCATAGCCTTGGAAACTCATGACTGGTGCATAGGGAGATTACTGATGCCATAAATAGGAGTGTCAATTTGTAAAGTCAACAACAGGAGTCACTGTGCACTTACTCCTCATGTAGGATCTCTGTCCTTAATGTGCTGTACATTGAGATTTAATGCTATAACGAGTACTCAAACAGTATATTTCACTTTGTGTTTCTATGGGGGTGCAAACTGTTGAAATCTTTACTTAATGTATACTAAACTGATCTTCTGTAAAAAAAAAAAAAGAAATTAACAATTCCCAACTTGACTCTCACTGGGATTAAACATGACAATGGGTCTGATCTGATTTCATCATCATTTAAAAAATCATCTATTATTTTTCACTTTATGTTTCTGTGTGGGAGCAAACTGTTGAAATCTTTACTTAATGTATGCTAAACTGATCTTCTGTATATAAAGAGAATTGAAAATGAATCTTGATGTGAATGGAAGGGGAGAGGGAGTGGGAGAGGGGAGGGTTGCGGGTTGGAGGGAAGTTATGGGGGGGAAGCCATTGTAATCCATAAGTCGTACTTTGGAAATTTATATTCATTAAATAAAAGTAAAAAAAAAAAAAACTTCTCATTTTCCATATTTACTGGCTCTTATAATTATCTTATAAAAGTAAATGTTGAAATTCAATGAGTGGTGCTAACAATGAGAAATAAACTTATTTCAAGAGATAAAGGATAATGAGCAAGTTGGATGTTGCCTCTAGTTGAGTAGTAATTGTTAACTTCACTTATATCTTTGTCCTCCTCCTTGAAGGGAGGTCTATTAGGGTCCTTCTGAGGTTGGTTTCAATGATCTTAAGCTTGACTGCATTTAAAGTGGTTAACTTTTGTTCTCATTTCCAATCAGTGATATATCTATGCTAATATAGCTATTATAATACTATATATTTTAATGCTAATTAGGCCAACATCACAAGCTAGTTTCTCCTAAAACAGCAGTAGTAGTAATAGCTCTCATTTATTGAGTGCTTATTGTGTGTCAAGAATTTAATGTGGATTATATCATTTAATCATCACACTAATGCTCTGAAGTAGGTACCATTTATTTTCACAAACTCATTCTCTTAATCACATTACTCTATTGCATATAGAACATTGACCCCAGAAAGCACTTCATCATATGAGGCTAGTGTTTTATTGGAGTGTGCCTTGGATGAGGGGAATGTAGACATCCAACATAAATCATCACCACTCCTGGAGAGGAAATTTAAAATGTTTATAAGGATAGGTGTTTAGCCTAGTGGTTAAACCACCAGTATCCCCTTTATAGTACCTGACTTTAATACCTACTTCTGACTACTGGCTCCAACTTGCTGCTAATGCAGATCCTAATGAAGTAGGGGGGAAGTGGAATTTAATTTTTCTTCTAGGTCTTTGCCATCTACTTAGAGAAACATCCTAAATACAGGTACATATATGGAGCATAAAGTGATAAAATTTATTTAAAGATGAGAAAGCAAACACACACATGTGCAGGTATATGTGAAGAGTGGATTAGGCCAGGGGAGAAATACAGTGGAGGAAGCAAAGTAGAAAGAAATGACCCCTCAGTGCCTCCTCCTAACTGCTGCCTCTTTTATGAGATCCAAAGGGGAGTGCCTACCTGACACCTCCCCTCCAAGTCCTAGATAAAAGAGATATGTCCTTGGAAGGGGGCTGCTTCTCAAATAAGTAAATAGAAATTTGAAATATATTTATAGGTAAGAAGTTGGATTTTTCATGTGAAGAATAAAACATCTTTTAGTTTTTTTCATACCTTTATCTTGTGAATTCACAATGTTTCAAATTGTTAAAGCAACAAAAAATATATCAGAGTCTGAAAACTTTGTGGCTACACCACCACCACGACAAAGATATTTGTATGAGAACAAACAGGAGTTTCCATTAAAGAAAAGGAAAAATACAACTGTAACACATTTACTAAATTTTCCCTTGTGACTATAATTCAGTCCTAGCAAATGTATCACTTCTGAAAGCCTGCAGATGTTAAAAGAACTTAGAAAAATTACTATGGGTCTTTATTTATGTGTGTGTATGTTTCAAATTATCTGTGAAAGATCCTTTCTATTTTCTTTATTTTCATAAATGAATACGAGGTGAGATTAAGCATTCTGGTGCCTGGAAACATAAGGAGTTGAAATATGCTAGCCTGCGTTAACACTGTTCAAGATCAACTTACTTTGCATGAAGTGTTGAGTATCTTTCTGGGAAGCTAGTTCAGTTGTATTTCAGTTTTTAAAAATCAATTTGATGAGAGATGCCAAATAATTTGTTAGGAATGTATAGTGATATTAGAAGCAACATTCTAAACACTTATGACAACTTTTTCTAAATCTGTTTAATATTTGCCATCAGCAAACATATCAGGACAGAAAATGGACTATCTTGTGCTGAAGCTGGTCTCTTAGATTGTGAAGATACGTGATTCTGTCTTGTGCCAGTGAGAGGCTCTGACAAAATTGAGAAATTTAACAGAGTTTGTGTTTGCCACTTTTCCATGCATCTTTATTTTGTTGCTCTCCTACTCTGGTCTTGTTGCTAAGCTCTTTTGATGTCCCCTTCTTATGTCCCCAGACTTGTGTTGCTGGTTACTGCTGTACATGCTCTATGCATCACAAGGGCACTGCATACAAAGGTGACACTGGTCACATTGTATGTATAATAGATTTATACCCCCCCCCAATTTTTGAGAGATGGCACCCAAGTTTCCTGGTCTGAACAATCAATATATTAGTAATTCTGATTGACAGATGGGAATAGTTTCCTAAGGAAGAAGATCTTTTGGTTTTCATTTGCACAAAGGTACTCTTGCGATCAATATTAGTCCTGGCCTAGATCTTTAGCCTCCTATAACTGGTTTTGCTCTAAGCTCTTGCAGCTTACTTGAACTTCCACAACATGTTACATTTCCCAAATTTCTCTGCACACTTTTCACCCTCATACAATATATGCAATTATCACCCCTTACCACACTTCTAACAGATGATTTTAGGTATTTTGGCTGGCTAAGGAGAGAGGCAGAATAGAAATTGATTTCACCTAGAGATAGATTATAAAGTCAGCAGATGAAGTGAAATTGGTAGATTTTCAAAATCCATCTTTTATTTCAGAGCAACCTGACTCCATGGTAAATTTATTTTTTACATTTAAAAATTTATTTTATTTATATAAAGAGAACCAACTTCATGTATTTCTTTATACAGTTTTAATAACACAATGATATTTCCCACCCAAACCTCCCCCCTCCCTTTTCTTCTCATCCCTTAAATACTATAGGAAGTAATCATGTTGAAAAATAATAAACTCATAAGCATTCCAGGGTCAGCTTCTCTGAAATGAATGGTGACAGCTTATTGTTATAGATGATGAAGTTTAAAATAACGTGTCTTTGAATACTTAGAATTACATTTAGGGTGTCAAGAAACTCAGTTCCTATAAATTATTTTATACTACTGCCCACACAACAAGGAGTGTTTACTCTGGACCTAATTATCAAGGAGTACAGAGAAAAACAGAATTATTTCTATTGCTAACAGTGAATTGGTTTATGTTAAAAAATTAAATGTGACTTCAGCATCTTTTTAGTCTGAGGGAGTATTTTTATGGTTCCCAAATTATGCTATGTAAAATTTTACACATATTGTTTATATGCTATACAGGGGACCAAATCAATGAATATTTATTTAGTTATTTCTGTAATGCTCACAGTATGTAAATGAGAATGAATTACAAAAAGACTTTCTTAAAGTCTTAACGTTTCTTTCCATATGATTTCATCAGATTTAACAGGAAAATACTACTATCTCCTGTTTGTTAAATGTTTTCTACTATTTAGACAAACCAAAGAATAATTAGGAATTCTAAGAAGCAACAAAATAGAGACTCAAAGTTATAGAAGTGGGGAAATGGAGAAATTTTGAGCTGGAAAAAGAGCATTGAGTCTTACTCATTTCATATATCAATACTTGCATCCTCTTATCCAAATATATTAAATACTATGACTACTATGCCTTGTTGAAGTCAACATTTTGCATTTCTATTATAAATTCATCTGTCTATCAGTCTATATATCCATCTATTCAGTCAGCACATATTGGAATATATTCTATGTACTGGACATTAAATGAGACACTGGGATACAAACATGAATAAGAAATCTCAAGGGACTCATGGCCTAGAAAGGGGTATAAATTTATAAGCAAGGCATTTTTCTGTGGTAGATATCAGTTTTTTGCAAAGGGATTTATGTGAGCGTACCAGAAGGTACTATTACACAGTTGAGGGTAGGAGGGCTTCTCAGGTATAGAATTCTAGAGAAATGGATACATAAGGTAGAAGCTGATGAACTAACTGAAATAAAACAATATGAAATTAATCAGGAGAACTGTCATTCTCAGCAGAGGGAAAAGGGAGAAATAGCATGGAGACAAGGAAGAAGAAAACCCTAGGTGGGTGTAAGGAAACTATGTGGAGGTCAGCCTTCTAGGATTAAGAGTAGATGCCATCATACAGATTTGGGATGAGAGGATGAAGAGATGGAATTTGGCAGAGACATATGGGGACCCTTTTATTTTGTGTTGAAAAGCTTGGGCTTCATCCCATAGGCTTTATACAGAAAGCAGTCTTTATACATTTTATGTGAAATATCTCGGAAATGTTTCATATGCTTTCTATAAACATTTTCAATATGCATAATTCATCACAGTCTTTGTAATAAAGCTTGGATATGTTATGATCCTTGAATAACAAAAGTAGTTTTCTAAAAATATAATGCTAAAAAAACATTTTGGAAGCACAGGAATTTCAGGATATATAAGCCAAATTAGAGCTTTTTCCAGTTTAGAAATTTATTGGCTACAAAAATACACATCAACATGGCAGTAAGATGCAGATTTGAAAGCATCATGAATAGATATGACATAATACATATCTCTACAGTCCTCACAAAGAAAATTTGCACAATTTCAGTTGAATTACCTTTTATAAAAAATGTCTATTATGTGTGAGCATTTGGTGCAGCAGTTAAGACACTATTTGTGATGCCAGCATCCCAATAGCAGAATGTCTGGTTCCAGCCCTGGCTCCACTCCTAGCTCCATTCCAGTATCCTACTAATGTGCACTGTGAGAGGTAGCAGATAATGCTCAAATCTGTGAGTCCCCGCCATCCACATGAGAGACTTGGATTGAGGTCCTTATTCCTGGCTTCAGCCTGTCTCAACTCCATCCTTTGAAGGAATTTAGGGAGTGAACCAGCTGATGGTCAAAATCTCTCTCTCTCTCTCTCTCTCTGACTCTCACTCTGTATTTGTACTTTTCAAGTAAAATAAAAATAAATAATTTTAAAAGATATGGAAAAATAAAACAAGTAGGTGATTCTTATTGGATTAACAGATTATATATATATATATATATAATTTTTAATACACCTTGTTTATTTTTCCCTGAACATGGTAGACATGCATAAGTCACAGTAATCCTGTTTTAAACAATATATCATGGGATATGGATTTAAGCAAAATTTTGAAACTTTTCACAGGTAAAATTATTGGACAAAAACTGTAACTGAGATTTTTATAATCATCAAGTAAGTTCTTAGGACTAAGATTGTGCCTCTTTGGAGAGATAAAGACAAAGTAGTAGATAGATCAGACAAGGCTTATATGATACATAGATATAACATTGAAATCTAAGGTTGAAGCCTAAGATCTAGAATAATGACCTTAATAAATTAAGAGTTATTTCTCCTTCATGAAAGAGTTGTTTATTGATCACTTACTCTGTCACCCTGACTTAGGTACTGAGATTATAAAGCTGAAAATGCATGGCTTAGTAGAAAGGACTGGGTCTTGGAAAATATAAACCCTGATTCAGTCCTGGCCTTGTCATTTGCTATCTTTGAGACCATTGACACGATACTTATCTCCTCAAATTCTAAATTTCCTTCTGCATGTAATGGAAGAAATCACATATATTTAAGATGTTCATTATTTATGATTAATTCAGGTAATACATATAAAACACTATAGGAAAATATTAAATGCATGGAAGTTAGTATTAGATTTAGATAAAGGTAATAACTGTTTCCTACTATAAAAGTAATACTCATTGTAGAAAATTTAGAAAGTAGAGAATTTTTTTTTAAACTTTTATTTAATGCATATAAATTTCCAAAGTACGACTTATGGATTACAATGGCTTTCCCCCCATACCGTCCCTCCCACCCACAACCCTCCCCTTTCCCACTCCCTCTCCCCTTCCATTCACATCAAGATTCATTTTCGATTATCTTAATATACAGAAGATCAGCTTAGTATACATTAAGTATGGATTCCAACAGTTTGCTCCCACACAGAAACATAAAATGAAAAATAATAGATGATTTTTTAAAATGATGATGAAATCAGAGCAGACCTATTGTCATGTTTAATCCCAGTGAGAGTCAAGTTGGGAATTGTTAATTTCTTTTTTTTTTTTTTTTAAACAGAGGATCAGTTTAGTATGCATTAAGTAAGGATTTCAACAGTTTGCACCCCCATAGAAACACAAAGTGAAATATACTGTTTGAGTACTCGTTATAGCATTAAATCTCAATGTACAGCACATTAAGGACAGAGATCCTACATGAGGAGTAAGTGCACAGTGACTCCTGTTGTTGACTTTACCAATTGACACTCCTGTCTATGGCATCAGTAATCTCCCTATGCTCCAGTCATGAGTTTCCAAGGCTATGGAAGCCCTCTGAGTTCTCCGATTCTTATCTTGTTTAGACAAGCTCATAGTCAAAGTGGAGGTTCTCTCCTCCCTTCAGAGAAAGGTACCTCCTTCTTTGATGGCCTGTTCTTTCCACTGGGATCTCACTCGCAGAGATCTTTTGCCAGAGTGTCTTGGCTTTCCATGCCTGAAATACTCTCATGAGCTTTTCAGCCAGCTCCGAATGCCTTTAGGGCTGATTCTGAGGCCAGAGTGCTATTTAGGACATCTGCCATTCTATGAGTCTGCTGAGATTCTCACTTCCCATGTTGGATCACTCTCCCCTTTATTTACTCCATCAGTTAGCGTTAGCAGGTACTAGACTTGTCTATGTGCTCCCTTTGACTCCCAGTCCCTTCACCATGACCAACTGTGAACTGAAACTGATCACCTGGAACAGTGAGATGGCATTGGTACATGCCACCTCGATGGGATTGAATTGGAATCCCCTGGTATGCTTCCAACTCCACCACTTGGGGCAAGTCAGCCTGAGCATGTCCCAAATTATACATCTCTTCCCTCTCCCATTCCCACCACCATGTTCAACAGGGATCACATTTCAGTTAATTTTCAACACTTAAGAATAACTGTGCATCAATTACAGAATTTTTGAGAAAACAGGCACAATAGCATTACCCAACAAAAATTAACAGTGAATATTCAGTGTCACTTCTAATAGACTTATTTTTCTAATGGTATTTTTTCAACTACGTTATAAAACATTTTTTATGTTATACATTTTTTTCAACTGGCTGCAACATATATGTATATGTATTTATGTATGTGTATATACACACATACACATAATCCTCATATTTTTGACATTCCAGTTGCTGTGGATTGTTTCTGTTATTGCAATACACTCATTTCATTTACAATGTCCTTCAATTTGCTGGAGATACCTAAAAAATAGAAATTCCCAAGCCTAGAGATATTTCCAATTTTTGCATCATAATAGCAAAATAAATACTCTTGCTTATTTTTCCTTAATTTTCCCTACCAATTAAGCTTCCATGATGATATTACATGTTACATTATATTCCCCTCATGTATTTTATATGTATTTTTGTAAATTTATCAATAATATTTTGACCATGGTCAGAAGCATTTACTCTTCAATTATTCTCATGACCTTCAGGTTAGTAGGTAGAGTCTGAGTTCCAATAGCATCTAAGTGAATTCCTTTATTGGCACTGATGTGGAAAAGAAATAAAAAATGAAAATAACTAAAGAAAAATATCAGACTAGGGAGATCTAAAAGAATAATTAAATATATGGAAATTAAAACCTTAAAATAATTAAAAGGAAAAAAAACAGATTAAGAACTTTTGCCATTAAAAAAATTCAAAGGAAAAATCTGATGTATTTGTCTACATACCTGTAACTATATCATGTTTGTTAAGCCTTTTATTGTAATGTAAATGTAAAATATGCTATCTGAAAAACTGAAAAAAAATAGAAAGGGAGAGGCAAGTAAGGTGGGAGTGAGAGAGGGAGGGAGGAAGGCAGGAAGTTCTTAGAATTGCAACTACAAAGCTCACTGAATCTGTTAAAATAATTAAATATTAAAATAAAAAGTTTTAATAAACAAAAGAAATAGAAAATAAAAAGCATTGGCAAGGGTAGAAAGAAAGGGTAGAAAGAAATTGCTGGATTACCAGCAATTCCACTTCTTGGTATATACCTAAATGATCTGAAAGCAACATCTCAAGGAGACGTTTGTACATACATTCATAAGTTTTATTCACAACAACAAAAGGTGAAAGCAGCTCAATACAATTTGCTCCATATAAAAATAGAATAGTATTCAGTCTTATTATGTTAGGAAATTCATATACATGCTACAATGTGGATGGACTTTGAGGATATTACACTAAATGAAATAAGTCAATCACAAAAAGACAAATATTGAATGATACAATTTATATGAAATTTCTAGAGTAGTCAAATTCACAGAGATACAAAATAGAATGGTGATTTCCAGGGTCTGTGGGTTAAGGGGGAGTAGGTAGATTTTGTTAATGGTTGTAGAGCTTCAGTTTTGCAAGAGGAAAAATTTTCTAGAAGTTAATTGCCCAATGTGACCATACTTAACATTATTGAACTATGTATTTAAAGATGTTTAAGATGGTAAATTTGATGTTGTGTATATTTTAACACAACTGATAATGCAACTTATATACCTGTATGTATAAAAACAAGCATATTTAAAATGCAAACATAACTGGAAAAATATGAAGATTAGATAAGGCAAACAACAAATAAATAAACCTTTTTGTACTTAAAACACCTACATGTCAGTAATAATACCTTAAATTTCCAATATAAAATAGAAGAGTATTAATAGTGTTCGCAGAAGAAGAAATGCAATTGTTTAATATATGAATAAAATACACGTGTTATGTATAGCCACAGAAGAGAAAATTAAAACATTGTTGAGATACAAATTGGCAAAATTGAAAATGATAATGATCAATTTAGGCAAGTACAAGGAGTAGTGAAAATGTACTTTCACTAGTTAAGAAATTTTTGAGATGATGGAATATCTATATAATAATAGAGTTTTTGTGATATGAATGTATGTACTTGTCAAAACTCATTGAACTGTACTCTTAAGATTTGTCCATTTCTATGTATATTATATCTCAATGTTTTATAAAAATACTTTTTTCATAGACTTTGTAATGATATGAGAAAATACAAGTGTATAATGTTAAATGAGAAAGAACTTTTGAGTATGTGTGTGCGTATAAATACTTGGAAGAATCCAGTAACAGTTTGTGAATAGTGGTATTGAATGCTTTTATCTTTACATCTTTTTGTATTCAAAGATTTCTAAAATGAGCATGCAGTATATCATAATAAAATGATGATTACATATCTGCTTGATGTCTTATGGTAAACTGTTAGGTCAGAGACTATAAACCACACACTTCACTGATCTCTTAGTACTCTGGGTTCCTGAGATAAAGGAAAAGTAAATTGCACTTAGTCCATATTATTATTGGAACCTCAATTAAGTATCTACATGCATAAAATTCAGTTTTTCCTCACTGACTCCTGCCCCCAAAAACTTGGATGTAGGAATTTGTGTTCTGCAGACTATTCCTTTTTTTCAATTTTTTTTTTTTATTTTTGGACAGGCAGAGTGGACAGTGAGAGAGAGAGACAGAGAAAAAGGTCTTCCTTTGCCGTTGGTTCACCCTCCAATGGCTGCCGCGGCCGGTGCGCTGCGGCCGGCGCACCGCGCTGATCCGATGGCAGGAGCCAGGTACTTATCCTGGTCTCCCATGGGGTGCAGGACCCAAGTACTTGGGCCATCCTCCACTGCACTCCCTGGCCACAGCAGAGAGCTGGCCTGGAAGAGGGGCAACCGGGACAGAATCCAGCGCCCCGACCGGGACTAGAACCTGGTGTGCCGGCGCCGCAAGGCGGAGGATTAGCCTAGTGAGCCGCGGCGCCGGCCCGACTATTCCTTTTAAAAACTCACATTTCCATCTGGTCCCTATGTTTCTAACATACTTATTCTCCCTGCCCTTTCTACTCGAACAGTCCTAGTTTCATTCATTAATAACTGTTTAATTATTTTAATTTTAGTATTTGCAGAGTACTGGAAATACACCCAGAGCTAAGAAAGCAAAGAACTGTTTGCTGACTAAAAGATTACTATTGAACTAGAAGACAAATCATTGAATAAAATAGAGCGATGGAGTTATTCACCATGGTGTTTCAAGCGTTACAAGTTGTGCCAAGTGGCATTGCAATAGGAGTGAGGTCACTAAGATTAATGTTGCCTTTAGGACTTAATTTGTTTTAAGATTTATTTTTATTTATTTGAAAGGCACAGTATATATATATATATATATAGCCGAAGCATAGGGTCCAAGCTGATGGGGTGTATGTGCCGAACTGCAAGGTCTCAGGTAGCTATCAGTCACCTTATCTGCCCTGAGAAGACACCAGAAACTCTAGGTATTTCTCTGTTATCTGCTAATCGGCTGTTGCTAGGAGAGTTTATCACAAGGGGAGTTCATTTATTTACTTATATGTTATTTATTTATATGTTTATATATATATATATATATATATATATATAGAGAGAGAGAGAGAGAGAGAGAGTGCTTCCATTAACTAGTTTACTTCCCAAATGGCTACAACGGCTAGGGCTGGGCACACTGAATCCAGGAGCCAGGAGCCAGGAGCTTCTTCCTAGTCTCTCACACGGGTCAGGGGCCCAAGGGCTTGGGCCATATTCTGCTGCTTTCTCAAGCACATTAACAGGGAGCTGGATTGAAAGTGGAGCATCCAAGACAAGAACTGGTACTCATATGGGATGCTGGCATCGCATGCAGCAGTTGTACCCACTATGCCACAATGCTGGCCCCAGGACTTAATTTTTTTGTTGGAGTTCTACATTAACTTTATTATTTCTCATAGAAATAAAAGTGGAATTAAAGTTTGAAACTATCATGAATATAGAAAAAATGATATGGAAGTAATTTGATAATTTTTTTTTTTCTTAGCCTCATGGGACTTGATCTGTAAAACCCTCAGAGGTAGGGAACTATTTTTTCTGCCAAGGACCATTGGATATTTATAACATCATTCATGGGCCATACAAAATGATCAGTTTAAAAATCAGCCAGCTATATAGGTTTATTGAATTTTGAGTCTCACCTTTGGTTGCCTTGTCTGGACCACATCAAAGGGCTGGATGTTCCTAACCTCTTCTCCACTGCTAAAGCCTAGATAATCCACCTTGGGAACTTCACAAAGTCAGAAACTGTAGCTTCTTCATTTTTAGATCATTAATCCCTGCTAATCCAGTGGTATGAATTCAATAAACATATGTTGGTTGGTGTAAGGATCGGCATTTGTAACATTTCAAATGTGTAAATAGTGTTGATTAACATTCTTATTTGTAGACATCTCATATTTTTCTTATATCCTTGGGTAAGTTATGCTCTGGCCTATTTTATATGTGTGGACATGAACTTGCCTGTGTAAACATAATGAAAACATAATTCTTAGATTGAAGTTTATTTTACTATATTATTATTTTGTTAATCTTATGTGTTGAGGCCTGGTTGTGTTGTAGAGGGTTAAGCAACTGCCGGTAAAGCTGGCATGGAAACCAGCATCCTATATGAGTATCATTTCGAGTCCCAGCTGCTCCACTTCCCTTCTAGCTCTCTGCTAATGCACCTGGTAAAGCAGTAGGAGATTGCCCAAGTACTTAGGCCCCTGCTACCCATGTGGTTGTGTTATGCCCGGTTCAGTCATCCCCAAAGACCACCAAGGAGCCGATACTGCTGTAAAGCACATGAGAGTTTTATTGCAGGTCTGGGCCTGGTCTCTCAATCAACACCGATGCAGCAGGTCTGAATTGAGAGCCCCGACCCTTCAGTTAACAGGGTTTTTATAGGGTTTTCAGAGACATTCTATACATCATGGTACTGTTTAGCAAATCATCTCATCCCGCGGGAAATTCAAAGGACATCTCCTAGAATTGATTAGTGCATCCAGTGGCGGGAAAGGACCTGCTAAAGGTGGTTGGATGGTTTTGGGGTTGATGCCTTTTGAATTGATTGGCCGAAGCATAGGGTCCGAGCTGATGGGGTGTACGTGCCGAACTGCAGGGTCTCAGGAAGCTATCAGTCACCTTATCTGCCCTGAGAAGACACCAGGAACTCTAGGTATTTCTCTGTTATCTGATAATCGGCTGTTGCTAGGAGAGTTTATTGCAAGGGGAGTTCATTTATTTACTTTTAGGAGCTTCTGGCTCAGAGTTCAGGGCCTGGTCAGGCCCAAGTTACAAGATGGAGGCCTAATTAAAATAGTTACACCTTGATCCAGGCTCAGGTCTCACAGTTGACCCAAATGAAGTTCCTGGCTCTTGGCTTCAGCCTGGCCAAGTCCCAACCATTGTGGTCATTTGTGGAGTGAACCAGCAGATGGAAGATCTCTCTGTCTCTGTCTACATATAACTGCCCTTCAAATCCTAGGGGTTTTACTACCTACAGAAAATCCTATCTTGCAACTTAGGCATGCTTTCTGTGATCCTGCCAGACCTCCTGAGTAGCCCTAGTTTCTTATCTAACTCTACTAGTCTTACTTTGCTTCAGATGTTTCCTAATTACCTTCCTAACATCAACTATTATCTATCTAGTAGCACTTTCACTAAGAATCCTTTTAAATGAGGCATGTTTGGAGGAGAAATATATTCGTTTGTTGGCATTAATGTCTAACAACAGGTTATTAAGTTATCCCTCCTTGGGTAATTCATGTAGTTTTGGATTCGAGAATCTCAGGCTGCATGTCTGGGATAGTAGGGAGGATATGTTTGTCTAGTGTCCCTGAAATGGCACCACACCAGTAACTTGCAATAGTCTACTGCTGTGACACCATTTGCCATCTGGTTTCTGTTTTACAGATGTAACTGCTAATTTCCAGCCTGTTTTTGCTTGTGGCTCAGTCTCTGCCTCAAAGATTTTGTGAAGCCTTTTTTTCAAAATAAGTCACCTCTGATTGTAGCACAGCAGTGGGCCTCTTGGCTGCTGTCATTTCTCAATAGTCTTGGTTCTTTGGCCTTAGAATGTTTTGTTGTTGTTGTTGTTTTCTTTCTTATATATATTACACTCCCCTACTCTATATTATGTGCATACACTCTCCTCATTAAGCTAACAAAATGGATAAAGAAATTAGCTATTTAGTGCAACACACTTTTTGGTTATTCTATGGAATACCATTTTATGAATGAGAGATATTTCACTGACATTTCTTTTATCAGTATCCAGGAAATGTAAAACCAGCTTTTTCAATTAAGATGCAAAAATAATTTGTCCCTTTATGAAACATACTCAATGGTCTTAAAAGTTTAAAGACACTCTTGCAAAGTTATGGAAAGTTCCAAAGGAAAGCTAGTTTAGAAAGTTTTATCTATTCATGTCCCTACCTAAATATTTGAAAAGCATATTATTTTTGAAATTTTGACAGAATTAATATACAGTTTCTATAGGAGCTATTATTGTGGAAGATGTGTCTAATGAGTAATTCCTTAATAATGCTTTCTAGTGCTTCAAAGGCATGTAATTATGTACAATTCAAGACAGTGTACTTTTATATGCCATTTATTGTTGCTTCTATTTTTATTATGGTTTGTCTATTAACATTAGAAGCTTTATATTCTGATATTATTTATACTCTTCTGGGTTTTTGGTCCACTGTTATGGTTTCTTTAAAGATTTATGGTAGCATCATGTCACAAATGTGAGTGAGTATCAGCATAGATGTGGGGATCAGTGCATATTTAAGACCTGAAAAAATCCTATGCAATAAACGAAATCCATTTTTAAAATCTACTTCAGAACAAATGAACATTTGTATGCAGATCATATTTGTTTCTCTCAAGGATTTTTTCTAGCATTTTCTATTATATGTGAAACTGGTATAGACTAGCCTTCAAAACTAATATATCTTGAGATTTCCTTTCCTTCATATTTGTTAGAAGAACAGTAAGTATCAAAATAACATGAAGTATGTAATAATGTCTTTTTAAAAAAGATTTATATTATTTATTTGAAAAAGTTACAGAGAGAGGTAGAGCCATAAAGAGAGAAAGGTCATCCATCCACTGGTTCACTCCCCAAATTGCTGCAGCAGTCAGAGCTGAGCTGATCCAAAGCCAGGAGCCAGGAGCTTCTTCCAGGTCTCCCACAAGGGTACAGGGGCCCAAAGACTTGGGCCATCTTCCACTACTTTACCAGGCCATAGCAGAGAGCTGGATTAGAAATGGAGCAGCTGGGATTCGAACCGGCACCCATATGGGATTCTGGTGCTGCAGCCCATGGCTTTAACCACTGTGCCACAGTGCCAGCCTCCCCCCCTCCAATAATGTGTTATGTAACACTTCTCTGTAAGTGAATTTTTATTTGAACTGAAGATTTCCTGTCCTTAATCAAATGTACTGAGGTGTGGGAGCATCACTGACACTGCAAGACGTCCGGTGCATAACAAATCTTCCCAGGCAGAGGAATCAATTAATTCACAAGCTTTTATTGGGATTCCATTCCTGGGGGGCAAGGTTCCCGGGTCCCAACAGAGCAGGGGGGGGGAAGGCGCACATCAGAGGTTGGGAGGGCTCCTTTTATATATGTAGGGCATGGGGGTTAAAGGTTGAGGCAGGTCTGATCCTCATTGGTTGACCTTTAGGCACCCACAGGGACCTTGACAAGGACTTTTCTTCCCTGGAAGTACAGGTAGGGAATCTCCATTCCTGGAAGTATAGGCCTTCCCTCCTTGTGGATCCCAAAGCTACCAGACACTAGCTGGGATAAGGGAGTTTTGAAGCTGAGATAGCCACTTCCCTCAATATATTTCATCCCCTTTGTTCTGAGTCATAGAATCTCAATTTTTATCAGAGCACATTGACACTTATTATAATATACCTTGTTTTCAGACTCTCTTGCAGTTATGGATGGCTATATGACTAACGTCAGGTCAGGAAGATAAAGGCATACAATTTATGTTGTTATTTGGAAAAGTCTTAAACTAGAAAGAGAGAGGACTCATACTACATTTTCTCATTTTTGAATATACAATTAATTTAGGTTTAGATGAAAACCCTCACATAATTCCAGAGACAGATACCAACTGCAGACCGAATGGCTTTTGTTTATTCTGGCATAGTTACAAAAGGAATTCTTCTAATAGTTCCCTTTGTCAGGCAGAATGGGCATTTTACATCACAAAATAATGACTGAACACTTGCTGCCTTTGAGACAGCACACCCAGAATAAAATATTTAAAGTCCAAGTTCCTAAAAACAGCTCCTCTTTCATATTAAATTGAGCCCCAATTAGGATATATGCATAATATTATTGCATAACACTAATGGGCATATTACTAAGAACTCAAATATTAAAATTGTCTAGCATAGTGTCTGATACTTATTTGCAAACATTTTGCTCCTTGGGACACTGTGCTGTCATTTTTTTTGTCCTTTTCCCTTTGTATCAAACTTTTTTTTTTGATTCAGTTCCCATAGTTCTCTATTACCTAAAATAATTAATTGAACCAAGTGAAGACTTTAATGGCTAATAATGGCTTAATGTTCTACCCTTCTCAGATAATATCTGCCTTTTAATAAGCCCTCAGTACTTTAACCCAAAGTAGCATGTACTATGTGGACTTCAGTGGTACCACTGAGGAAGATGTAGTCATAGAATTTACAGCTGGAGTGGACCTTAGGAATCTTCTTATGACATGATCTGTTTCAAAACAGCCAAAATTATGGTTAGGGAGAAAAAGTCACTTGCCCGTGGCCTAAGTGCTCGTTAGTGGCAAAACAAAGACAGGATGTCAGATCTACTAATTCTCAGTTCAGAAATCTTTCCACCTCACCACATTGGAGAAAGAAAGCCTTCTGGCAATGATCAAATCATTATGTTGAAGGACATTAACTCTACAAGCCTGCTCACTAGAACACATTTTAGTGTATTTTGCAGCCATTTCTATGATCTAATGCTACAAAATTTTCTATACCAATGATTTAAAAAATTTAAATGCAACTTCCTTTTACCAAACATCGAATTTTGTGTTTTTAATGATATTTGAAATTTAGAAATAAGCTAATTATCACCTCTGAAAGAATATGAAAATAATTTTAATATTAGAATATACTTATTCAAAGAGCTCATGTACCTTTGTCCAAAGTCATAGTCTGTAGTGCAAAGAGTTTTAGGCTTCCTGTTTTCCATTCTAAAATATGTAATGACAATGAAAGCTTAATTTTATGTACAAGGAAAGTAGGCATATTATTTGACATTAGTGTGATCTCAAATTCTACATTCTTTTAATAGAACATGATTTTTTATAGTTATAGTTTTATTGCTCTGAAAATGAACCTCTTATTTTCATAAGTAGTGTCATATGGCTGGTATTGTGGTCTTTTCTTTGTCTTTTGCAGATACTACCTTTTTATTCATGATCTTTTCTTAGAAATGCCTATTTTATAAAAGGATGTAATGAATTTCCCAATGGGCACAAGTGACATTCTTATGTAGGTAGAAGTCCTTTGCCATTTGACATGATTAGAAATAACCACACATGACTGGCAAATGTAACTTTAGCCACAAAGCATGATGCTGTCTCACCTATGTTAGCATGATTAATAGCAGATATGTCATTTTAACTTTAACTTCTACCATTAGGATTCTCCTATCACTTTTTTATATCACATAGGTCTCACATATAAAGCATTTAATTGGGGTTGGGCATTTGGTACAGTGGCTAAGACACCATGTGCGACATCTACAATTCCATGTTGGAGTCCTTGGGTTTGAGTCATGACTCCACTCCTGATTCCAACTTCTTAATGCACACCCTGGGAGGCAGCAGATAAGGATGACTCAAAGTACTTGAGTCCCTGTCACCCATATGGGAGACTGGATTGACTTCCTGGTTCCTGGCTTCAGCATTGCCCAGACTTCACTATTGTAGGCATTTGGGGAGTGAATCAGCAGATGAAAAACTCCCCCGTCTGTCTGTCTCTCTCCTCTCAAAATAACTAATTAAAGAAACATTTTGTCCTCAGATACAACACTGGTGCCCTGAAGATCCTTTTTTTTTTTCCAGAAGCTATTGATTTTGAACATATTTTATTTTTTTTAAAGTTCAAAATCTCAATACAATATACCTTGAAAAATAAATCTCATTCTATTTTTCTCTGAAGTTTTTGGAGACAGCAGTGAAGTAAAATGCTGGATTTACAGAGTGCTTGCTATGGCATGTCTACTGCTATGGAATAACTTACCTCAAAATTTTAGTGTCATAAAATAGACTGTTGATTGTATCTCATAATTTTATATATCAATAATTCAGGAAGAGTATGGATAACTAATAATATTTTTCCATGGTGTGATTGAGGTCATTCAGCAATACTTATCTAGTGGTTCATTTAGTCTGGAAGGTCCAAGAGAGCTTTGAAAATAGGCCTGGCACATTGATGGGAATGATTGGACTTAGCTGGGCTCTTCTATCCCTTGGTACAGCTGATCAGAGTCTCTCCACAGCCTCTCCAACACTGTAATCAGACTTCTTCTATGACAACTCAAAGATCTAAGGGTGAATGTTCTAAGAAATACAAATTAAAATAATTAATTGCTTAAAACCTATGCATAAAGACTGAAATTGAGTCAGTTTTGCCATTATTCTATTATCCAAAGCATCATAGAACTCAAGAAACTCAAGGGGAAGGGACAGACTCCTTTATCACAATGTGAGCAGTGTTAAAGTGTTAAAGGATTTGTGGTCATCGTTAATCTGTTAGAGTTACCAACTGATTTTTATGATAATAACATTTTCCACTGACTTAGCTACTTATATGGCAAGATTCTGTTTTTGGGAATCTGTATTTTTCCACTGAAATATGATTGGAACTAACTTCAGATGTAAGTGTGGATATGTAATCGTGGATCACTTTAAAGATCTCATTTATTTTTCATTCACATTGAAGTTACTACTATTATAACCCAGACATATTTGTAAAATTATAAAATTTTAATTTTCAAGGTTCTTTCTGCAGTATTTCAGAATGCAGTTAGAATATTTTCTTTTAATGAGAGGTATTGCCAAACCCTGCCTATCCCTTTTGTTTACAATCACAATTATTTGTTCTTACTTAAGTACTAATCTTGTTAATTTCAGTTTTTTTGAAGACAAGATTTTTGAGTCAGAAAAATTGGAGTTCAAATTCTAGTTCTATGCTACATATTTCTGTGGGTATTACTTTGATTCCTCCTAAGGATAATGAGTATTTCCTTAATTAGAATATTTATGAAGTAGAAACTGCTAAATTTCTTTGAAAATAAATAGACTCAAAGGACACACAATTAGACCAGTCATAATAGACTATTTTAAACACAAATATACTTCTGAGCATTTCTTTGTTATTTAATTTATTATGTGGTCAGTTATGGAGCTAAAATATAATGAGGCAGATAAGCAAAAACTAGAGACTAGTAACCACTATTGATTGAGAGACTGAGTGAATGTTTTATAGCCAAGCTAGGTGTGTGGTTTAGCATAATACTGCCTTTTGCAAGTGAATTTAGGTTTAATAGCATACTTATTTTTAATATTTACATATTGATTCTCAGGGACTATTTTTTCCATTTTTATTGTTCACATTTCGCTTTTGTGTTGTTATATTAAGTAAATTGGCATCCTTGATACAAATGTATTTAACACACCAGTGGCATATGTGTACATATCTGTGGGCAGGGATGAGGTACATGTTCTTAAAAGGCATCACAGTGATGGGAGTAGAGTTTTCTCTGTTATACTCCTTTTATTTTTAGTATCATTTAAATGTGGATATCTGATTATTTTTATAATTTTATTAATATGAAGAGAACAGGTTTATAGATACAATTCTAAGAAGATAACCATATGTCCTCCCCTTATTTCTTTTTATTTCCTTTAGTTTTTGTAATTATATAACTTTAATTTACTTTATAATCACAGGCTTATTGTACCACAAAACATAATTTTCAACAAGTAGTATGACAACTGTTTCACAGAAATATAGACAAGGGATTAAAATAATAATCAAATCATAAGATGTCAGTTGCATTTATATACTTTTTTATATAGTATTTACCACAAATCAGGGAAAGAATTTTGTATTTGACTTTTGAGGAATGACTTATTTCACTAAGCATAATGATCTCCAGTGGCATCCATTTTGTTGTGAAAAACAGGATTTCATTCTTTTTTATGGCTGAGTTATTTCATCATATATATATATATATATATATGCACACACATATATATCTCACATTTTCATTATCCACTCATCAATTGATGGAAATCTGGGTTGATTCCATATCTTAGCTATTGTGAGTTGAGCAGCTATGAACATGGAGGTACAGATAACTCATTCATATGCTGGTTTCTTGTGGAATTGCTAGGTCATACAGTAGATCTATTTTCATATTTCTGAGGATCTCCATACTGTCTTCCATCATGGCAGTCAAACCATCCTAAATTGGGGACTTTCTGTTTTCTTAATTGATTGAATGAGTTCTGAGCAGCATCTCCATGTCAATTTCCCTCATATACATTACATTTTGTACTCTATTAGTTACCATAGGTCAGGGAAAACATATGATATTTATCTTTTTGGAATATTTGATTCTTAAGATCTTGAGGAACTGGAGTAACTACAAGAAAGCAGCAAATTGTCCTTTATCAAGATGTTATATGTGTTCCATTTTATCTATAATCAAGTCCACCAAGCACCACTATTTTTCCTTCTTCCCAAATGTAAATGATGGATTCCATTATATTAAGAGTGAAATACTGTTTTTAAGTCTACATTCTAAAATCCCCAAATTTTCACCTGATTTACTAGAATCTGACAAATGTAACAATGAGAATGTAGGGCAAAACTTTTGGAAGAGGTAGTAGGATATTATAGAAAGAACAAGATGGTTGAATCAGAAGAATGAGAGTTCAAATTCCAGTTCTATGCTACATATGGTGTGACCATTAGGAAGTCATTTTCCTTGCGGTATATGTTAAATTCCTCATTTGCAGAATAAGCATAAAACTAATACCTTCTCAATAATGTTTTTGTTGGTCAAATACAATAGTCTATACAAAAGTACTTTGTATAATGTGACTGACAACCCCCATACTCTGCTGTCAGAACCGGTATGTTCAAAAATCAAAGAACTGGGACCATTATCTCCAATATTTTCACCAAAATAATATTAATTTGTGCTAAAATCTTTTGCCTGGAAAAGAAGATCTAGCAAAACATTTTGGTGAGAACCCATGAAACCCAAAATAATATATATCAGTTGGAACCTGAGAGAGCTAAGCAGAGTTCTCTAATGAGGTCACTAGTCAACAGTAACTTTCCCAAAAACATTTTAGATGAATTTTTATTGAAATATTTCTTTGTAACACATTATTCAATAAAAAACTTACAAAGATCAAAAGAAAAATGAAATAATGGAAAAACTAATACTTGAATATCCTACCTATCTTTAGACCAGGATAAAAGAATTATTTTTGCCCCATAGCTTACTGAGTTATCCATGCTGACTGGATATTGTAAGGCTGAAGAGCTGATGAAATTACAGGACCCCTTGTATCCACAGCAAAATGTGATTTCCACAAATAAATTAGGAGCAAGGGGCATTAGTAATGATGGGAAAATCTATTACATTGACAGGATAGTATTAGAACTTAATGAGCAAGTATAAAGTGGTAGAATAGTTAAAATTTACTTGTTAGAACAGTTCCCATACAGAGTGACCAATTAGGTACCAAGAAAAATAAGACATCACCAAAACAAGAGTAAAATTTCCCAAATAGCACAATGCCAATGCATCCTAAATGAAGACAAAAATAATACTGTAATGTCTAATTCCCTCAAAGTGACACCTTGAATCTTTGCTCCATAGTTTGTTCCCTCCCCTGTTTTGAAATGTGTAATGGGATGAAAGCATATTTTTCTTTTTTTTAGTTTTTTTTTTTTTTTTTTGGACAGAGTGGATAGTGAGAGATAGAGACAGAGAGATAGGTCTTCCTTTTTTTCCTTTGGTTCACCCCCAAATGGCTGCTGTGGCCGGCACACCGCGCTGATCCGAAGCCAGGAGCCAGGTGCTTCTCCTGGTCTCCCATGCAGGTGCAGGGCCCAAGGACTTGGGCTATCCTCCACTGTACTCCCAGGCCACAGCAGAGAGCTGGACTGGAAGAGGTGCCACCGGGACAGAATCCAGCGCCCCAACTGGGGCTAGAACCCAGTGTGCTGGCTTCGCAGGCAGAACGAGCCTTTGAGCGAGGGTGCCAGCTTGCATATTTTTTCTTTATCGATGAATACATTTTTTAATGAAACCATAACTTCTCACAATTTGGTATGTTTTCAAAAACATATATTTGAATATAAATTGGTCAATTTTTCAGACATAATGATCATGAAAATGTAGGCTGGGGGCGCCGGATTCTGTTCGGTTGCCCCTCTTCCAGGCCAGCTCTCTGCTGTGGCCAGGGAGTGCAGTGGAGGATGGCCCAGGTACTTGGGCCCTGCACCCCATGGGAGACCAGGATAAGTACCTGGCTCCTGCCATTGGATCAGAGCGGTGCGCTGGCCGCGGTGGCCATTGGAGGGTGGACCAATGGCAAAGGAGGACCTTTCTCTCTGTCTCTCTCACTGACCACTCTGCCTGTCAAAAAAAAATTAAAAAAAAATAAATAAATAAATAAAAAATAAAAAAGTAGGCTGAAAATTTTATGGTCATGACTGTCACTTTCCAACTTAGAGTGAAAGGAGGGAGAAGATGAATAATGCTTATCAGGCTGTTATGCTAGACTAGTATTAAATACTTTTCGTGACATCTAATTTAATTCTCAGAAAACTCTGAACATAGATTTTACACAAAATGGATTGTCTGTAAGTGTTATGCTGTGATATCCCCAACATTTTATGTTGAGACTATTGGAGGTAGATTTTTTGTATGCTTATTTTCAAATATGTTCAATAGACTATCCTAACAGGTGTCATTAACACCAAGTCTATGATATTCAAATGATGAGATTTTGGAATATGAGCTGATATTGTAATAGGATGGATGAGACCCTTGGTCACCTTGCATGTGGATGAATGTATTTTGCCTTTGGGAGGATGAGAGTCATTGAGAACTAGAGAGTTGACTACTAGGTAAACTTCTAAAGTGGCCCTCAAGAACTCACTGCCTTCTGTAAATCTTTCCCATTGAATGTGACCCTCTCATTGAAAGTAGGGAGATCCTGTGTATATTTCAAGATGCTGTTCCTATAATTATGTTACATTGAATGGCAAAAGGGATATTGCAGATGTAATTAAGGGCACTAATCAATTCAAATTGAGTTAATAAAAAGGGAGCTAATCTGGGTGGACTTGATTTAATTATATTGGTCCTTTAACTATGAGTCTAGAAACAAAAGGATTCTATACATGGGAGATTCTCCATTGCTGGATTTGAAGGTGGAGAGGGGCACCTGGTAAATAATGGGAGGCGATTTTGTGCAATGAATTTTTCTTCATTAGCGTCAGCAAGAAAATGGAAACTTCAGTCAAAAAATGCATGAACTGAATTCTGCTGACAATCTGAATGAGTATGCAGGTGGATTTTTTCCATGCCCTCAAACAAAACCTCATCCTGTGACACCCGGATTCCAGCATTGTGATTCTCTGAAGATTGAGAATGCTACATCAAACTTGTGACCTACAGAATTGTGAGCTGATAGATAGGTGGTGTTTTAAGCATTATGGTTGTGATAATATGTTACATAACAGAAAGCTAATATAATTCTGGTGTGATCATGGTGGGGAGAATAAATATGCTTGGTTAACTCATTAAGATAAGGATAGAGAATACAGTTTCATCTGGCTTAGTGTGGAGTTCAAGTTTTAGTTTATTTTTCTTGTGGGTATTTGGTGTGCATATGATAATAGTTAGCTCCTTCAGAAAACAAAGGAAATAGAAAAATGCATATTACTAACCTAAAATAATCAGCTACAGAGACATAATAGATAATCTGATTAGGCTTACAGGAAATTGCTTCTACATTGTAAAATAGTAAACAGTCAGAGCTGTACTAATTTTCATGAATATAGTGGTCATGAGGTGAGTCATCTAACAGGTCTTTATTCTTTTTATCTTTTCTCCCTTGTTTATTATTAGAAGGTAGTCAAAATCCTTCTACTATTAACAACACAGTGACAGCCTCTTCCTTTCTACTGCCATGGAGAGGAATCCCAGACAGTAAAAATAAAGGATGATGCAACAGTAACTAGTGAAAAATATTCCATAAACTCGTAATCAAGACTCCACTTGTTCTCGATGTTTGTCTCCTTCAAATCCGCTACTTTAATTTGAGCAATTTACAGTATTGACTGGACATATTATTTCATTTGTTCATTGCATATTGATTAAATGGTAAGTAAAGATGGAGCACTTGCAAAAGTAATCACTACGAAAACTACTTCTATGATGTTCCTAGTACTGAAATACAATGTTCACAGTTTCTCATTTTTGAGACCAATTATCTCACAGATGCAGACACTGCAGGTAATATATAAGATATGTTTTCCTCTTGGCCTTTCAACTTCTATGAACATGTCAACCTAACTTATAAAAAATGAACAATGACCACTTAACTGATTATTAAACTTTGGCTGTTGAAAAAAAAATGTTTTGGCTTAGACTGTCCGTTTCTGAATAGGAATATTTCCGAGGAGAGTGGAGGGTGTTGAATGATATCCTCATATGCTAAGCAGTACTTTTTATTGGAAAGAAAAGTAAATACAGAATCATGACTCCTGGCTGGGTGACAGCTGCTATATAAACAACCAACTAAAATGGCCACTGGCTATCCCCAGATAAAAATTCCAACAACCAGTAGGCCAGACCTTCTCAATTTTGCATATGCAAACTTCAGCAATTTAAAATTAGTACTTGGTAAAAATGAAGTTTATTAGATTGGAAGGACAGACTAAGAGGAAGTTATGTTGTGTCTGTTGGAAGAAATGTTTTATTATACAGTGTAAATAGACAACTGACTGCTAGCACCGAGTCAATCCCATAGAGGATTTGAATGGAATGCAATTCATAGACTGTGCTTCTGTAAAGCACACTTATTAACTCCAAGTATTCCTGGGAGATTCTGTATTTTGTGATTCAAAAATGCATTCAGTTTTACTCCTAGGTAAAAATCAAAATGCTTCTATTAATTTTAATGGTTATTTTTGACCAGTCACACATACTTGGCTATGTTACAGTTTAGAATTGGAAACTTGGAATTAGGGCATTTTGCATATTTTAATAATGAGGTAGAAAGCTTTTTAAAGAAAGACTTCCCATTATTTTCCTTTTTACTTTTGTTTTGGAATTGATTTGTATGTTTTAATATTTACTGATTTTCTTTGACAAAATCATTTTTATATTTTCAATTCACATTCATATTTTATGAATTAAATATTGAATTAAAAATACACCTACCTATGTAGCCAAGAGTGTGGGATTTTGGAAAGAGGACAAGAGTGCAGGGTCAGATCATGTGAAACAGTTTTCTCATCACAGTTTGTTTTTTAGAGAATGTTCCAGGAGGGCTTATCTTGCAAAATTATACTGGGAGGGGGCTAGACTACCAATCAACCAATGAAAGCTGCAAGAAACAAGCCTGACCGAATTTTCAGTATTCAATGTGTAAAGATGTATTGTTGAGCAGGAAGGGCCCTCCTGCTTCCTCTTTTCCACATCCTGGACACTCCCCTAACCCTTAACTATAAACACCCTGTCAAACTGCTTCTCAAAGAAGTGGTTTCTTTCTTTTTTAAAGATTTATTTATTTATTTGAAAGGCAAAGTTACAGAAAGGCAGAGAGAGAGAGAGAGAGAGAGAGAGAGAGAGAGAGAGAATGTCTTCCATCCACTAGTTCACTCCCCAAATGGCTGCAATGGCTGGAGCTGGGCAGATCTGAAGCCAGGAGTCTGGAGATTCTTCCAGGTCTCCCATGTAGGTGCAGGGGCCCAAGCACTTGGACCATCCTTTACTGCTTTCCCTGACCATAGGAGAGAGCTGGATTGTAAGTGAAGCAGCCTGAAACTTGAACTGGTGGTGATATGGGATGCTGGCACTGCAGACTGGGGCTTTAACCTGCTGTGCGAGTGCTGTCCCCAAGAGGCAGTTGCTTTAGATCACTATGGCCTACTGTCTCTTGCACTTGACACAGTAAATAGAGCTTTCTTTTTAGAAATTCCTATTTGAGGTTGATCATTTGGTAATATTGCAAGTGGATAGACCCCTTCTGTATGCCAACAAATACAGGGTGAGCTTTGCCTTACCAGGAAAGATGCTCATCACCCATATCAGAGTACCTGAAGTAGCTTTGGCGCCTGATTCCAGATTCCTGCTAATGCAGACTCTGAGAGGCATCAGGAAATGGCTCAAATAATAGAGTATTTGCCACCCACATGAGACACCTGAATTGTGTTCTGAGGTTTCAGTTTTGGCCTGGACCTGCCATAGCTTTTGCAGGAGGGTAAACTTGCAGAGAGAAGAGTGTGCTAGTTCTCTTTCTGCCTCTCAAAAATTAAATCATAACAATAATTAATAAATCCTGATTCCTGTGAATTTAGAATATATTTCTTGAAGTAAATTTTGGAAACTGAGACATTAAGTATTTTCTTTACTTGACATCCTTATTTTTAACTTTTAATGTTCCTGGAATGGTACTTGTCCTAATCCATCAGCATCTTCAAGGGAAGTGGTCAGCTCACTTTTCTTAAGAGTAGTAATCAACCTTGTGAGATGCTTGGACAACTATGAGAAAAGGATATTTTCCTTTGGAGAAAAATTATGAACTGGAAAAGTAGGAATATTAAAAACAAATTTTCTCAAGAATCATTGGTCCTGAATGGCTACTCAGTCACTATTTCCTATATTAGAATCATTGATGTAACTGGAAGAAGGGTTATCTCTATACTTTAAGAAAAATTCTTGTTCCTATGTGTACTTCTCCTCCAAAACTATTGTGAAACAGATCTGTCGTCCTTACTTTTCTGAAATTATTTTTCCTCCATTTTCTTCTGAACTATTGCTCTTTATCAATTCTCAGAGATCATTCTGTTGAAAAAAATTCAATATAGAATATATAAAGAATTATTTTTAAAAGGTTTATTTATTTATTTGAAAGCCAAGTTATAGAGAAAGAGGGAGATAGATCTTCTATCCACTGGTTTACACTCCTAATGGCTACAACAGCTATACATGGGCCAGGCCAAAGCCAGGAGCCTGGGACTCCACCTGGGTCCCTGACATGGGTGGCAAAGGTCCAAGTGCTCGATCCATCTTCTACTGCCTTCCCAGGCAGGGAGCTGGATCATGAGTAGTGCAGCCGGAATGCAGACCACCAATCATCTATGTGATGCAAGTGTAGCAAGCGGTGGGTTAACCCACTGTGACACAATGCCAAAATGGAGAATTGTTTTTATCATTAAATTCTTTTGAGTAATTATATCATCTAACAACAAACCACATCAGCAATAACAAGAATGGTAATGACAATAATAATAATTTTGATTATATATTTAACAGTAATTAGAGTTTATTTACATGACAGAATTGATCTAAGCATTTTGCATTGGTTATTTCATATAATTTTCAGAGTAAAACTGTATGTTAGATGCAATGTCCAGTTTTCAGATGCTGGAACAAAGGCACAGAGAATTTTAAAAACTTTTATGTTCACGTGATCTGTAAAGATAGTCAGAATTTCAACTCTTATTTCTTATGGACACGGACAACAGGCTTTGGCAGTATATAGTGTTATCCTGCATAGTTTTCTCAAGAATCATCATCCATGAATGGCTGCTCAATCACTATTTGTTTCTAATACTTCTAGCATATCAATAATTTTATAAATACAGTGGAATTATTTGAGTATATTTCTAAGCATAAATGTTACTCGGTATGTCAAAAACCACTGTTATAAATTTCCATTAATTAATCTATATACATTTTGTGTTAGGAATCTTCTACATTTTTTCCTATATTGGAATGATTTAAAACCAGCATGTTAGGGCTGGCACTGTGGTTCAGCAGGTTAACACCCTGGCCTGAAGCGCCAGCATCCCATATGGGCGACGGTTCAAGACCCGGCTGCTCCACTTCCAGTCCAGCTCTCTGCTATGGCCTGGGAAAACAGTAGAAGATGGCCCAAATCCTTGGGCCCCTGCACCCATGTGGGAGACCTAGAAACACTTCCTGGCTCTTGGCTTCGGATCAGCACAGCTCCAGCTGTTGTGGCCAAATGGGGAGTGAAACATCGGATGGAAGTCCCCTCTCTCTTTCTCTTTCTGCCTCTCCTCTCTCTCTGTAACTCTAACTTTCAAATAAATAAATACCCAGTTTGCTTAGAGTTTTCATCATGAAAGGGTGTTGTATTTTATCAAATGCTTTCTCGGCATCTATTGAGATAATCATATGGTTTTTCTTCTGCAGTCTGTTAATGTGGTGTATCACATTGATTGTTTTTCGCACATTAAACCATCCCTGCACACCAGGGATAAATCCCACTTGGTCTGGGTGGATGATCTTTCTGATGTGTTGTTGCATTCTATTGGCCAGAATTTTATTGAGGATTTTTGCATCCACGTTCATCAGGGATATTGGTCTATAATTCTCTTTCAATGCTGCATCTTTGTCCGGCTTAGGAATTAAGGTGATGCTGGCTTCATAGAAAGAATTTGGGAGGATTCCCTCTTTTTTGATTGTTCTGAATAGTTTGGGAAGAATTGGAGTTAGTTCTTTAAATGTCTGGTAGAATTCAGCAGTGAATCCATCTGGTCCTGGGCTTTTCTTTGTTGGGAGGGCCTTTATTACTATTTCAATTTCTGTCTCAGTTATGGGTCTGTTTAGGTTTTCTATGTCTTCCTGGTTCAATTTATGTAGGTTGCATGCGTCCAGGAATATATCCATTTCTGATAGGTTTCCCTGTTTGCTGGCATACAAGTCCTTGTAGTAATTTCTGATGATTCTTTTTATTTCTGTGGTGTCTGTTGTTACGTTTCCTTTTTCATCTCTGATTTTATTGATTTGGGTCTTTTCTTTTTTTAGTTAGTTGGGCCAATGGGGTGTCAATTTTGTTTATTTTTTCAAAAAACCAGCTCCTCGTTTGGCTGATCTTTTGTAATTTTTTTTGATTCAATTCTGTTGATTTCTCTCTGATTTTAATTATTTCTCTTTTCCTACTAGATTTGGGTCTGGTTTGCTGTAGATTTTCTAGATCCATGAGATGCACTGAAAGCTCATCTATTTGGTACCTTTCCAATTTCTTGATGTAGGCACCTATTGATATGCACTTTCCTCTTAACACTGCTTTTGCTGTATCCCATAAGTTTTGGTATGTTGTGCTGTTATCCTCATTTACTTCCAGAGAATTTTTGATTTCTCTTTTAATTTCTTCTATGACCCATTGTTCATTCAGGAGCATGTTGTTCAATCTCCATGTTTTTGCATATGCTCTAGGGATTCCTGAGTTTCTAATTTCCAACTTCATTCCTTTATGGTCTGAGAAGCTGCATGGTATGATTCTAGTTCTTTTGAATTTGCTGAGATTTGCTTTATGGCCTAGTATGTGGTCAGTCCTAGAGAAGGTTCCATGTACTGCTGAGAAGAATGTAAATGCTTTATGTGTAGGCTGAAAAGTTCTATAGATATCTGTTAGATCCATTTGGGCTATAGTGTCATTTAAATCTACTGTATCCTTGTTGAGCTTCTGTCCTGTTGATCTGTCTATTTCTGAGAGTGGAGTATTGAAGTCCCCCAGTACTATTGTATAGGGGTCTAAGTCTCCCTTTAAGTCCCTTAACAAATCTTTTAGATAAACCGGTGCCCTGTAGTTAGGTGCATGTACATTGATAATCGTTATATCTTCCTGTGGAACTGATCCCTTAATCATTATATAGTGCCCCTCTTTGTCTCTCCTAACAGTTTTTGTGGTAAAGTTTATGTTGTCCGATATTAAGATGGCTACGCCCGCTCTTTTTTCATTTCTCTTGGCATGGTATATCTTTTTGCAGCCTTTCACTTTCAGTCTCTATGCATCTTTGTTGGAAAGATGGGTTTCTTGAAAACTCTAAGCAAACTGTGTATGGAAGGAATATTCCTCAATACAATCAAAGCAATTTATGAAAAACCCACGGCCAACATCCTATTGAATGGAGAAAAGTTGGAAGCATTTCCACTGAGATCTGGTACCAGACAGGGATGCCCATTCTCACCACTGCTATTCAGTATAGTTCTGGAAGTTTGAGCCAGAGCTATTAGGTAAGAAAAAGAAATTAAAGGGATACAAATTGGGAAGGAAGAACTCAAACTATCCCTCTTTGCAGATGACATGATTATTTACTTAGGGACCCAAAGAACTCTACTAAGAGAATATTGGAACTCATAGAAGAGTTTGGCAAAGTAGCAGGATATAAAATCAATGCACAAAAATCAACAGCCTTTGTATACACAGACAATGCCATGGCTGAGGAAGAACTTCTAAGATCAATCCCATTCACAATAGCTACAAAAACAATCAAATACCTTGGAATAAACTTAACCAAGGATGTTAAAGATCTCTACGATGAAAATTACAAAACCTTAAAGAAAGAAATAGAAGAGGATACCCAAAAATGGAAAAATCTTCCATGCTCATGGATTGGAAGAATCAACATCATCAAAATGTCCATTCTCCCAAAAGCAATTTATAGATTCAATGCAATACCAATCAAGACACAGAAGACCTTCTTCTCAGATCTGGAAAAAATGATGCTGAAATACATATGGACACACAGGAGACCTCGAATAGCTAAAGAAATCTTGTACAACAAAAACAAAGCCGGAGGCATCACAATACCAGATTTCAGGACATACTACAGGGCAGTTGTAATCAAAACAGCATGGTACTGGTACAGAAAGAGATGGATAGACCAATGGAACAGAATTGAAACACCAGAAATCAATCCAAACAGATACAGCCAACTTATATTTGATCAAGGATCCAAAACCAATCCCTAGAGCAAGTACAGTCTATTCAATAAATGGTGCTGGGAAAATTGGATTTCCATGTGCAGAATCATGAAGCAAGACCCCTACCTTTCACCTTACACAAAAATTCACTCAACATGGATTAAAGACTTAAATCTATGACCGGACACCATCAAATTATTAGAGAGCATTGGAAAAACCCTGCAAGGTATAGGTACTGGCAAAGAGTTCTTGGAAAAGACCCCAGAAGGACAGGTAGTCAAAGCCAAAATTAACATTTGGGATTGCATCAAATTGAGAAGTTTCTGTACTGCAAAAGAAACAGTCAGGAAAGTGAACAGGCAACCGACAGAATGGGAAAAAATATTTGCAAACTATGCAACTGATAAAGGGCTGATAACCAGAATCTACAACGAAATCAAGAAACTACACAACATCAAAACAAACAACCCAATTAAGAGATGGGCCAAGGACCTCAATAGACATTTTTCAATAGAGGAAATCCAAATTGTCAACAGACACATGAAAAAATGTTCAAGATCACTAGCAATCAGGGAAATGCAAATCAAAACCACAATGAGGTTTCACCTCACCCCAGTTAGAATGGCTCACATTCAGAAATCTAGCAACAATAGATGCTGGAGAGGATGTGGGGAAAAAGGGACACTAACCCACTGTTGGTGGGAATGCAAACTGGAAGTCAGTCTGGAGATTCCTCAGAAACCTGAATATAACCCTACCACTCAACCCAGCCATCCCACTCCTTGGAATTTACCCAAAGGAATGAAATTGGCAAACAAAAAAGCAGTCTGCACATTAATGTTTATTGCAGCTCAATTCACAATAGCTAAGACCTGGAACCAACCCAAATGCCCATCAACAGTAGACTGAATAAAGTAATTATGGGACATGTACTCTATAGAATAATATACAGCAGTCAAAAACAAGGAAACCCCGTCATTTGCAACAAGATGGAGGAATTTGGAAAACATCATGCTGAGTGAACTAAGCCAGTCCCAAAGGGACAAATATCATATGTTCTCCCTGATCGGCGACAACTAACTGAGCACCAAAGGGGAAACCTGTTGATGTGAAAAGGACACTATGAGAAACAGTGACTTGATCAGCTCTTGTCTTGACGGTTGATGTACAATGTAATACTTTATCCATTTTAGTATTTTTTTGTTCTAGTACTATTGGTTGAACTCTGTAATTAACACACAGTTATTCTTAGGTGTTTAGATTTTAACTGAAAAATGATCCCTGTTAGGAATTTGGAAAACATTATGCTGAGTGAAATAAGCCAGTCCCAAAGGGATAAATATCATATGTTCTTCCTGATCGGTGACAACTAACCGAGCACCAAAAAGGAAACCTGTTAAAAAAATGAACACCATGAGAAATGGTAACTTGATCAGCCCTTGCCCTGACTCGTGATGAACAACTTAATATGTTATCCCCCTTAGTATTTTTTTGTTTGTTCTACTTAATACTTTTGGTTGAATACTGTAATCAATACACAGTTATTCTTAAGTGCTGAAACTTAACTGAAAAGCGATCGCTGTTAAATATAAGAGTGGGAATAAGAGAGGGAAGAGATGTGCAATTCAGGACATGCTCAAGCTGACTTGCCGAAAACGGTAGAGTTAGAAACATACCAGGGGATTCCAATTCAATCCCATCAAGATGGCATGTACCAATGCCATCTCACTAGTCCCAGTGATCAATTTCAGTTCACAATTGATCATAATGATAGGACTAAGAGCCAAAGGGATCACATAAACAAGACTAGTGTCTGCAAATACTAACTGATAGAATAAAAAAGGGAGAGAATGATCCAACATGGGAAGCGAGATACACAGCAGACTCATAGAATGGCAGAAGTCCCAAACAGCACTCTGGCCTCAGAATCAGCCCTTAAGGCATGCGGATCTGGCTGAAAAGCCCATGAGAGTATTTCAGGCATGGAAAGCCAAGACACTCTGGCAAAAAAAAAAAAAAATGACCTAAATGAAAGATCTCCACGAGTGAGATCCCAGTGGAAAGAACGGGTCATCAAAGAAGGAGGTACCTTTCTCTGAAGGGAGGAGAGAAATTCAACTCTGACTGCAACCCTGTCTAAATATGATCAGAGTCGGTGAACTCAAAAGGCTTCCATAGCCATGGCAACTCATGACAAGAGCCTAGGGTGATTACTGATGCCATAAACGAGAGTGTCAATTTGTTAAGTCAACAACAGGTGTCACTGTGCACTTACTCCTCATGTAGGATCTCTATCCTTTATGTGCTGTAGATTGCGATTTAATGCTATAACTAGTACTCAAACAGTATTTTTCACTGTTTGTTTCTATGTGGGTGCAAACTGTTGAAATCTTTACTTAATATATGCTAAACTGATCTTCTGCATATAAAGAGAATTGAAAATGAATCTTGATGTGAATGGAAGGGGAGAGGGAGTGGGAAAGTTGAGGGTTGTGGGTGGGAGGGAATTTATGGGGGGGGAGCCATTGTATTCCATAAGCTGCACTTTGGAAATTTATATTCATTAAATAAAAGTTAAAATAAATAAATAAAGAAAGAAAGAAATAAAAATCTTTTAAAAATCAGCATGTCATTTCAACCTTTCATCCTTAGGTGTAAATTATTTAATTATTTGGTTTAAGTTATTGATCTGTAACCAATGTTATTCATAATTTACTGCATGAAAGCACAAGTACAATCACCTGAACCTAGAAAGAGAATGATAGCCTTTCGTAGCTGTGGATTAAAATAATGAAGCTTATCACTTCTCAGCCTTTTGGCTAAGATCAAGTGTAAAATAATGAATCTTTTATTTTGATTTCTTGGAACTCCATCTGAGTCTCCCACATGGGTGTCAGAGTCCCCAGTTCTTGAACTCTTATCCACTGCTTTTCTCAGGGTCATTAGCTGGGATTTGCATCAGAAGAGGAATTTCTGAGACTCATACCAGCACTCAGATATGTGATGATGGCTCCTCAAGACACTGCCTCACAACACCAGCCCCATATTTTGATTTCAGTACATTTTAAATTAGAAGCAAAATGTTGCTCACTAACTTGATAGAAATGTCTCTCCAATATCTTAATATGGCAACAAATGACATAGTCAGTATATTTTGTATACACATAGGCAATTTACTCTTTATTTTTTATTTTTATTAATATAAAAAGAATATATTTCATATATTTCATAGATGCAATTCTAAGATAACCATACTTTCTCTCTTTCTCTCCCTTCTTCCCTCAGCCACCTTCTTTCCTTTCTTTTTTTTTTCCTTTAATTTTTGCAGTAGCATACTTTCAATTTACTTTGTGAGCACAGGCTTAATGCAACAACAACCATAATGTTCAACAACTATAAAGTAGAAAGACCACTGCTCCACAGGAATACAGATGAGTTATAAACAATAATCAAATCATAAGATGTCAGTTTCACTTGTATACATTTTTTTTTGTATTCTACATTAACTACCACATATCAGAGAAAGTATAAGATATTTGTCTTTTTGGGACTGCTTATTTCTCTAAGCATAATTGTCTTAGTATGAGCATTATCTTGGTATTTTGGGTAAGAAAACTGATTTCTAGCTAACAATAAGTTATTTCTGCCTGTTTACATCCCAGAGAGAATTATTTTCCATTAGTTTTATAGACGTGATGCATTTTCCCCAAGTGATCAATAGAACACCTAGACAAGCTTGAATATTTCCATTTATGGAAAATGGCACTGAAAAATGTTTTGGTATTCGAAGTTCTTTCAATAATTTGCTAGATGGTAAATATATGGACAAGAAATTTAGAAGTCAAATGTTTGGATTAGTATAAAGGCATATACATGTTATATTTTAAAAAACAGGATAAATTTTTTTGAAAAACAATGGAAAATAGAATGAGTTCTATTCCATAATGTCTGTCATTTTAATGCAGCTTGGGAAGCCATACATAAAATTAGTAATTGGTTATGTCCATCAGTGTAGCTGTCAGTGAGCTGGAGTGCACATTGCAAATTGTACTAGTTGTTACATCAGATTATCCAAAGACGGAATGAGCTATAAAAATAGAATTCTTCTCTCATTTCCTGGAATTGCTTTCTTCAAATGAGGGTTGAGATGCTGTTTTCTGTGCAGTTGAAAAATGGAAGTCTGAACCCACAGAGACAATGGGCATCACTCTGAGTAGGAATCTCAATGACCTCTCCCTACTTATTTTCTAAATTTTTAAAATTTTCCTGTTTTGTCCTACTCTTCCTTCCATGGTATAAATAGTTACAACTAATAAAATACTTTAAAAAGTAAAGAAAATTGTTACTGAACAAAATATATAAGAACTTAATAAGTAATTAGTGAATTCTATTTCATTGTACTAAACTAGAACATGTTATATTATAAATATTATATACTTTTTGTCCTAAACTTAAGAGAGAATATTTTTTAGCTCAGCATTCAAAATATTTTTCCTTCAAATCCATATTGCCAGCATTACATGAGGGTACTTCAGAAAGTTCATGGAAAATTAAAATATTATTTTCCTGCAAAATTTGAAGTTCATGCATAGATTTTTTCATAATATGAATTTTCTATGAAATTTTTGAAGGCCTTTCATATAGAATGACACATGTGGTAAGAAAAAGATAAAAATAATATTAAATAAACAGGAGGATAGGAAAAATAACCATTTGGAGGATATGAACTCAGAAAAATCACATCATGACAATTTGAGAAAATTGCCATTGTATTTAATTTCTTTAGAATCAAGTTGGATGGAAAAATACATCATTTGTCCTATTTGGTTAAATATAAAAGAAATATAGTGTGTTTAATAGAATCTAAGCAACTTTGAAGACCAGATGATTCATGGGTGACTAGTGAATCACAAATTTTTTCGATGACCCTGACCTTGTTTTTTTGAGAGGGAGACTAAAAGGTAAATTTCTTATTATGACATGCTTTTTAAAACTTTGTGTGCAGTTTTTATTATCTTCAATGAAAATAATGAAAAATTAATGAAATATTTTCAGTACCTGGACATTTTAGTACTTAAGTTCATATTGTTATCTTAATGTGTAAGTACAGATTTTGGTAAAATAATAAAAGCCATTTCTTGTTAATATATTTGTGAACATTTAAATACATTTCATCTAGATATCATCTTTTTTTATAAAGACTTATTTTTTTTTTGAAAGGCAGACAGACTGGCAGAAAAGGAAAGAGCGAGAGCAAGAGAGAGAAATTTCTACCCAATGTGTCATTCCCTGAACAGGTGGGTCTGGCCAGGCTGAAGCCAGGAGCCAGGAACTCCAACCAAATATCCTACATGGGTGGCAAGAACTCAAATATTTGGTCTATCGTTCCATGGCACATTAGCAGGTATCTGGGTCAGAAACAGAGTAACTGGGACTTGTACCAGCATTCTGATGCAGGACGCTTGTGTCCCAAGTGGCAGCTTAACTAGCTGCACCACAACATCTGTCTCTATCACTATTTCTTTTAATACAGATTTTCAGAGCAGAGATTTTTAGCTATAATTTTGTGAACTACTGACCATGATCTTGAAGGCATTTGCAATTTTTTTTTCCAAATGGGTTTGATTATAGTAAATATTTTGGTCAGTGGAGGGAGTCTATATAGTTTGAATTTCATATTTTTCCTTTAAATGCCTGAATGGATTTGTGTAGATAATATGCATCAGAAGTTCACCAAATCTCAAATAATGTCATCTAAAACAAAAACCAAATTCAAGTAATCAGTGAGCCCAATTGTCAAGTGATTCCTTTGGAAAACAAATACTGTAGTCTGAAAACAAAGCAAAATCCAAATGAGTACCAACCAAGAAGTCAACATAGTTAAAGGTGCTAGAATTGAACTGGATAGTTGGTATACATATTTCTTCACCTAGTGACCATACTAATTTTTGCTTAGTCATTCTGATGGTCATAGGGAAGGGGTCTAGGACAGTTAAATAGTTAGGTTTTGGTTATTTCGGATTTTTCATTACATTCACATTTCATAGACATACATTATTAAATCTGAGAAGGGTTGTACTACATTCATTAGAAATTGAGAAGGAATTAAGACTTGCTTCTATTGCCTTAGCATAGGCTGTTAAACTGCATATGAACACTGATAAAATAAAGTCAAAGAAAACACTTTGGCTTGAATATCATTTCACTTCTTGTGCATTAACACTTTTTGTATCTTAGCTTTTGTATATTTTAGAAGAGGTAACCACTTAAATAGGAAATGAATTATGCCCAGAACTAATTTCCTGTGGGTTTTCAATTAAGTAAGCATTATTGTGTGAGAGAATATTAGTTTCAGACATATGTGGCTATTGGAGTTCCTCCACAATTCATATATGTAACCAGTCAGTCATGTTTGATTTCTCTAATCCATAGCTAAATACGTATGATTCAAGGAGAGATTTAAGTCAAAGTAGGGTTTGACGTAGTGAATTATTTCATTTATTTGAAATAACTGAAGACAATTTAAACATTATCTCAGCTGGCTAGTGGGTGAGTTTTGGAACTACACAGCAGAGAATACTTGACCACAGGATTATATTACCAAGACATTATCCAAGAGGAGATATATTGCCCCATATCCTATGGAGCTAGATGCATTTCTAGATAAAATACTCCTGAGGGCACTTAACAAGATTTTATTTGGGATTAAATACAGATTTAAAAGAAAATTTAAATCAAACATCTAGCTTATACTGATTTTGCTTCTATGATAATATGACTCATAGTAAAATATTCTATTGAAGTTAGGGCTTGGTTGGAGCCATAAGTTTTAATTTTACAACCAGTAAAACTGAGTGGAGTTAATTATTTTTAAAACCTCAGGAATTCAAACTTTTATCATTGCCATGCAGATTGAAGTGCTTGAGGGAACCTGAAAACAGAGTCTTCAGAGGAATCCAAGATGAAGAGAATCGTTTTGTTAAGTTGAGGCTTACATTTCTAAGGTACCAATACTACACATTTAATTGTGCACTCTCCTGATTCAGATACTCTTAGTAAGCTTTTCACTTCATGTAATTATTTATGTTAAACACATTTTGGGAACATACATTAATTCTTTTAACCATAGCATAATTATTTATCTTTTCTACTTGTGTTTGATTAAAGTCAGTTGTTAGATATTCTCAGCTTGTTTTCATAAGATATATCACTCAATTGATACGCTTCTCAAAGAATATGTCAAATTACATAGTTTGAATTGGGGAATTATACACAGTGCTTCTACTTTGGCTAGAGCGCTATTGTCAAAGAGAAAACTTCCTCAGAACAGTTTGGATAAATTTAGCCACTAGGTATAAATTATTTTCCTTGAAATCTGAATGTTTCACTTCCACATTTAGTTCTTGGGAGCAACAATCCTTAATATAGGTCCATGCACCTAAGGAAACTCAGAAGGCATTTACAATTTCATTCAATATTTTGTGAATATGTCAAACTGCATTACCTAGAAAAAAGACTCATAATTTTCACAGAGGACTGTGAACCAAAAATCAATATAAGAAACACCTATTGACAGTGTTCAAATGAACAATTTTCATCTTAAGGATTGCTTTTAATTGAAATTTAAGAAACAGTATTTAATGTTTCAAGTGAGATAAATAAGTATTTTTCCCCCATTCTAAAGTGACATTTATCATGGTTTGGAATCCGAGCATAATTCAAAGTACAAATCCCTTATATTTTGTCTGAAAAATTCGACTAAATTTTCTTAACAATTGTCTTAACAAAAGCTGGGCACTGGCGCTGTGGCACAGTAGGTTAAAGCCCTGGCCTGAATTGCCAGCATCCCATATTGGTGCTGGTTTGAGTCCCAGATGCTCCACTTCCAATCCAGCTCTCTGCTATTATGGCCTGGGAAAATAGTAGAAGATGATCCAAGTCCTTGTGTCCCTGCACCCACATGGGAGATCCAAGGAAGCTCCTGGCTCCTGGCTTTGGATCAGCTCAGTTCTGGCCATTGTGGTTATTTGGGGAATGAACCAGTGGATGGAAGATATCTCTCTTGCTCTCGCTCTCGCTCTACCTCTCTCTGTAACTCTTTCAAATAAATAAAATAAATCTTTAAAAAAATAAAATACATATTCTGAAAAGGAAACTCCTTGGAAAGGATTCATTCATAAAGCTTCTAGTAAGCCTGACTTAGGCATAATCCAAAAACAGATGTGATGCTGAGAGGTAAAGATAAACACAAAAAGCCTATGACTGTCTCATTGTATATTCCGTCAGTTGAGATTCCCAGTGTACCTTTTGACATAGAAGTTCATCGTCTCAGAGTATTCTTAGAGTCACAGCCACTACTTGACTTCCATGTGGCAGTTACTGAAAGCTGTCATCTATTTGCTTCAAAATGAAAGTTACAACTTTTTCTCTTCTGTCCTTCACAATAATTTACATCAACATGTCACTTAGGACAGCTGCAGTAGAACGGCACCTACCCTTGAAAGCCACTTGATGCGTCCATCTGACACAGTCTAGGAGGATATTATGATCATGCCTACTCTTTCTAGCATGCACTTTTTTTATTCCTCCCATTAAAGCATAGTGTGTGGATTTTAAGCTATCTCCAAGTGTCTCTTTGCATCTTCATAGTAATTAAGATCAGCCGAATGGCCAGTGCTGTGGCCTAGTAGGTTAGATTTCCACCTACTGCACCAAAATCCCACATGGGCACCAGTTCCTGTCCTGGTTGCTCCTCTTCTGATCCAGCTCTCTGCTTGTGGCCTGGGAATCAGTGGAGGATGGCCCAACTCCTTGGGCCCCTGTGCCCATGTGGGAAACCCAGGGGAATTTCCTGGCTCCTGGCTTATGGATCAGCCCAGATTCTGGCTGTTGTGGCCATTTGGGGCGTGAACTAGCAGATGGAACACCTTTCTCTCTGTCTGTGATTCTGCCTCTCAAATAAATAAATAAATAAATAATTTAAGAAAAGATCAGCTGAGATGCCCCTACTACTACTACTGCTCCCATTTTAATTGGAATTAAACAGAGATGGCTCCTTTCTTGTGAGAGCTGTGCTGTCAGGAGATTCCTTCCTATCTGAAACTGACAGGAAAGTGAGGCTTCATTTCTTTGTCCATTTTATTCCAGTGAGTAGAGACTTTCCTGATTCCCTTTGCAAGATCACTATTATGATGTACTTCATTTATGAATTTTTGAATCACATATTACAGATGATCTTTTAATTTCTGCAATAAAAAGGAACAATGTAGAAATCTTCATGAGATTTAGTGAATTTTCATTTTTGAAGCTATTTTGGCTCAATATTTAAAAACAGGATATATGATTCTAATTTTTCAAAATGAGAGTGTTACCAGTACAATTGGTGGTGAATGAACTAGAAGTAAGATATTTTCCTTTGGCCTCATGAATGTCAGGAAGAAAACAGAAAGGGATGGGTAATAGTTATAGCAGGGGGAAAAAGATTGAGTTTTGTAGGATATAAGCCTTCTCTGATATCATGACTCTCTCTGTGTAAGTTCACAACAACTAGACGGGCATAAATACTTAGTAAATTTCTAATTAGCTTGCCTATATTGTATACAAGGTTAGCTTTCCTGCATACTTTCAGTCCAATGTTATTTTCTCTTCGTGTGTTTTATCAATAATAATCAACACAGATATGTATGTGTGATATTGAATCTATTTAACAGAAAATGTATTGATTTTCCATGGAGTATATCTATATTACTGACAAATATTTGCATATATTAGGGAGAAGATTCAATTGGTAAATAGAGACTTGACCCTGGTACTTTATGATTAGTGTAGCTTTTTATAGTAGTCAAAAATAGATTCTGCCTGACATTTGCACTTTGGGTCACTCAATATAGTTTACTCATTCTTAAATTTTTCATCTTTCAGTTCTTTTTGGGGGTAGGGTGAGGAACATGAGGAAGAGAATGACAGACATAAACATAGTCTGACCCAATGTGATGTATGGGCATTTATAGTTTACTTTTTCTTCTCAACAAATGGCAAAATATCAGTTTTTCTGAAAGTGGAAACAATGTTCAAAAACATTTTTCCATGTATGGGAATTAAAAAAAATTCTAAAGAAGAGATGATATGGAAAATCCAGTCTATAAATAGATGCCCTTCTCTGACTTGCCTGGTGATTCAATTATATTTACACAATTCTATATTTGTTGAAGTCCCAATGTAATTCCATCTACTTTTGTTGCAAATGTCAAGATTTTATTCCTTTTTATGGCTGAAAAATATTCTATTAGCTATGTACCACCTTTTCTTCATCCATTCATCATGAATGGATTGACCCCATATCTTGACTATTGTGAACAGTGCTGCGATGAACATGGACGGGCAGGCATATGTTTGACATGCTGGGATCATTATGTTAAATGAAATAAATGACACACAGAAAGACAAATACTGCATGCTCTCCTGTGAGGTTTAAGATAAAAACATTTGAACTTAGTGATTCTAAGAATTAGGAAGGATGGGTGCAAGAGGATAGAAGGAAATTGGTTAATGGGTACCAAAACACAGTCAGATATAAATAAATAGGTTCTAGTGTTTCACAATGGGGTGACTGTAATTCACAATAATGTGTCATATATATAATGTATCAAGTCCTGGAAGAGGGGAGCTGGTAGGCTATAAATGTGAGGGAGGAATAGGGTGGTATGGAGGCTATTTGCCTGATGAGATAAATTTATGATGCAATGATGTGTTGAAATATTATAGTGTGTTCCATAAAGGCAAAGAAGTATTATATGTTAATCAGAAGTATTACTCAGTCAAAAAATGAAATTCTGACATCTGCAACAAAATGGATGGAATTGGAGATAATTATGTTAAGGCAAATAAACTAGACACAGAATGCTGAATGCTTCATGTTTTCTATGTGGAAATATGTTCATATTCAAATATGTCTATAGTTCATAATTAACTGCTCAAATGTGTAGCTAATGTGAATCTAAAACAATGATAACTAGAAACAGGATGGTGAAGGTTGAGGGAGTTTGGATGATTGGTACAAAAATTCAGTCAGTTGAAGGTAATGAATTCTGTTGTGCCCCAGAAGAGCAGCATAACATAGTTTGACATTAAGGAAAGAGAAGGGTTAATGGCTTGGTATGATTGGTGTATGCTGTGTGTTATCTGTGGAAATAATGTACTATCCCTCATAAAATTTACATATATTTAATGTTAATCCAAAATTTTAAAATGAACTTTAAGAATACAAAAAATTTTAAGAATAAAATTAAAAAAATAAAATCATCAACTATATATGAATGTCTAGGGGAAGTTATTCTTTTACAATAGTGCATTAACATAAGTTAGCTATTTTAATTAAAGTTTAAGACCATTAAATATCTACTACTTATTATACAAGAAACCTAATAATGTTATTTCCATTTTATAGTATATTTTTATTTTTTCAAGCCAAGTATTTATAACACTAACAGAAAACATTTGGTACCTACATTGAGAATGCTTTTCTCTTAATAAAAGCATCTAAAAAATCAGCAAAATTGGTTCTAGGAATGATCATGAGGAAATTTTCCCTTACCCTAAATGAAGTAGCAGAAAAGACATGTATTTATTAATTATAATGTGCTCAAACAATGTGATTGACTAAGGTACAAATTGTAAAAATAAGAACCTCACTACTCGTAGTCTGTGCACTGAACATCAATGTATAAATATAATAACTAATTGCCTATTTCATTGATGATATACTGTACCTACATATGTTATTTTGAAAATCTGAGATTGTTGCAAAGCTTTGTATAATTAACTCTAAATCTTTTGAAGTTCCAATGCAGAGTAAAAAAGTTAGACTAGTTATGAAATAAAACAGGAAGTAAACAAAACAAAACACGCAAAAAAGATAAATCCCCTTATTCCAAACAGCAAAAACCTAAATCCAAATAGAAATAAGACACAAAGTAACTTAGAAGAGAGTAAACTTCAAGAAAGGTAATCTACCATCAGTCACCCATAGAAAGTCTTCTGGGGGCCGGTGCTGTGGCGTATCTGGTGAAGCCGCTGCCTGCAGTGACGGCATCCCATATGGACACCGATTCAAGTCTTGACTGCTCCACGTCCAGTCCAGCTCTCTGATATGGCCTGGGAAAGCAGTGGAAAATGGTCCAAGTCCTTTGGCCCCTGCACCCACATGGGAGATCCAAAAGAAGCTCCTGGTTTTGGATCTGTGCAGCCTCAGCTGTTGTAGCCATCTGGGGAGTGAATCAGTAGATAGAAGACCTCTCTCTGCCTCTGTCTCTATGTAACTCTGCCTTTCAAATAAATATATCTTAAAAAAAAAAGAAAGTCTTTCCACTATATACCAACTCTCTGTGTCTGATGAGGTTAATCCATTTCATTTGAATGTTTGCCAACCTGGGTTTTTTCCCCTCCTTCTCTGAGCAATAAATGTGCAATGAAGAAAATGATCCCCAAGGACTGCACAAGTAATATATTCAAATAATTAATCCCAATGAAGCTATTTTTGACCAGGATAGGTTGAAGACAATTTTTTGTTAATGGTTGAAGTCCAGCAAGAATAAGTAAGTAATGAGGGAAGATATTTATTTTTCTTTTTTTGGCTCATATATATTTTTAATATTTCATTTTTTAAAATTTTATTTAAGCTATACAAGTTTCATGTATTTCAATATACAGATTTAGTAACATAGTGACACTCCCTCCCCTTTCCCCTGCCCATGCTGCAACCCTTCCTCCTCCTCCCTCTCACGTTACCACTCTTAATTTTTACAAAGATCTATTTTCTGTTTACTTAATGTTTGTATAGTTAACCCTACATTAAGTAAAAGATTTCAACAAATAGTATAAAGTGAAAAAAAAAACACTGTTCCTCTATAAAAAAGCCAAGGACTATAAACAGTCATCAAATCTCAAAATGTCTATTTCATTCCATTATATTACATTTCAGGTACTCTATTAGTTACTCCAGATCAGGGAAAACATATGATATCTGTTTTTTTGGGGGGACTGGCTTATTTTACTACATATAATGGCTTCTAGTTGTGTCCATCTTGTTGCAAAAGATAGGATTTTTTGTTTTACTGCTGAGTAAGTATTCCATAGTGTGTGTGTATGTGTGTTTGTGTGTGTGTGTATACCATAAATTCTTTATCCAATCAACAACAGTTGACAGATATCTTGGTTGATTCCATATCTTAGCTATTGTGAATTGTGCTGCAATGAATATAGGGGTACAGATAACTCCTTCATGTACTGATTTCTTTTGGTTTTGCTAAATTCCCAGGAGTAGGATGGCTGGATCCTATGGTAGGTCTATATTCAGATTTCTGAGGTTTCTCTATACTGTCTTTGATAGCGGCTGCACCAGGTTACATTCCTACCAAAAGTGGACCCAGGTACCTATATCCCCACATCCTAGTCAGCATTTGTCATTTGTTGATTTTTCTATGAGAGCCATTCTAACTAAGATAATTACTTTTCAATCCTGAATCAGCATTTGGTCCTGAGAAATAATTCAGTGTTTGTACAATGGCAGTGTGGGATAAATAGGTAGTTGAAGTACATAAAAAAAAGTAAGTGGCAAATAGAAGACAAAGACATAAGTATCATTAATCTTTTTTGTTTTTTTTTTTTGATTGATTGATTTAAAGAGTTATAGAGAGCGAAGGAGAGGCAGAGAGAGAGAGAGAGAGAGAGAGGGAGGGAAAGGTCTTCCATCTGCTGGTTTACTCCCAATTGGCTGCAATGGCTGGAGCTGCACTCATCTGAAGCCAGGAGCCAGGAGCTTCTTCCAGGTCTCCCACGCAAGTGCAGGGGCCCAAGGACTTGGGCCATCTTCTACTGCTTTCCCAGGGCATAGCAAAGAGCTGGACCAGAAGTGGAGCAGCCGGGACTCGAACTGGCACCCATATGGGATGCTGGCACTGTAGGAAGTGGCTTTACCTGCTACACCAGAGTGCTGGCCCTGGATCATTAATCTTTAGTTTTAAGTTTGGTTTTCATATTAATTAAATGGAAGTTGTAAAATTTAGGTTTTTTTTTTTGTTTTTCAGTTGCAGCATTAGACATTGATGTCTGGTTCAACATTGGTAGATGAGCATTGCTACATTTTCTCTTGACATAACAAAGTTGTAGTGTTTGGTGACACTAATTGAATTTTATGTATTATCAACATCATAAAGTCATCTGATGTAACTATATTTAGTAGGTAAGTGCTTTCTTTTTACATATCACCTTTATAAAGAATTTATCAGTAACTTTTTTAACTTTTATTTAATAAATATAAATTTCTAAAGTACAACTTTTGGATTATAACGGATTTTCCCCCCCATAACCTCCCTCCCACTTGCAGCCATCCCATCTCCCATTCCCTCTCCCATCCCATTCACATCAAGATTCATTTTCAATTATCTTTATATACAGAAGATCAATTTAGTATATCCTAAGCAAAGATTTCAACAGTTTGCACCCACACAGAAACACAAAGTATAGAGTACTGTTTGAATACAGGTGATACCATTACTTCACATGGTACAACACATTAAGGACTGAGATCCTACATGGGGACTAAGTGCACAGTGACTCCTGTTGTTGATTTCACAATTGACACTCTTATTTATGGCATTAGTAATTACCCAAGGCTCTTGTCATGAGTTGCCAAGGGTATGGAAGCCTCTTGAGTTCGCCAACTCCAATCTAACTGAAAAGTGATCCCTGTTAAATATAAGAGTGTGAATAAGAGAGGGAGGAGATGTACAGTTCAGCACATGCTCAATCGGACTTACCCCTAATGACAGTGTTAGAAACGTGACAGGGGTGTCCAATTCAATCCCATCAAGGTGGCATGTACCAATGCCATCTCACTAGTCCCAGTGATCAATTTCAGTTCACAATTGATCATAATGACAGGATTAAGAGTAAAAGGGATCACATACACAAGACTAGTGTCTGCTAATACTAACTGATAGAATTAAAAAGGAGAAAAGGATCCAACATGGGAAGCGGGATACACAGAAGACTCATAGAATGGCAGATGTCCTAAACAGCACTCTGGCCTCAGAATCAGCCCTTAAGGCATTCGCATATCCCAGTAGAAAGAACGGGCCATCAAAGAAGGAGGTACCTTTCTCTGAAGGGAGGAGAGAACTTCCACTTTGACTATGCCCTTGTCTAAATAAGATCAGAGTTACCATTAACATTTTAACCAAAATTAAAATATGAAAATACATGTAACACAGACATCTATCTCTACCTTTTTTTTATGTGTATGTATGTGTGTATGTTTCTGTTATTATAGGAATATGCCTTCCTTGAAGATCTGTTCTAGGATGATGTAATCTGTTGGTCATTTAGGGCCCCATAACACCAATGATTTATAACTGTATATAGCTCTTGGGTATACTCATCAGTGTACAACATCCTATAAATTATATTACATGTTGTAAAAAAAAAAGCCATAAGTTGCCAATATTTCTGTGCGTTATCACCATTAAGGATTTTTGTATCCAATTGCAATTGTGACTTTTTATAAATCCTTTTTAAGTTCTCTTATTAATGATTTTAGTATCTGCTGAATAGAAAAATGTGGATGTAGTGGTTGATTAGGTAGTACAGTTGCCTTAAAACTGCAAAGTCAGACGTTAAGTTACTTCCAAGTAAAAACATCTTTTTTTAAAAAGAGAGTTGTTTTTTTTTTTTTTCCAAAAATTGCACTGAGCCAAAACCAAAGCCTTAGCTGATGCAGACGTGTTGTTTAGGCATTAGCAGTACTGCTCTCACTACATGTTCATTGGACAGTAAAGCAACCCCAAGAAAAGGATGGTTCTAGTGAAAATATTTTAAGCTACAGACCAACAACTTGTCAGTGGACATTTCTGAGTAGCAATTAAACCAGGTTGCTTTTTGCATTCATTTATTTGCATTTGCATAGCAGAAATCAATTGAATTCATTTAAACACAGAATATTAAAATTGGCAAGACTAATTCTTGGAGAGAGCTTGTCATTTCTTCTTAGGCAATCATGTTGAAAATCAGTACATTTTTTTTTTACAGGCAGAGTGGACAGTGAGAGAGACAGAGAGAAAGGTCTTCCTTTGCCGTTGGTTCACCCTCCAATGGCCGCCGCGGCCGGCGCACCGTGCTGATCCGAAGGCAGGAGCCAGGTGCTTCTCCTGGTCTCTGATGGGGTGCAGGGCCCAAGCACTTGGGCCATCCTCCACTGCACTCCCAGGCCATAGCAGAGAGCTGGCCTGGAAGAGGGGCAACCGGGACAGAATCCGGCGTCCCGACCGACTGGGACTAGAACCTGGTGTGCCGGCGCCGCTAGGTGGAGGATTAGCTATTGAACCGTGGTGCTGGCCAGTAAATGGTTTTTAAAAACACATAAATGTTCTCTTTTTGATTTAGCCTTTGAACTGTGATAGAAAATCTCTACTTGAAAACATTTCAAAAGAGTATAACAGAATCTAACACACAAAAAAGGTAGATTTTCAGATGCCTGGACTTTACTGGGCAATGATTTTTCCAAGATTTATCCAGTTGTGATATTTGTATTTAATAGTATTTTACAGAAGGTTTTTCCCCCAAATTTAGAAAAATCTTATTTTTGTCTCCCCTTAAAATTCTCTGGAAAACTAGGTTCACATTTAACTTGAAGCTACCTTTATCATCTTTCCTTTCATTTAAAATTATAATCCACTTTCTGTGTTTCTGGCAATAAAATATCAATAATAGAAAAATTATATAACAGTCATCATGGAAATTAAATTCAGATATCAGGCCAGCATTTTGGCTCAGCTGGTTAAGCCACCATTTAAGACTCCTGCATCCCTTTTATGAGAGCCTGGGATCCACTCTCACCTCCATTTTCAATTCAGTGTTCTGCAAATGTGCACCCTGGGGAGGCAATAGATGATAGTTCAAGTACTTGAGTCCCACCACCCAAGTGAAAGAACTAAATGGAGTTCCTGACCCTTGGCTTTGGTCTGGATGTTGTGAGCATTTGGGGAATAATCCAGTGGATGGAAAATCTCTCCCTGTCTCTGTATGTGTCTTTTATTTGTCTCCCTTTTAAATAAGATGAAGATAAGTAAATAGAAACTTATGAAAAATTCAAATGATACAAAGAATTTATTTTATTTTTTTCTATATATTCCCTGTGTAAGGTCAATATTTTCCCTGTAGAAGGGTCCAAGATTGCTGGATTTATTAAGGATTTGAAAGCTTTCTTAGTATTGCCACATCTTTTATTTTCTACCTTGCTTTGGAGATTATCCTCTGTTGCTTTCTCAAATTTAGTATTTTAGGACTACTCCTCCAAATATCTTGTTAATCTCTTTATCTTAAGCATGATAAAATAATGATTATGATAAAAATTAATATTAACATCTTGTTAGCTATCTTTGTCGCATTGTAACAAGATTTTATATTTTTTTAAAATGACTTCTGCATTTATGACTAAAGATTGCCATCTAGTGGGAAAGCTGAATCAAATATCAGAATATGTTTGTTTTTATAAAACCTAGTTTAAAGGACATAGCTAGTTTCATTGTTTTGACTGGATTTATCAGGGAACCTCAATAACATTTTAATGAATGAATCCACTGTCAAACTGAGTATCCATGTGCTTGTGTAGAAATAGTCTAAATGTATGAATTAAATAGTTTAAAATAAGTATTTGTAAACAGTGAATTCTATTTACATTGAAAACAGTACTTCAAATGTGGAAATAGTTTTTATATTGTTTATAATATGAATTTGATCATCTTTCAAGGTAATTGCTGACAGGAAGTTCCTTCCTCTTCAATAGTTTCACTGAGAGCCTATGCATGGCATCATTTCCCTGTGTATACATTTACACAGTAAAATTATATCAATTTGGGAAGAAATATAATGGGATTATGGTTATTCATCTCATATCTTGAAGGTCAAGCTACTTCTTTCTATACAATTATGATTTTTTAAAATAATTATGTAACATAATTTTGTCATATCAAAGAATAACTTTCCTTTAGATAGACTGATTAATCATAACATGTTCATTAAGAAAGCCAAAGTTGTCTTCTTGTGGAATATTTAATTTCTGTTCTTCCTTAGTACCCTGAAGAATAAGCCTGGAATCTTAACCTTGGGGATGGTTCAAAGATACCATTATTCGTTTGAATCATACATGAGGAGGCAGAAATCAGGTAGATGGCAGGAAGTGGAAAATGTGTACAATAATGACTCAAGCAGATGGCAAGGGGCATGAATTTTGGAATAGAAAACTAGTTATGAATTCAGTAGCAAAGTAAAGGCATTTTATTCATTCATATGTTAGACGATTGGATTAGGTAAGCAAAATATTTAGTTCATGTCTACAGCACAAATACAGGTGATACCATTCAGAATAGAAAGATCATAGCACTCATAATTTTCCATTAAAGATTATAGCAACTTGTTCTGTCCATCCAGTCAACCAATTTGGGAAGAAATAAAATGGGACTGTGGTTCTTCATCTCATATGTTTGCCTCTGAACTATAGGCATATTCTGTGAATATTTATATATGTTGTGCTCATACATTTCTTATTACCTTTGAGCAATAATGTCTGCACCTAATCACTTTCCCATGTTTTTACTGGAATGTTTCTCTTGAATTTCCTTCAGTCTTAATGAGAAACACCACTTCCCAAGGGGAATAAACAAAAACACAGAACAAAAGAAATAAAAATTTAAAAAAGCCATTTAGGTCTTATATTGCTGCTCAGATAGAATAATCTGTTTATGCTCCCAACTACAGTTAAAGTTATTTATATAAAAAAGAAGGTCTAACTCCGTTACTACTATTGATGTTGAAGTATTGTATGTAACTGTTCCTAAAGAGCATCTCTGTAATGTAAGGCCTAAAGTGAACGATACATAACATACTTGGGAATTTGTGATTGCATTATATATTCATACATTAAAGTGTATTTTACGCAGCACATAATAGATAACTATATTAATATAACTATTGTCTGCCATTGCATGTAGTGAGAATAGATAATTATAAAGTCGATTATTTGGTTTTGTTCATGTTGATTAGTCTTATTGGGGATGGGTAGATAGGGAGATGTTAATATATTTAATAAAATGACATTGAAACTAAAGACAAAAGTGTGTGTCTCACACACACAACCTGCACACATGAGCATACACACTCAAATACACAAAAACACTAAAAATCCTTTAGTTATATGGCAGGTTGGTGATCCTATAATAAGAGGAAGGATTGGTATATCTCCTTTAGTGCTTTTTATTCCCTTTTACAGATCATTAAGATGCTAAAGTTGCTAAAATTTGGTTACAAAGCCGTAAACCTTTCATGAAAATTCCATGTATTTCATGAATTTATAAGCAAATGTAGTTAATTTGCACCCAGTGGTGGTACTAGTCATCTGGCTAATTGAATGGGATCCTCATCATAAAATTGGTCTGGATAAGCTTACAGCTTATCTTTGTTATGAAATACATAGACTTGGATCAATCAGTATATGAAAATTTGCAAATAACTATTAGGATCAAAAAAGATTTGGCTTAAAATATTGTGTTCTGATTATCTATGTGATACTTAAAAAAGCCACATAACCTCTCTGAAATATCTCAGCTATGAAATATGTTCACTTGCACATTTATTGTGAGGAGAAAGTGAAATAATATGTGTAATCACTTTGTAAATAACCACATGCTATATACATGTAAAGTATTAATATTTCTCTGTTACACCGAAAGATAACATTAGGCTCTAGAGTCATTGGCTATTGAGATCTTATTAAAAACTTGAGAATTTTTTCAATTTTTATTATTGTTAACTATTTATTTATCTTACTAAGGACCAACATGTTTTTTTTTCTTAGCAGCCTCATTTATTCAGTACATAGACTTAGGTTTCTGTATTCTGGAAGCTCTCATACATAATGAAAAGGTAGAGATCTTATTTACATGCAAAAATTTTGCCATCACTGCTGTCATTCCCTCTTGCTCTGCAGATGCAGAAGCATTCACTGAAACTCAGGATGATATAGCTATGGTTTGATAGCATTTTTCTTTATGCTTTGTTAAATAATGCTGAGGTCAGGTTCAGAGAAACAGGTAGATTTTAAAGGAATAAATTGTCAATTCATTTCTAAGTTGGTAGTAAGACTAAAATGATTATATAAAATGATACAAGAGCTAAGAGTTTGTATTATGCTAAACATTAGCACTAATACATTAAGAGACATGTTGTACCTGCAAATCCTTTACAATTCCGTATTAAACCATTTGATTTTTGTGGGAGGTAGAAAAATAATGTCAAATCCATTTTCTAGGTGATAAATTGCAGCACAGGTAAGGTCCAAAGCAGTGTCATTAACAAAAAACTCAAAATTTTGCTTCTGCTGATCTTTTCCTTAACTGTATTACCTAACCATTTTTCATTGAGTAAAAAATTATCAATGTTTCAAGGAAAAGGGCAAAATTGAAATTAATATGAGTCGCTAAAGGACATAATGTAGAAGTTCTGACTTAATGTATTGAATGTTTTTTTGTAGAATATTGAACCCACTATTCTTAATTTGGGAATTTTTGTATAGTGAGTCATGTTTGGCTGGTTTTAAGGTACTAGATCTCCTCAGTTAATTATTGGGTAAAGTGTTAACAAAAAGGGGCTGAAAAGAACATTAGTTATTGCTTTAATTTTAGAGATGGTCCTTTGGTAAGCAGTTCCTTCCTGTGCTAAACAATGTTGGGTAATATTGAAAGTTGTCTATATGATTCTTGCCTAACCATTGAGGAACTAATCATTTCTTTTTACTTTTATCCCCATCTCATTCTTGTAAAATTTATCATACACATATGAGTCAAACAAGTATGAAAATTTAAGAATAATAAAAAGGAAACATTTGTCTACCCACTGCATAATTTTAGAAACTGTATCTTAATAGTCCTGAAAAAACTATCTACTTTTCTGCCCCTTTCATACCACACTCCCTTTCTCTAGAGTAAATTACTACTTGAATATTTTTATCAGTCACATCTTGATTTTCTTTAGAGCTTATTTAATGAAGCCCATCATATTTCAAAATAAACTAATTTGTTTTTGCTGTCCTAAAGCTTGAAGTAAGTAGAATTATAAAGTATGAATGTACTATAACTTGTTCTTCCTGTGAATGTTTTTTCCTATCATTTTAGTACATTCATATGTACATTCATATGTCATGGATTTTAACATTTTTATTATGTCAAAATATTTATAACATAAACTGTATAATTTTAACCATTTAAATGAGAAAAATTTGTGGCATTAAGTACATTTTCATTGTTGTACAACTGTTAACACTATCCATATCCAGAACATTTGCATCATCCCAAATTGAATATTTGTTAACTGTTTAACAATAAGTCCCTCTTTATTCCTCCCTCCAGCTTTTGGTACTGACTATTCTACATTCCATCTCTATTAATTTAACTGTTTTGATGCCTTGTATGAAGAATGATATATTTTTCCTTTTATTTGTGGCTTATTTCCCTTAGGATAATGTTTTTTGTGGCTTATGGCTTATTTCCCTTAGGATAATGTTTTTCAGGTTTTTGCATGTTGTAGCATGTATCAGAACTCCATTTTTTAAAGGGGTGAATAATATTCCATTGTAGGAGTATGCCACGTTTTGTTTTTCCTTCATATATCCCTGAACATTTGGATTTGGGCTACAGGTAATAGTGTTGCTGTGAGCATCAGTGTACAAATATCTCTTTTGAGATCCCACTTTCCAGCTGTTTTGGATATACCTAGAATTGGATTGCTGGATGCCAAGGTTATTCTGCATTTCTTTGTGGCACTACCATACTGTTTTCCATAGTAGCATCACTGTTTTTGAATCCCACCAGCAATACACAAGGGTTCCTATTTCTCCACACATGACAGCATTTTTTTTCTTCTTTTTTTTAAGTAATAGCCATTCTAATTATTGTACATAGATGCTTCTGAATATGTTAGTTTCCCAATAACTTTCAACCCACATTCTTACATGTTCTATTGCAAGTCTCCAACTATAATATCTTGTCCCATGCATCTGTGAGTCTGTAGACCCCTTAGCCTTAAGGCGTGGTGGTACCTCTTTTCCCATCTGAGAACTGAGGTAATTGAAACAGAGACCAGTCTGTTAGGCAGCCTCAGGGCATTAAATTATTGCAGTTAAGATATGCTCTGTTCTTTTTGGTTTAAGGGAAGGAATTTGGAACTGATATGATCTTCAGTGAAGATCATATTTATTTGCTACTAGGGTGGGTTTGGAGTAAATATGAGTAAAAATGCCAGTGAAATTTCCCACTGTTTTCAATAGGGCTTTTTATTGGGCAATTAATTGGGCATTCACTTGGTTGCTATAGTACTTTGACTGTTATCCTATAAGGTGGTTTCAGCTAGTTATTTTTTTAATGGGTACACCAGAGTTCGGAACTTCCTTGTCTGACATTTTGTTTACATTACTCTCTGAGTATCATTTTTTAAGATTTATTTTATTTATTTGAAAGACAGAGTCAAAGAGAGAGGTAGAGATAGAGAGAGGTCCTCCATCTGCTGGTCTACCCCCAATTGGCCGCAACAGCTGGAGCTGTGCTGATCCGAAGCCAGGAGCCAGGAGCTTCCTCTGGGTCTCCCACACGGGTGCAGGGGCCCAAGGACTTGGGCCATCCTCCACTGCTATCCCAGGCCATAGCAGAGAGTTTGATGCGAAGTGGATCAGCAGGGCCTCGAACCGGCGCCAACATGGCATACCAGTGCCTCCGGCCAGAGCATTAACCTGCTGCGCCACAGCTCTGACCCCATGAGTGTCATTTTTTAAAGTAATTTATATGTGTAGATGTAGGGGAAGAAATATTTTCCATGACCCCAATAAGATTCTACAGCTTCGGCCTGTGACTGACAGAAGACAGCTAAACAAGAAAATAATCATATACATTTTATTTTTTTTTGCATTTTCTCAATGTTATTTTTTTTTGCATGCATGAGGGCTTCTCAGAAGAGAGGTACAAAAATAAAACAAGCAGTTAGACTTGAAGTTTACATATCATTTTAAAAATATTTTGTGTTGCAAATTTTTTATAATTTCTTTTTCATTTGGTATCAGAAAAATGCTGGCCTTGTAGAATGAATTGAGAAGAGTTCCTTCCTTCTCAATATTCTTGAAGTGTTTGTGTAAAATTTGTACTATTTCTTCCTTAATTGTTTTTGTTTTTTTTGACAGGCAGAGTGGACAGTGAGAGAGAGAGAGAGAGAGAAATGTCTTCCTTTGCTGTTGGTTCACCCTCCAATGGCCGCCGCGGCCAGCGTGCTGCAGCCGGCGCACCACGCTGATCCGATGGCAGGAGCCAGGTACTTATCCTGGTCTCCGATGGGGTGCAGGGCCCAAGGACTTGGGCCATCCTCCACTGTACTCCCTGGCCACAGCAGAGAGCTGGCCTGGAAGAGGGGCAACCGGGACAGAATCCAGCGCCCCAACCGGTACTAGAACCTGGTGTGCCGGCACTGCAAGGCGGAGGATTAGCCTAGTGAGCCGCGGCGCCAGCTGTATTTCTTCTTTAATTGTTTTAGAGTATTCACCAAAGAAGCCAAATGAACCTGGAATTTTCTTTGTGGCAAGTTTTTTTTACTTTGAATGTCATTTATGTAATCTATCTAGAGCTATTCAAAGTATCTATTTCTTTTTAAGTAAAATTCATTGAATATGTCTTTAAAGGAACCTGTTTATTTCAACAAAGTTGTTACATCTGTAGGCATAACATTATTCTTGATACCACCTTATTCTTGAATTTCTGTTGAATCAGTATGCCCCTTCTCTTATTCCTCATTTTGGTCTTTTATATCTTCTCTTTTTTTCCTTGTTTAGTCTGACTATGACTTTGGATTTTACTGATCTCAATTATTCCGAACTTGGTATCATTGAAGTTTTCTATTATTTTTCTATTTCGTGGATGTTTGTTATGACTGTACTATTTAATTTGCCTTTAGTTTCAATTTCTTCTTTATTTAACTTCTTAAAGTGGAAATCCATTTTGTTGTTTGAGATCACTCTTTTTTTTAAGATTTATTTATTTCTTTGAAAGTCAGAGTTGGGTAGGTGGGGGAAGAGAGAGAAAGAGAGAAATCCATCTTCCATCTGTTGATGCACTCCCTAGATGATTGTTGCAATGGCTAGGACTGGGCCAGGCTGAAGCCAGGAACTTCATCTAGAGTTCCCACATGGGTGGCAGGGACGCAAATACTTGGGCCATCCTTGCTGCGTTTTCTAGGTTCATTAGCAGGGAGATGGGTTTGAAGTGGAGCAGCTAGGACTCCAAGCAGTGCCCACATGGGATGCCAGCATTACACGTGGCAACTTTACCCACTATGCCACAACACTGGTCCCATTGTTCTTTTTAATATAGATATTTAGCACTATAACATTCCCATAAATACTGCATCCCACAATTCTCAACACCTTGTTTTCATTTTCTGGTAATTCAGAGTAATGTATAAATTATCTTTTCATATCTTTTTTTGCATTTTAATCAGTTCACTTTTATTTATTTTTTTAATTTTTAACTTTTATTTAATGAATATAAATTTCTAAAGTACAGCTTATGGATTACAATGGCTTCCCCCCCCATAACATCCCTCTCACCAGCAACCCTCCCCTTTCCCACTCCCTCTCCCCTTCCATTCACATCAAGATTCATTTTCAATTCTCTTTATATACAGAAGATCAGTTTAGCATACATTAAGTAAAGATTTCAACAGTTAATTCCCACACAGAAACATAAAGTGAAAAATACTGTTTGAGTACTAGTTATAGCATTAAATCTCAATGTACAGCACACAAAGGACAGAGATCCTACATGAGGAGTAAGTGCACAGTGACTCCTGTTGTTGACTTAACAAATTGACATTCTTGTTTATGGCATCAGTAATCACCCTAGGCTCTTGTCATGAGTTGCCAAGGCTATGGAAGCCCCCTGAGTTCACTGACTCTGATCATATTTAGACAAGGCCATGGTCAAAGTGGAAGTTCTCTCCTCCCTTCAGAGAAAGGTACCTCCTTCTTGGATGACCCATTCTTTCCACTGGGATCTCACTCGTGGAGATCTTGAACTCTGTAATTAACACACAATTATTCTTAGGTGTTTAAATTTTAACTGAAAAGTGATCCCTGTTAGGAATTTGGAAAACATTATGCTGAGTGAAATAAGCCAATCCCAAAGGGACAAATACCATATGTTCTCCCTGATAGGTGACAACTAACTGAGCACCAAAAAGGAAACCTGTTAACGTGAAATGAACACCATGAGAAATGGTAACTTGATCAGCCCTTGCCCTGACTGGTGATGAACAACTTAATATGTTATCCCTCTTAGTATTTTTTTTTGTTTGTTCTACTTAATACTTTTGGTTGAATACTGTAATCAATACACAATTATTCTTAAGTGCTGAAACTTAACTGAAAAGTGATCACTGTTAAATATAAGAGTGACAATAAGAGAGGGAAGAGATGTGCAATTCAGGACATGCTCAAGCTGACTTACCTCAAACGGTAGAGTTAGAAACATACCAGGGGATTCCATTTCAATCCCATCAAAGTGGCATGTACCAATGCCATCTCACTAGTCCCAGTGATCAATTTCTGTTCACAATTGATCCTAATGATAGGACTAAGAACCAAAGGGATCACATAAACAAGAATAGTGTCTGCAAATACTAGCTGATAGAAGAAAAAAGGGAGAGAACGATCCAACATGGGAAGTGAGATACACAGCAGACCCATAGAATGGCAGATGTCCTAAACAGCACTCTGGCCTCAGAATCAGCCTTTAAGGCATGCGGATCTGGCTGAAAAGCCCATGAGAGTATTTCATGCATGGAAAGCCAAGACACTCTGGAAAAAAAACCCATGTTTTCATATCTTTTTAATTGGTTATTAAAAAAGTGTTATTTAATTTCTAAATTTTGGGTGGTTTAAAAGATTTTTGTTGCTGATTTTTAATGTAATTTCCTGGTATAGTCAGAGAAGATATTTTTTTGAGTTGAATCCTTTTACATTTCTTGAGCCTTGCTTTAAAGCCAGAAAATAATCTGTCTTGGGAAACAATCCATATGCACTTGAAAAGACAGTATTCTGGTGTTATTGTGTAGTGTTCTATGCGTTATCAGTTAAGTAAAATTGATTTATGGTGTCATTCTAGACTTCTACATCCTTTCTTATTTTTGTTTCCTCTTGTTTTATCAAGCATTTTGAGTCAGGTATTGACAGATCCAATTAAAATATCCATCTACATTTTTTTCCTGGATTTCTCTTTTCTATAGTTCTTGATTTCTTGTGATTTGAAGCTTTAATGTTGAGTGTGTAGATGTTAGAATGGTTATTTCCTCATAGTGAATTGACTATTATGAAATGACATTTGTTATTACTGGTGATATTCTTTACTCCGAAATCTAGTTTGTAAGATAGTAATATAACTTAAAGAGGATCCATTTTTTTTAGGGTTAGCAAGCTATATCATTCTCCATCCTTTTAACATGCTAGTGGTTATATATAGAGTGCATTTTTATAGCCAGCATATAATTGGATCTTGCACACTCCCCTATCCTTACAATTTTTGCCCTTTAATACAGGTGTTTAGGTCAATTGCATTTAATATGATTTTGTTGAATGATTTGTTATGATTTTATTTGTCTAATTTACTAGGGTACTATCCAGAATTTTTGTTTTGTTACTTTGGTGGTTGCTTTAGGACTTTCAAGGTAAGTCATAGTGAAATATAATATTGCTTTTAGATCTGTTATAACACTTCACCCCTAAAATGAAAACCTTAAAATAGTAAACTGCTTTTTCTCAGCTCTAAGCTTTTATGCTATTGTGATCATACATTTACTTGTGCATGTTATAAATCAAATAATACTTGTTATATTTTAAAGAGTTCATTATCTTGGCCAGTGCCATGGCTCACTAGGCTAATCCTCTGCCTGTGGCACCAGCACCCTGGGTTCTAGTCCCAGTTGGGGCGCCGGGTACTAGTCATGGTTGCTCCTCTTCCAGTCCAGCTCTCTGCTGTAGCCCAGGAGGGCGGCAGAGGATGGCCTAAGTGCTTGGGTCCCTGCAACTGCATGGGAGACCAGGAGCAAGTACCTGGCTCCTGGCTTCAGGTAGGCACAGCACCGGCCGGAGCGGCCATTAGGGGAGTGAACCAATGGAAGGAAGACCTTTCTTCTGTCTCTCTCACTGTTTATAACTCTCTCTCTCTCTCTGTCTCTCTCTCTCTGTCTCTCTCTCTCTCTCACTGTCTAACTCTGCCTGGCAAAAAAAAAAATAAAAATAAAAAATACAAAGAGAGTTCATTATCTTTTAAAAAACTAAGTAATAAAAATCATATGTAGGGGATGGCACTGTGGCATAGTGGGTAAAGCCACTGCCTGCAGTGCTGGCATCCTATATGGGTGCCAGTTTGTGTCCTGGCTGCTCCACTTCCAGTCCAGCTCTCTGCTATGGCCTGGGAAAGCAGTAGAAGAAGGCTTGGACCTCTGCACCTGTGTGGGAGACCCAGAAGAAACTCCTAGCTCCTGGCTTTGAATCAGCCCAGCTCCAGCTGTTGCAGCTATTTGAGGATTGAACCAACAGATGGAAAATCTCTCTCTCTTTCTTTTTTTTTCCCTTTTTTTTTGACAGGCAGAGTGTACAGTGAGAGAGCACAGCAGAGAGCTGGCCTGGAATAGGAGCAACCGGGACAGAATCCGGCGCCCCATCTGGGACTAGAACCCAGTGTGCCGGTGCCGCAGGCGGAGGATTAGCCTATTGAGCCGCAACGCCGGCTTCTTCTTTTTTTTTTTCTCTCTCTCTTTCTTTATCTCGGCCTCTCTGTAACTCTGCCTTTCAAATAATAAATAAAAAAATCTAAAAAAACCATATGCGTTGAGTCATTAATTGTCATTTCTGATGCTAATCATTTAATCTGATGTCATTTCAGTCTTGGAAAACTTCAATCATCACTTATTATAGTGCTTTAGTCTTTTTTTTAACTTTTATTTAATAAATGTAAATTTCCAAAGTACAATTTTTGGATTATAGTGGCTTTTTCCCCCCATAACCACCCTCCCACCCACAACCATCCCATCTCCCGCTCCCTCTCCCATCTCATTCTAAATCAAGATTCATTTTCAATTATCTTTATATATGGAAGATCAATTTAGTATATAGTAAGTAAAGATTTCAACATTTTGCACCCACACAGAAACACAAAGTATAAAGTACTGTTTGAGTAGTAGTTATACCATTAATTCATATAGTACAACACATTAAGGACAGAGATCCTACATGGGGAGTAAATGTACAGTGACTCCTTTTGTTGATTTAACAATTGACAGTCTTATTTATGACGTCAGTAATCACCCGAGGCTCCTGTCATGAGTTGCCAAGGCTATGGGAGATTCTTGAGTTCACCAACTCCAATCTTATTTAGACAAGGCCATAGTCAAGGTGAAAGTTCTCTGATGTTAATTTTTTAAACTTATTGATTGATTGATTTTTAAATTTTTTATTTAGTAAATATAAATTTCCGAAGTACAGTTAATGGATTACGAGGCTTCCCCCCCGCAATTATTTCCCTCCCACTCACACCCCTCCCATCTCTTGCTCCCTCTCCCATTCCATTCACATCAAGATTCATGTTCAATTATCTTTATATACAGAAGATCGATTTAGTATATAGTAAGTAAAGATTTCATCAGTTTGCACCCACACAGAAACACAAAGTGTAAAATACTGTTTCAGTACTAGTTATAGCATTACTTCACATTGGACAACACATTAAGGACAGATCCCACATGAGGAGTAAGTACGCAGTGACTCCTGTTGTTGACTTAACAATTTGACACTCTTGTTATGGCTTCAGTAGTCTCCCTAGGCTCTAGTCATGAGTTGCCAAGGCTATGGAAGCCTTTGAGTTTGCCGACTTCGATCTTATTCCGACAGGGTCATAGTCATAGTGGAAGTTCTCTCCTCCCTTCAGAGAAAGGTACCTCCTTCTTTGATGGCCCCGTTCTTTCCACTGGAATCTCACTCACAGAGATCTTTCATTTAGGTCTTTTTTTTTTTTTCCAGAGTGTCTTGGCTTTCCATGCCTAAAATACTCTCATGGGGTTTTCAGCCAGATCTGAATTCCGTAAGGGCTCATTCTGAGGCCAGAGTGCTGTTTAGGAATCTGCCATTCTATGAGTCTGCTGTGTATCCCGCTTCCCATGTTGGATCGTTCTCTCCCTTTTTGATTCTATCAGTTAGTATTAGCAGACTCTAGTCTTGTTTATGTGATCCCTTTGACTCTTAGACCTTTCAGTGTGATCAATTGTGAACTGAAATTGATCACTGGGACTAGTGAGATGGCATTGGTACATGCCACCTTGATGGGATTGTATTGGAATCCCCTGGTACGTTTCTAACTCTACCATTAGGAGTAAGTCTGATTGAGCGTGTGCCAAACTGTACATCTCCTCCCTCTCTTATTCCCACTCTTATATTTAACAGGGATCACTTTTCAGCCTAATTTCAACACCTAAGAATAATTGTGTGTTAAAGAGTTCAACCAATGGCGTTAAGTAGAACAAAAAAATACTAAAAGGAATAATGTAGTAAGTTGTTCCTTGACAGTCAGGAGAAGGGCTATTCAAGTCATTGTTTCTCATAGTGTCCACTTGCATTGTTGAAATATATTTTCACTGGGTGTAAAATTCTAGATAGATACTTTTCTGTAGTATGTGACTTCATTGGTGAAGTGTCCATTTAAATCTTTTTCCCATTTAAAAATTTCGGTTATCTTATTAATATGTTGCAAAAACTATTTTCCTCTTCTCTGAGCACAAGTTGTTTTTTTTTTTCTTCAGATAATGTGGTTTTCATATATTTTATTCCACTCCTTGACTTGTCTTATTTTATAAACATTATCTCTCAGAGATCTTATATATTTTTCATTTATGTACCATTCTATTCATTTTGGTATTTCTATGGTTTATTCTTTTTGTCTTAAGAAATCTTTGCCTAACTTTAAATCTCAAGAGTTTTTAAAATTTTCTTCATTTTAGGACTTTTACAATTTTACCTATTAGAAGCAAATCAATAATAGTGTTCATTCATGGAGTGGAAATGCTTTTTCTTTAGTCTGTTAGTTAAAGGACTTAAAACCATTCTTATTTAGCTTGGTCATGGGTTTCTATTTGTTAATTTCAATGTTCCATGGGCTTCAGATTCCTCCATAAGTGGGTTTACTTTATCCTTTGTCTTGAAGGATGATAGTGGAGGATTTATTTCTGTGCCCTTTCTCTGCCACACACATACTATCAGCAGTCCTTGCTGCTTGTGTCCCAGTGGTGGTAGCAGAGATGTATCTCTGCATGCTATTACTGCTCCCCCAGTGGTAGGCTCCTTTAGCTCATTTGGTGCTAGGCTTATCATGGGGACAGGGCTATTTATTAATTCTTCAGGTCCAGAAACACTCTTATTGTTCTTAGTCACATCTAGTTTTCCTGGCATTGATTTTAGGATTTCTTGGTCTTTTTCGCCTTCCTTTATCCATGGCAGCCAAATTCATTATTGAATATAGAGGAAGTTGTGGGCTAAGAGTTTACTGATGTTTCTAAGTTATGGTAGAACTGGGATTTACACTATAGTCAAACTCTGGGTCCCATGAGAGTTTTCTACAATTCCTTCACAGGCAAAGGGTCTTTACTTCTATTTCTTAGAAGATATGGATCTTTGCATGAGCCCTGAGACTTGGGGTATGATAGTTTTCTAACTCTCTCCTAATGACTCAAATGTTTGACTTTGTATGAGAGAATGATTTGGAAGTGGACCAGGTTTCTGGGCCTATGTGATACTTGTTATTAGGGGGTTTTCCCTGGCCTTGTTTTCTGGTCCTATTCTTTCATGTGAATAGCTGGTAAAGGTTCTCAGAAACAGTTTGCAAATGGCTTGGACTGAGGTTTGACATCATTGTAAACTGCCATATTAGGTTGTGCACAGCCTTAAAGAATAACATTTCCCTTTAATCCAGGGAGACCCAGAAGAAGCTCCTAGCTCCTGGATTCAGAATGGCTCATCTACGGGCTTTACAGCCATTTGGGAGTGAACCAGTGGGTGGAAGACCTTTCTCTCTCTCTCTGTAACTCTACCTCTCAAATGAATGAATAAATCTTTTAAAAAAATTTTGAGTCTGACACTTGCCTATGGGGCTTCAGAAAAAATCCCTCTAATCACATTAGTTATGTCCCATTAATTTGATATTTTTCCTTTCCAGCCCAAGAAAGTTAGTAATCCAGATTTGAATTATTAGTGCTAATTTTGAAATTGATTTGAATTAATTTTCATAAACAAGAAAGTTCTAATGTACCTTATTTCAATGATTATTATAAATCCTCCACCAAATTCACAAAAAATGAGATCATTATTTTAGTGAGGTATTTAAAAGTAGTTTTACCTATGCTCTAATTTTAGAAGTTTCTTCATTCTTCCAAAGTATAGCTGTGTTTGTTGTATTTTTGGTAGCTGATATTTGTAAAACTCTCAGAAAGATAATATAAAGAGGAGCTTTCTGGAGTAGGTTATTTTTTCAGATAGCCCCTTTCAAAAAATATCAAATAATGTTAAGTAACAGAGATTCGTTTTACTCCTTATACAAATGTATACACACATACATAAGAAATGATGAAAACATTGCATTAGAATATATCCTCCTTTTAAAATTTATTTAATTTATTTAAGATGCAGAGAGACAAACAGAACTCGCATCCACATTTTCACTCGCCAAATGCCCACAATTCAATATCTGGGCTGACCCAAATTCATAAACCAAGAACACATCCAGACTCCCACAAATGTGGCAAGAACTCAGTTATTTGAACCATCATCACTGCTTCCCAGGGTCTGTATTAGCAAGAAGCTAGAGTGAGAAACTGGAGCCGGGAATTGACCCAGGTACTCTAATGTGGTATACATAGACATCTAACCAGCATCTTCACCTGTGTGCCAAATGCCAACCCTGGAATCTTAATACTTACAAACATCTCTTTGTAGTTATTGTTCTAGGTCAGTTTGCTCATCCACAACTTTGGGATAGACTTTTATCCTCATACAATGGGAGTGCTTTTGAATAATAAATGATATAATTTATAAACATAAAGAAAAATGATAAGGCATGTTTCAATATACTGTAATTATGCTTTCATAGAATACTAGTATTATTGGAAGAAAAATAAGTAATTTGTACATAAATTAACAAATTTTCTGTTTTCCATAAATGAAACATTTACTGCATAGTGTAGCATACAAGTCATACATATTTAAAAGAAAAGAAAACTGATTATGAAAGTAAGGAATGTGAAAGATCCTTGGATTTAATATCTCCTGTGCCTCCACATTGTGTTTGGGTTTGTATTCACTTTCCTTTGTTGCTAGTAAATATTTGGGTAACACTGTCTTAAAAGTTGGTTTTGACTCAGAATCAGCCCTTAAGTCTTCATGGTCTGGCAGAAAAGGCCGTGAGAGCATTTCAGGCATGGAAAACCAAGACACTGTGGCAAAAAATGACCTACATGAAGGAACTCTATGAATGAGACTTCAGTGGAAATAAGTGGCCATCAAAGAAAGACATACTTTTCTCTAAAGGGAGGAGAGAACTTCCACTCTCCTTATGGTCTTGTCTAAATGCTGACGGAGTTTGTGGATTCAAAAGGCTTCCACAGCCTAGGCAGCTCATGTCAAGAGCCACAGATGATCACTGAAATCATACATAAGAGTGTTAATTGTTAAATTAATAACAGGAGTAACTGTGCACTAACTCCCTATGCATGACCTCCATCCTCAATGCGTTGTATGAGACTTAGCTGTAAAAATAGTTCTCAGTTTCTTTGTGTGTATTTTGTGCAAACTGTTGAAATCTTTTCTTTTTTTAAACTTTTTTTTTAAAAATTTTTTGACAGGCAGAGTGGACAGTGAGAGAGAGAGACAGAGAGAAAGGTCTTCCTTTGCCGTTGGTTCACCCTCCAATGGCCGCCGCGGCCGGCGCGCTGCGGCCGGCGCACCGCGTTGATCCAAAGGCAGGAGCCAGGTGCTTCTCCTGGTCTCTCATGGGGTGCAGGGCCCAAGCACTTGGGCCATCCTCCACTGCACTCCCTGGCCACAGCAGAGAGCTGGCCTGGAAGAGGGGCAACCGGGACAGAATCCGGCGCCCCGACCGGGACTAGAACCCCGTGTGCCGGCAACGCAAGGCGGAGGATTAGCCTAGTGAGCCGCGGTGCTGGCCTTTTTTTAAACTTTTATTTAGTAAATATAAATTTCCAAAGTACAGTTTATGGATTACGATGGTTTCCCCCTCCCCATAACTTCCCTCCCCCTCACACCCCTCCCATCTCTTGCTCCCTCTCCCATTCCATTCACATCAAGATTCATGTTCAATTATCTTTATATACAGAAGATCGATTTAGTATATAGTAAGTAAAGATTTCATCAGTTTGCACCCACACAGAAACACAAAGTGTAAAATACTGTTTCAGTACTAGTTATAGCATTACTTCACATTGGACAACACATTAAGGACAGATCCCACATGAGAAGTAAGTACACAGTGACTCCTGTTGTTGACTTTACAATTTGACACTCTTGTTATGGCTTCAGTAATCTCCCTAGGCTCTAGTAATGAATTGCCAAGGCTATGGAAGCCTTTGAATTTGCCGACTTCGATCTTATTCCGACAGGGTCATAGTCAAAGTAGAAGTTCTCTCCTCCCTTCAGAGAAAGGTACCTCCTTCTTTGATGGCCCCGTTCTTTCCACTGGAATCTCACTCACAGAGATCTTTCATTTAGGTCTTCTTTTTTTTTTTTCCAGAGTGTCTTGGCTTTCCATGCCTAAAATACTCTCATGGGGTTTTCAGCCAGATCTGAATTCCGTAAGGGCTCATTCTGAGGCCAGAGTGCTGTTTAGGAATCTGCCATTCTATGAGTCTGCTGTATCCTGCTTCCCATGTTGGATCGTTTTCTCCTTTTTGATTCTATCAGTTAGTATTAGCAGACACTAGTCTTGTTTTTGTGATCCCTTTGACTCTTAGACCTTTCAGTGTGATCAATTGTGAACTGAAATTGATCACTGGGACTAGTGAGATGGCATTGGTACATGCCACCTTGATGGGATTGTATTGGAATCCCCTGGTACGTTTCTAACTCCACCATTTGAGGCTACCATACAACCCAGCCATACCACTCCTTGGAATTTACCCAAAGGAAATTAAATTGGCAAACAAAAAAGCTGTCTGCACATTAATGTTTATTGCAGCTCAATTCACAATAGCTAAGACCTGGAACCAACCCTAATGCCCATCAAAAATAGACTGAATAAACAAATTATGGGACATGTACTCTATAGAATACTATACAGCAGTCAAAAACAATGAAATCTGGTCATTTGCAACAAGATGGAAGAATCTGGAAAACATTATGCTCAGTGAATTAAGCCAGTCCCAAAGGGACAAATATCATATGTTCTCCCTGATCGGCGACAACTAACTGAGCACCGAAGGGGAACCTTTTGAAGTGAAATGGACACTATGAGAAACAATGACTTGATCAGCCTTTGTCCTGACTGTTGATGCACAATGTAATACTTTATCCCTTTTAGTATTTTTTTTGTTCTAATACTATTGGTTGAACTCTGTAATTAACACACAATTATTCTTAGGTGTTTAAATTTTAACTGAAAAGTGATCCCTGTTAAATATAATAGTGGGAATAAGAGAGGGAGGAGATGTACAATTTGGAACATGCTCAATCGGACTTGCCTCAAATGATGAAATCTTTTCTTAGTATAGAGTTGGTCTTCTGTGTACAAAGTTAATTCCAAATGAATCTTCATTGAGAATAGGACTGGCAAGGGGAGAGAGAGAAGGCAGAGTATGAGTGGGAGGGCAGGTATGGTGGGAAGAATAACTATATTCCTAAAGTTATAGTCACAGCAGACCCATAGAATGGCAAATGTCCTAACAGCACTCTGGCCTCATAATCAGCCCTTAAGGCATGCGGATCCAGCTGAAATGCCCATGAGAGTATTTCAGGCATGGAAAGCCAAGACACTCTGGGGGAAAAAAAAAAACCTAAATGAAAGATCTCCACGGGTGAGATCCCAGTGGAAAGAACAGGTCATCAAAGAAGGAGGTACCTTTCTCTGAAGGGAGGAGAGAACTTCCACTTTGACCATGGCCTTGTCTAAATATGATCAGAGTCAGTTAACTCAGGGGGCTTCCATAGCCTTGGCAGCTCATGACAAGAGCCTAGGGTGATTACTGAGGCCATAAACAAGAGTGTCAATTTGTTAAGTCATCAACAGGAGTCACTGTGCAATTACTCCTCATGTAGGATCTTTGTCCTTAGTGTGCTGTACATTGAGATTTAATGCAATAACTAGTACTCAAACAGTATTTTTCACTTTATGGTTCTGTGTGGGAGCAAATTGTTGAAATCTTTACTTAATGTATGCTAAACTGATCTTCTGTATATAAAGAGAATTGAAAATGAATCTTGATGTGAATGGAAGTGGAGATGGAGTGGATAAGGGGAGGGTTGTGGGTTGGAGGGACGTTATGGGGGGGAAGCCATTGTAATCCATATTCTGTAATTTGGAAATTTATATTCATTAAATAAAAGTTAAAAAAATATAGTTATAGTCATTAAATCTGCATACCTTAAAAATAAATACAAATATAAAAATAAGTTGGTTTTGAATGATGTGACTGTGAGTTACTAAAAATTTGTGATCCTAATCAGAGTATCAAAGGTTTACCCTCTGGACTAGAATATAATTTAGAAAAAAATAACCCTAATTGATTATATTATAATCTCTATGGGAAAATTAGATAATATTAGAGTAGTAATTGCCTGCAAATACAAAAATGAGCTTTTGCCATAGATATATATATCAATTTGTTGTCCATTCTGTATACAGTATTTACAAGAAAAGTAACTTCTATTTAGGATTAAGGGTAGCCTTTGAGCTTCTCTGAATCTAGAGCAGTGCCACTCAAAGTCTACTAGGCATCCAAATAGCCTGGAAATCTTTTAAAAACATACATTCTTTTTTTTTTTTTTTTGACAGGCAGAGTGGACAGTGAGAGAGAGAGACAGAGAGAAAGGTCTTCCTTTGCTGTTGGTTCACCCTCCAATGGCCGCCGCGCTGCGGCCGGCGCACCGCGCTGATCCGATGGCAGGAGCCAGGAGCCAGGTGCTTTTCCTGGTCTCCCATGGGGTGCAGGGCCCAAGCACCTGGGCCATCCTCCACTGCACTCCCTGGCCACAGCAGAGAGCTGGCCTGGAAGAGGGGCAACCGGGACAGAATCCGGCGCCCCGACCGGGACTAGAACCCTGTGTTTTGGCACCGCTAGGCGGAGGATTAGCCTAGTGAGCCACGGCGCCGGCCATAAAAACATACATTCTTACACCTCACACAGGAGTAGCCCAATTTAATAGGCCTTGAGTTGGGTTTGTTAGTTTTCATTTCTAAAATGTTCCCAGGTCATGCTGTTCTAGCTGGTTATCCACTTGTCTATTTTAAAGATAGAGTTATCTGTCTTTTTGCCTTGAATTGTAAAAGTTCTTTAAAAGTTCTGAATAGGATACGAAAATTATAAATAATATTTTACAAATAGTTTATCCATTTCTTTGGAGTCTCTTTTTGCTCTTTCGCTGGTAGACCTTGATACACAGAAAAAATAATTTTAAAGAAATTTAGTTAATTTTCTATTTTTTGTTGCACTCCCATTTTAATATCTAAGAATCAAAATCTCAAATCATGGAAACTTATTCCTATGTTTTATTATAAGAATTTTATATTTTAGGTCCATTTTGAGTTAATTTTTGTTATGTGGCATCAGGAAAAGGCCTAACTTCATTTTCTGTATATGGCTCTCTAATGTCCCAGTATCATTTAAGCAAGAAACTATTTATTATTTCAGCATTGAATATCTTGGAACTCTTGTCAAAAATCATTAGGCCATAGATTTATGCATTTATTTCTGGATTTTTAATTCTTTTTTATTGTTAGTTAATTTTATTTTTTGTATCACAGTGTTTTTCACATTCATTTAAATATATTGACTTCAATATTTCTGCTATCTCTTCCACTGGACATGGCAAACAGGAATAATAGGCAATGTGTATTTCAGAGATGAAATAAAGTTGGGAAATAGATTAGCACAATAAGATGGATGACACAAAATGCTTTAAAGTAAATAGAAAAGCTAGAACATAGATTAAGACAGTAAGCTAGATGAAACTTAATGCTTCAGGTTTTTTTGCTTTCTTTCAACTAATTTTTTGTTTTGTTTTTTATTTTTTCTCTATTTTTTATTTTTTATCTTTTTTTATATATAAATTTCCAAAGTATAGTTTATGGATTACAACGGAATCCTCCCAAATTCTTTTTATGAAGCCAGCATCAACTTAATTCCTAAGCTGGAAAAAGATGCAGCATTGAAAGATAATTACAGACCAATATCCCTGATGAACATGGATGCAAAAATCCTCAGTAAAATTCTGTCCAATAGAATGCAACAACACATCAGAAAGATCATCCACCCAGACCAAGTGGGATTTATCCCTGGTATGCAGGGATGGTTCAATGTGCGCAAAACAATCAATGTGATATACCACATTAACAGACCCTGGTATGCAGGGATGGTTCAATGTGCGCAAAACAATCAATGTGATATACTACATTAACAGACTGCAGAAGAAAAACCATATGATTATCTCAATAGACGCAGAGAAAGCATTTGATAAAATACAACACCCATTCATGATGAAAACTCTAAGCAAACTGGGTATGGAGGGAACATTCCTCAATACAATCAAAACCCATGGCCAGCATCCTATTGAATGGGGAAAAGTTGGAAGCATTTCCACTGAGATCTGGTACCAGACAGGGATGCCCGCTCTCACCACTGCTATTCAATATAGTTCTGGAAGTTTGAGCCAGAGCTATTAGGCAAGAAAAAGAAACTAAAGGGATACAAATTGGGAAGGAAGAACTCAAACTATCCCTCTTTGCAGATGTTATGATTTTTTATTTAGGGGACCCAAAGAACTCTACTAAGAGACTATTGGAACTCATAGAAGAGTCTGGCAAAGTAGCAAGATATAAAATCAATGCACAAAAATCAACAGCCTTTGTATACATAGGCAATGCCACAGCTGAGGAAGAACTGCTAAGATCAATCCCATTCACAATAGCTACAAAAACAATCAAATACCTTGGAATAAACTTAACCAAGGACGTTAAAGATCTCTACGATGAAAATTACAAAACCTTAAAGAAAGAAATAGAAGAGGATACCAAGAAATGGAAAAATCTGCCATGCTCATGGATTGGAAGAATCAATATCATCAAAATGTCCATTCTCCCAAAAGCAATTTATAGATTCATTGCGATACCAACCAAAATACCAAAGACATTCTTCTCAGACCTGGAAAAAATGATGCTGAAATTCATATGGAGACACAGGAGACCTCGAATAGCTGAAGCAATCTTGTACAACAAAAACAAAGCCAGAGGCATCACAATACAAGATTTCAGGACATACTACAGAGCAGTTGTAATCAAAACAGCATGGTACTGGTACAGAAACAGATGGATAGACCAATGGAACAGAATAGAAACACCAGAAATCAATCCAAACATCTACAGCCAACTCATATTTGATCAAGGATCCAAACCTAATCCCTGGAGTAAGGACAGTCTATTCAATAAATGGTGCTGGGAAAGTTGGATTTCCACATGTAGAAGCATGAGGCAAGACCCCTACCTTTCACCTTACACAAAAATCCACTCAACATGGATTAAAGACTTAAATCTACGACCCAACACCATCAAATTATTAGAGAGCATTGGAAAAACCCTGCAAGACATAGGTACCAGCAAAGACTTCTTGGAAAAGACCCTGGAAGCACAGGCAGTCAAAGCCAAAAGATTTTTAATTCTATTACATTTTTCTACATTTCTCTCTTTATACCAACACCATATTTCATTTTATTACTATAGTTTTTCAGTAAGTTTTGAGAGTAAGAAGGATATCTCCTAAGTTTGTTCTTCTTTCTCAAATTAGTTTTTGCTATCTGGAATTGCTAGTAATTCCATATAAATTTTAGGATTGATATTGTAAGAATAAAAGAGGCAGTAGGATTTTAATGTGGGGTCCATTGAATCTATAGATTGCATTAAGTATTGTTGTCATCTTAAAAGTATTGAGTTTTCCAATCATTGAATACAAGATTTCTTTCTATTTATTTAGGTGTTGTTGAATTTGTTTTACCAATGATTTGTATTTCTCAGTGTGCAATTCTTGCATTTGCTTGTTTGTTTGAAAGCATTTTACTTATTTTGGTGTTCCTATTAGAGGAACTGTTTCCTTAATTGCTTTTCTAAGATTGTTCATTGCTCGTGTATATGAGTATAATAATGTTTTTGTGATGATTTTTATTCTGTAACTTCTCTGAATTAATTTATTAGCTCTTCTGTTTGCTTTGTGAATTCTTTTGGGATTTTCAATATAGAGCACCAGAGCTTATTTGTCTTCAAATAGATATAATTTTACTCATATATTTCTAATGTAGACATATTTAAAGTTTCCTTTTGCTACCTAGTTTCCCTGGTTAGGACCTCTAATATAATATTGAAGAAGAATGGTAAAATTGGACATGGTTGTCTTTCCATGATCTTAGAGGGAGATAGAGAGAGGTCTTCCATCCACTGGTTCACTCCCCAATTGGCCACAATGGCTGGAGTTGCACCAATCTGAAGCCAGGAGCCAGGAGCTTCTTCCAGGTCTCCTACGCAGGTGCAGGGGCCCAGGATCTTTGACCATCTTCTACTGCTTTCCCAGGCCATAACAGAGAGCTGAATGGGGAGTGAGTCAGCCAGAACTCAAACCAGCACCCATATGGTATGCCAACACTGCAGGCTGCAGCTTTACCTGCTATGCCACAGTGCTAGCCCCCTGACATTTTCTAGACAGGTAATATTTTTGTCAAAATGTACATTAGGCTAGTTCAGTATTATCTTACTTTAGCTATTTTCCAAAATTTGTTTAGTGATTTATTAAATAAAAGATATTTTTATTAATATAAAGAGAACAGATTTAATGTACTTTTTTAGCTACAATTCTAATAAAATAACCATACTTTCCCCTCCTTCAAGCCCCTCCTTCCTTCCATTCTTTTATTACCTTTGATTTTTACAATAGTATATTTTTTATTTACTTTATAATCACATGCTTAATGCACAACTATTGGAATGTTCAACAAGTAAAAAGTAAAATGACCACAATGACCACTATTCTACAGGAGTATAGACAAGGGCTATAAACAATTATTTAATTATAAGATGTCAGTTTCATTCTTATACATTTTTTGTATTATATATTAACTACCACATATCAGAGAAAACATATGATATTTGTCTTTTTGGGATTGGCTTATTTCATTAAGGTTAATGGTCTCCAGTTTCATCCATTTTGTTGTAAGAAACAAAATTTCATTCTTTTTAATGGCTGAGTAGTATTCCATTGTGTTTATATACCACTCTTTCTTTATCCAGTCTTCAGCTGATCAACATCTGAGTTGATTCCATATCTTAGCTATTGTGAATAGAGCTGCTGTAATCTATTTAATTCAAACTAATGTAGGTGTTGCTGTGAAGATACTTTATAGAAGTAAACAACCCTAATCCATTTGACTTAACTAAGGGAGATTGCCCTTCATATTCTGGCTTATAGGAATCAATAAATTGAGAGACCTTTTTTAAAAAAAAGATGTATTTATTTACTTGAACGCCAGAGTTATAGACAGAGAGAGGAAGAGACAGAGACATCTTCCATACTCTGGAATGGAATACTTCCCAAATGGCCGCAACAGCCCAAGCTGAGCTGATAGAGCTGGGATCTTCTGGATCTCCCATGCAGGTGCAGGGGCCCAAGCATTTTGGCCATCTTCTACTGTTTTCTCAGGCAACAACAGAGAGCTAGACCAGAAGAGGATCAGCCAGGACTTGAACTGGTGCCCATATGGGATGCCTGCACTGCAGGTAGATGCTTAACCTACTATGCCACAGTGCTGGACCCTCAATAGAAGACCTTTAAAGTAAGGTTTAGAATTTGCCTCAATCAGAGTTGAAACTTTGTGAAAAAGAAGCTGGAATGTACTCATGAATTCTAGTTTGCCCATTATCTTTCTTTCCTGATGTCTTGCCCTACAGAATATAGAATCCACCAACACTCACCATGGATAAGCTGAATCTCTGTACTAAATCTCTAGAGAAATAGGTAGGTAAGTAGATAGATATAGATGTAGCTATAAATGATAAATATCATACTGGTTCTGAGATTTTGGTATTGAAAATGTGGTGCTGCTTAAAAAAATTTAAAAATATGGAAATGGTTTTGAAATTGGCTAGTGAGCAGAGATTAGAAGAATTTTGATTTGTATGGGATATAAAAATCCTAGATAGGATTGTGGACTTTGAGTTCATAATATCAGATGTTTCAGCCTTAGGGTGTGATTAGTGTATTTTCAACTAGGGGAAATAATGTATCTTTGGGAGCTAGAGAGAAGACTGTGGTAAACAATATTGTAAGCAATTTTGTCCCTACTCTAGATTTTGGAGCTTCTGAATATATTATGTTAAATGGCAAAAGAGTCTTTGCAGATGTACCTTAAGATTTCAAACCATAAAATAGGGAATTTATCTTGGATTATTCATGCAGGTGCAACATAATCACACAAGTTTTTAAAAGTATAAAAATTTATCTGGCTAGGGTGAGAGAGATATGTGAGGAGGGGAAATATAAGAGGGACTCTTTGTTGCTAGAGATGACTGTAAGAAAGGCATGACAATGATAGTGAGCAACCTCTAGGAGCAAAGATTGGCACAAACTGTCCACCAACAACTAAACAAGCACCTAAGTCCTATAAATCATAAGGAACTCAAGTGTGCGAGCAGTGTTAATGATCTTTGAGGCTCATTTATCCTTATACCTTTCCGAAAGAACACAGCCCAAATAATACCTAGATTTTGGCATTGTGTTACTTTGAAACAAAGAGGCATGTGTGCCCACCCATCCTTCTGACGTACAGAAACATTAGGATAACAAGTTTGTTTTGCTTTAAACTTCTATTTTGGGGATAATTTTTATGGTACTTGTACAAAATGAACATATATTTTATTGATCACCACTTCTGACAGTGTGGTCTTAGAGCCTGGGAAGTCACTTAGATTTCATGATAATTCTAAGACATAATTTTATTTTTCACTGGGTTGACATTTACACAGACAGTGCAAAAGCAGTCTTGAATATAAGTGTTGGTGCCTTTGGCAGTGGTATCAAAATGTACTTACAGGAAGAAAACAACAGTAAATAGTGTCACTTAAGATTTTCCTTGATGGAGTGATACAAAAATATTTGTTTTGTTAACCTTACCACTGGAGTACATGTCTTTTTAATATTCCATGTGAAAATATTTGAAGATTGAATAAAATCCCTAATTTTTAATATCAGTATTAGTCAGTTTTGATTTGCATTTCCCTGATGACTATTGATACTGAACATTTATTCCCCTATAGCCGTTGGTCATTCGTATGTCTTCCTTTGAGAAATTTCTGTAGATCTGCTGCCAATTTTTAATTGGATTGTATATTTCTTGCTACTGAGTTCCTTATATATTCCCATTCTCTACCCTTTTCATAGAAATTAAAAGTACAATGCTGATTACCAGAGGCTGAAGGTGAAAGGAGGAAAGGAGGAAAGGAGGAATGGGGAAATGGTGATAGGTGGTATGTTATAGTTATATAGGAGTAAGATATTCCGGGTCCTATTGCACAACAGGGTAATATAGATAATGTTGATATACTTTTATTTCACTGTTAAAAAGAACAAAACTACATACATGTGTTTGGCCTAGTGGTTAAGATGTCGCTTAGGATGCTGGCATCTCAAGTTGGAGTTCCTGATTTGAGTCCTGGCTTCTCTGTTTACGGTCCACCTTCATGCTAATACAATCCTGGGAGGCAGCAGGTGATAGAACACAAGTGGTTTGCGTCTCTGTCACCAATTTGGAAGAACCAGATTGAATTCTGAACTGATGGCTTTGGTGTGGCCTAGCCCTGGCTATTGTGGGCATTTGGGTCATGATCTAGCAAATGAAAGATCATTGTCTCTCGCTCTCTGTCTCCCAAATAGTAATAATAAAAGAATAAACAAACAAGCCACTAGGAGATAGACTTTTTTATGTTTTTACCATATATAAGTGGTAAATGTTTCAGGGAATATATGTTATTTCACCTTATTGGACATTATAATGTATATAAATATCAAAATATCAAATGGTAGCTCATGAACATGTATAATTTTTATGTATGTAATAAAAAATTAGATACTTGTCTTGAGGAAAGTCAATTATGCAACTGCTATTGTTGGGATTTCAAGGTCAACTAGTGACCTTCAAAGGAAAATCCATTTTTACTTAAAAAACTGATGGAAAAATTATGGTTATTCATACATGCTTATTTGACAGACATTTTCTTAAAAAAGAACATAGTAAACCCATGGTTTTAAGGAAAATAAGTTATTTATTGCTAATTATAGTATTTGAGTTTTAAATGAACATTAAATTTTGTGATTTTTACAGTTTCTTAATATCTAAAGACTTATGTGCATGGTTATGGTGCTCTCAAATATCACTTTTTAATATTGTATGATGATGTGTTGACATTCAGATGTTCTGGATAACTCATTGAACCCACACTATCTAAATGAACAATGAACGGTATTGCAAAATAATGTGTAGGGAGAAGATTCACTCAAAATGTTAAAATAGACTAATGAGTTTTAATGTAACTATCAGTGTTTTTGCTTTATAATTTATTAATAGTTTAATTTTTAGCTTAATATTTTTAATTATTTTTGAAATATTGTTAAAATGTATATTATAGTCCTAGTCCAAGACTTAATGCTCCACTGAATACACAGTTCAACAAACCAAAAGCTTTTGATACCACATTGGAAGCATCCTTTCAGAAACAACTTCTTAGTTGTTTGGATATAGTATCAAATGTAATTATTCACACTATTAAAATACACCTTACTTTTCAAATATAAATATCCTTAAGGCATATTTTCTACATGTGCTTCAACCAAAGCAATACCATCCAACAGAATGAATACAGAAGCAAGTATAAAAATCCAGCTGAGGGGCCAGTACTGTGACACAGCAGCACAGTGGGTTAAAGCCCTAGCCTGCAGTGCCAGCATCCCATATAGGTGCTGGTTCAAGTCCTTGCTGCTCCAGTTCTGATCCGGCTCCCTGCTAATGTGCCTTGGGAAGCAGCAGAGGATGGCCCAAGTCCTTGGATCCCTGCACTCACGTGGGAGACCCAGAAGAAGCTCCTGGCTCCTGGCTTCTGATCAGCTCAGCTCTGATTGTGGCAGCCATTTGGGGAGTGAACCAGTGGATGGAAGACCTCTTTCTCTTTGTCTCTACCTCTCTCTGTAACTCTGTCTTTCAAATAAATAAAACAAATCTTTTTAAAAAAAATGGATCCAACTGAAATCCATTAAACCTGATATAAAGATTATCTTTGTTTGCAAGATACAGTACAATGCCAGTCTTCTCACTATTTTTGTACAATATAGTTTTTTTTTAAAAAAATGTGTTCTTTATGTATTGTTTAATGTGTTTGCAATTAATTAGAATTTATTAGTAAATTGAAAGGGGACCTGATACTAAAAAGTTTGAAAACTTTATTCTATAAATTAACTATTCAGGTTTCAATTTATTTTTGAAGATTTATTTTATTTATTTGAAATGCAGAGTTACAGAGAGGCAGAGGCACAAAGAGAGAGAGAAAGGTCTTCCATCTGCTGGTTCACTCCCCAGATGGCCACAATGGATGGAGCTGGGCCGATCCAAAGCCAGGAGCCAGGAGCTTCTTCTGGGCCTCCCACACAGGTGCAGGGGCCCAAGCACTTGGCCATCTTCTACTGCTTTCCCCGGGAATAGCGGAGAGCTGGACCAGAAGTGGAGCAGCCAGGACCCATATGGGATGCCGGCACTCCAGGCGGCGGCTTTACCCACTATGCCACAGTGCCAGCCCGTGTTAACATTTGAATTCTAACTAGAAATTAATTGAATACACTAGTCAAGTAACCACTACTGAATACTTAGATAAAAATGTATGTATGCTAAATGACCTTACAAGGTATTTTTTAATCTGTTAGATACTGTATAGCCAGTTTGTTTAGTTTCTTTAATATTTGCTTCTGGAGTAGAGTAGCTTGTAAAATGTGAGCAGTGAAGACACTCAGATGTCTTGATTAAATGTATATAAATGAAAATGCAATCAATGAATTCATGCATAAAGAACAGTTTCTTCTGGAATTACTTCATCCAGGGAGCCCTGCTTTAATTAATTAGTTTTTTTTGACAGGCAGAGTTAGACAGTGAGAGAGAGACAGAGAGACAGGTCTTCCTTCCGTTGGTTCACCCCCAAAATGGCTGCCATGGCCAGCATGCTGCACCCATCCAAAGCCAGGAGCCAGGTGCTTCTCCTGGTCTCCCATGGGGTGCAGGGGCCCAAGCACTTGGGCCATCCTCCACTGCCTTCCTGGGCCACAGCAGAGAGGTGGACTGGAAGAGGAGCAACCAGGACAGAATCCGGCGCTCCAACTGGGACTAGAACCCAGGGTGCCGGCGCCACAGGCGGAGGATTAGCCTAGTGAGCCTCAGAGTCAGCCAATTAGTTATTTTTTGACATATTCCAATTCCACTTGAACCAGTTGTTCTTAGAGATTTGGATTCAGGGAGGTAAAAGGAACTTTGGTCACTTGATGATCTTTGTTTTGGATGATCATAATTTAAAGTTTCTATTCCAGAATAGTGGTTCTAGCATGGTCTCCTCTGTGAACACGCTGCAGGATACACCAGTGTGTTTCTTATAGCAAATACAGACTTTGAGGCAGTTGGTTGTTTTTGGATCCTCCAGTGTATTCATTTATAGAAGAGAAAATATGTGTTGAAATCATGAAATACAATTTTTAATTTAATTCCTTGCCATGAAACTTGTGTTCACCATTTTCTATGAGTCTGAAATGATGTATGTGGCTTCTTAGTTCAGTCATTTGCCTATGCCTTTTGGTGAATTTTTTTCTCTTTATTGTCTTGAGGTTCAAATGTATAAGTTGCTCTGAACTTGGTAATATGTCTACCAATGTGTACCTCCCCCATAAACACTTTCCAAGGAAGGGAAATATTTAAATATTCTCTGTTACTTTTAATAGTATGACTGATTGACATGTGAAATTAAATTAATTAATTAATCATTTTGGTGTAAGGAGTGATAAACCTATAAATGAATGTCAAGAATTTTTTTTACTGTTTCCGTATTTGTGGCTATTGCTTTTCTTTCCTTATCATATAATCTTTTCTTATTATAAATTATAAATTACTAGGCTAACAGAGAGATTGTGTGGTTCAAGTTGGTATTCTTGCCCTGTCTTCCTTGCTCATTTCTGAGCTACCTGAACATACAATTATACCTCATGCATTATTTAGTCTATATATTTATAAGAACCAAGACCAAAATTGTGACTTTCTCTTATGTCGAATTCAGACTAATAGTAATAATATGAACAAATGGAATTCATATTATTATTATTAGTCTGAATTCAACATAAGAAAAACAAATGGAATTTTCATGGCAAGGAATTATATCAATGTATACTGGTGGTATATTATTCAAGTCATGTTCATAATAGTATAAGATTTAACTTCCCTTTTAATAATTACCATTTCATTTCAATTATTCATGGTACCTCTAATTCATATTCAATCATGAAATTAAGTAAGACTGCCTTGTGAAGTTATGAAAAATTACTTTATACTGTCCTTCATTCCATTGGCAAAAATCTTGATTACACTATTTAATACTCTATTGTACTTAAGAAAATGAATTCGCACTTATTGCTGGCTTAAGTTTCTTAGGATATTTTTAATGATCTTTATTTCATTCTTGATTGTAAAAAGTAGGATTCTCTGTTAGAACAAATCTACATAAATGCATATAGTAAGTGTGTACATGTGTTACATTATGTGAATGTGTACAACTCACATGTATGTGTTAAACACATAAATGTTAAATTTCAGAGTATTAGTGCAATTTGGACTTCAGTGATTATTTTACCTGTAGATAACTCTTGTATTTAATTTTTATACACATAAATGTGACCATCAAAAAGCACTGAGTTTAGGCATATTTTATTTTGATTTTTCTAATTCATCCCCCTAATGAAGTAGAATTTCACACATTAAATTTCCTCTGAAGTTTAGCTGCAGATTTTGTTAATCCATTTTAAAGTATAGTGCTATATGATCCTAACCAGTTATGAATGTTTTTGAAGTACATTTAGGATTATTAGGGAAATGTATTATAGGTGTAAAATTATGATATTTACTATGCTTAGTGTTTTATAGGTTCACATTAGGCAAATATTCTCATTAGTTCAGGGAATATAGCAGAATTGGTGTTAGAAGAATAAAGAAATTTGCATAGTCTAATATACCTGGAGGCAGAATTGAGTTCTTTGTTTTAATTAAAGCAACGATTAATTCACAATAGATTTTTTTATGTTACATGATTTGACTGGTTGGCTTAATTAGGAAGGAAATTATGTTTCATGTACAAACTGGCTTCGCTTAAAAATGAAATATTGTAAGTTTCCTTAAAGGTTTCCTTTCTGCTCATGAAAATATTTATTTTCTTCCTCTAGATTGACATGGCATGAGGCTGAATAGTTTGTATTTTTTCTCTTATCTGTGTCTGTTTCCCTTAAGGACACAGTGTTATACTGCACAGTAGAAGGAACTCATTTTGAGTCCAGCAGGTATGGGTTTAAATCTTATCTCCTATTTATTCATTAACTCATTCGCTCAATCACTCAATGAGTAATTGTTGAGACAGGCATTGTCCTATGTACTCTGCAGATAATGAAGAGGAAGAGAAACATATCTCTTGCATTTTTGGGATTTATAATTTATTGAGGCAAAAGGCAAAGAAATCAAGCAATTAAAATAGTACGTGTTGGGGCTGGTGCTGTGGCTTAACAGGTAAAGCCACCACCTGCAGTGCCAGCATCCTACACAGACAGCAGTTTGAATCCTGGTGGCTCCATTTCCAATCCAGCTCTCTGCTATGGCCTGGGAAAGCAGTGGAGGATTGTCGCTCCCCCATTCGCGGAGGAACGACACAGGACCCTGCGCTGTTCTTTTGTCTGCTCGGCCCTTCCCAGGTTTGCTGCTGGTCCTTCCCGGGTTGGCTACCGTCCCTTCCACCTCTGTGGAAGGGCGGCTCCCCCTGCCACTTTCCCCACTTCCGCGGGGGAGCAGCACACCGCCGGCCGGCTCTCTCGGGGGCTGCTCAGATGTTATCCGGATGTTACTGGTGCATGTTGTCTCTCTCCTCCTTTATAGTCCTCTTCCACCAATCCCAATTCTGCTACCCACACACCGAGTACGCTGCTCTCCTCCAATCAGGAGCAGGATCAGCTCCTGCAGGTTATTGGTCGAACTGGAGGCAGCTGTGTAGAAGTTGTTTACTCCTCTCTCAGCGCCATATTGTGGGAGAGCAGATGCATAGAATAAGTCTTAATTCCAGTAACTTAGTCTAGTCCGAGTTGCTCCCCACAGAGGATGGCCCAAGTCCTTGGGCCCCTGCACGCGTGTGGGAAACCTGGAAGAAGCTCCTGGCTCCTGGCTTCAGATCAGCCCAGCTCTGGTCATTGCAGACATCTGGGGAGTGAACCAGCAGATGGAAGTCTCTCTCTCTCTCTCTCTCTCTCTCTCTCTCTCTGCCTCTGCCTCTCTGTAAATTTGCCTTTCAAATAAATAAATAAATCTTTAAAAAAAATATCACATGTTTTAGTTCTGTTCTTGAATAATAGACTCTGATTTGTAGATCTGTATGCCACACTTTTTTCCGGGATAGCTAGGCACTTTCAGGATCACTACTTGTGAAGGATGGAACACAATCAAGGGTGAGAATGATGAACTGAAATAAATGTCAGTAAAGATGTCAACATATCTCTTTGGGCATCGTCTGGAAGAGATGACTTTCCAAGTTGTACCAACTTGAGTCAAAGACTCCGGATCTTTATATACCTGAAATTTTCAGTCATTGAATGTAATATACTTCAGGGAAGGAGATGTGGCCTTAAAGTAAGGGCTCACCTACCAATATTCTGAAATAGCTGGGAAAATGATTGCCTCATTTCTAAAGAAAAACTGGGCAATTCAATACAGTATTCATGACATATTTGGTATATTCTTTTTTTTTTTTTTTGACAGGCAGAGTGGACAGTGAGAGAGAGAGACAGAGAGAAAGGTCTTCCTTTGCCGTTGGTTCACCCTCCAATGGCCGCCACGCCCGGCGCACCGTGCTGATCCGATGGCAGGAGCCAGGAGCCAGGTGCTTTTCCTGGTCTCCCATGGGGTGCAGGGCCCAAGCACCTGGGCCATCCTCCACTTTACTTCCTGGCCACAGCAGAGAGCTGGCCTGGAAGAGGGGCAACCGGGACAGAATCCGGCGCCCCGACCAGGACTAGAAGCCGGTGTGCCGGCACCGCTAGGGAGAGGATTAGCCTAGTGAGCCGCGGCGCCGGCCTTGGTATATTCTTTAGTAGGGCTCATATAAATGTACTCTAAGACTACATATGAGAAATGTTTAACCTAAATGAGGAGAGCCAGAGAAATTTCATCAAAGGCAATAACTCCTAAATTAAACTTATGGATAAAGTGTTTGGGGGTGCATATTGAGAACTATGAGGATAATTTCAAATTCAGATAATCAGGACAAAAGAGAGAATTATTAAGTGTTAAGAAAAGAAAAACCAAAGCATGGCTAGAATTAGAGTTAGAAGGAGAGCTTTGAGAAATGAGGGCAAAGAGGTTAATGGGCTAGCTACGTCTTCTTTAATGCATTAAGAATTTTTCCAAATAACTATGTGGCCATGAGGAAGTTATTTCACCCTGCTATGCCTCATTTTCTGGGTCAATATGATATGAAGGAAATATTACCTATTACAATGTATTATGCTGAGGATTGAGTGAGGTAACATGTAATGACCCAACTGTGGTGCCTGGCAAGTGGTAGGCAGCCTTTGATGTAGAAACATACAAGGAAGCCTCTAGCTTTAAGCAGAAAGCAATATCTAAGATAGCTACAACTTAAGTGTACATGGGGGAGACTTCATACCAAATATTATCTTCCACATTAATGATAGGAATGTTAACATTCCTAAATATCATGTATCACTCTTTATATTTCTAAAGATACTAAGAATCCTGCAGTGGGGCTGGCGCTGTGTTGTAGCTGGTAAAGCTGCTGCCTGTAGTGCTGGCATCCCATATGGGCACCGGTTCTAGTCCTGGCTGGTCCACTTCCTATCCAGCTGTCTGCTATTGCCTGGGAAAGCAGTAGAAGATGGCCAAGTGCTTGGACCCCTGCACCCATATGAGAGACCTGGAGGAAGCTCCTGTCTCCTGATTTCAGATCAGCCCAGCTCCGGCCATTGCAGCCATTTGGAGAGTGAACCAGTGGATGGAAGACTACTCTCTCTCAGACTCTGCCTCACTGTAACTCTGCCTTTAAATAAAATAAATATTTTTTTTTTAAAAAAAGAAGCCTGCAGTATGAGATAACTTGATTATGTCGGAGGAAACAGAGGGAGAAATACTGATTGTTAGAGGGAAGTTGGCAACAGGAGGAACAGCATCATCAAAGGCACATCTAACCCGATTTACAATTTAAAATGCAATCAACTTTGGAAATGAGTAATTTTAACATGTTTTATATGTATTTCATAAATTATTTATAAAAATATATTTTATAAATAAGCAATTAACTTTGTTAAATCTTATCAGCTTGGCAGTAATAAAAATAATCATCTAACTTTGGGAGACATATAGTGAGATGTGCCTTTAAATTGGGAGTATAAGTTGAGATGGGTTATACAGAGAGCTGTTTGACAGTAAATATAGGAATCTAAAATTTGTTCATGCAGGGATGCCCACTTACACCATTGCTATTCAATATAGTTCTGGAAGTTTTAGCAGAGCCATTAGGCAAGAAAAAGAAATTAAAGGGATACAAATTGGAGAGGAAGAAGTCAAACTATCCCTCTTTGCAGACAATATGATTCTTTATTTAGGGGATCCAAAGAACTCTATTAAGAGACTATAAAATCAATGCACAAAAATCAACATCCTTTGTATACACAGGCAATGCCATGGCTGAGAAAGAACTTCTAAGAACAATCCCATTCACAATACAGTGAAGTATGGTCATACAGAAATCTCTTGGCTACATTTGAAATTTCAGCCTTCTGAAAATATATAATACAGAGCAAAATTTGTACTAAATAAAATGAAAAAGCAGCATACATGAGGACTGTGTACAGAATGATCACACATATACATGTTGAAAAACAGACTAAATTTTAATTATAATACTTCTGAATGTGGAAATGAGTATTATTAATGTTTTTCAAAATTTTTAAAATATTCTTGTGGGGCCAGCATTGTGTCTAGTGGATTAAGCTGCCGCCTGTTATGCCAACATCCCATGTGGGCACTGATTTTAGTACCAGATGCTCCACTTCTGATCCAGCTCCCTGCTAATTGCCCTGGGAAGCAGAAGCAGATGGCCCAAGTTCTTGGGCCCCAGCACTCACATGGGAGACCTAGAAGTTCTTGGCTCCTGGCTTTGGCTTGGCCCAACTCCAGCCATTGCGGCCATTTGTGGAGTGAACCAGCAGATGGAAGATTCATTATCTCATTCTCTCTCTCTGTCTATCTCTCTCTTTCAAGCAAATCAATAAACTTTAAGAAATATTTCCTTGGGGCCGGCGCTGTGACTCAGCGGGTTAAAGCCCTGGCCTGAAGAGCCGGCATCTTATATGGGCACTGGTTTTAGTCCCGGCTGCTCCTCTTCCATCCAGCTCTATGCTATGGCCTGGGAAAGCAGGAGAAGATGGCCCAAGTCCTTGGGCCCCTGCACCCACATGGGAGACCTTGAAGAAGATCCTGGCTCCTGGCTGGGGATCAGTGCAGTTCTGGCCATTGTGGCCATCTGGGGAGTGAACCAGCGGATGGAAGATCTCTCTGTGTCTCTACCTCTCTCTGTCACTCTGTCCTTCAAATAAATAAAATAAATCTTTTTTTTCTTTTTTTTTTTTTTTGACAGGCAGAGTGGACAGTGAGTGAAAGAGAGACAGAGAGAAAGGTCTTCCTTTGCTGTTGGTTCACCCTCCAATGGCCGCTGCAGCCGGCGCACCACGCTGATCCAAAGCCAGGAGCCAGGTGCTTCTCCTGGTCTCCCATGAGGGTGCAGGGCCCAAGGACTTGGGCCATCCTCCACTGCACTCCCGGGCCATAGCAGAGAGCTGGCCTGGAAGAGGGGCAACCAGGACAGAATCCGGCACCCCAACCAGGACTAGAACCCGGGGTGCTGATGCCACAGGTGGAGGATTAGCCTATTGAGCCTCAGCGCTGGCCCTAAAATAAATCTTTTTAAAAAATAAATATATCCTTTCACTTCTTCATAATCACAAGAAATATTAGCTTTAAATAAAAAGAGAGAGCTGGATCAGAAGTGGAGCAGTTGGGACTCGACCATGCGCCCATATGGGATGCCGGCGCTGGAAGCTAAGGCTTTAACCCACTGTGCCACAACACCAGCCTGGAAATATTAGATTTTTAAAATAACACTTTATTCATGTAGATAGTGACAGCATTTGTTTCTTCCCAACCTTGCAAGCAGTTTGAAATAGTTATGGTCAAAGAATAGAAAACTCCTTTGAATATGCATGATGTTATTTTCCACTTACCTCTGTTTTCTAAGAAATCAAATAATCCTTGAGATGAACTTTGTCCTCCTTAGAAAAAAGAACTTTTACATTAAAAAAATCTTATTTTCAGATGCCTTCAAATTTTGTATGTTTCCATGTGAACAGTAATCTCTACACTGTGTATTATTTGACTAGGGAAATAGAATATTTGAAAAATCAATCCTTTTATATTTAAGAAACTATAAGCAAGTGGATGGTATATATGTCAGTTTTCCATTAGTATAACAGAACACCAAAAACTGAGTAATTTAAAAAGAAAATAAGTTTATTTGACTCATGATTCTGGAGATTGGGAAGTCCAAGAGCATAGTGTCAGCATCTGATGTCAGCATTTGTGTTGCATCATCACATGGCAAGACAGAGCAAGCATGCTAACTTGGAGCTCATGCGTTATTATAAAGCTACAAATGCTTGGGGTCAGTGCTGTGGCGCAGCAGGTTAAAGCCCTGGCCTGAAGCAGCAGCATCCCATATGGATGCTGTTTCTGATCCTTACTGCTCCTCTTCTGATCCAGCTCTCTGCTATGGCCTGGGAAAGCAGTAGAATATGGCCCAAGTCCTTAGGCCCCTGCACCCACGTGGGAGACCCGGAGAAGGTTCCTGGCTCCTGGCTCCTGGCTTCGGATCAGCACAGTGCAGCTCTGGCTGTTGCGGCCATATGGGGAGTGAACCAGCAGACGGAAGACCTCTCTCTCTGTCTCTACCTCTCTCTGTACCTCTTTCAGATAGATAAAATAAATATTTTTTTAAAAAACTACAAAGGCCATCATGGGTTCCCCTCCCTCATGACCTCATCTTATCCTAATTTCCTCGCAAAGGCCTCCCTCCCAAATGCCATTAACATGAATTTGGAGGTTACGATTTGAATACATGAACTGTTAGTGAACATATTCAAACCACAGCAGACCGGTAGTCTTCTATCTATGAACATACTGTAAATGTTGCAATATTCACTCTGGAAATTGTAAGATAGTGGTGAGATATAAATGAAATCTATAAATCACAAATACCACTTTATTGAGTACTCTTTGTAGCCTAAAATAAGCTTTATATTTAAAAATTAGTCAAGGGGATTGATATATAAATAAATACATACTGAACATAACAAAAGTATAATATCTTACTGGAGTATTCAGGTAAATCTGTAGATATTTTATTTGTATAACTATTCTGGGAATTTGGGTATGTTTAGATCATCTTCTCACCATTTAAGCCAATGTCATCTCTTATAAAAATATGCATTTCAACCTTATTTCATACACATAGATCATTGTCTCATTTATCACTATTGTGTTTTAAGCTCTATAAGTACAAGAATTTGCCTCTCACAAATTTGTGCATCCACTGATGTGTCCATTACAATGTTTACATATTGAATCTCATTTAATATATTGATTTGTATAGAATGAATTTTTTCTCCTGAAAACATCCATTGAGCAGGACAGTGGGTTGATTGGATCACTGGTAGCCACCCCAAAGCAGATTAGTTTGATAATAGCAGAGTAATTTTGACATCTGAACTCACGACTTTCCACTAGCAAATAAAATATGTACTACTTATACCCAAGAAAAAAAATAAGATTGAAAAGAATCATAAGAGTCTATTTCTTTCTATAATAATTAATTCACCTACACCTTTAAAAATGTGTAATCATTTTATTATGAAAAGAGTTAGGGGACTATGCCTCTAATATTTTAGGGATATTTAAGGCCATTGGAATATAACAGATATGTATGTGTATGTGTACATACATTATATATATACACACTATAACGTAATGTATATATACTATAATAGTATATATAGTATATACTATAATGTATATACTATAACATAAAATATATATGTATATATCCTATAACGCAATACTATAACATAATGTTGAGTTAAATATATTGTATTAAAGGAATATTTCTTCTGTACTATGTATTTGTGAGAACTGTACAGGAATACTGAGATCCTTGAATACAATAAAAACAATCAAAGCAGTCAACCCAAATGCAAATGCTTACAGTGGTGTTTTCTAGAGGTAGATTTATTGAGGGCAGTTTATTAATATTGGTGACATTTCTAGATATACTATATTAAGCAGCAGGATTCCAGAAGCCCTTTAAAATTCAAAGTACAATATTCATGACAATATCCATACAACCTCTCTGTACATGTGCTTAGGATACAATAAGATAACTAGGGAAGAGGGAAAAATGGGAACTATTAGAGAAGATGTAGAATAATGCAGAGGATAGGCCATGCACCGAGAAGTTTACAGAGAAAAAATAAGAGTTTCAATGAAAGTCATAGACCACAGCTTATAAAATCTAATTTCAAAGATATGTCTTTTGTAAATACCTCACCTCAAAAGAGTACATTTTGCTTTTAGGCCAGTAAATCTTATTCACCTAAACTGCACTGGGAGAAAATAGGTTGTCAGAAACTCTCAGAGACTTATCTGCTAAAGATTTTTAGTGCAGTCTTAATATAAGAGTTTAGAAAAAGGGAAGCCATCACCTTCTTGCCTCTACTCCCAGGGGTTTGGATATTGGGAACCTGAGTCCACATAAGAAGGGCCTACCTGGATGTGGGGAAAATAATATAACATCTTTCTGACAATGATGACAATTATTATTATTGTGATAATGATTATATTTGGGTACTGCATTAACATTTACAAAACATTTCCATATTCATTATCAGTTTTTATCCTCACAGTATGCCTACAAAGTAACTAGAGCAAAATAAACTGGCCAAAGTTAATTTATTTAAAATTTAAAATAAATTAAAATTTAAAATAAACGTTCATTTTAATGTTTATTTATTTGCTTATTTATTTGAAAGGAAGGGCAGAAGAAGTAGATGAGGGAGAGAGGGAGAGAGAGGAGAAGGGAGAAAGAAAAGATCTTCCATTCATTTGTTTACTTCCTGTATGGCTGCAACAAACAGTTCTGAACCAGGCTGAAGCCAGTAGCTAGAAACTCCATTATGGTCTCCCACTTGGGTGGCAAGGGCTCAAGAACTTGGACCATGATCTTCTGCATTCCCAGACACATTAGCTAAAAGCTGGATCAGAAGCTGAGCAGCAAGAATTCAAACCAACACTCCAATAAGTGATGCCTGTGTCAAAGAGGTTGCTTAAACTGCTGGACTCCAATACCTTCTCTGTGATCCCACTTTAAAGATAAGTAAACAGAGACTTAGAGTAGGTCAAATATTTGCCCAGTATCACAAAGGAATTGAAATGTTCCCTCCCAAATTAAATCAAGTGTTCTTTCCATTGAGATGTGATTAGAAGCAGGGGGATTTTGAATAAAATTTTTCAGTGTAAAAGGGCCTCGATTGGTTAAAAATGTACTTCACCTTGATGGGATTGTATTGGAATCCCCTGGCACATTTCTAACTCCACCATTTGGGGCAAGTCCGACTGAGCATGTCCCACATTGTACATACCAATGCCATCTCACTAGTCCAAGTGATCAATTTCAGTTCACAATTGATCACACTGATAGGTCTAAGAGTCAAAGGGATCACACAAACAAGACTAGTATCTGCTAATACTAACTGACAGAATCAAAAAGGAGAAAACAATCCAACATGGGAAGCAGGATACAGCAGACTCATAGAATGGCAGATTCCTAAACAGCACTCTGGCCTCAGAATCAGCCCTTAAGGCATGCGGATCTGGCTGAAGAGGCCATGAGAGTATTTCAGGCATGGAAAGCCAAGACACTCTGGAAAAAAAAATAAAAAAAGACATAAATGAAAGATCTCTTCTAATGAGATCCCCATAGAAAGAATGGGCCATCAAAGGAGGTACCTTTTGTCGTTCCCCCTCTTCATGGAGGAATGACACAAGACCCTGCCTAGGCTTCATATCCGAGTCACGGCACCATTATGTTGCCCCCCGTCTTCGTGGAGGAACGACACAGGACCCTGCGCTGTTCTTTCGTCTGCTCGGCCCTCCCCGGGTTTGCTGCTGGTTCTTCCCGGGTTGGCTACCGTCCCTCCACCTCCGTGGAAGGGCGGTTCCCCCTGCCACATTCCCCACTTCCGCGGGGGAGCGGCACACCACCGGCCGGCTCTCTCGGGGGCTGCACAGGTGTTCCCCTTAGATGTTCCTCCTAGATGTTCCCGGTGCATATTGTCTCTCTCCTCCTTTATAGTCCTCTTCCACCAATCCCAACTCTGCTACCCACACGCCGAGTACACTGCTCTCCTCCAATCAGGAGCAGGTCCCACAGTTTATTGGTTGAACTGGAGGCAGCTGTGTAGAAGCTGTTTCCCTTTTCAACGCCATATTGTGGGAAAGCAGATGCATAGAATAAGTCTTAATTCCAGTAACTTAGTCTAGTCCGAGTTGCTCCCAGTTGCTCCCCACACCTTTCTCTGAAGGGAGGAGAGAACTTCCACTTTGACTAAATATGATCGGAGTCGGTGAACTCAAAAGGCTTCCATAGCCTTGGCAGCTCATGACTACTCAGATTACTGATGCCATAAACAAGAATGTCAAATTGTTAAGTCAACAATAGGAGTCACTGTATACTTAATCCTCATGTGGGATCTCTGTCCTTAATGTGTTGTCCAATGTGAAATAATGCTATAACTAGTACTGAAACAGTATTTTATACTTTATGTTCTGTGTGGGTGCAAACTGATGAAATCTTAATATATACTAAATCGATCTTCTGTATATAAAGATAATTGAAAATGAATATTGATGTGAATGGAATGGGAGAGGGAGCGGGAGATGGGAGGGTGGCAGATGGGAGGGAAGTTATGGGGGGAAAAGCCATTGTAATCCATAAACTACTTTGGAAATTTATATTTACTAAATAAAAGTTTTAAAAAAATGTACTTCACATTTGGTTGCACTGAGATGAATCTATTTTTGGGAGTTGTATAGATAAGGTTCTTATGTAGTAGAATGTCCTTGGCAAGCAAATTTACTTTTTAAACTTCAGTTTCTATATCTCTCAAACAAAACAATATCCATTTCTTGGACTGTGATTGTGAAGACAAAAACGTGAAAGTAACTCATGCATATGAAATAGCCAATATATATTAGCTCCATTTTCTTCCTTACTGAGAGAAGTGAAGCTAGAAAACTCATACTGGCCATAGATTGAACTCAGAGAATCATTAAAATTTGGAGGGATTTAGCAGATCTCAGAGATGAGATTTAGACTTTAGAAAATCTGAGATACGGGTGTTAAGAAATAGGATGTACTAATATGAGTTCTCTTGTAGCGGACAGGTGCTTTGACCTCTGCTCTCTTTTATTGCTGCATATGGGCGCAGGGCTACACTTAAATAGATAAGGTTAAGTCACTGCATATGCCTATAGGTCTTCATTAATGCAGGAAAAACGAAGCTGGATCTCCCTGGATCTTCCCATAGTTTTCAATGGAGATGCATCTAACCAGACATGGTACTGTAACATCCTCTACTCATCTACATTTGGTGTTCCTCTGCATTTGTTAATGAGACTTACACTTAATATTTTGCATTACTGCAATTAGGTAAAATATTCCTTTAAGAGTAAGCTCCTGAAAGGCAAGGATAATGTATAGCTTGCATGCTTTATATATAATACACTAATATAGCTTTTTCTTAAAATATTCTTGCACATTTACTTTTTGGGTATTATCATTGACCTTAAGATATTCATCATAGTGCTAGATTTGGCTATGAAGTTCTTAGACAAATATTTAATACTAGCTCTTGGTTTCATGTTGGGCATGTTGAGACATTTATTTCCCAGAAAAGTACCAACTTCACAATTTTATAGTTATGCTGCATGTTTACTGTTAGAATTCACAGTGGAGGTGTAAAGGCCAATGTTACTACTATAATCTGAGAGACAGGGAGCATGGAGGACTGTTTTCACAAATTCATTTATAAAAATCAAACTTTGTTCTCATCCAGCATAATGATATAGTCCTAAACAAAGTCTTTACTACTGTACTTATCTTTATCAGGGAACTGTCAAAACCACATGCAGATTTATCAAAACTATGAAAATTACTTTGTGCAGGTTTACAAACACTATGTGTGAAAATAATAATAATGAAAGTATCACAGGGAGCATCACAAAATAAATTTTGTTTTTGCATTATGATTTTGACATCCTGTTGACTTCTAGCTAATTTTACTTCCTATACCTTGTCAAAAAGTAGCTTATTATGTAGGTCTCAAAAATAAGATCCAAAGGAGATTTATTATTTCTTAGGAATAGAAGAGATTTATTTACTACCATGCATATGTTTGTGTTCAAGTAAAGCTTGCAAAGTTGAATCTGACGAGAAGGACAAAGCATTGGATGGTCGAAATTTCAACATCAAATGTGTAGTACTTTAGCGTTTGCTGATTTGATTTTAACATCATTTAATAGAGAAAGGTAAGGATTCATGGTTTCATATGGACTCATCTTTTCATTTATTTGCTTGTGGAATTCCAAATAGGTGAAAACTAGGTTTCAGTAAACTCTTAGCCAATGGATCTAGCTGTATATCAAGTATTAAGTTATGTGACTTGGAAGAAAGAAGAGAAATATTGGTCAGAGAATCTCTATGCTTTGGGCTAAGAAGGGTTGGTGAGGGAGCCTAGAAGATTTACTAGATGTCCTACATGTAATGAATAATTTTTCTTCTTCCAAGTCCACTGTTACAGATCAAATCGATCAGAACGTCTTGTTTTCAACTGTATATATGAACAATGGTCCTTTGCCGTTGCACTTACCACTAGCAACTTTGGAACACATTTTTATCTCTTTCTTCCTATTACTCTTGGCTGGTCTGGGAAGCTAAGGGAAGCAAGGTACATAGAAAAGGAATCCAAGCCAGACTATAGTCAAAAGAGTAGGACACAAGCAGGGTACCAAAATAATATACATACTATACATATTCTTAGGAATTCCATAGTACATATTATTTTCCTTCAACATGTTTAGGATTTCAGTCAATTAAAGTTTTTAAGTGAAAACCAAATAAAGTACATATAAGGAAATAATTCACATTGCAGCAAACATTAATACTGAAAATAGTCTTGTTTTTCTATGCTTTACATCATATGGAAAAAGGGACAATGACTGTCAAATTCAAATATGGAAAGATGCTCTATTTGTGTTATGGTTAGATCTGCTCTATGATTGAGTTTGCCTGAAAATTGAAAGCTACTCAAAAAAAAGATAACGGGAGAATCTTGCTTGTTACACTGTCATTATAAATCCACAATGAAATTAAATATACTTAATCATTTTTAATGTTTCTGTAAAGTTTGTACAGATTTTTTACTGTGGAAGACAGTATGGAGATACTTCAGAAATTTGAGAATAGACCTACTATATAACCCAGCCATCCAACTCCTCAGAATTTACCCAAGGGAAATAAAATCAGCATATGAAAGATTTATCTGTACCCTCATGCTTATTGCAGTTCAATTCACAATAACTAAGATATGGAATCAACCCAAAATGCCTATCAACTAAAGAATGGATAAATAAATTATGGGATATGTGCACCATGAAATAGTACACAGTGATAAATGAAATTCTGTCATTTGCAACAAAATGGGTGCAACTGGAAAATATTATATTTAGTGATATAAGCCAGTTCCCAAAGGACAAATAAGTAAAAGAGTTCAACAATAGCATGGAAATAAAACAACACTGTTCCTCAACAGAAGACAATAGGGCTCTAAACTTGATCAAATCTCAAAATGTCTATTTAATTCCAATTCATCACATTTTAGGTACTCCATTGGTAATGTCAGATCAGGGAAAATGTATGGTATCTGATTTTAGGGACTGTCTTATTTCAGTAAGTATAATGGTTTCCAGTTGCATCCATTTTATTGTATAAGACAGGGTTTTGTGTTTTTTAAAGCTGAGTAGTACTCTATATTGTATATATGTAACATAATTTCTTTACCCAGTCAACAATGATGGACATCTGGGTTGATGTCATATCTTACCTATTGTGAATTGTGCTGCAATGAACAAGGTGGTACAGATAACTCATTCATATGCTGATTACTTTTGGTTTGGGTAAATTCCCATGAGTGGGAATGCCGAATCATAAGGCAGGTCTATATTCAGATTTCTGAGGTATCTCCATACTGTCTTCCACAGTGGCTATACCAGTTTACATTCCCAACAACAGTGGATTAGGTACTTTCCCCCCATATCTTCACCAGCATTTTTTTGCTTTTCATTTCTGTATGAGAGCCACTCAAACTGGGGTTAGGTGAAACCTCATTGTGGTTTTAATTTGCATTTCCCTGATGGCTAGTGATCCTCAGCATTTTTTCAAGTGCCTATTGGCCATTTGAATTTCCATGCTTGTAAAATGCCTGTTCAAGTTGTTTGCCCATTTATTAACTGGATTGTTTGTATTATTGTTGCCGAATTTCTTGAGTTCTTTATCCATTCTGGATGTTAACCCTTTGTCAGTTCTGTAGTTTGCAAATATTTTCTCCCATTATGTTGGTTACCTCTTAACTTTGCTGAGAGTTTCTTTTGCAGTGCAGAAGCTTCTCAATAGGATGTAATCCCATTTGTAAGTTTTGGCTCTGGATGCCTGTGAAATAGATAGCTTCCTTGACATGCACAATCTACTGAAATTGAGTCAAGAAGTCATGGGAAACCTAACAGACCAATAACCAAGTCAGAAATTGAATCAGTAATAATGATCCTTCCAACAAAGAAAAACCCAGGACTGGATGGCTTCACTGCTGAATTCTATCAGACACATAAAGAAAAACTATTTCCAATGTGTTTCAAGCTATTCAAAATAATTGAAAGGGAGGGAATCCTCACAAACTCCTTCTATGAAGCCTGCATCACCTTAATTCCTAAACCAGAAAAAAATACAACAAAGAGAACTATAGACCAATTTTCCTGATGAACATAAATGCAAAAAATCCTCAACAAAATGTTAGCTTATCTAATCCAACAACACATCAGAAAGATCATTCACCTGGACTAAGTGGGATTTATCCTTAGTATGAAGGGATGGTTCAATATTTGCAAATCAATAAATGTGATGCATCAGATTAACAAACTGAAGAACAAAAACCCTATGCTGATCTCAATAGATGAAGAGGAAGCATTTGATAAAATACAGCATCATTTCATGATGAAAGCGTTAAGCAAATTGAGTATAGAAGGAACATTCCTCAACATAATCAAGGCAGTTTATGACAGAACCACAGCCAATGAGCTATTCAGTTGGGAAAAGGAGGAAGCATTCCCCTTAATTTATGGAAACATGGATGCCCACTATCACCACTACTATTTAATACATTCTTGGAAGTTTTAGCCAGAGCCATTAGGAAAGAAAAAGAAATCAAAAGGGTACAAATTGGGATGGAGGAAGGCAAACTATCCCTATTTGCAGGTGACATGATTCTATATTTAGGGCATCTAAAAGACTCCATCAACAGACTATTGGAAATCATAAAAGAGTTTGGTAAAGTGGCAGGATATAAAACCAACACACAAATTCCAATTGCCTTTTTATACGCAGACAGTGCCATTGCTGAGAAAGAACTTTTAAGATCAAGTCCATTCACAACAGCTCCAAAAGGAATTAAATAACTTGGAATAAATTTAACAAAGGATGTCAAAAATATCCATGATGAAAATTACAAAACATTAAAGAAAGAAATAGAAGAAGACATTAAAACATGAAAAAAAATATTCCATATTCATGGTTTGGAAGAACCAATATCATCAAGTGTCCATACTACTCAAAGCAATTTACAGATTTAATGCGATCTCAATCAAAATGCCTATGAATTTCTTCTCACATCTAGGAAAAATTATGCTAAAATTCATATGGAAATAAAAGAGACCTTGAATAGCTAAAGCAATCTTATACAACAAATACAAAGCCAGAGGCATCACAACAGTAGACTTGAAGACATACTACATGGCAGTTATAATCAAAACATCCTTCTACTGGCACAAAACAGACTTGTAGAGCAATAGATCAGAATAGAAACTCCAGAAATCAATCCATTCCACTAGAACCAACGTATCTTTGATAAAGTTTCTAAAATCAACCCCTGGAACAATGACAGTCTCTTCAACAAATCATGCTGTGAAAATTATTTCTCCACGTAGAAGTATGAAACTAGACCCCTACATTACACTTACACAAAAATCCACTCAAAATGGATCAAAGACCTACATCTATGACCTGATACCATCAAATTACTAGAGAACATTCTGGAAATTCTCAAGACATTGGCATAGGCAAAGAATTCTTGAAAAAGACCCCAGAAGCACAAGCAGTCAAAGAAAGCAACATTTTACAAGATATTAGAAGGTATTTAGTAAAGACCGGTGCTGTGGCTCAATAGGATAATCCTCCACCTGCAGCACCAACACCCCAGGTTCTAGTCCCAGTCAGGGCGTCGGATTCTGTCCCGGTTGCTCCTCTTCCAGGCCAGCTCTCTGCTGTGGCCAAGGAAGGCAGTGGAGGATGGCCTAAGTGCTTGGGCCCTGCACCCGCATGAGAGACCAGGAGGAAGCACCTGGCTCCTGCCTTCGGAATGGTGCTGCGTGTTGGCCGTAGCAGCCATGCGAACCAATGGAAGGAAGACCTTTCTCTCTCTCTCTCTCTCTCTCTCTCTGTCTAACTCTGCCTGTCAAAATGAGAAGGTATTTAATGAAGAGGAACTTATGCAATTGAATGATTAGGTAGAACAAAGTCAGGTACTCATACAACCACATATTTTTACTGAGATATCATTATTCTGCTTTCAACTAAGTGAGTTTTCAGAAGGTTGCTTTGGCTATACACAGTGACTCATTGTAGCTCATTTATTAGATATTTCTCCAGAAAAGCTGTTTTCAAATACAAGATCACCTATTGAATGGTTAGTAATAATATGAATAAGAATTAGAAAGAAGTCCAAAGTAGATTTTCAAACCTAGATAAAAAATCTAAGATTGATAAATAGAGTTTTATAGACCTTAGAAAAGTTTTCTTTCAAAATTTCTGCTTTACTCTTCTGAAATCAACCTGCATATTATGAGCTTAGTCCTTTTGCTCCTTTAATTTTGATATTTTGATTTGTTTAGAATTATTTTGTTACTTCTCCACAGTTTATATTGACATATATTCCCAAATGCTGCATACCTTATCTATATATATGATTTACATACGTGTATTTAAAAATTTGTGCCAGGTCTTATTTAATGAGTTGTGGATTAGCTAGATTCAGCATATACCAACAATAAATATCTGCAAAGAAAGCAAGGGATGTGGTTTATCAGTAATGCTAAAAAGGTAGGAGAGACTATTGAGCAAAATTTAAAATTGAAACAGCATCTCAACTAATATAAGTAGAATGAGCTATGAGCTGAGCTAAGAAATAAAAATAAGGAGTTCAAGACCCTGAATCCAGCGAGATATTTGGCATGAAGCAGAAGTCTATCACAAAAAAGGACCAACAGATATACAAAGGCAGTAACTTGCAAAATAATCTAGGATCGTAGGACATGTGGACCGTGCGTGTGTGTGTGTGTGTGTGTGTATGTGTATCTAATGATACAATTCTGCAATTCTCAGTTAGCCCTTGGGATTTTAAAGGGATCCTAATGCTTGGTTACAAAAATTCCCAGAGTAGGGCCAGCGCCGTGTCTCACTTGGTTACTCCTCTGCCTGCGGCGGCAGCAACCCATATGGGTGTCAGGTTCTAGTCCCAGTTGCCCCTCTTCCAGTCCAGCTCTCTTCTGTGGCCCAGGAGGGCAGTGGAGGATGGCCCAAGTGCTTGGGCACCTGCACCTGCGTGGGAGACTGGAGACTGGGAGGAAGCACCTGGCTCTTGGCTTTGGATTGGCCTAGCTATGGCCACAGCGGCCATTGGGGGAGTGAACCAATGAAAGGAAGACCTTTCTCTCTGTCACTTTCTCTCACTGTCTAGCTCTATCTGTCAAATAAAAAACATTCCTAGATTAAATATCAATGTAAAATCTGTATAGTTTTGTGTGTACCTGTCTTAATATTTCCTTCCCTCCAGGCTCCTTTCATAAGCCCACTCCCATTGGTTTCCCATAAGCACTACTTTCATGTGTTTAGTATATGGACATACAGAGAGAGAGAGAAAAAGAGAGAGGAAGAGAGAGAACACACCACTTGATGTGCTTGTTCCTTTTGTTGGAAGCTTTTAGAGTTTTTAAAAGAATTTTTTTAAAAGATTTTGTTTATTTTTTTGAAATGCAGAGGTACAGAGAGGCAAAGGCAGAGAGAAAGAGAGAGAGAGAGAGAGAGAGAGGTCTTCCATCTCCTGGGTTACTCCCCAGATGGCCACAATAGCTGGGGAGAGAGAGAGAGAGAGAGGGAGAGAGAGAGAGAGAGAGAGAGAGAGAGAGAATGACATGTTCTCCCTGATAGGTGACAACTAACTGAGCACCAAAAAGGAAACCTGTTAAAGTGAAATGAACACTATGAGAAATGGTGACTTGATCAGTGCTCGCCGTGACTGTTGATGAACAACTTAATATGTTATCCCTCTTAGTATTTTTTTGTTTGTTCTACTTAATACTTTTGGTTGAATACTGTAATCAATACACAATTCTTCTTAAGTGCTGAAACTTAACTGAAAAGTGATCACTGTTAAATATAAGAGTGGGAATAAAAGAGGGGAGAGATGTGCAATTCGGGACATGCTCAAGCTGACTTACCTCAAACAGTAGAGTTAGAAACATACCAGGGGATTCCAATTCAATCCCATCAAGGTGGCATGTACCAATGCCATCTCACTAGTCCCAGTGATCAATTTCTGTTCACAATTGATCATAATGATAGGACTAAGAGCCAAAGGGATCACATAAACAAGAATAGTGTCTGCAAATACTAGCTGATAGAAGAAAAAAGGGAGAGAACGATCCAACATGGGAAGTGAGATACACAGCAGACCCATAGAATGGCAGATGTCCTAAACAGCACTCTGGCCTCAGAATCAGCCCTAAAGGCATGCGGATCCGGCTGAAAAGCCCATGAGAGTATTTTAGGCATGGAAAGCCAAGACACTCTGGAAAAAAAAAAAACAAATGACATAAATGAAAGATCTCCACAAGTGAGATCCCAGTGGAAAGAATGGGTTATCATGAAGGAGGTACCTTTCTCTGAAGGGAGGAGAGAACTTCCACTTTGACCATGGCCTTGTCTAAATATGATCAGAGTCAGTGAACTCAGGGGGCTTCCATAGCCTTTGCAGCTCATGTCAAGAGCCTAGGGTGATTACTGTTGCTATAAACAAGAGTGTCAATTTGTTAAGTCAACAACAGGCGTCACTGTGCACTTACTCCTCACGTAGGATCTCTGTCCTTAGTGTGCTGTACATTGAGATTTAATGCTATAACTAGTACTCAAACAGCATTTTTCACTTTATGTTTCTGTGTGAGAGCAAACTGTTGAAATCTTTACTTAATGTATGCTAAACTGATCTTCTGTATATGAAGAGAATAGAAAATGAATCTTGATGTGAATGGAAGTGGAGAGGGAGTGGGAAAGGGGAGGGTTGCGGGTGGGAGGGACGTTATTGGGGGGAAGCCATTGTAATCCATAAGCTGTACTTTGGAAATTTATATTCATTAAAAAAAAGAAATTGGAAAAAAGACCTCAGTAGCTCTCAGAAGATCTTAAAATTTAGTTTTTTCTTTGATGTCTTTCATTTTTTTACATATTTAATAATTTTAAAAATATTTATTTCAAAGGCAGAGTTAAAGAGAGGGAAATATATACAGAGATAGATATAGATAAAGGGAGAAAGAGACAGAGCAGGAAGATGGGGGAAGGAAGGGAGGGGGGAGGAAGGGAGAGAGAGAGAGAGAATATCTTTCATTCTCTGGTTCACTCTCCAAATGACCACAGTGGTCAGGTCTGAGCCAGGCTGAAGCCAGGAACCAGGAACTCCATCCATGTCTACGACATGGGTGATAGGGTCTTAAGTACTTGGGACATCTTTGTGCTAGTTTCCCACATGCATTAGCAGACAACTTGACTGGAAATGGATTATACAGCAGCCAACTAACTGGTACCCCTTATGGGATGCTGGTATTGCAATTGGTGGCTTTACCCACTGCACCACAAACTCTGGCCCCTCTATGTATTTAAGTACTGAATATAATATTTATCTCCACTCTGATTCTCTAAACCTTTTAATTTGAAATTTCATGTCTTTTTTATTCTTAGAAATGTATGCATTTATCCCTTTTATGAACACTGTTATGTGAATGAACACACTTTTTCCATCTTACATAATTTTTCAGTTCTTTTATTTTCATTCTCTTCCTGATGTCTTCTGGAAGAATCTTTCACTTCTATTTTTTTAAAGATTTATTCATTTTTATTTGAAAGGCAGAGCTATAGAGATGCAGAGATAGGCAGAGAGTGAGAGAGGGAGAGGGAAGGAGAGGGGAGAGGGGAGAGGGGAGAGGGAGAGGGAGAGGGAGAGGGGGAGAGAGAGAGAGAGAGAGAGAGAGAGGTCTTCCATCCACTGGTTCACTCTCCAAATGGCCTTAATGGCTGGAGCTGAGCCAATATGAAACCAGGAGCCAGGACTTTCTTCCGGGTCTCTCCCACAGGTGCAGGGGACCCAGGGACTTGGACCATATTCCACTGCTTTCCCAGGCCATAGCAGAGAACTGGATCTGAAATGAAGCAGCTGGGTCTTGAACCGGCAATACATATGAGTTGCTGGCACTGCAGGTGGTGGCTTTAATCGCTACACCACACACCAGCCCCTCACTATGATTTTGTAATTTCTTTTTCTTTTCCAGTTGTATCCATCCTGCTATAAAACCCTTCTATTAATTTTTTTTATTTCAAGTGTATTTTTTCATACCCAGGTACTCATTTATTTTTTTTATTGATTTTATTTCCTTTTATAATATTCTGCATTACTTTTAAATATTCACTATGACTTTATATTAAGTTGTAATCTCTGGTCTCTTAGTCTACTTTTTCTGGTATATATTCAAATTATTATATTTCTTTGGGTGTTTCCAGATATCTTAACCCCATAGATAGAAGATATAAGGAAATAAAGAACATGCCTTACATTAGAGATTTCAGAGACTATTTATTGTTATATTATGTACTATAATATGCTTAGTTCCCCTCCATCTAAGCCTTAATATGCCATTCTGGAAAATTCCTGACTCCAGGCCCTAATTTTGTTCTTTTATAAGAGCTGTCAATCTTGGTTACAGTTACATAGCCTGCAGTAAAGGAATGGAAGATCAAAAGAAGGAGGCAAAGCTCATTGTTTAACATTTGTGCTAGCATATTGCAGTTATCTGTTTGCATATCCAGTTTGCTTCCTGTTTGACCCCTAAGGACTCTCTCTGAATCCAGTGGGTTCTAGATTGTCACTGTTTCTCTTCCCCAGAAGGGTAAAACAGCAGGAGATAATTCACTTCTGACAGAATTGCAGAAAGTTCCACTCAATGTGTCCTCCATCTTTAGATCCATGCCTAACAAAAAGTTTCTAAGTTGACATTTCCTCACATGACTGCTCCTCACAGGATTTGGTATAGTCCCAAAGATCCATCAGTTTTATTCTAATTTCTGATGGCATCTCTAGAATTCCATTCAGAAATTGAAGTTTATGTTAGTTTGTAATCTTGTCAGTTTGTGTTTTTAATACTTTTTATGATTATTAAAGTAGTATATATTTCTGTGGAAAATTTATAAAATATTAAAAAGTATAATGAAGAAACTATATTGCCTATATTATCACCATTGCAGGTATGTCTGTTTGGCTCAGTGGTTAAGACACCTATATCCCATATCTGAGTGCCTATGTCCGATTCTCTGCTCTAATTCCAATTCAATATCCTGCTAATGCCGACTCTGGGAGACAGCTGGTGGTGGCTCAAGCAGGTAGGCCATTGCTAACTTCATGGGAGATGTGTATGGAGTTCTGGGCTTCTGGCTTCAGCTCGATCCAGCCTTGGATGTGGTGGGCATTTGGCAAGTGAGCCAGCAGATGGAAGACTACCATGTCTATCTATCTCCCTCTCTCTTCTCCTCTGCCCCATTGCTCTGTTTTTCAAATAAAGAAAATATAAAAAGACAACATAAAAGAAAGAAAAATAACAGCAACAATTTAGCCAGTTTAGATCATTTCATTCAAGTCATATATATATCTGTGTGTGTATATATATACAATATGCAATAATAAAAAATAGATAATGCACATTAGAAATATGTGTGTTCTAATTATGTAAAATAAATATACTCATATATTGAGATTATATTATATACAAAGTTTTTATTCTAGTCTCAGTTAATATGTTAGAGGTATTTTTCCATGTCTTTAAGCTTATTTATAATAATTTTAATTATTGAATAATGTCAACCTAAGCAATTTATACTATAAATAATTAATGTATATCATAAGCATGGATATAAATGCAACTCACAATCCATTTACAAATGGAATAATTGCTTTGTTATTGATACCTTCTTAGTGACATGATAAATTACTGAATTTTGTAACTACCCTGACAGAAGACCAAGACCAACTGTGCTCATCTGAATGAGTCTCCTAGAAACAGAGTCTATAAGTTAGCCCAAACTGTTTTTGATGAACAATAAAAAGACTGAGACCCCTGATGAGCTTATTGAAAAGTATCTCAAGCATCATAATGACAGACAGGAGACAACTATGATATAACCATGGGCAGATAGGACACAAAGAGTCCAAGAGGCTCAAGGCTGGTGTGTGGAGATAAGAAACTGAAACCTGATATGCAGACATAGAAACTGAAAAAAACAGGAAAGAGTTACAGCTAAATCTATTCATCTACAGGTACCAACTTCCCAGCAGTTAGAAGGTCATATATGACTGATATGTTTACAAAATCCTATGATAAACTTCCTCAAAGCCCAAAGAATATAAATTGCTAGATTACTTTCCCTGGACAATATGCCTGCTCTGGGATCACCTCCCACTGTGAGAGTGTTCCTTTGCTTCTCTTCTTTGTCCTCATTCTTCATGATCATGAGAAACAAACTCAAATTTCTAGAAATACTGGCTCCTGCATCAATATATCCTTCTTGCTCTGAGACTTCTGGAAATATTGATTATAGACTAAGTAAGAATAATATAATTTTTCCACTTAATAGATAATCTAGGAGGTACAAGATCTTTCCTAATGTTCATTAGAACTAGAGAACTTTGTTTAAGAGATCATGTTTGTGGGTAGATGAATATCCTAAGAAAGATGATGACCATTCTAAACTTCATCTACAATTCATATTAAGAGTAATAATCTTAATATTATTTTTATGTGGAATTAGTGTTTTTATCTAGTGTTATTATAGAAATACAACTAATGGTCCTATACATATGTCAGTAATGTAGGTTAAATGGTAGAAATTAAAAATTCAGAAGTTCAATTTAGAAATATTTCCTGGGGTCCTTAAGGAGACATTGACATTATTTATTGTTATAAAGGTCCCGTATGATGGAATTTTATTAAAAATGGACCCAAATCTATCTCCATTTGTAAACAAGTTAAATTAATAATCAAGTCAGAAAGTTTGGTTATTCATAAAATATATGGATTTAATTTTTATGAATTATTTAAAAAGTATTTTTCTATTTTAGATGTGCTTTTGCCATTTTCCTTAAATCCAGCACATGTAAAAAGGGGGAAAATATATGGAGTTTTATCCTTTTAAAATATTTTCATGCACATCATCTCACTTTTTACATCAATACTATGAGGTAGAACATATTTTATTGTCCTTGAATGATTGTGTAAAAACCCTACCCTGAAATACAGACAGGTTTAAATGACTTACTCAAGGTCACATAACCAACTAATGACAGCATTAAAATTAGAATCCAAAAGTCTATTGATTTTAATCCATTACTTTCTGTACAATAATATGCTAAATTTTACTATAATTACAGACATCTAATCCCTTATTATTAATATGATAAACTAACAAGATTAGATGATTTAGAAATATATGGATTAGGAAAGTAGGCTATTTATATCATGTAAGGGACTTACAAGCTCCCTGATCTTCCTCTTCTAGACATGAGTTAGATACCGAGATTGGCAATATTAAACTTAAAAAATAAAGTCCATGTGAATTGCTTGATTTTTGCAGCATTTTATGTCATTATTAAACTGAGTGGTGTAAGATTAAGATAGTTCTGTTGTCTGATGAGGCCATAAGTTCATACCATCTCACTTTAAAAATGCCATTGGAAGGGAAGATGTCAGGACTCTAATCAGTCACAAATCAGATATTATGATAGAAAATTTTCTTTACCCAAGATGTAATCAGATAAGTGTGGATGATCAAAGGAATATTGCTGCTCTGAAATGGTTTGAATGGAGATCCCTTTATTGTCTTTATTTATTTATTGTTTTTTTTTTATTTGTTTTTAGCGAATTTCTGCATCCTAGGTGCTGGAAGACAACACTGTTAGTGATTCAGGCCATGTAATTCTCCCTACAATTTGCATTGTTACAGAATAATGTCTCTGAAGAATTTTACAAACTCCCCCTCTTTTCTTCAACATAACTCTCAAAGAATTGGCTTTTGTGTTAATGATTATAGAAAAAAACATATTAATTATACATGTTAGTTTCTATATTCTAAGGATCATATTGCATCACTACTACTTATTACACAACTCCATTTTTTCATGAGCTATCCTTTGTTCTGTATTGGTGGGCTGAGACTTGGAAATAATAAATTTTGCAACACTTATACACATTGGCTTTCACTGTCTTATAATATTTTTATAGGAGATTTCAGTAACTGCAGTATTTTACATTGATATGAATGGCTAAAAATGTTTTTAAATCAATGACCATAGCAAATATAACTCCTTTATGCAAATGATAGAGTTGGATAGAATAGATTAATGGCATTAGCAGTGTCTGTTCAATATTAACACAGGTTCACATCACAGCTAGACTGGCTTTTTGTACAGCATGCTTTAGTAGCCTGATTATATATAACCTTGAATTTTCTACAAAAACATCTAAAGTTCTTTGAAGATCTTAGAAAAAATATGTTATCTGATTATTATGTCAACTCAGAATATAAATGTCTGTTTTCATTGATGTTTGTGTGATATATAACTTTTCCAAGATAAAAAGCAAAACTCTACAGATTGTCAGTTTTCATAATAAGAAATACAAAATGTTAATTTAATACTTATCATGTGTCAGCATTATTCTGAATATTTTATTTACATGAATTCATTTAACACCCAGAAAACTTCATGAAATTTCAGTAAGTTCCTGTTCCAGAGTAAGGTTGATGGTTGATTATACAGAATTCTCCCTATAATTCATGCTAAATACATTTAAAATGTATGGATATTATATATAAAACAAATACATGAAGACCCTTAAAGATATAAAGGAGAAAGAGACTGGCTAAGAACCTCAGTGTTTGAGGAATTAGCATATTGGTAAGTTTCAGGTGTCATGTTGTATTTGTTTTTTTTTTTTTTTTTTTTTTTGCCTCATATGCATACCTACACTGGGCTCTGGAGATGTTGGTAACCTGTAAATGCCAATAAGTGCAGATAAGAAAATCTGATCTTTTTTAGTCAAAGAGCCAAAAAAATATCATCCTATGAAGACAGAAAACTTTCAGATAACAACCACCATGCTCCAGAAAAAAAGCATGAGGAAGACTGTGGTCCCATCCCAACCTGCCAGTCAAGGCCAAGGGAAAAGACTAGAACTCTGCCTTTACCAGGATATGAGTTATTCATCATGCTCACCTGCCCGTCACAGAGCTGGTGTCCAGGAGCAAAGTGAGATGCTGGGAGTTTCATCCCTAACCAACAGTAATGAAATCTCCCACATAATTCCTCTCCATAAGAATGGAGGCCACAGAGTGAATACTTTCCTTTCTCAGTCAAGGATGTCTCAGTGAAGATACACTAAGAAAACATATAAAAAAACACATTAAAACAAACAAAAAAACAACAGTAACAAACAAGCAAAAAAGCAGAGATAATTAAAAAATGAATTCTAAAGAAAGGAATATGTAATCCACTGGAATATAAATACATGCATAAATAAATACACATTTCAGAAATGAAAAATAAGACAGATAAAACCCAAAACTGACATGCAAATTTGAGCTCTTATAGGCCAATAATTGTATTTAATTTGTATGATCTAAGTACAATTAAAATACACATATTGGCAGAATTTACAAGAAAAAATGACCGAGCTATATGCTGCTCACAAAGAAAACTCACCTAAATATTATAATATAGGTTTTTAAAGTAAAACAATAGAAAAATATATATTATTCATCACTAAGAGATCTGTGTCAGCTTTTTAAATGACAAAATTTTGATATCTGAACAAAGAAAACTGTCAGCTACAGAATACCATTACATATCATTCAATCCAGGAATAAGATAATAATGATTTTAAATGTCTATGCACCAAACAACAGAGCTACAAAAGATGAGAGGCAAAAAATGTTACAGCCTAAAGAGAAAGTAAAGCCCACAAATATAGTTGGAAATTTCTTCACACATCTCTCTGCAATTGATGAAAGTACTAGAGAAAAAGTAAGGATGTAGTAGAACGTAAAAACACCAACCAACAATAGAATCTAACTGAAATATGTGGAACACTTTAAACAACAAAAGCAGAACACAATTTATCGATCACTCATGCAACATTTTCTAAGAGCATATCTTGAACCATAAATCATATTTCAAGTAATTGAAGTCATACCATGTATGCAGAAATCAATAATAGGAAAATATCAAATATCAAACTTGAAAACCAAATCCAACAGCATATAAGAAAGATCATTCACCTGGACCAAGTAGGATTTATCCTTGGTATGTAGGGATGGTTCAGCATTTGCAAATCAACAAATGAGATGCATCACATTAACAAATTGAAGAATAAAAACCATATGATTATCTCAAAAGATACAGAGAAAGGATTTGATAAAATACAACATTCTTTCATGATAAAAACTTAAGCAAACTGAGTATAAAAGAAATATTACTTAATACAGACAAAACCAAAGATAGCATCAAATTGAGTTGGGAAAAGCTAGAAGCATTTCCACTAAGATCTGGAACCACACAAGAATTCCCACTCTCATCATTAATACTCAATATAGTTCTGGAACTTTCAGCCAGATCCCTTAGACAGAAAAAGAAGTCAAAGGGATATAAATTGGAAAAGAGAAAGTTAAATTATCCCTGTTTGCTGATGAGATAATCCTATACATAGGAGGATCAAAGGACTCCACTAAGAAATGATTGGAACTCATTAGAGATTTTGACAAAGTTGTGGAATATAAAAATACACACACACACACACATCAACAGCCTTTGTATACATAAACAATGTCATGACTGAGAAACATCAGTGCCATTCACAATACCTGCAAAAAAGTAAATAGCGTGAAATGAATTTATCCAGGGATGTGATAGTGAAAATTACAAAACATTAAAGAAAGAAATATAAGAAGACATAAAAATGGAAGAATATTCCATGTTCATGGATTGGAAGAATTAATATCATCAAAATGTCAGTAATACCCAAAGCAATTTACAGATTCAATGTGATGCCATTAAAAATACCAAAGATGTCCTTCTCAGATCTGTCAAAAATGACTCGAAAATTCAAATGGAATCTGAGGAGACCCTAAAGAGCTGAAGCAATCCTAAACAATAAAGATAAAGCTGAAGGGATCACAGTACCAGATTTTAAGACATATTACAAGGCAGTTTAATAAAAGGAAGTTGAGAGGCCGGTGCTGTGGTACAGTGGGTTAAAGCCTTGGCCTGAAGAGCCAGCATCCCATATGGGCACAAGTTCTAGTCCCGGCTGCTCCTCTTCCGATCCAGCTCTCTGCTATGGCCTGGGATATCAGTAGAAGATGGCTCATGTCCTTGGGCCCCTGCACCTGTGAGGGAGACCCGGAAGAAGCTCCTGGCTCCTGGCTTTAGATCGGCGCAGCTCCGGCAATTGTGGTAATCTGGGAAGGTAACAAGCGGATGGAAGACCCCTCTCTATGTCTCCGCCTCTCTCTGTAACTCTGTATTTCAAAATAAATAAAATAAATCTTTAAAAAATAAAAGGAACTTGATTCTGCCATAAGTATAGACATTTTTGACCAATGAAACAGACTAGAACCCCCAGAAATTAATTCATTCATCTGAAAACCACCTAATCTTTTGCAAAACACTCCCTGGAGAAAGGACTGTCACTTCAACAAATGATGCTGGAAAAATCAGATCTCTGCATGCAGGAGTATGAAACAAGATCTCTACCTTACACTTTATGCAAAAAGCAATGCACAGTGGATCAGAGATCTAAATGTAAAACTCAAAACCTTCAAATACTAGAGATAAACATTAGGGAAACTCTGAAAGACATTGGAATAGGCAAATACTTTTTGAATAAGACTCAAGCAACACAGGTAATGCAGGCAAAATAAACATGGTACTACATGAAGCTAAAAAGCTTCTACAGAACAAAAGAAACACCCAATGAAGAGGCAACTGACAGAACAGGAAAAAATATTTGCAAATTAGATATATGATAAGAGATTAAAATTCAAGACACATAAGGAGTTCAAGGTACTCAACAGCAAGTAGAAAAGCAATACAGTTAAGAAATGTGCTAAGTATATCAACTAGCATTTTTCCAAGGACAAAATACAAATGGCCAACAGACACATGAAAAAATGCTTGGGATTACTAGCAGTCAAGGAAATGCAAATAAAACCACAATGTGGTTTTAAATCACATAAGTTAGAATTGCTATCATGCAAAAATCAGCAAATAACAAATTCTAGCAAGGGTGTGAAGAAAATGTACCCTTATACACTATGGGAATGTAAACTAGTACAATCATTACAGAACACAGTATGGAGATTCCTCAGAAACCTGAATATATATCTACCATATGACCCAGCCATTCTTTTCCTGGAAATTTACCTCAACCAAATGAAACCAGCATATGAAACAGGTATCTGTAAACCCATTGTTTACTTAAGATCAATTCACAATAGCTAAGATATGGAATCAACCCAGATGTCTATCAGTTGATGGCTGTATAAAGAAATTGTGGTATATATAAATGATGGAATACTACTCAGCCATAAAATGAATGAAATCCTGTCTCTTGCAGCAAAATGGTTGCAAATGGAGACCATTATGCTTAGTGAAATAAGCCAGTTCCCAAAAGACAAATATCAAATCTTTTCCCTGATTTGCGATAACTAATATAGAAAGTACAAAAATTGTAATGTATATGAGCAAAATTGACATTTTGAGATTTGTTGATTGCTTGTAGCTTTTGTCTACACTCTTGAGGAACAATGGTTTTTCTGCATGCTACTTGTTAAATTATTTATTTAGTGAAGGGTTAACCTTTTTATTATAAAGAAAACTGAAAGTATGTCATTATAAACTTAAAAGAATAATACAAAAAGGAGGGATAGTGGAAGTGGGAGAGAAAAGGATTCTACAATGGGAAATATAAATATGCTCGTAAAACTGTATATATAAAACTTGTTCCCTTTATGTAAAAAAATTTAAAAAGAAAACACATCATATTAAAATATATAAAACATAGGCAAAATCAGTTCTCAAATGTAAATTTTTTTTGCTAAATGTTTACAATGCAAAAGGAGAAAAGTTTAAAAAGCAGGGAAAAGAAAATTAAACTGATGATTAAGAATGATATATTTCTGTAGTTTGAATGATGTGTAATTATTTTAAAATTTACTGTATATGAATTAAATGGTCATCTTTTCACTAGATTATTTTTTATAGCCCTTGCATATCTTTCTGTTGAGCTATGGTATTTTTACACTTTACTTGTTAAACTATTTAGTGGCAATTTAAGCCTTTAACTATAATGGAAATTACAAATGTTATCTCAAAAGTTAAGAAAAGAAAGAAAGAGGGAGGAGGAGGAAAGAAGTATTATATTATTAGAATTGTATCTGGCCTGGGATCTGTTCCTTTTGTATCAATAACACACTAATATGAGACTTGATGAGAATTGTATTGGAGTAATCTAATGTAAAACTTTTCAAATAAATTTTACTTCTTTATTTTTTAAAGATTTTATGTATTTATTTGAGAGGTAGAGTCACAAACAGAGGTAGAGACAGACAGAAAGGTCTTCCATCTATTGGTTCAAACCCCAAATGGCCACAATGGCCAGAGTTGCACGGATTCGAAGCCAGGAGCCGGGAACTTCCTCCTGCTCTCCCACATGGGTGCAGGGGCCCAAGGACTTGGGCCATCTTCTACTGCTTTCCCAGGCCACAGCAGAGAGCTGGATCGGAAGAGGAGCAGCCGGGACTAGAACCAGTGCCTATATGGGATGCCAGCACTGCAGGTGGAGGATTAACCTACTGCGTCATGGCGCTGGCCACCAAAATAAATTTTAAATAAACAAACAAAAGAAAACTTCAAACAAGCAGAGCGAAGAAAGTAATAAAGGCAAGGGTAGGAATCTGTGAAATTAAAAAAAAAAAATTCCCTGTCTTCACTTATCAATATGTACATTCTTTATTAGGTAAATCTCAAGAACTTCCTTGCTTTCACCTTTATACTGATTACAAGAAATCTAGATTTTTAACCCAGAGACTTCTCTTAGGTTTTAGACCTATGTATCCAACTACTTATTGTGTGCATCTGCTTTTTTTATAGTAGTACTCAGTGTATGCTAAACTGAACTCATTAGCTGTCTATCAAACCTGGCACCTTACCTTCTGCAATTCCTATCTTGCTACATATTACCCAGTTGCCCTAATTAGAAAGCTGGGACTGCTTTGTGACTTCTCCATCTTCATCCTAAAACAATGATGTGTTCTTGATAATTTTCCCTTGTTTATAGTTCTTTAGTCTATATTTGTGTTGTTATCAGGTTAGGTAAGACCATATGTTCTCATTTGTAGTAATGCACGTTTTCAGCCTTGACCTCCTTCAATCTATTTTCCTTAGTTTTGTTAAAATACTCTTTGTAATTCTCAAGATTGATCATGTCATCACCCTACTTAAAATAGTTTAATGAGTCTCTGTTGATCAAAGGATAAAATGCAAGTCGTTAGCTTTCATGGAAGATCCTTGCCATCTGGTCAATATCAGTTTTACAACATTAATTTTACCATCATACAAGTCTCTACTATGTTTCTAGATGTGAGTCTTTTATGCATATGAATCCTTTAATCTATGAGTCTTTTTAAAGCAGCTGCTTCTGTGCAAACACTTTTTTTCTATTCAACCCCACCCAATTTCTGCCACTTTCTGTTCATCCTCCAAAACTGAGTAACTGTGTCCCGTTTCTCTCTAGGGCCGTCTAGAGAGCCTGCAACTCTATTATTATTGTCAAAATACTGTAAATTACTTGAGGACTGCAACTGCTTTTCTTAGACATACCTTATTTGCATCATTCCTTTCAGCTTCATCACTGGAATAGGTTATTTTATGTTAACATAAATGTCTTTACATTTAAGCTGGGAATAAAATATATATTATAGAGCATAATATTATTATAAGAAATATCTAATATCTTGCATGTAAAACATTTATTGCAGTGCCTGACACACAATTAATTACCAGTAATTTTCTATTATTAATAGATCAATTAGTCATAGTTGTGATAATTATAGTATTCCCCCATGCTTTATCTCTGTTCCACAGTGATTGCTTAATATTTGGTGAATTAATATATGTCACCCCATTTTCTTGTAGGACATTTCATAAAGAAGGATGTTTTCATGCTTCCAGACTAAATTTTTTAACAATCAAATATTTGTGCAGAACTTGGGTCTTTGACTCTAACTTTGATTTCTGCTCTTTGGAGAAAATTCATGTTTTAGCATAAAATAACTTAAGTAATAATGTACTGTTTGTTGATATTAATAAAAATGAATACTGCATACAAAGCTCAACTCTTATGATAGCCATATTGTCACATCCATCATATATTGCAGATTAACTAAGTGCCAAATTGTGCAGGAAAACAAAACCTAGGGAGACTATGTTAAAATAATGTATTCAAAATAATTTTCTTCTACCACCAAAATGTTTTTATGTACTGTCAGAATAAAAACAGCTTGTGAACATGACTAATAGGTCTCATCAGAAAGGAGGCCCCATGATGTTATCTGTCAAATATATCAATTGTTCCAATACAAAGTAGCTTTAAAATGTTTTACTCTAAAAATTCATTGTGCACAATATTCAAATTAAGAAACTCCAAATTACAAGTATAAATCAGGAAACCTTAAAATGTTATGTTCTTAAGTTAAAAGTGTTTCCTGTATATAGCTGCTATGATTTGGATATGGTTTGTATCCCAAGGTTCATATGCTCAATGCTTGGTTCACAGTGTGGCAGTTATGTGGTCATGGAACCTTTGGGACCTAGTGGCTTGATCATGAGGATGCCACATTTAGAAGGAATTAATACTGGTCTCACAGAGTGAGTTTGTTTCTGCAGGCGAGGGTTGTCATACTGAAGGCACCCCATTGTTTCGCCTCTAATGCATGTGACTCTTTCCTTTTTCAGTTCTATGCAATGGCGTGCATATTTTAGTAAAAACAAATTTTGCATTCAAACACAATGAATTCCCCAACACTATTTCTGTTCATTCAGAAGAATTTCCACATTATTTCAGTGTCTCAGAATCTATTGTGGTTAATTTTCATTAACATGTAGTTATTCTTTTTTTATTTTTTTAACTTTTATTTAACAAATATAAATTTCCAAAGTACAGTTTATGGATTACAATGGCTATTCCCCTCCCCCCATAACTTCCCTCCCACCAGCAACCCTCCCATCTCCCGCTCCCTCTCCCATTCCATTCGCATCAAGATTGATTTTCGATTATCTTTATATACAGAAGATCAAATTAGTATAAATTAAGTAAAGATTTCAACAGTTTGCATCCACACAGAAACACAAAGTGTAAAATACTGTTTGAGTACTAGTTATAGCATTAATTCACATTGGACAACACATTAAGGACAGAGATCCTACATGAGGAGTATGTGCACAGTGATTCCTGTTGTTGACTTAGCAAATTGACACTCTTGTTTATGACGTCAGTAATCACCCTAGGCTCTTGTCATGAGTTGCCAAGGCTATGAAAGCATTTTGAGTTCGCCGACTCCGATCTTATTTAAAAGAGGTCATAGTCAAAGAGGAAGTTCAGAGAAAGGTACCTCCTTTGATGACCCATTCTTAACACTGGGATCTCACTCACAGAGATCTTTCATTTAGGTCTTTTATTTTTTTGCCAGGGTGTCTTGGCTTTCCATGCCTGAAATACTCTCGTGGGCTCTTCAGCCAATTTCCCTTTACAGCTTAGCTATTAATTTTCTTTATTTTGGGGAGGGATCCCTGCCATATTCTCTTTTTGATGCTCAGACCCTCTTAGGGTCAAAGAGCATCACCTGAGTTAATGGCTTGTATTTTTATTTTTTATGACCTTATATTTATAAAAATGTATAATATCTAAGCATCCTGGAGAAAGAAGTAAAGGAGTGTTAGTATAAACCTTTTGCTCCAAGTCTTGTCAGGAAAAGTAGTTTTTGTTATACTTATGGGGAGGATTAGGTCAAAAGTTATATTAAAATATTAAAAGAGACAAAGAAGGACATTAAGTAATGATTAAGGGATCAATTCAACAGGAAGGTGTGATGATAATAGTTGCATATACACCCAAATTCAGGGCACCTGGATATTTAAAAGAAATGTTAATGGTCTAAAGGGAGACATAGACTCCAATACAATAGTAATGGGGTACTAGACTACACCATTTTCAGTAATAGATCAAACAGACAGTAAATCAGCAAAGAAACAACAAAGTTAATTGATGCTATAAACCAAGTGGAAATAACAGATATCTACAGAACTTTTCATCCCACAGTTGCAGAATACATATTCTCACCAGTGTGTGGAACATTCTCTAGTATAGACTACAGGCTAGGCCATAAAGCAAGTGTCAGAAAATTCAAAAAATTCAAAATCGTATGATACATGTACTCTGACCACATTGGAATGAAGCTGAAAATAAACAACTGCTCTAGAACATATTCAAACCCTTGGAGACTGAACAATATGCTCTGAATGAACAATGGATCATACAAGAAAACAAAAGAAAATTAAAAATTTCTGGAAACGAATTAAGTCAAAGTCCATAGTAGCAGAAAATACTAATCTTTCTAGTTTGCATTATATGTGCAAGAATATTAGCATGTTGTTGATTCATTGATGGTTTGCAAGATTTATGCACTTCCTTTTTTTTGGACAGGCAGAGAGGACAGTGAAAGAGAAAGGTCTTCCTTTTCCGCTGGTTCACCCCCCAATGGCCACTACAGCCAGCGCGCAGCGCCGATCCGAAGCAGGAGCCAGGTGCTTCCTCCTGGTCTCCCAAGCAGGTGCAAGGCCCAAGCACTTGGGCCTTCCTCCACTGCCTTCCCGGGCCACAGCAGAGATCTGGACTGGAAGAGGAGCAGCCGGGACAGAATCCGGCGCCCTGACCAGGATTAGAACCTGGGGTGTCAGTGCCGCAGGCGGAGGATTAGCCTAGTGAGCCACGGCGCCTGCAAAGATTTATGCACTTTCAAAATACAGGTATGCAAACCCTATCATGATGCAGAAAATCTACTCAGTTAAATTTGGGACTAGGGATTTTCTTGAAAAGAGTATCTACAACTTTCTACTCCTTTCTACTCCTGAAAAACTCTACTTTGTCCCCTTAACAGCAGAAAGTAGTATGGTGGTTGTCCCTACTCCTGTCGTATTGAGGAGTAAAATGAAATAAAATTAACTCACTAAATTTAAGGAGTGGTGCAGGAGGCCCCACATGAGGTCATTTGTTTCTAAGATAGATAACATCCCCATATTAGGTCTTCCAAAGTTTTATTTTTTCAGGAACTGTAGGCCTGAATTAAAATCTAATTACCACCTGCATCGACCCCAGCCTGAAGCAGCCTATTTTGCTATAATCAAAATTCCCTAAAAGTCTTGAAATCATCAACCAGTTGAAAGAGGGTCAATGAATACTGCAAAACAGGGGTTTGGATATGAGCTGAGCACATACTTCCCAGACACAACTGTAGTATAACAAAATCTTCAACACTAACCTCTTAGTGAGCCCAGGATGGCTCTTTTTTCTTCAATACATTCTTTCTTCCTAAAAAGTTAAGAAAGGTCCGCTGTTGATAAATTCTCTTAGCTTCTCTGGGAATGTCTTTATCTCCTTCATATCATATCTGAATGATAGCTTTGCTGTGCTCTGTAGTTCTGGCTGGCAATACTTTTCCCTTCAGTACTAAAATCTTACCCCACTCCATCCTGGCTTGTAAGATTTCTGCTGAGAAGTCTGCACTCTAGTGAATTGGGACCCCGTGATATGCTATTTGCTTCTTTTCTCTTGTACCTTGGGAATCTGCTCTTTCTCTTTTAATCTCAGAAAACTTAATTAAAGTATGACTTGGAATAGATTTGTTTGGGTTGCATCTCACTGGTGACCTTCCTGTACTTGGATAATCCTTTCTTTAGCTTTGGGAAATTTTCTGTCATTAGCTCTTTGATTGTGCTTTCTACCCCTTTGGAATTCTGTAGTTCTGTTTGAACCCAAATAATGCAAATATTTGCTCTTTTTTTCCTGTCCCATAGTTCTCATACACTTCCTTCCTCTTGATTCTTTTTTCTTCTCTTCCACATGTGTATTTTCAAATAATCTTGTCTTTAAGTTCATTATTTCTTTTTTTTTTTGGAATTTTACTTATTTATTCGAAAGGCAGAGGTAGAGAGAGAGAGAGAGAGAGAGAGGTCTTCCATCCTCTGGTTCACTCCCCAGATGGACACAATGGCCAGAGCTGTGCCTATCCAAAGCTAGGAGCCAGGAGCTTCTTCTAGGTCTCTCATGTGGGTGTAGGTGCCCAAGGTCTTGGGCCATCTTCCACTGCTTTCCCAGGATATAAAAGAGAGCAGGACAAGAAGTGGAGCAGTTGGATCTGGAGCTGGCGCCCATATGGGATGCTGGCACCGTAGGCGGCAGCTTTACCCACTATGCTACAGCGCTGGCCCCACAGTGATTCTTTCTTCTGTTTGATCTATTCTGCTATTAATGCCTCCTATGTGTTTTTAAACTTTACTTAGTATACTTTTCAGTTAAATGGTTTCTGCTTGAATTAATTTATTTCATCTCTGTAGCAAATTTCTCTGTTAGAATATCATGCAATTCTTAGGTGTTTTCTTGAGTTTCATTGGCCTTCTTTTTTTTTGACAGGCAGAGTGGACAGTGAGAGAGAGAGACAGAGAGAAAGGTCTTCCTTTTCTGTTGGTTTACCCCCCAATGGCCACTGCAGCCGGCGCACCGCGCAGATCCGAAGCCAGGAGCCAGGTGCTTCTCCTGGTCTCCCATGTGGGCGCAGGGCCCAAGCACTTGGGCCATCCTCCACTGCACTCCCGGGCCACAGCAGAGAGCTTGACTGGAAGAGGAGCAACTGGGACAGAATCCGGCGCCCCAACCGGGACTAGAACCTGGTGTGCCGGCGCCACAGGCGGAGGATTAGCCTATTGAGCTGCGGTGCCAGCCTCATTGGCCTTCTTTAAAACAGTTATTTTTGAAATATTCATATGATAACATTTGGAAATTTCATTTCCTAAATGGTTAGTTTCTGGCGCCTCATTTTGCTCTTTTGGTGATATCAAGTTTTCCTGGATGTTTTTGATGCTTGTTGATGTATTATATCACCTTGCTCATTGAATGATTAGTTATAGCAATCTGGCTTTATTTGTCGACATCCTTATATAAATTCTAAGGAGTCTATTTCCTCTGAACTTATGGATATTCCAAATATTTCAGCTCTAGATGGCCCCCTATGGTGATATTTTCCCCAATTCCACTGTTGTAATATTTTTACATGTCATTCCTGCAATAATCCGCAGACTCAAATTTGTTACAAATCTGCAGTTGGTGTGTTGTTCTGTCTAAACTGGGACAGTGCCTAGAACGTGATAACCCATCCCTACAAGCCGACTCCTGGGTTTATGTTAGGCTCAAATTCCTGTCCTCTATACACCATGCCCCAATATTGGATCACACAAATTCCATATACCACCAAGAGCAGTGTAGCCTCTGGATAGGTCCACAGCTCTTCTTGCTATGGTCTATGTGCAGCTGAGATGGGCTCACTGCCTCGATGCTGCATCTACCAACCACTGGTGATGCTGCCTAGGAATATAAGACTCTTCATCCAGGACCACAGAACTATGATTGACAATGATGCAGGTCAAGAGGTTCTGTCTGAAGGTACAGGCCAGCACAAAGTACCATTAGGATCTGATCAATGTTGGAATTTACTAGCTCTGCCTACACTGAGTCTCAAAATAGTCTTGTGATTCCTTGCTGTCTGCCCAAGTTTGTAGGAGGGATGATAGAGGCAACCCACCAGCTCCACATAAAGGTACTACATAGATCAGACCTGTGTTTCATAGTTACCAGTCACAATGCAATCTTGGGGGTATGCACAAGGCCATGTGAGAATGGTGGTGATATAGGCAAAACAATTCTTTCTCTCCAAAGTGCAAGTCTCTTCGTGATACTGGGGCAAGTATAGAGCCTTCTTCCATAAACGTATCTATGGGAAGGCACTGTTTAGTTTTACCCAGCATTAGGCTTTGACAGCCCAGCACTGAGTCCCAAGACACACTTCTGTGTTCTGGCAAAGTTTCTCCAAGTTTGGAATAGCCTCCTGGTCACCCATTCTGGCCACAGATTGGTCACTCCTGGGCCGCACATTCTCTGGGCCCTTTGAAGTATTGGGGATGTGTGCTAGTCCTGCCAGGGGCTGATAATGACACATGGAAAATGAGTACAACCCACCAGACTGCATGTCTTTGCCTGAGACTGGGAAAGCCCCAGGGGCTTAGTCTGTGAGTGCTGGCCTGAGAGCACAGGATTTTGGGGCTTTTCCAGGTGCTGGGCCTCTAAGCTTTGAGGTAGGGCCCTAAGCGCTTTCTCCTGGCTTCTCTTCACAGCTGGAGTTTTGCTTTCTTCCAGCAGCTGGGGGAGAAGTGACAGAAGTTGCCTGGCTGTAGAGGCTCCAGATACTAAGTCTGTAGGTATGGGCCCTGGGGGCAAGGGGCAGAGGACTCTGTATTACTGAATTTTTTCATAGTGGGTCTGGCTGGAATTCAGTTCACTCTCCCTCTACCAACTGGGTAGGCATCTCTCCTCACCCCAATTCTCAGTTGGGGAGGAATGACACAGGGAACTCTTTCATTTTTGTTTTCTTCATTGTGACTTTACTTATGAGACATTATGTTTTCTCATCTGGCTTCAGTACCTCTTTTAAAGTTTACTTGGTGTATGAACAACTATACACATTGATGTCTCTATGTGGAGGTAGTTGCTGAAGCATCTTACTCAGCCACCATCTTGGTTCAGTTTTCCTGTTTCCTAATCTTAAAAATCATTAAGATGTATGAATTTTTCTTCAGTTAATAATGTCAAAACTACTGCATTGACATAATTAAATATTCTCAGTTCTTTAAGGACAAATTGGTTGGTTTAATTGCTTACAAAAATGTCTTGACCTTGATGGAGATTACGTTGAGAAATAAAGTTTATAGATTTTATATTTTAATTAAATTTCCCCATAAATTTTTTGAAGTTCCCATTGCATTATCTCTGCTCCATCTAGCTGAAGACTGGGCCTATGGAACTGGGCTTCTACCTCCTATAAACCAACAGTGCATTAAGCCTAGGTTGGAGGTTGAGATAATTAGTAGCAAACATGAATGTGGCTTTTTCTTGATTGGTTATTTACTTGATTTTCACTCTTTACAAATACGTAGATATTTCAGAACAATAATTTTTTCTCAGTTTCTATAATATTTTTTCCAATTTTTAAAATTTTCCCACAAAGAACCATGGACATAAACTTGCTATTTTGCCATTTTGTGGACATTATCTCTTTCATTTTTAATCAGTTCTTTCCAAAGAATTCAAAATTCCTCCCGCAGAGACATTCCAAGGTAGAGGATTGGGAACAACATACTGCACTAGGATATGGATAAACATATAAAGAATGTAGGAGGTACACTCTCAGGGAATAATTGGAAAGAAAACCACACTGAAAATCCTATAAGAGGAAGAGGAACACCGTTGCCCTGTGTGGAGGATGCAGATGCACAGCACAAACACAGTACACAACTGTCAACCGAGAATACAGTACACTGCAAAGCTCTCATTTATGAATGAAGGTGAAATAATAACCTTCCATAACCAACAGAAATGGAAAGAATTTGTTGCCACTTATCCAGCCTTACAAAGTGTCCTTAAGGATGTGCTACACACAGAAACACAGCAAGAGGGGCCAGAACTATGGTGTAGTGGGTGGGGTGGCCACCTGTAGTGCCGGCATCCCATATAGGCAGCAGTTAGAGTCCTGGCTGCTCAACTTCTGATACATGTCTCTGACGTGGCCTGGGAGAGCAGTGGAAGATGGCTTATGTCCTTAGGTCCCTAACCCATGTGGGAGACTGGGAGGAAGCTCCTGTATCCTGGCTTCAGATCAGCACAGCTCTGGCCATTGTAGCCATCTGGGGAGTGGACCAGTGGATGGAAGACCTCTGTCTCTCTCTCTGCCTCTACCTCTCTGTAACTGTGCCTTTCAGATAAATAAATAAATCTTTAAAAAAAGAAAAAGACAAAGAAAGATAGTCATCATGCAAGAATGTGAAGACAGAAAATCCACCAGGAAAAGTACAAAAGAAATCCAAAGTAAAAAATAGGAATATTCATGGAAAAATTGTAGGGCCAGGTTGGTACTTATAGTCACCTTGAATGTAAATAGCCTCAACATTCCAGTTAAAATATACAGATTAGCTGAATGGATTTAAAAAAAAAAAAACATGACCCATCGATTCGCTGCGTACATGAAACACATTTCACCAGCAAACATTCATGTAGCCTGACAGTGAAATGATGAAAAAAGATATTCCATGATAATTAGAAAGTGAAAAGGGCTGGTGTTACCATCCTATATCAGGCAAAATAGACTTTACATAAAAACTATTAGAAGAGATGAAGAAGGGCAGTACATAATCATTAAGTAATCAATTCAACAGGAATATATGACTATAATAAATGTATACATACCTAATTACAGGGTGCCTGACTGTTTAAAAGAAATGTTAATGGACTGAAAGGTAGACATAGACTCCAATACAATAGTAATGGGTGACTTCAGCACCCCACTTTCATGGGTAGACAGATCAATGAGATAGAAAATCAATAAAGAAACAACAGAGCTAATTGACACTATAGACCAAGTAGACCTGAAATCTGCACAACTTTCACCCCACAGTTACAGAATACACAAATTTCTCATCAGTGCATGGAACTTTCTCTAGGATTGAATATATGCTAGGCCATAAAGCAATTCTCAGCAAATTCAAGAAAATTGAAATCTTACCATGCATCTTCTCTGACCACAATGGAATGAAGCTGGAATTCAAATACTCAAGAATCTCTAGATCAAATGCAAACAAATGGAGACTGAACATGTTCCTGAATAAACAATGGTTCATAGAAGAAATCAAAAGAGAATTCAAAAAATTTGGAAACAAATGAAGACTAAAACATCAATATCAAGACTTACAGGATACAGCAAAATCAGTGTTAAGAGGAAAATTTATAGCAATTGATGCCTACATGAAAAAATTGGAAAGGTATCAAAAATGAACTTTTAACACATCTCAACGACATGTAAAACAATAACAAGCCAAATCCAAAATAAGTAGGAATAAAGGAATAAAATTAGAGAAGTAAATAAAATTGAAACAAAAATAAACCAATACAAAAATCAGTATAATGAGAAACTCTTTTTTTTGAAAAATAAATAAATTTGATATACCATTGTCCCAACTAACCAAAAAAGGGGGGGAGAGCCAAATCAATAAATTCAGATATGAAAAAGCAAATATAACAGCAGATGCCACATAAATAAAAAGAATGATAAGGAATTACTACAAAAGATCTGTATGTCAACAAGTTGGACAACATAGTGGAAATATATAAATTCCTAAACACATATAATCTCCAAAATTGAGTTTTGAAGACATAGAAAACCTAAACAGACCAATAACCAAGACATAAATTGAATCAGTAATAAATACCCTCCCACAAAAGTACAACCCAGCAACAGATGGCTTCACAGCTGAATTCTTCCAGACATTTAAAGAAGAACTAATTCTAATTCTTCTCAACCTATTCGAAACAATTGAAAGGGAGGGAATTATCCCAAACTCCTTCTTTAAAGCCACCATCACCTTACTTTCTAAGCCAGAAAAAGATACAACAGGGAAAGAGGACTGTAGACCAATATCTCTGATAAACATAGATGCAAAAATCTTTAACAACATATTAGATATTGAATCCAACAATACATCAGAAAGATTATTCACCCAGACCAAGTGGGACTTACCCTTGGTATGCAGAGATGGTTCAATATTTGTAATCAATAAAAGTGATACATTAAAATAACAAACTGAAGAACAAAAACCATATGATTATCTCAATAGATGCAGAGAAAGCATTTGATAAAATACAATATCCATCATGATAGAAACTATAAGCAAATTGGGTATAGAAGGAACATTCCTTAACACAATCAAGGAAACTTATGACAAACCCACTGCCAGCATCCTATTGAATGGGGAGAAGTTGGATGCATTCTCTCTAAGATCCAGACCCAGGCAAGGATGCCCAGTTTCAACATTGCTATTCAATATAGTCCTGGAAGTTTTAGCCAGAGCCATTAACTAAGAAAAAGAAATCAAAGGGATAAAAATTGAAAAGGAGGAAATAAAACTATGCCAATATGCAGAAGACATGATTATATTCATAGGGGATCCAAAAGATTCCACTGAGAGACTTTTGGACCTCATAAAAGAGTTCAGTAAAGTTGCAATATATGAAATCAATGCACAAAATCAATAGCCTTTGCATACACTGGCAATGTCTTGGCTGAGAAAGAACTTTTAAGGTCAGTCCAATTCACAATAGCTAGAACAATTTAAATAACTTGGAACAAGTTTAACCAACGATAACAAAGATCTCCACAATGAAAATTACAAAATACTAAAGAAATAGAAGAGGACTTTAACAATAAAAAATATTCCATGTTCATGGATTGGAAGCAGCAAAATCATCAAAATGTCCATACTTCTGAAAGGAATTTACAGATTCAATGCAATACTAATCAAATTACCAATGACGTTATTTGCAGATCTAGAAAAAAAAAGATGCTAAAATTCATATGAAAACAAAGAGACCCCCAAATAGCTAAAACACTCTTATACAATAAAAACAAAGCTGGAGGCATCACAATACCAGATTTCAAGACATACTACAGGGCAGTTATAATCAAAACATCCTGGTACTGGCATGAAAATAGACTTGTAGACCAATGAAACAGAATGAAAACTCCAGAAATCAATCCATGCATCTACAGCCAACTTATCTTTGACAAAGGTGCTAAAATCAATACCTGGAGCAAGGAGAATCTCTTTAACAAATGATATTAGGGAAACTGGATTGCCACATGCAGAAGTATGAAACTAGACCCATAACTTACACCATACACAAATGTTCACTCAAAATATATCAAAAACTTGAATCTAAGACTGCTACCATTAAATTACTAGAAAACATTGTGGAAATTCTGCAAGACATTGGCATAGGCAAAGACTTCTTGGAAAATACACCAGAATAACAAATCATCAAAGCCAAAATTGACAAATGGAATTACATCCAGTTGAGAAGCTTCTGCACTTCAAAAGAAACATTCAGCAAAGTGAAGAGACAACTGACAAAATGGGAGAAAATTTTTGCAAACTACACAACTGATAAAGGGTTAACATCTTGAATCTATTAAGAGCTCAAGACATTCAACAACAACAAAACAAAAAATCTAGTTATGAAATGGGCAAAGGACTTGAACAGGTATTTTTCAAGAGAGGAAAATCAAATGGCCAACAGATGCTTGAGAAAATGCTTAGGATCACTAGCCATCAGGGAAAAGCAAATCAAAACCATGTTGAGGTTTCACCACACTACAGTTAGATTGGCTCTCATACAGAAATCAACAAACAATAAATGCTAATGAGGATGTGAGGAAAAAGGTACCCTGGTCCACTGTTGGTGAGAATGTAAACTGGTGTAGGCACTGTGAAAGACAGCATGGAAATACCTCAGAAATCTGAATATAGGTCTACTGTATGATCCAGCCATCCCACTCATGGTAATTGACCCAAACCAAAAGAAATCAGTTTATGAAAGTGTTGTCTGTATCCCCTTGTTCTTTGCAGAAAATTTAACAATAGCTAAGATAGTAATCAACCCTAATGCCCATCAACTGTTGACTGGATAAAGAACTTATGGTATATATACTACTCAGCTTTAAAAAAAGAATGAAATCCTTTCTTATGCAACAAAATGGACCCAACTAAAAGCCATTACATGTAGTGAAATAAGTTAGTTCCAAAAACAAATACCTGTTTTCCCTGATCTGAGGTAATTAATAGAGTACCTGAAATATAATGTATTGGAATGAAATACACATTTTGAGATTCCATGATTGTTCACAGCCCTTGTCTTTTCTTTAGAGGAACAGTGTCCTATTTTGTTTTATTTTCATTTTTTTTTACTTAATACTATTTGTTGAACTATTTTACTTAGTGTAGATTTAACTATATGATCATTAGGTATACTGAAAATAGATCTTTGTAAAAATTAAGAGTGGGAATGTGAGAGAGAGAAGGAAGAAGAGTTGGAGCATGGTCAGGAGGGAGTGTAGGGACGGGAGTATCACTGTGTTCAAAAATCTGCCTATATGAAATTCATAAAACTCGTGTAGCTTAAATAAAATTTAAAAATAAATTTTAAACAATTCTTTCACACTCTTATTTCATCATTACTGTAATATTTAGTTAAATTATAGAGGCATAACAGGTATAAAAATATAAACAATCACTTTCTATGTGTATGTATATACTCATCTGATAGAAACAGAAGTAACCAGATATACTAGATTTTCATCAACTATATTCTAACATGTAGCATGTTGTAAAAATCAGTAACATGCTTTACTAAATAAAGAATGCAGAAGGGGCCAGCAATGTGGCATAGTAGGCTAAGCTTCCACCTGCCGTACTGGCATTCCATATGGGTGCTGGTTCATGACCTGGCTGCTGATCTTCCAATCCAGCTCTCTACTATGGCCTGGGAAAGCAGTGGAAGATAGCCCAAGTGCTTGGGCCCCTGAACCCAAGTGGGAGACCCAGAAGAAGCTTTTGTCTCCTGGCTTAGGATACGCCCAGCTGCGACCTTTGTGGCCATTTGGGGAATGAACTGGAAGATGTATGATATTTCTCTGTCTCTCCCTCTCTCTGTCTCTAACTCTACCTCTCAAATAAATAAAAATAACATCTTACAAAAATGGATATAGAATATTGATTATTTTAGTGAATAAAAGAAGATGGACTGTTAGGATAATTTAACAAGTGGGACTTTAAAAGTACTATCTTATTTAAGCATTTCTGTAATGTTTCTGTTTCTCTTTGCAGATACAAAATAGGGTTTTCAGAACACATTCTTTAAAGAAGCATACTAAAATGCGTTTGAGATTCAAAGAGAGATTCTCACTTCTACCACATAGCAAACTTTAAATTAATGTGTATAAAAGTTAGCTTTCCATTAAAGCAAAGTTCCAGTTATCATGTACATATCTATGCAAAGGCAGAACCTTACTTTGAAGTCTCATACAAATCAGACTGCATTAGAATTTTGTAAATATCTATCTCAGTATTTCACAGTTCAGGACAAAAAATGCAAAGTACTTTTTCAAAATTCATGATTAATGTATGTAATGCTGCCTTAGTTTTCCTATTAAAACAATTGTTCATCAAATCTTTGGAAGGATATTAAAGGGATTAGGTAAAACTAAACAGAAACAGAATAAAGAAATGGAAAGCAAATCTAAACTTATAATATACCAGCATGATTTATTTAACGTAGTATCTTTCAACCTTGTTTATCTTGATTAGATTATATTCCAGCTTTCAGGCACTAGATATGTCTTTGTGATTGTGTCTCCTTAGGAAAGCATAAGAACTTTTCATATATGTATGATAAACTTAAAAATTCTTGGAAGAGGAATTGGATTATATAGAAGCATGTGTAGACAAATCAGTAGTCAATGAAACAGCCTTATTCAACAGCCATTATCCAATATTTATTCCATTTGGACAGAGACCACTCTTACTCAAGAGTTTCTATTTTTTTTTAGTTTTTTTTTTTTTTTTTTTTTTTTTGACAGGCAGAGTGGATAGTGAGAGAGAGACAGAGAGAAAGGTCTTCCTTTTTGCCATTGGTTCACCCTCCAATGGCCGCCATGGCTAGCGTGCTGCGGCCAGCCCAATGCACTGATCCAAAGGCAGGAGCCAGGTGCTTCTCCTGGTCTCCCATGGGGTGCAGGACCCAAGCACTTGGGCCATCCTCCACTGCACTCCCGGGCCACAGCAGAGAGCTGGCCTGGAAGAGGGGCAACCGGGACAGAATCCGGCGCCCCAACCGGGACTAGAAGCCGGTGTGCCAGCGCTGCTAGGCGGAGGATTTTAGCCTATTGAGCTGCGGCGCCGGCCAAGAGTTTCTATTTTTTTAAAAGATTTATTCATGTATTTGAAAGTCAGAGTTACACAAAGAGAGAAGGAGAGGCAGAGAGAGAGAGAGAGAGAGAGAGAGGTCTTCCATCTGCTGGTTCACTCCCCTTTGACCGCAATGGCTGGAGCTGTGCCATTCTGAATCCAGGAGCCAGGAGCTTCTCCTGGGTCTCCTACATGGGTTCAGGGCCCAAAGACTTGGGCCATCTTCTACTTATTTCCCTGGCCATAGCAGAGAGCTGTATCGCAAGTGGAGCAGCTGGGTTTTGAACTAGTGCTCATATTGCATGCCAACACTGCAGGCATCAGCTTTAGCTGCTATGCCACAGCACCAGAGCCTCTTGAGTTTCAAATTGCCAGATAGACAGCTTAACCTTCCTTGCAATTTTGTCAACAAATTCTTGTCAAGAGAAACTTTGGGGAAATCTGAAAAAAAAAAAATGAACAACAACAACAAAAAAACCCTTTCCTCCAGGATGAAAAATAGAGACATGCTAGGATACAATGTTTTTCATTGAAACATTAAGTATTAAACTGTGACAAGACATCAGGGAAATCAATCTGTAACCTGATAATGCTGAGTGGTGAATTAACAACCCACAGTCTGCCTACATCCATGCTGTTCAAATACTTAAATTGCAGATACTCTGTTACTTCTAGATGAACGAAACCTAAGGATTCAAATTGCAATGATTAATTAGGATATGACCTTAATAAATTTGAGACGGAGTATGGCACTGAAAGCCTTACAGAATGAAAATGAATTAGAACAGATAATAATTAAAAAAAAAATCTAGGGTGGAGCCGGCGCCATGGTGCAGTAGGTTAATCGTCTGTCTGCGGCGCTGGTATCTCATATGGGTGCCGGTTCCAGTCCCGGCTGCTCCTCTTCCAATCCATCTCTCTGCTGTGGCCTGGGAAAGCAGTATAAGATGTCCCAAGTCCTTGGGCCCCTGCATCTGCATGGGAGACTAGGAAGAAGCACCTGACTTCTGGCTTTGGATCGGTGCAACTCAGGCCATTGCGGCCATTTGGGGAGTGAACCCACGGAAGGAAGACCTTTCTCTCTGTCTCTTCCTCTCACTTTCTGTAACTCTACCTCTCAAATAAATAAATAAATAAAATCTTTTAAAAATAAAAAAATCAAAAGAAAATCTAGAGTTTTGCCCAAGCTTAATTAATCCAGAGTAAAAGAACTGTCCACCTCTAATCTACTTAATGTCTTTAATTTGGGGACTTGTTTGGGGAAGTCACTACTCAGACTACAATGGGATCATAGCCCACTAAGTCCATCATAAGTTGAAAATACTTTGGATCGAAAGGGCATTTAATGCATTTAAACTACCAAATATCATAGCATAGCATCATAGTACACTCTAGAGTATTGCTGTTTACCCTCATGATCATGAGACTAACTGGGAGTTGCAAACTTCTGCTGAGAATCAGAAGAGAATATTGTCCTGCATATCACTACCCCAGGAAAAGATCAAAATTCAGATTATGAAGTATGATTTCTCCTGAGTGCAGATAGTTTTTACACCATTGTAAAGGCAAAAACTCAATAGACAAATCATAATCCAAAACCATCTGTATCCAACTTCAAGACTGCAAAAAGACTAGAATCCAGGGATAAGATTATAGTATAATTTCATCCTCAAAGCATTACAACCACATTAGTATAGACTTTGTATTACCACAGGGATTACTGCTTTAAAAAAAAAAAAACTTCTCAGACTCTAAGGATTCTCTAGGAAAAGCCTAAGACAATAGAGGAAATAAAAACAGTAATCAGAAGAATTTTAACTTTTAATGCCACAACAACAGAAAACAGTAAACACAACAATGTCTATCTTAAATCCATTAATATTTGTTTTAAATAGCCAGGCTCCCATGCATTGGGTATGCATACATTTATTATAGTCATATCTTCCTGTTGAATCAATCCCTTAATCATTACAAATGGTCTTCTTTGTCTCTTTTAACAATGTTTGTGTTAAATTCTATTTTGTATGCTATTAGGATTGCTACACTGCTCAATTTTTCTTTTTATTAGCATAGAATATCTTTTTTCCATTCTTTCACTTTCAATCTGCATGTATCTTTGGTGGTGAGGTGTGTTTCCTATAGACAGCAAATAGATGGGTCTTAGCTTTTAATTCATTCAGCCACTCTATGTCTTTTAATTGGGGAATTTAGGCAATTCACATTCAAGATTATTATTAAATAATGACATGGCCCTGCCATTTTCCATAAATATTTCTATTATTTGTTAAGGATTTATTTATTTATTTGAAAGTCAGAGATACACAGAGAGAAGGAGAGGCAGAGAGAGAGAGAGAGAGAGAGAGAGAGAGAAAGGTCTTCCATCTGATGGTTAACTCCCCCAATTGGCTGGAGCCGTGGCAATCCAAAGCCAGGAGCCAGGAACTTCTTCCAGGTCTCCCACACGGGTGCAGGGGCCCAAGGACTTGGGCCATCTTCTATTGCTTTCGCAGCCGATAGCAGAGAGCTGGATTGGAAGTAGAGCAGCCAGGTCCTGAACAGGCGCCCATGTGGGATGCCGACACTTCAAGCCAGAGTGTTAACCTGCTGCGCCACAACGCCGGCCTCGCTTTTTTTTGTACTTTTACTGGGAGATTTTCTGCCTTCACATTCTTTCATAGTGATGACTATCTTTTTTATTTGAGATATTATATTTTTCATTTCTAATATTTCAGGTTTCATTTCTCTTCAAAATCTCAATCTCATGAGATCATTTTAGCCCATGTAATGTATGGATTTCTTTATCATGTTTTTCCTCTCCTTGTCTCTGAGCAATCCTATGATCAATCTTTTGAATTCCTTTTCAGATTTTCACCAATCTCTTCATATTCACATTTTAATGTTGAACTATTGTTGTGTTCCTCTGGGGGAGTTATGTTGTCTTCCTTATTCTTGTTTCTTAAATTTCTGCAATTAATTTTAGGCATTTGTGGAAATACTTATTGGTTTTATCTTCTGATTTTTGTATCTTGAACTATACCTGTGTGGCTTATTGGAGTGTCTGGTCTTTCAGTGAATACCCAGAGGTGTGTGCTCAGTGTGGCCAGGGAGCTCTGGCTGTGCTCAAGGGTGGGGCAAATATCAAGGATAACACCCACATTGAGTGTAGTAGATCTCCTTTCTTGTCAGCAAGGGAAGGGTATGATCACTTCTTGTGGGATAATCACACCCTCACCTCATTTCTAACAAGGTGATTAATTCCTGGGTTTAGCCCACAGTAAATGCAACACTTACCTCACTCAACTGCACTGCCACATGAATGTCATAAAGGATCTGTGCAGTCCTTGGTGTGAGTACCGAATCTGCTGCAATGACCCACCTTAAACAATCAGGGAGCACTGAGCCTCTGGAGACAGACACAGTGATTGCCCAGAGATCCAGATAGACCCTGTGCACTTTCATGCAGTCACAGAATTCCCAAGTCACAATGTGCAATGCTTCCCAATTCATGGAATGCGGAGGAGCCACACTACCCCACTAGCCTGTCCTGTCCACTGAGAGAGCAGAGATGTTCCCAGAGCCAGCTGCCTGTGAGTGCTCCACCTTGGCAATTTGAACCCCAGATCCTGTGATGTGCTGAGATGCTGGGGGCACCTCACAGTTCTGCATGGGTGCCCAGCTCCCTGTCAACCCTCCCAGCCAGGTTCAAGGTCAGTGGGCAATGCGTTTTTTTTAAAAGAATTATTTTATTTACTTGAAAGAGTTACACACAGAGAGAAGAGAGGCAGAGAGAGAGAGAGAGAGAAAGAGAAAGAGAGAGAGAGAGAATTCCATTTTGCTGGTTCACTCCCCAAAGGGCCACAATGGCTAGAGCTGAGCTGATCTGAAGCCAGGAGCCAGGAGCTTCTTCCTAGTCTCCCACACGGGTGCAGGGGCCCAAGGACTTGGGCTTTCTTCTACTGCTTTCCCAGGCCATAGCAGAGAGCTGGATCAGAAGAGGAGCAGCTGGGACTCGAACTGTTGCCCATATGGGAAGCAGGCACCACAAGCTGGGGCTGTGACACAGCGCCAGCCCCAATGTGTTTTTTTTTCCCCTCTGGTAAAATCCCTGGATCACAACCTTGCACACGAACCGAAGCCACTACTGGTGTCAAAATGGTGCCTTCTCTCTCCCAGTGGATAGGTACATGTACAAGTCTTTGTCTAAAGACATACAAGAAAATTGCACTCTAGTATCTGTCATGAACATAGATGAAAATATTAACAAGTTTAGTCAAAAATATATAAAAATAACTATACACCACAACCAAGTTTTATTTATTTCGGTATAAATGTTGAGTCAACATTTGAAAATCCCATTGACAGGCTAAAAGAAAAATCAAATGATAATATCAATATGTGCATAAAAATATTTGACAAAATGTGACACCCTGTCATAATTTTAAAAAGAAAAACTCTTAGCAAACTAAGATTAGATTTACTCAACTATATAAAGAATGTATACAAAATACCTACATTTAACGTGATATTTTATGATAAGTATCTAGATGCTTCCCACTAAGAGTGGAAACAAGGCCAGGAAATCTTCCACCATTCATAGTGAACATTGTACCAGAAGCCTGGCTAATGCATCAGAAGAGTGAATAAAAGGCTTACAGAATTGGAAGAAAGATACAAAAAATTTTTGCTAATAAATAACATTATTACCTATATAAAATTCCAAGAGAACTAGAAAAAAAGTTTGAAACTAATAAACAATTACAGTAAATTTACAGAATGCAAGGGTAAGTCAACAGTCCATTGTTTTCCTGTGTAGCAGTATTGAGTAACTGGAATTTGAAATGAAAACATAATTACATTTACATAGTAGCTCCTCAAAAAAAAACCACTTAGGTATTAATCAAAATATGAATACAATCTATATAAAAATAACTATAAATCTATGATGAAAGCAATAAAAGCTCTAAACACATGAGGAAACATTCCATGTTTATGGATAGACAGGCAGCACAGTTAAGATGTCAGTTTCCTCAAATGTGATCTGTAAAATTCTATGCAATCACAATCAGATTCCCAACAGTTCCTATGATAATATCACCAATCTGATTCTTAAGTTTATATGGAAAGAAAAATTACCCAGAAGAGCCAATATAATATTGAAGAATAATTTGCTTAGAGCACTACTACTTTCTGACTTTAGAACTTATTGTAAAGCTAAAGTAATCAAAACAGTGAAATATTGGTGAAAGAATAGATAAATCATGAAAGAGAATGAATATGTAGAAATAGATACACATGTGCAGTTATCTGATCTTGTATAATGGAGCAGAAGCCAGTCAATGGATCAAGGACAGTCTTTTTTTAACTTTTACTTAATAAATATAAATTTGCAAAGTACAGCTTTTGGATTACAGTGGCTTCCCCCCCCCCATAACTTCCCTCCTACCCACAACCCTCCCATCTCCCGCTCCCTCTCCCCTTCCATTCACATCAAGATTCATTTTCAATTATCTTTATATACAGAAGATCAATTTAGTATATATTATGTAAAGATTTCTACAGTTTGCACCCACAAAGAAACACAAAGTGTAAAGTACTGTTTGAGTACTAGTTATAGCATTATTTCACATTGGACAACACATTAAGGACAGAGATCCTACATGAGGAGTAAGTGCACAGTGACTCCTGTTGTGGACTTACCAAATTTACTCTTTTTTATGGCATCAGTAATCACCCGAATCTCTTGCCATGAGTTGCCAAGGCTATGGAAGCCTCTTGAATTAACCAACTTCGATCTTACTTAGACAAGGTCATAGTCAAAGTGGAAGTTCTCTCCTCCCTTCAGAGAAAGGTACCTCCTTCTTTGATGGCCTGTTCTTTCCGCTGGGATCTCACTCACAGAGATCTTTCATTTAGGTCTTTTTTATTTTTTTGCCAGAGTGTCTTGGCTTTCCAAGACTGAAATACCCTCATGGGCTTTTTAGCCAGATCCGAATGCCTTAAGGGCTGATTCTGAGGCTAGAGTGCTGTTTAGGACATCTGCCATTCTATGAGTCTGCTGTGTATCCCACTTCCCATGTTGGATCGTTCTCTCCTTTTTAATTATATCAGTTAGTATTAGCAGACACTAGTCTTGTTTATGTGATCCCTTTGACTCCCAATCCTATCCTGTTCAATTACGAACTGAAACTGATCCTTTGACTAGTGAGATGGCATTGGTACATGCCACCTTGATGGGACTGAATTGGACTCCCCTGCATGTTTCTTACGCTACCGTTTGGGGCAAGTCTGATTGAGCATGTGCCAAACTATACATCTCATCCCTCTCTTATTCCCACTCTTATATTTAACAGGGATCACTTTTCATTTAAATTTCAACACCTAAGAATAATTGTGTGTTAATTAAGGATAGTGTTTTCTTTTTTTTAACTTTTATTTAATGAATATAAATTTCCAAAGTACAGAATATTGATTACAATGACTTCACCCCATAACGTCCCTCCAATCCGCAACCCTCCCCTTATCCACTCCCTCTCCCCTTCCATTCACATCAAGATTCATTTTCGATTTTCTTTATATACAGAAGATAAGTTTAGCATACATTAAGTAAAGATTTCAACAGTTTGCTCCCACACAGAAACATAAAGTGAAAAATGCTGTTTGAGTACTAGTTATAGCATTAAATCTCAATGTACAGCACACTAAGGACAAAGATCCTACATGAGGAGTAAGTGCACAGTGACTCCTGTTGATGACTTAACAAATTGACACTCTTGTTTATGGCATCAGTAATCACCCTAGACTCTTGTCATGAGCTGCCAAGGCTATGGAAGCCCCCTGAGTTCACTGACTCTGATCATATTTTGACAAGGCCATGGTCAAAGTGGAAGTTCTCTCCTCCCTTCAGAGAAAGGTACCTCCTTCTTTGATGACCCATTCTTTCCACTGGGATCTCACTCGTGGAGATCTTTCATTTAGGTTTTTTTTCCCCCCCCAGAGTGTCTTGGCTTTCCATGCCTGAAATACTCTCATGGGCATTTCGGCCAGATCCGCATGCCTTAAGGGCTGATTATGAGGCCAGAGTGCTGTTAGGACATTTGCCATTCTATGGGTCTGCTGTGTATCTCACTTCCCATGTTGGATCATTCTCTCCCTTTTTGATTCTGTCAGCTAGTATTTGCAGACACTATTCTTGTTTATGTGATCCCTTTGGTTCTTAGTCCTATCATTATGATCAATTGTGAACAGAAATTGATCACTGGGACTAGTGAGATGGCATTGGTACATGCCACCTCGATGGGATTGAATTCGAATCCCCTGGTATGTTTCTAACTCTACTGTTTGAGGTAAGTCAGCTTGAGCATGTCCCGAATTGCGCATCTCTTCCCTCTCTTATTCCCACTCTTATATTTAACAGCGATTGCTTTTCAGTTAAGTTTCAGCACTTAAGAAGAATTGTGTATTGATTACAGTATTCAACCAAAAGTATTAAGTAGAACAAACAAAAAAAAATACTAAGAGGGATAACATATTAAGCTGCTCATCAACAGTCAGGGTGAGGGCTGATCAAGTCACCATTTCTCATAGTGTTCATTTCTCTTTAACAGGTTTCCTTTTTGGTGCTCAGTTAGTTGTCACCTATCAAGGAGAACAAGTGGTATTTGTCCCTTTGGGATTGGCTTATTTCACTCAGCATAATGTTTTCCAAACTCCTAACAGGGATCACTTTTCAGTTAAAATTTAAACACCTAAGAATAATTGTGTGTTAATTACAGAGTTCAACCAATGGTACTAGAACAAAAAAATACTAAAATGGATAAAGTATTACATTGTACATCAACCGTCAGGTCAAGAGCTGATCAAGTCACTGTTTCTCACAGTGTCCATTTCACTTCAACAAGTTTCCCCTTTGGTGCTCAGTAGTTGTCGCCAATCAGGGAGAACATATGATATTTGTCCCTTTAGGAATGGCTTAATTCACTCAGCATAATGTTTTCCAAATTCCTCCATCTTGTTGCAAATGACTGGGTTTCGTTGTTTTTGACTGCTGTATAGTATTCTATAGAGCACATGTCCCATAATTTCTTTATCCAGTCTACTGTTGATGGGCATTTGGGTTGGTTCCAGGTCTTAGCTATTGTGAATTGAGCTGCAATAAACATTAATGTGCAGACTGCTTTCTTGTTTGCCAATTTAATTTCCTTTGGGTAAATTCCATGTAGTGGGATGGCTGGGTTGAATGGTAGGGTTATCTTCAGGTTTCTGAGGAATCTCCAGACTGACTTCCATAGTGGCTTTTCCAGTTTGCATTCCCACCAACAGTGGGTTAGTGTCCCTTTTTCCCCACAACCTCGCCAGCATCTATTGTTGGTAGATTTCTGAATGTGAGCCATTCTACCTGGGGTGAGGTGAAACCTCATTGTGGCTTTGATTTGCATTTCCCTGATTGCTAGTGATCTTGAACATTTTTTCATGTGTCTGTTGGCCATTTGGATTTCCTCTATTGAAAAATGTCTATTGAGGTCCTTGGCCCATCTCTTAAGTGGGTTGTTTGTTTTGATCTTGAGGAGTTTCTTGATTTCTTTGTAGATTCTGGTTATCAACCCTTTATCAGTTGCATAGTTTGCAAATATATTTTCCCATTCTGTCGGTTGTCTCTTAACTTTCCTGACTGTTTCTTTTGCAGTACAGAAACTTCTCAATTTGATGCAATCCCAAATGTTAATTTTGGCTTTGACTGCCTGTGCTTCTGGGGTGTTTTCCAAGAAGTCATTGCCGGTACCTATATCTTGCAGGGTTTTTCCAATGCTCTCTAATAATTTGATGGTGTCAGGTCATAGATTTAAGTCTTTAATCCATGTTGAGTGAATTTTCGTGTAAGGTGAAAGGGAGGGGTCTTGCTTCATGATTCTGCACGTGGAAATCCAATTTTCCCAGCAGCATTTATTGAATAGACTGTCCTTACTCCAGGGATTGGTTTTGGACCCTTGATCAAATATGAGTTGGCTGTAGCTGTTTGGATTGATGTCTGGTGTTTCAATTCTGTTCCATTGGTCTATCCATCTGTTTCTGTACCAGTACCATGCTGTTTTGATTACAACTGCCCTGTAGTATGTCCTGAAATCTGGTATTGTGATGCCTCCAGCTTTGTTTTTGTTGTACAAGATTGCTTTAGCTATTCGAGGTCTCCTGTGTCTCCATGTGAATTTCAGCATCATTTTATCCAGATCTGAGAAGAAGGTATTTGGTATCTTGATTGGTATTGCACTGAATCTATAAATTGCTTTTGGGAGAATGGACATTTTGATGATATTGATTCTTCCAATCCATGAGCATGGAAGATTTTTCCATTTCTTGGTATCCTCTTCTATTTCTTTCTTTAAGGTTTTGTAATTTTCATCATAGAGATCTTTAACGTCCTTGGTAAAGTTTATTCCAAGGTATTTGATTGTTTTTGTAGCTATTGTGAATGGGATTGATCTTAGAAGTTCTTCCTCAGCCATGGCATTGTCTGTGTATACAAAGGCTGTTGCTTTTTGTGCATTGATTTTATACCCTGCTACTTTGCCAAACTCTTCTATGAGTTCCAATAGTCTCTTAGTAGAGTTCTTTGGGTCCCCTAAGTAAAGAATCATATCATCTGCAAAGAGGGATAGTTTAAGTTCTTCCTTCCCAATTTGTATCCCTTTAATTTCTTTTTCTTGCCTAATAGCTCTGGCTAGAACCTCCAGAACTATATTGAATAGCAGTGGTGAGAGTGGGCATCCCTGTCTGGTACCAGATCTCAGTGGAAATGCTTCCAACTTTTCCCCATTCAATAGGATGTTGGCTGTGGGTTTTTCATAGATTGCTTTGATTGTATTGAGGAATGTTCCTTCCAAACCCAGTTTTCTTAGAGTTTTCTTCATGAACGGGTGTTGTATTTTATCAAATGCTTTCTCGGCATCTATTGAGATGATCATATGGTTTTTCTTCTGTAGTCTGTTAATGTGGTGTATCACATTGATTGTCTTGCGCACATTAAATCATCCCTGCATACCAGGGATAAATCCCACTTGGTCTGGGTGGATGATCTTTCTGATGTGTTGTTGCATTCTATTGGCGAGAATTTTATTGAGGATTTTTGCATCTATGTTCATCAGGGATATTGGTCTGTAATTCTCTTTCAATTCTGCATCTTTTTCCGGCTTAGGAATTAAGGTGATGCTGGCTTCATAGAACGAATTTGGGAGGATTCCCTCTTTTTCGATTGTTCTGAATAGTTTGAGAAGAACTGGAGTTAGTTCTTCTTTAAATGTCTGGTAGAATTCAGCAGTGAATCCATCTGGTCCTGGGCTTTTCTTTGTTGGGAGGGCCTTTATTACTGTTTCAATTTCTGTCTCAGTTATGAGTCTGTTTAGGTTTTCAATGTCTTCCTGGTTCAATATATGTAGGTTGCATGTGTCCAGGAATCTATCCATTTCTGATAGGTTTCCCTATTTGTTGGCATACAAGTCCTTGTAGTAATTTCTGATGATTCTTTTTATTTCTGTGGTGTCTGTTGTTACATTTCCTTTTTAATCTCTGATTTTATTGATTTGGGTCTTTTCTCTTCTTTTTTTAGTTAGTTGGGCCAATGGTGTGTCAATTTTGTTTATTTTTTCAAAAAACCAGCTCCTCGTTTGGCTGATTTTTTGTAATGTTTTTTTTTTTTTGATTCAATCCTGTTGATTTCTTCTCTGATTTTAATTATTTCTCTTCTCCTACTAGATTTGGGTCTGGTTTGCTGCAGTTTTTCTAGATCCTTGAGATGTGTTGAAAGCTCATCTATTTGGTGCCTTTCCAATTTCTTAATGTAGGCACCTATTGATATAAACTTTCCTCTTAACACTGCTTTTGCTGCGTCCCATAAGTTTTGGTATGTTGTGCTGTTTTCCTCATTTACTTCCAGAAAATTTTTGATTTCTCTTTTGATTTCTTGAATGACCCATTGTTCATTCAGGAGCATGTTGTTCAATCTCCATGTGTTTGCGTATGCTCTGGGGATTCCTGAGTTGCTAATTTCCAACTTCATTCCTTTATGGTCTGAGAAGCTGCATGGTATGATTCTAATTCTTTTGAATTTGCTGAGACTTGCTTTATGGCCTAGTATGTGGTCAATCCTAGAGAAGGTTCCATGTACTGCTGAGAAGAATGTAAAATCTTTAGCTGTAGGATTGAAAGTTCTGTATATATCTGTTAGATCCATTTGGGCTGTAGTGTCATTTAAATCTACTGTATCCTTGTTGATCTTCTGTCCTGTTGATCTGTCTATTTCTGAGAGTGGAGTATTGAAGTCCCCCAGCACTATTGTATTGGGGTCTAAGTCTCCCTTTAAGTCCATTAACAAATCTTTTAGATAAACCGGTGCCCTGTAGTTAGGTGCATATACATTGATAATTGTTATATCTTCTTGTTGTATTGATCCCTTAATCATTATATAGTGTCCCTCTTTGTCTCTCTTCACAGTTTTTGTGGTAAAGTTTATGTTGTCCGATATTAAGATGGCTACGCCCGCTCTTTTTTCATTTCTCTTGGCATGGTATATCTTTTTCTATCCTTTCACTTTCATTCTGTATGCATATTTGTTTGAAATATGTGTTTCTTGTAAGCAGCAAATAGATGGGTTTTGTTCCTTAACCCAATCAGCCAATCTGTGTCCTTTAACTGGACAGTTCAGGCCATTCACGTTCAATGTGACTAATGATAAGTGGTAATTTTGCCCTGCCATTTGCCAAAGATAAGTTCTAATATATGCTTTGAATTCCCTGTGATCTTTTGCTGTGAGGTTCCCTTCTTTTACCTTCTTTCATATTGATGACCGTGTTTCTGTGTTTCTGTGTGTAACACATCTTTAAGCATCTGTTGCAGGGCTGGACGAGTGGCGACAAATTCTTTCAATTTCTGTTTGCTATGAAAAGTCTTTATTTCACCTTCATTCACAAATGAGAGCTTGGCAGGATATAATATTCTGGGCTGGCAGTTTTTCTCTCTTAGTACCTGGGCTATATCTCGCCATTCCCTCCTAGCTTGTAGGGTTTCTGATGAGAAGTCAGCTGTGAGTCTGATTGGAGATCCTCTGAGAGTAATATGACGTTTCTCTCTTGCACATTTTAGGATCTTTTCTTTCTGTTTCACTGTGGAGAGTTTAATTACAACGTGTCGTGGTGAGGTTCTCTTTTGGTCAGGTTTACTAGGGGTTCTATGAGCTTCCTGTACTAGGATTTCTCTGTCCTTCTTCAAACCTGGGAAATTTTCTGCTAATATCTCACTAAAAAGGTCTTCTAATCCTTTCTCCCTCTCCATGCCTTCAGGAACTCCTAGAACCCGAATGTTGGTTTTTTTAATAGTATCCTGCAGATTCCTGACAATATGTTTTAGATTTCTAATTTCCTCTTCTTTTCTTTGGTCTGACTGTATCCTTTCCTGTTCTCTGTCTTCTAAGTCCGATATTTTCTCTTCTGCTTCACCCATTCTGTTTGTAAAGCTCTCTATTGTGTTTTTCATTTGATCTATTGAATTCTTCACTTCATTATGATTTCTCGTCACTATCACAGTTTCCTGTTGTACTAGTTGTTTCGTTTCATTTTGATTCCTCCTTAATATTTCATTTTCACGAGAGATTTTCTATCTTGTCCATTAAGGATTTCTGTAGTTCAAGAATTTGTTTTTGAGAACTTCTTAATGTTCTTATCAATTTTTTGAGATCTGCTTCTTGCATTTCTTCTAACTCATCATCTTCATAATCTTGAATTGGGGTGTCTTTTTCATTTGGGGACGTCATAGTGACTTCCTTGTTTTTATTACCTTGGTTTTTGCGTTTGTTATTTGGCATATTGGAGATATTTGGTTTCTTCACTGTGGTGCTTTTTCTTGTTGTACTATGACTCTAGATTAAATGGACTGTCTGTTTTTGATGGAGCCTTAGAGGCTTGTGATGGGTGTGGCCTGAGAGCTCTGTTTGGTGTGCCAAAAGTGACACTCCCAGGTTAGGCGTGGTAGATCTCTCTCTCTCTCTCTCTTTCTTTTTTTTATTCAAAAGGGAAGTAATTCCACACAGCTGAACAAAGTTGGAGGTAGTTAGCAGGCAAATGATATACCCACAGGAGCCAGAGATCGGAAGCTCTTTCCCAAGGACTACACAAGGAATCTGTTCTGCCCTCAGGGTGGGCTCAGATTCTCCTTCAGTCTCCCACTGGGTTGCCAAAGTTACAGAATTGTAGCGTCTCTGGAGAGTACTCACATGAATTCCGTGAGTTCTCTCTCCCACCGTCTCTTTTTTCACAGTCTCAGTTCAGTAGCACCACAAATTTACTAGGTCCTAATCTCCTGTTAATTCGCCCCGCCCAGAGTCAGGTTTTTCTGCTAGGCTCAGGGCCGGTGCAGACCTGAGGTCGCTCTGCTTATGACGTATGTCCAAGATGGCGCCTGCTCTTTGTCTTGCTCGCCCTTGAGAGGTGAGCGGAGAAAGAGAAACCCGCGTCCGTACCAGTCACCTTTTTTTTTTCTCTCTCTCTCTTCCAGTTAGCCTGGTGAACTTTCCCCCCCAGGGGTCGTTCCCTCTAGTCTCCTCTCTCCGCTTCCCTGCCAGTGTCTCGGGCTATTGTGGTTCGGCTCACCTCGCGTTCCAGCGCTGGTGTGTTGAGTCTGCCGCTGGTGTCCCGAACTGTGGGCTCCCACGCTCTCCACGCAGGTCCACTGTGAATCACGCTTTCTGGAAGAGTTTCTTCTGCTGTTTCCTCCCCTACTCTTCCTTGAACCTGCATTATCTCCACTTTTATTAAACTGTCTCTCCCCGGACTATCAGTGTGCTCCCTTCCTATTCCGCCATCTTGCCTCCTCCTAAGGATAGTGTTTTCAACATATGGTACCAGAACAACTTTAAACCCACATGCTGAAAATGGAACATAGATATCAACATTACACTTTTCACAAAAATTAACTAAAAATGAATCACAGACCTAAATATATAATGCGATACTCTTTATAGAAGGTTTTTATTTAATGAATACAAATTTCATATGTATAGCTTTTAGGAATATAGTGATTCTTCCCCTCATTCCATCCCACCTCCTACTCCCTCTCCATTCCATATTTCATTAAGATAATGCAATACTATTAATGTTCTACAGCATATTACAGGATTGAAATGTAGGTGGCTATGGGTTGTCCAATGACATTTTTATATAATACCAAAAGCAACATCCATGAAGGAAAATATTGATAAATTGTATCTCACTGAAATAAAATCTTGTAATCTATGAATATTACTGTTACGAGAATGAAAAGATGGGCCACTGATTGGGACAAACTACACATCCTGTAAAGGAGATATATTCAAAATACAGAAATAACTTTTATAAAGTCAAACAATAAGGAAGCAAATAACCAGGTATGGGCATTTGTCCTAGCAGTTAAGATGCCTGTTAATATATCCCATACTGGAGTGCCTGGATTTGATACTTGGCTCCTCTCTTGATTCAAGCTTCCTGCCAATTCAGACCTTGTGAGACAGCAATGATGGTTGAGTCCTTGCCACCCATGCTGGAAACCTGACTTGAGTTTCTGGCTCCCAGTTTCAACCTGGCCCAGTTTTATGTTAATTAGATTTGACTTATCAACACTTTCTTTCATTGATGTTGCTTTTGATGTTCAACATAAAAGGTTATTGACAAACTCACATTAACTTAGATTTATCTCATATATTTGTAGAATATTTATAATATTGCATCTTATATTAAGTACTGTGATTTGTCTTTAGTTAATTTTTTGTGAAAAGCGTAAGGTCATTGTCTAGGTTCATTTCTTTGCATGTGGATATCCAGATGTTCTGACTCCATTTATTGAAAATATTTTTCTATTTAACAGCCTTTGTGAACCTTTGTGGACATTTGAGGTAGTGATCTAGCAGATGAGAACTCTCTCTCTCTCTTTCTGAGTAGATTTTAAATGATCTTACCACTTAACAGTTGCAAGTATGTGAGGCAATGGATATGTTAATTAACTTGACTTAGCCATTTTACAATGTTTACGTATATAACATATCATCTACACAGTAAGTATGTAAAATTTTTATTTATCATTTTGTTACTCTTAGAATCGAATCTATGAACTACATTTAATCTGTTCTCTTTGTATTAATGTCACATTAACAGGAGAGTTGATGAGAATTATGTTTTAGTAATTATCATGCATTTGTAGTGACCCTGAGGATTTAATGTATTAATAAATTCTTTAAAAATAAAAAAATAAAAATAAGGAGAAAAGAAAATTCTCACCAAGCCCATTACTTTCTTTATAAGAAATTTTTATCTAAGGATATACAGAGGAAGCAGGAAACTATGACATTATTACTTCTAGCAGCACAAAACTATGTTTTTATTGCCAGTTGCTTTCCTCTGTATCTTCTGCCTGCCAAAAACTTGTGAAAACTTACCACCTTAATTATAAAATACTTTAATAGTAACATTTCTGAGTGTGTGTAGTCTATAACGGGTAACTTCCTAAGCACTATAATCTTGCCTAATAATCTATAATCTTGCATAATAGTATGCCTCACATCCTTATAAGCAATTACTGATTACTATTAATTGTATTTTATTTCCAAACATATTGACAGTGAAATGCCTAATTGCATAATTTATTGGCAAGATTATATTAAACCAATTAGTTTATTATTTTCACAGAAAAATGTAGTCAATAAATCTAAAAAATTACTATGTAATATACATTTTTCAACTTAAAGTCTTTGCATTCAAGTCCCACTAGTGAAAGTTATTTTGTTAATAAAACACCAACATACTCCATCAATGATTAGATTATATATTTCTCATAGGAATGTATGCAGCTTTACAGTTACAAACTTCCTCCTCCCCCTCTTATTCCCAGTCTTGTTTTTACTGATATTTATTTTCATTTGACATTATACGTATATGATTTATTTTTAAAATATTTATTTATTTACTTGAGGGTCAGAGTTGCACAGAAAGAGAAGGAGAGGCAGAGAGAGAGAGAGAGAGAGACAGGTTTTCCATCTGCTGGTTCACTCCTCTATTGGCTGCAGTGGCCAGAGGTCGGCCGATCTGAAGCCAGGAGCGGGGAGCCAGGAGCTTCCTCCAGGCCTTCCCATGTGGGTGCGGGAGCCCAAGGACTTGGGCCATCTTCAACTGCTTTCCCGAGCCGTGGCGGGGAGCTGGATCGAAAGTGGAGCAGCCACTTCTGTAGTGCCCATGTGGGATGCTGGCACTACAGGCGGTGGCTTTACCCGCTGTGCCACAGCACCGGCCCCTACATAAATGATTAACTCTATGTTAAGTGAAGAGTTCAATAAATAGTATGAAGAGGGAAAAAAAAAAACTGTTCCTCAACAGTAAAGGCAAGGACTATTCAAGTCATTGCTTCTCAAAATGTCAATTTCACTTCTACATATTTCATTTTAAGTGCTGTATTGGTTTTCACAGATCGGGGAGAACATATGGTATTTGTCCCTTTGGAATTGGCTTATTTCACTAAGTATCATGCTTTCCAAATTCATCCATTTTGTAGCAAATGACCAGATTTTTTTTGTTTAACTGCTGTGTAGTATTCCATAGAGTACATATCCTATAATTTCATATCCCATAATTCCCCTCCCCAATTCGAACTGGAACTCTAGTGCACTGCTGGTGGGAACAAAAATCGAAAACTAATTGGCAGATGCTTGAAAAATTATATCAAGACATTCATTTCCTAGGCATTACTTAACAGAATTAAAACATAGTTTATACAATGACCTTCAAGGTAGCTTTATTTGTAACATAACACTAGAAACAACATGTATTTTCAATCTCCTGAGTAAACAGGTAAGGAGTAGAATTGCCAGATTATATGATAAATCTGTTTATCATTTTGAGGAATTACCAAACTGTTTTTCCAAAGCAATGATACCATTTGTCGTCCCGGGATCTCGGGAAAACAGCAACTCGGATGCAGTTTCTTGGTCTTCAGTAGACTTTATTTAAACAGGATAGAAAAAGAAACCCTTGAGCAAGGGGAGCTCCGAAAGAAAGGGGAAGCTCCCGTTACTACATCAGGAACGGCTTATATAGTATAACATTGCAGAAGCATGTAATGCAGACTTAGTCCATGTTACAGTTCATGCAGCAACGCTCCAATCGGGTGCCTGATCACGCACAGTTCATGCACTCCTTATCGAACCATAAAGGTGATCACGTACCTTCATCCAATCAAGCTCCTGGTCATGTAGCAGACGGCTCGGACACCAGCAGAAAGCTTATTGTTGCTTCACCTGGTGTTTTCTCAACTCTTGGTCAGTGGGAAAAAAGTATGTGAAGTCCCAAGGCCATAGTTGTTGACTCAAGTCTGGAGTTATGGAAAGGTCCTGATATCGCAGCTCAACAGAAACCATAAACATCCACACAGCAGTAACTATTGCAAACGGTCAGCAAGCTAAGCCTTCGCATGTTGTGGGCCTTAGCATGTGGGTCCCCACACCATTTTACAATCCCACATCAATGTATAAATGTTGTGATTTCTCCACATCCTCACCAACAGTTCTGATCGCCTGTGTCTCTTATTCTACCAATCATAGTGGGTGTGAAGTTTTATCTCATTGTGCATTTGATGTGCATTCCTCTAATGAAAAATAACACTTAACTGACATTTGTATGCATTCTCTGCAGAAATGTCTATTCAAAGCTCTGCCCATGTTTTAATCATATCATTTGTCTTTTTATTGTTGTTGTAAGTTTTTTTGAAGTATTAATTCTGGTTAAAAGATACTTACATATGATATCCAAGTTTTTTCTCCCATTCTGTAGATTGTCTTTTCACTTGTTGATAGTTTTCTTTTGAAGCAAAAGCTTAGACTATTTAAGGTTTACTTATTTATTTATTTGAAAGGCAGGATGACAGTGAGAAAAGGTGAGAAAAACATCTTTTATCTGTTGGTTCACTCCCCAAATGACTGCAAAAACTGGGATTGGGTCAGGATGAAGCCAGGATCCCAGGACTCCATCCAGTTCTCCCGCATGGACAGCAGGGACACAAGTATTTGGACCATCATCTGCTGCCTTCCCAGGTGCAATAGAAGAAAGCTGGATAGGATGTAGAGCCTTCAGGACTCAAAATGGTACTCCGATATGGGATGCAGGCAGCAGCTTAATTTAATGCACCACAAGTCCCACCCACAAAGTTCTGAATTTTGATGAAGTACCATTTATCCATTTTTTCCTTTTGTTGTTTTATGCTTTAGGTATCATATCCAAGAAATCACTGCCTAAGGGCTGGCAGTGGCATGGTGGGTTAAGCCGCTGCTTAAAATGCCGTCATGCCACATGAGCACCAGTTCAAGCCCCGGCTGCTCCACTTCTGATCCAGCTCCCTGCTGATGAACCCGGAGGAGCAGCACCAGATGGCCCAGGTACTTGGGCCTCTGTCACCCATGTGGGAGACCCAGATGAAGTTCCAGGCTCTTGGATTCTGTCTAGCCCATCCTCTCCCATTGTAACCATTTGGGGAATGACCAGGAAATGAGGGACCCATCCTTCTCTCTCTCTCTCTCTCCTTCCATCTCTCTGTAACTCTGCCTTTCAAATAAATACTTTTTTAAAAAATATTTTTTTTTAAAATTATTTGGGCCATCTCCCACTGCCTTCCCAGGCTCCTCAGTGAGGAGCTGGATCAGAAGTGGAGCAGCCAGATCTCAAAACAGTGCCTAAATGGGATGCTGGCTGGATAGGAGGAGGCTTAGCCCACTGCACCACAATGCCGGCCTCAATAAATAATTTTTTATAAAAGGAAATCATTGCCTAATCAAAATTTACATACAAAGATATACAACTAAATTTCCTTCTAAAATTTATAAAGCTTAAAGTCTTACATTTGGGTCTTTGATCTATGTGGCGATCATGTGTATGGTGTAAAGTAGGGGTTCAACTTCAATTTTCGGTGTGTGAATATCCAGTTACCCAAAAATCCTTTATTGAAAAGAATATAGTTTCAGTGGTTTGTCAAAACATTGGCCATAAATGTTTATTTCTAGACTCTCAGTTCTACTGTATCTATTTGTAAATCTATCCACAGGCCAGAACCATAGCCTTGCTTACTTTATCGTTGTATAAAGTTTGAAATTGGAAAATGTGAGTCTTCCAGCTTTGTCTTTTTCAAGATTATTTTAGCTATTCTGAGCCCTTTGCATATCCATGTGAGTTTCAGGACTAGCTTGTCAGTTTCTACTCCCAAACAAAAGGCACGGCATTTTGATAAGTGGTGTGTTGCTTTAAAAGATGAGTGGTATGAATAGTTATGTAAAATAGTGTCCTGGTAGATCAGTTTATTTTTCATCTTGGTATGATAAGCACGTAAAACCATTGAAGTTGAACCTATCTTGTACATTTTTAGGGAGTAAGTAATGAAGGACTTGTAAGTGGACCATCAACATTATGTTTAGAAAGTGTTTTCTTGCAGATGGACAGAAAGGCAAGAAAAGCATGGAGATGCGCTGAGAAAAGTTATTAGTGACTTAAGCTCTACATTTTTTAATCTTAGCCCTCAGGTTTTTTTCTAACTTAATTCATTATCCTAATCAGAAATCTATTACATTTTTATAATCCTCAAAACTTTCTGCTACCCCTTTGTCTTCCTTTCTACTTCTCAATGTCCTCTGTCACTGCTAGTGAGGAACTTAAAATTATGCAATATAAAATAATGGTATTTTTCCTTTGATTTTAAGAAATTCAGTAGATACACAAATTTTATGTAAACATTGAAAATATTTCATTTGGTATATACTTCTCTTTTAAGAAGGAATTTATTAATATATTAGGTTCTCAGGGTCACAGCAAATGCATCACATAAACTTTCATTACGAAGACAACAAAGTCTACATAATATCTACCAAGATGTCCTAATTACTTTTTGAGTCATTCAAGTATATTTTTTGATGAAAGACAAACTAATTTTATCCTGAGTCTTTGATTTTATAGATTGGCAGGCTGGAAAACATCTGGGCAAAGGTACCTATTCCAAAGCTTATAATCCAGCCTTTCAAAAAAAAAAAAACTAAACTGAGTAAAATCTGTTTGTTTAAATAAATAAATAAATAAAATGAAAATATCCACAAACCAAGGGCTCTTTAACCAATACTAAAGTCCGTGAATAACACTATTATCTAAAGAATGGAGGCTAGGACAAATTTTTCACAAGAACTCAGTGATTTATTCTACCGACCTCAATTTTTGAAATATAGAGTTCTGAGCTAAATTCATAATCAGCTAGTCACAATTAAACTGTTAAAACATTTAAGCCAGGTGTGGTTCTGTGACATAGTGGGTAAAGCTGCCACTTGCTGTGCCAGCATCCCATATGGGTGCTGGGTCGAGTTCCGGCTGCTCCTCTGCCAATCCAGCTCTCTGTTATGTACTGGGAAAGCAGTAGAAGAGGCCCAAGGGGGCCAGTGCTGTGGCACAGTGGGTTAACGCCCTGGCCTGAGGTATTGGCATCATGTAGGGGCGCAGATTCAAAGTGGCTGCTCCACTTCCGATCCAGATCTCTGCTACGGCCTGGGAAGGCAGTGAAAAATGGCCCAAGTCCTTGGGCCCCTGCACCCGCGTGCCAGACCCAGAGGAAGCTCCTGGCTCCTGGCAGCAGATCAGCACAGCTCCTGCCATTGCGGCCAATAGGGGAGTGAACTAGCAGATGGAAGACCTCTCTCTCTCTCTCTCTCTCTCTTGCTCTCTGCCTCTCCTCTCTCTGTGCAACTCTGACATTCAAGTAAAAAAAAATAAAATTTTTTAAAATAAATCTTAAAAAAAAATAAGAGGCCCAAGTGCTTGGGCCCCTGCACCTTCCTGGGGGCCCCTGAGGAAGCTCTGGCTCCTGGCTTTGGATCAGCTCAGCTCCAGCTATTGCAGCCATTTGGGGAGTTAACTAGCAGATAGAAGACTCTCTCTCTCTCTCTCTCTCTCTCTCTCTCTCTCTCTCTCCTTCTCTCTCTGCCTCTGCCTCTCTGTATCTCTGCCTTTCAAATAAATAAATCTTTAAAATTGTTATAATTTTTCACATAGAATATATACAAAAGTCATATGAAGGTTTTTATATGATGTGAATGTTCGTTTACTATTCACAAAAATATAAAAGTTTTAAACTTTGACAATGAAAAAGAGGAAAAAGAAGAGAGAATATGATCCATTATTTCAGCACATTTACTATTTTGTTATTCAGGAGGGTCAATGCCTCCAACCAGTTAGGAATGATATTGAATTCCTTTTGTAAACCAAAGTTATATTTAAAGAGTTGAATTTTTTGGTAGCGTTCATGGGAAATTACCGTTACAACTTTTATTGTTAATAATACACTTTGCACATGATGATTAAACTCTTACAATGGCTTAGACAATGAGCAGTTGTTCTACCTTAATAACAGCTATTTGGGATTTTTACTCTTTGTTAATGGTTTTATCATTAATACCGATAACAAACATGCAGACTTTACTATAGCCTGTGTAGCTAATGCTTATTTAATCTGACAACCCATTTAAGTTGAATGGTCTTTATCAATGGCCATAGATAATTTATTTTAAAAATTTTGACTTATAAAAAATTCTGCTTCACTGAATGTTATTATATATTAGAAAAAAGAAACCTATTTGGTGTAGTTGCTTTTCAGGAAAATTTATTATGAAGGAAAATAAGATACCCCCCAAATTCTTTGCTGTTAAGATTTCATTCATTTGCAGAAGCTTGACCAAAGCTGGAACTTCAATCCCAGTCTCCCACATGTGTGTCTCTGACCTATCTATTTCTGTTTTTTTATTTTATTTTATTTATTTTTTGACAGGCAGAGTGGATAGTGAGAGAGAGAGAGAGAGAGAGACAGAGATAAAGGTCTTCCTTTTGCCATTGGTTCACCCTCCAATGGCCACCGCGGCTGGTGCGCCACAACCGGCACGCTGCAGCTGGCACATCGCGCTGATCCGAAGCCAGGAGCCAGGTGCTTCCTCCTGGTCTCCCATGCGGGTGCAGGGCCCAAGTACTTGGGCCATCCTCCACTGCACTCCCAGGCCACAGCAGATAGCTGGCCTGGAAGAGGGGCAACCAGGACAGAATCTGGCGCCACAACTGGGACTAGAACCCAGTGTGCAGGCGCCGCAGGTGGAGGATTAGCCTAGTGAGCCGTGGCACCGGCCTGACCTATCTATTTCAACCATTGTCATTGCCTCTCAGGGTCTGCATTAGCAAGAAACTTGAGTCAGGAGCCAGAGCCAAGAAGGAAACCCAAATTTTAAGACATGCAACAAGAGCATACCAACCACTATACTAACCACTATGCCAATACCTGCCCCTTAGAATGTTTTTAGTGTAACTGTAATGCAACGTTTTTCTTCATTTCTTTTATTCTATAATTGCTCTTACCCTTGTGTTCAAGTCTACTAACAGTAAATGATGTAAATCATATTGCAACATGTGCATCTCATTTTTATTTTTATAATGTCTGGTTTATTACCTTCATTTGTGTACATCATCCAAAACCAAGTAAACACCTATTCTAGCAATATGCACCTTTGGCCATCTAGGTTTCGTTGTCCCTGAAATGTCGTCAACTCAATGAAAATTCTCTGAGTTGCCCTAGGAACATTTATGTACATATTTTCTAAGAAACAAGTAGGAATGGTGTCCTGTTTACAGCCTTTGAAAGTCACATTTTTAAATTTCTGTGCAGTTTATTTGATATTTTCCAAAGTATGTTTTTGACTCAGATATCTGTCATTTATTATGTTCTATTAAGTGGCTAGATTTTTGCATGATTCTACCTCCTGTAATATTTTATTCAAGTTTTTTAAACTTTTATTTAGTAAATATAAATTTCCAAAGTACAGTTTATGGATTACAATGGCTTTCCCTCCCATAATTTCCCTCCCACCCGCACCCCTCCCATCTCCTGCTCCCTCTCCCATTCCATTCACATCAAGATTCATTTTCAATTATCTTTATGCACAGATCGATTTAGTATATATTAAGTAAAGATTTCATCAGTTTGCACCCACATGGAAACACAAAGTGTAAAATACTGTTTCAGTACTAGTTATAGCATTACTTCACATTGGACAACACATTAAGGACAGATCCCACATGAGAAGTAAGTACACAGTGACTCCTGTTGTTGACTTAACAATTTGACACTCTTGTTTATGGTGTCAGTAATCTCCCTAGGCTCTAGTCATGAGTTGCCAAGGCTATGGAAGCCTTTTGAGTTTGCCGACTTTGATCTTATTCTGACAGGGTCATAGTCAAAGTAGAAGTTCTCTCCTCCCTTCAGAGAAAGGTACCTCCTTCTTTGATGGCCTGTTCTTTCCACTGGGATCTCACTTGCGGAGATCTTTCATTTAGGTCTTCTTTTTTTTTTTTTTCCAGAGTGTCTTGGCTTTCCATGCCTAAACTACTCTCATGGGCTCTTCAGCCAGATCCGAATGCATTGAGGGCTGATTCTGAGGCCTTAATGTGTTGTCCAATGTGAAATAATGCTATAACTAGGACTGAAACAGTATTTTACACTTTGTGTTTCCATGTGGGTGCAAACTGATGAAATCTTTACTTAATATATACTAAATTGATCTGTGCATAAAGATAATTGAAAATGAATCTTTATGTGAATGGAATGGGAGAGGGAGAGGGAGCGGGAGATGGGAGGGGTGTGGGTGGGAGGGAAATTATGGGAGGCAAAGCCATTGTAATCCATAAACTGTACTTTGGAAATTTGTATTTACTAAATGAAAGTCAAAAAAATTCTAACGAATGCAAGTAACTCAGAAAAAATAAGAAAGAAAATTATGTGAATGATAGACAAAAATGTGCACATTTTGTTGCAGTGACATATTAAGCTCAATTTGTTCATGTGCCAAAAGCTTATCTATGGTGAAATTGTAGAAGTTCTGGCTAACATGTCTTTTTCAGCTTCTGAGTTCTTAAGAAGATCTATGAGCACCACTCTGGTGTGATATAAAAAGAGACGAGTCCAGTTCTTTCTCTTTCCTTCAATTAGAGAAGAAATTTTTTGGGAAGAGGCTTAGAGACTGGGTTTTTTACAGTGATTTTTGTTAGATAAAAGGTCCTTGCTGAATAGAAAAGGTAGAAAATGAATTTTTAGAGAAATGTCTTACTGCTTTATAATCCTATCAAGCCATTTGCAAGTTTAGGGTTCTCACTTTTAGCTGTTGATTTTAAAATCTAAAATATTGTATGAGCTCCTGATAAATCATTTGCCTTTTATTTTCTGATTTCATTTCTATTATTTTCTCTGCTAGTGCAAACTCCCTCCTGCCTCCATCTGTTATGTGATTCAGTTAAAAAGGAGTCTAAAAAATAATTTTGTGCAAAATGCCATTTCCTACGAAGTCTTCAAAGCTGTTATTGGGCTTGCAGAGATGAGAAAGTGTTTTGAGAAGTTTAGATTTCCAAGCCAACACTTTGAAAAAGATTAAGGCTTTTTCACAAAACAGAAAAAGCCATGCCATCAAAACAACTTGTATTTGTGTGTGGCATATTAATCCCCATCTTGTTTTAGCTAGCAGTATGTGAAGAAAACTTTAGGTTGTTGCTTGAATTCTAGCACCACCAGGATTTCAGACTTTAAAACTGCCATTTTATAAAGAGGACTGTAGTTTTTATAAACTGTGAGGACACTTGCTTACTCATTTCAATATATTTTATTTTGCTTGTAAGTGCAGAAAGAAAAATGAATAGTCCCCTTAAACAGCTAAGTGTATTACATTCTTAGAGGTAACCTGAAAGAGGAAATTAAGTACTAATTGAATGATGATCTTTCTATTTCTTTAATGAAAGGACGAGAAAAGCCACATGGTGCAATAGCTTTGGAACCAAAAGGCACTAATCAATAGTATTATGCTGGGTAAAAGTTTGAGTATATTTAAGGCTCAAAGTGAGCAGCAGAAATGTATTAATTATATTTATCATCTATACTTTAATGAGAAGAAAATTGAAAGGTTGACAGAACTATATAAAAGGCTTTGGACAGAATGAAGGGTAGTGAGAGTGGTGATGCTTGAGAATCTTCGGTGGAGGGATAAAAGTTCATTGATAAATCAGAAGTTGAAAGCAGATGTAGGTTAATGTTTTTGTTTTATTAGCACCAATCAATCTTGTAAAATAAAATGAAATTTTCATTCACTAATAATCTGTTTCTATTGTTTGAATATTGTTTGAGTATACACTACAAAGTTTCATATGTTGGAAACTAGGACCCCAGTGTGGCAATGTTGAGAATAGGTGGATTCTAGTACAAGGTAATTAAGGTCATGTGGGCACCACATTTAGAAGGGATTAATGCAGGTCTTGTCGAAACAGATTGATTTCCACAAGAATGAATTGGTGTAAGGAAGTCTGGCACCTCTCCTAAATCCCTCTTCCACAAGCACCACTCACCACTCACATGGTCTCTTACCATTGTGATGCTATGAGGCCCTCACCAGAGTCAAGCAGATGCCAGCAGCATTCTTTCAGATATCTAGAACTGAATCGAATTTCTTTTCTTTATAAAGCACACAGCCTTAGGATTTTTGTTACAGAAATAGAAAAAGAACCAAGAGCTTTATAAATTTTACTTTTTAAGAAGTATTAGTATGAGGGTACTTCAAAATTTTGTGAAAAAATTGAATTACAGACAAGTTTATTTTGGTGCAAAAAGTTGAAAAACTGTAATTTTTCATAATGCACATTTACATGAATTTCTTGAGGATACCTTGTACATATATCATACGGGAAATAATTTCATTTACACTATGACCATAACATTCAAACGTGATACTACTAATCACACATGAATGCTGATGCTAAGGGAAAATTACCTAAAACTATCACTAGGAAATTATCTGAAAATAACATTTTAGATATACTTATGCATTTCATTCAGCTAAAAAGACACTTATTAATCACCCACTATGTGTTGGTGACTAGTAATTGTAAAGATTAGTAGTTATGGTTCCTGCTCTCACAAAATTACAGATTTATTGAATGTTGGGAATGTGTCATCAGTCTTTGTCTTAAAGTCACAGTGAACAGCTGAATCTGTATCTGGGCCATGGCACAGGGGCAGAAAAGATATACTTTGTGATACTGTTGTAGACAACCCACAAAAAAAAGGGGGGGGGCATTTACTTTCTAAACCTTTGCTTTAACTTTTATTCAGAAATTTTTATGGTACTTTAACCTCGATGATTCTTTTTGTAGATTGATTCAGACCTTTGTGTCTTTAGGAACCTTAATTCTTCAGGCCCCATTTGAAAAGATGACATAGTTAAACAGCAGTAATTTTCATTGCCTCCTAAGAGGATCATTGCCTCAACTTTGATTTGCATTTAACTACTTCAGGAAGTGGGGGTTATAATATGGAAAGATTACTTTACAGAGCTTAATGACCCCATACAATTTTGAAAATATGAATTGCACAGCTAAAAGTTTTAGTTCAGTTGCATAAAGTGTTATCCATTTAACACTGTTTTGCCTGAGTTGATGAAATTCTTCTCCAGCATGTCCAATGCTCACTTGATAGTTAAAATTTCATTGCCATTTTTTGGGATAAAAGGCATCACACCCAAATGTAAGATCTTAATCATATTCGATGGCCAGAAAGCTAAATTGATATTTTGTAACTTGGTTGAATTGAAGGCAAAAGTTTACACAAAACAAAGCTACTCAAATTGAATTGTGATTACAATGTAATTTTAAAAATGTTCCTTTTCTAAGCTACTCTCGTTTTCTTGAAACTGAACTTCATCTCCCAAGTTCCAAAGTCCATTTTCGATTTTTATTTTATCCTTTACTTCAGTGAACAGTCTTTGAGTATCAATAAGGATATTGTTATATATATATATATGGATATATATTTATTTTTTTGACGGGCAGAGTGGACAGTGAGAGACAGGGAGAAAGGTCTTCCTTTTACCGTTGGTTCACCCTCTAATGGCCGCTGCCGCCAGCGCGCTGTGGCCATCGCACCGCGCTGATCCGAAGCCAGGAGCCAGGTGCTTCTCCTGGTCTCCCATGCGGGTGCAGGGCCCAAGCACTTGGGCCATCCTCCACTGCACTCCCTGGCCACAGCAGAGAGCTGGCCTGGAAGAGCAGCAACTGGGACAGAATCCAGCACCCCAACCGGGACTAGAACCCTGTGTGCTGGCGCGCTGCAGGTGGAGGATTAGCCTATTGAGCTGCAGCGCCGGCCAATATAATATTTTTTAAAAAGATTTATTTATTTATTTATTTGAAAGTCAGAGTTACACAGAGAGAGGAGAGGCAGAGAGAGAGAAAGAGGTCTTCCATCCTCTAGTTCACTCCCCAGATGGCCGCAACTGCCAGAGCTGCACCCATCTGAAGCCAGGAGGCAGGAGCTTCTTCCAGGTCTCCCACGCAGGTGCAGGGGCCCAAGGACTTGAGCCATCTTCTACTGCTTTCCCAGGCCATAGCAGAGCACTGGATCTGAAGTGGGGCAGCTGGGCTCCTGAACCAGCGCCCATATGGGATGCTGGCACTTCAGGCCAGGGCATTAACCCATTGCGCCACAGTGCCGGCCCCTGAATGTAAATTTTATCGAGGAAGAAGATCAAGGGAAGGGTAAGGAACAGATGAATAAAAACATCAAACAATAACATGAATTGACTTCGCTGCAGATAACAGAAAGTTTCAAAGAATTTAGAAGCTCGGTGTTAACAGCTAGCATTGTGGCGCAGAGGGTTAAGCTGCTACTTATGAAACTGGCATCCCATATCACATATTGGAATGCCAGTTTGAGTCCCAGTTATTCTATTTCCAGTCCAACTTCTTGCTAATGTGCCTGGGAAAGCAGTGGAAGATGGCCCAAGTATTTGGACCCTTACTACTCACATGGGAGACCTGATGGAGTTCCTGGTCAATGGATTCTGCCTGGCTCAGCTCTGGTAGTTGCAGGCATTTTGGGAGGGAACCAGTGGATGGGAACTCTTTCTGTCCCTTTCTCTATCACTTTACCTTTCATATAAAGAAATAAATCTTCTCAAAAAGAAAAATGATTTCAGTGCACAGTGAGGCAAAAATGAAAAAGGGAGAGAGAAAAGAAGCCTTCATTACTTAATGAAGAACATCACATTCACACTGAAGATAATGCGGCAAAGTATTGACTCAAATAGGTAATAATTATGTAAAATAGAAATGTCCAGATGATTTTTAAAGATGCAACATTAAGGGATGTGTTCTTTAATTCTTACTAATTATTTGTTAGAGACTAAAAAGAAAGAATCATTTGTGGTACAATCTCATTATTTTTATGAAACCACAGAGTCAGTGCCATCCTCAGAAACTGATTTTTCAGGCAATTATCCAGATTTATTGGCAGCTTCTAGCTATAATGCCATGATTTTGTAATGCTTTTGAAATAATGTGTACATAGCAAAATGCTGTGGGCCTGGGTTTCAAAAGAAAAGGGTTTTTTTGGTTGTCCTTTTTTTTTTTGTTTTTTTGTTTTTTTTTTTTTTTTTTTTTTTTTTTGCGGTCTTCCTCCCTTTTTCCTTTTTTCCCCACAAAGTTTTATTTATTTATTTTCATTTTACTTGTAAGATACAGAGAAATAAAATATAAAATGAAGAAAGAACTTCCAAATTCTGGTTCACTCCCCAAAGACCCACAAGAGCCAGGGCTGAGCTTGGCTGAGTTGGAATCCTGGAACCCAATCTAAGTCTCCCCTATGGGTGGCGGGGACCCAAGCCCTTGAGTACTTGACTTGCTGCTTACCAGGATGTGTTCGAGCAGAAAACTGGAATCAGAAATGGAGCCAGAATCAGAAATGAGCACTCTGATATGAGCATCCTAAGTGGCATCTTTTTCTTTAAAAAAGATTAATTAATTAATTAATTAATTTTTTATTTGAAAGGCAGAGTTACAGAGAGAGAGGGAGATACAGAAAAGTCTTCCATCTCCTGGTTCACTCCTGAAATGGCTGCAACAGTCAGGACTGGTACAGATTTAAGCAAGGAGCCTTAGAAGGCCATCCAGGTTTCACAGTGGATGGCAGGGGCCCAAATACTTTGGCCATCTTCCAGTGCTTTCCCAGGGGCATTAGCAGGGAGCTGGATCAGAAGTGAAGGGCAATGTTGCCCCTCCACCCCAAAGAATCTTAACTGTCATGTCAAATGATTGCCCCCCACCCCTACCATTTAAAGGTATTTATTTTCTGGCAGGTGTATGTAAGAAGGGAGATAATTTTGTTCTTTTTGAGAAATAAACAGTGAATTAATACCAACTCTACAAAGCAGTATTCTGTACAAAGTTAGGTATGCCAAGAAGCCTTAATGAGTACAGTACAGTGAGTAACATGGATAAAATTACAGAGAACCAAAGTCTGATAAAACAAAAACATGTGAAATGTACATTGGAAGAAAACCACTAAAAAAGATGCAGAGCTTCATAGAGTAATTTCTTTCTGGATAGTTCTTAAATGAGATGTAAATTTCTGCTAAAGCCAATAGAATGACCAAATGTAGTAGTTTTAGTACTTCCAAAAATTCTACATGAGTTTGATGAAAATGGAAGGGGTCATTTGTGCATACTGTAAGAACACATTAAGTTACTACTTGATTCAAATCATGCAATACGTAAACTTTTTCATCTTCAAAGTAATTATATATGACCACAAATTTTGTGAAAAATTGAGTGAAAACATGATGCACATTTTCCACAAACATTTTGAAGCCTGTCACATTACTCCAGCTTTAGATGTATGAATTTGCATGAATGATCCTTGACTTAGTTTATAAAACTCTGTAACTTATATATTATATTTTGAATGACCACAAAGTTTTAGTTAAATTACTAATAAATGTTCTGCTTGCCCATAAACAATCAAATAATTTTTTTTTAATTTCTGAAATAATTTAAAATATGGCATACTGTGTTATATGGAAACATTTCAAGATATAACACACATACATACATGCTCACATATACAAATATAGCTCATATATCTCCAGAGTTCAACCAACATGACCTGGTTCAACCAATATTCTTTCTTTTCCTGTTCAGAATTATTCATAATACTTTCCATACCAATCACAATTTTCATTTTAGAGAAGCAATATCCCCAAAACTATTTAAATAAATTTATGCTTTGTATTCCTAGGAATAGAGTCTGAGTGAAAATGATTTGAGTTTTGTGTCTGTATTAATGATACTTCACTTCCACTTTTAGTCAGAAACACAGATAATTCTCCATTTATTTGTTTGGAGTAATTTTTCAAATGTGACTCTTCTGAATATATTTCCTGTGTAGTCTACCCACAAAATCAGAAATTTCTTTGCACAGTAGTCATCAGAGATTGTTCTGTTTTCTATTCAATATAATTAGGTTATACACCCATTGCTGGTCTTCTAGCAAGCAGAGGAACAAAGTGAATTATGTAACATGAGACATCCTGTTAAATATAAACCTAGACTGATAATACAGAAATAAAATTATTTTAAGAGTTTGAAAACCTCTGATTTATCAAGCATTTCTTCACATGATTATGGTATCTTAGGAAAAGATATATTTTCTGTAGCTTAATAATGAAAAAGAAGACATTTTTTTCCACTGGTAATAATTTTAATGATATTAATAGCACTGCTTACTGAGCACTTTCTGCATCTCAGGCACTATGCTAAACTCAACCTCTTATATCCATCATTGAATTTTTTTAACTTTTATTTAATGAATATAAATTTCCAAAGTACAGAATATGGATTACAATGGCTTTCCCCCCATAACGTCCCTCCAACCCGCAACCCTCCCCTTATCCACTCCCTCTCCCCTTCCATTCACATCAAGATTCATTTTCGATTTTCTTTATATACAGAAGATCAGTTTAGCATACATTAAGTAAAGATTTCAACAGTTTGCTCCCACACAGAAACATAAAGTGAAAAATACTGTTTGAGTACTAGTTATAGCATTAAATCTCAATGTACATACAGCACACTAAGGACAAAGATCCTACATGAGGAGTAAGTGCACAGTGACTCCTGTTGATGACTTAACAAATTGACACTCTTGTTTATGGCATCAGTAATCACCCTAGACTCTTGTCATGAGCTGCCAAGGCTATGGAAGCCCCCTGAGTTCACTGACTCTGATCATATTTTGACAAGGCCATGGTCAAAGTGGAAGTTCTCTCCTCCCTTCAGAGAAAGGTACCTCCTTCTTTGATGACCCATTCTTTCCACTGGGATCTCACTCGTGGAGATCTTTCATTTAGGTTTTTTTTTCCCCCCCAGAGTGTCTTGGCTTTCCATGCCTGAAATACTCTCATGGGCATTTCAGCTGGATCCGCATGCCTTAAGGGCTGATTATGAGGCCAGAGTGCTGTTAGGACATTTGCCATTCTATGGGTCTGCTGTGTATCTCACTTCCCATGTTGGATCATTCTCTCTCTTTTTGATTCTGTCAGCTAGTATTTGCAGACACTATTCTTGTTTATGTGATCCCTTTGGCTCTTAGTCCTATCATTATGATCAATTGTGAACAGAAATTGATCACTGGGACTAGTGAGATGGCATTGGTACATGCCACCTCGATGGGATTGAATTCGAATCCCCTGGTATGTATCTAACTCTACCGTTTGAGGCAAGTCAGCTTGAGCATGTCCCGAATTGCACATCTCTTCCCTCTCTTATTCCCACTCTTATATTTAACAGGGATCACTTTTCAGTTAAGTTTTAACACTTAAGAATAACTGTGTATTGATTACAGTATTCAACCAAAAGTATTAAGTAGAGCAAACAAAAAAATACTAAGAGGGATAACATATTAAGCTGCTCATCAACAGTCAGGGTGAGGGCTGATCAAGTCACCATTTCTCATAGTGTTCATTTCACTTTAACAGGTTTCCTTTTTGGTGCTCAGTTAGTTGTCACCTATCAAGGAGAACAAGTGGTATTTGTCCCTTTGGGATTGGCTTATGACACTCAGCATAATGTTTTCCAAATTCCTAACAGGGATCACTTTTCAGTTAAAATTTAAACACCTAAGAATAATTGTGTGTTAATTACAGAGTTCAACCAATGGTACTAGAACAACAACAAAAAAAACACTAAAATGGATAAAGTATTACATTGTACATCAACCGTCAGGACAAGAGCTGATCAAATCACTGTTTCTCATAGTGTCCATTTCACTTCAACAAATTTCCCCTTTGGTGCTCAGTTAGTTGTCGCCAATCAGGGAGAACATATGATATTTGTCCCTTTGGGACTGGCTTAATTCACTCAGCATGATGTTTTCCAAATTCCTGCATCTTGTTGCAAATGACTGGGTTTCGTTGTTTTTGACTGCTGTATAGTATTCTATAGAGTACATGTCCCATAATTTCTTTATCCAGTCTACTGTTGATGGGCATTTGGGTTGATTCCAGGTCTTAGCTATTGTGAATTGAGCTGCAATAAACATTAATGTGCAGACAGCTTTTTTGTTTGCCAATTTAATTTCCTTTGGGTAAATTCCAAGGAGTGGGATGGCTGGGTTGTATGGTATTTAATATAAAGTTAGAATTTGAAATTATTGAAATTGTACATGATATTTATAACCACTTTTTAGAGTTTTATGTGATTCACAATTCTCATGATGACTACTGTTGTAGATTTTAATGACTTTATTACTTTAAAAATATGATCAGCATTCAATGACATCCAGTTATCTCGTTTGTAGCACTGCAGGCAACTGGCTAGAAATAGACTAAGGAAAGGGAAAAAGATGGTGGACAGCCTTCTGAGGGTAGACAATAATAAAATACTATTTGAATGTTGTTTCACTTTGATGATCCCTATAATGTTTCCACAATAGCTGAAAGAATATTTAATCATCAATAATATTTAAAAACTTGTAGACTATTATTAATAAAGTATGTGCTATTTTCACATGTATAGAACAAATCTGAATAAACTAAATGATGTACAGAAAAAATTACTAGTATAATTTAATAGGGTTATGATCCTAAAATGTAGTGCTATTAAAATTAGTTTTTGTTAACTCCTTAGTTCCCACTTACTTCAGGAATTCTTGACCATTTTGATTGCAATATTTTTTCCTTTTCTCTAAAATCTTTAAGTTATTCCTTAGAGTTGGATGTAAATACCTGTGTGCATGTGTGCTTCTGTGTGCATGCATTTGAGACATTGCAAGTGTAGCAGTATTGATGTACTGTAACCTGAGTTGTGAAGAGGAGAGTCTTGGGTCTATTAGAGTTTCTGGAAAAATAAAACTGAGTTTGTTCAGACTTTTGGAGAAGAAACAGTTGACATTAGCATTCTCTAATTGGTAACAGTTGACCTAATAAAATATATTTTATTTTTATTGTCTTAAGTTATGAAGGTCAAAGCATAGATTTTACTCTAAGAATCTCATCACATTCTTAAGTTTTCATCAACTAAACCCATTCTTTGGGTACAGTCACTTATTTCAAATATCACTCATATTTTTCTATGCCTAAATTCTGTCATAATGGAAAGTTATCAAGAATTATGATATGGAGCTGGCACTGTGGCATACTGGGCTAGGCCTCCACCTGCAGTGCCAGCATTCCATATGGGCACAAGTTAGTGTCCCAACCGCTTCCCTTCTGATCCAGCTCTCTACTTATAGCCTGGGAACGCAATAGAAAATAGCCCAAGAGCTTGGGCCCTTGCACCCATCTGGGAGACCTGGAAGAAGCACCTGGCTCCTGGCTTCGGATTGGCGTAGCTCCAGCCATTGCAGCCAGTTGGGGAGTGAACCAGCAGGTGAGGGACCTTTTTCTCTCTCTCTCCCTCTCTCTGTGATTCTGCTTTCAAATAAATAAATAAAATGTTTTCTTTTTTTAAAAGAATTATGGGGGTCGGCACTGTGGCATAGTGGCCAAAGCCACTTCCTGCAGTGTGGGCATCCCATATGTATGCCGATTCGAGTCCTGGCTGCTCCACTTCTGATCCAGCTCTCGGCTGTGGCCTGGGAAAGCAGTGGAGGATGACCCAAGTCCTTGGGACCCTGCACCCGCGTAGGAGACTAGGAAGAAGCTCTTGGCTCCTGGCTTCAGATTGGCACAACTCTGGCCATTGCAGCTATCAGGGGGGTGAACCAGAGGGTGGAAGACCTCTCTTACTCTCTTGCCTCTGCCTCTCTGCCTTTCAAATAAATAAATAAATCTTTTTTAAAAAATAATTATGATAAAGATTGATATAACATTTCTCATACTAACAAAATTGTAGATTTTAGGAAACAGCAACACTATTTCTCAGAACCCCTTTCTTTACTAAAATGCTGTAATATAATATGACCCATTACATGTATATTAGTAAGGATATCAGTAAAGATTCTCCAGGGAGATAGGCCAATAGAACATATAGATAGAGATAAATGTGAGGATATTTATTAGAGGTGTTGGCGCCCATGATCAATGGATCTGAGAGGTCACATGACAGGCTATCTGCAGGATGGAGACCCTAGGATACCAGTAGCATGGCTCAATAAAGTCTGAAAGTTTCAGAACCTCAGAGGCTTCTGGTGTAAGTCCTAGTATCCAAAGGCCAGATAGCCTTTAGTTGACATTTATGGGCAGGAGGAGAAGTGTGTATCCCAGCTTCAGAAGAGACGGAGAGAGAACAGTTACCATTTTATTTGTTTTTGTTCTATCTGAAACCCAGTCAATTGAATGGGACTCGCCCACATTGAGGGTGGAACTCTCCTTTAGTCCACTCAGACTCACACACCAATCTCCTCTGGAAACACCATCACAAATATGCCCAAAATAGTGCCTTACCCGTTCTCTAGATATTATTTAACCCAATCATGTTGACCCCTAAAATTAACTAACAAGACATGTAACTGGAAAGAAATCTTAGGTAAAATCTTCTGTTCTGAGACAGGAAACTTACAGGTGCATGGTACAAATAACAGTTTAGAGCATGAATTTGGGTAGTTCTTCTTTAGCCATCTTTATTTGTAGTTCTAGTCACAGTTTCATAGAGTATTTTAAAATGTACTGAGTTAGTTTCTGTTCACCTATTTGTGGATATAAAAATGAGCAAAACTCACATGTATCCCACTTGAACATAATATAAATAGTCCTACTTAAAGATCTAATTGAGCTTTTATGATAATATAGACTAATAAACCATTGAAAATCATGTTTCTTAATGAAAATTAGTTGAATACATTATCCTAAGACTAGTTTAGAATTTATCTTGTAAATATATTTTACTATATATTATAGAAAATTTAGTTTATAAGAAGAGAAATGAAATTGAAGCTTGATTGCAATCTAGTCTGAACATTGCAGTTACTGATGAAGAAACTGAATGCTAGAGAATTTAAGGAAATTGCCCAGGGGGGAATTGTATAGGTAGAACTCTAACTAGAACTGAAATACATTATCTGTTGCTTTCTGCTACATTATACTGCTTAGGATTTAAATGCACAATACAAATATGATTTTCCTAGTTGAAAAGAAATTTTACTTTTCAGTATTTAAATGCAATTTTTGTTCTAAGAGTTGATAATTGCATATATAGAGAGTCAAATAATAATGTAGCTGTGAACCTCAGGGTGTTAGACTTACACCCTGAATTAAGATTTCCACAGGGGCCGGCGCTGTGGTGCAGCAGGTTAAAGCCCAGACTTGCAGCGCCGGCATCCCATATGGGCGCTGGAGTTCCCGCTGCTCCATTTCTGATCTAGCTCTCTGCTGCGGCCTGAGGAAGCAGAAGATGACCCAGGTCCCTGGGCCCCTGCACCCGTGTGGGAGACCCGGAAAAAGCTCCTGGCCCCTGACTTCGAATCAGCTTACCTCTGGCCATTACGGTCATTTAGGGAGTGAACCAGTGGATGGAAGACCTCTACCTCTCCCTGTAACTCTGTCTTTCAAATAAATAAATCTTTAAATAAAAAGATTTGCACAGTAATCAGAAGTTGAATTAAGTAAATTTCAGTTGATATGGGCAAATTATGTTCTGCAAACTATCTGCTTACTCTTGTTTTTCCTGCTTTACTTTCTGGTAGTAGGCAGAATAAGTACAGCTTTCTAAAATTCATTTTATTTTTGAATATATTCCCTTAATAATAAGTCAAGAGGGGCATTCAGTGGGCCAGTGCTGTGGCATAGTGGGTAAAGCCACGACCTGCAGTGCCGGCATCCCAAATGGGTTCCTGTTTGTGTCCCAACTGCTCAACTTCAGATCCAGGTCTCTGCTGTGGTCTGGGAAAGCCATAGAAAATGGCCCAAGTCCTTGGGCCCCTGCACCCATGTGGGAGACCCAGAAGAAGCTCCTAGCTCCTGATTTTGGATAGGCACAGCTCCAGCCATTGTGGCTCTCTGGGGAGTGAACCAGTGGATGGAAGACATCTCTCTCTGCTTCTCCTTCTCTCTCTGCTTAACTCTGACTTCCAAGTAAATAAATAAATCTTAAAGAAAAAGAGAGGCACTCAGAAATTTTTGGAGTTTTTTTTTTTTTCAATTTCTTCACATGGCTGGCCTTTTATTTATTTTTCATTTTTATTTTTTAATTTTTTATTCTTTTAAATTTTTATTTAATGAATGCATTTTTACATAGGTACAAATTTAGGAATACAGTGGTTCTTTCCCCCATACCCTCACCACCAGCTTCCATCCCACCTCCATTCCCTCTCCCATCTCCTTCTTCATTATGGATCATTTTTAGTACGACTTTATATACAGAGGACCAACTCCATGTAATCATAGATTTCAACAATTTGCACCCACGCCCACACCAAACATATAGAGTACAATTTGGGGAGAGAATTTGTAGTTGATTCTCATATTACAATTCAATAGAGACAGAGGTCCTACATGGGGAGCAAGTGCATAGTGACTACTGTTGTTCCTTTAACAATTAACACTCTTTTTTATGATGTCAGTGATCATCTGAGGCTCTTGAAATGGGCTGCCAAGGCTATGGAAGCCTTTTGTGACCATAGACTCTGTCAGTATTTGGACACGGCCATAAGTAAAGTGGATGTTCTCCTCTCCCTTCAGAGAAGAGTGTCTCTTTCTTTGATGGCCCTTTCTTTCCTCTGAGGTCTCACAGAGATCCTCCATGTAGGGTATTTTTTTGTCACCGAGTCTTTCTTGTCTTTCCATGACTGAAATGCTCTCAAGGCCTTCCAGCCTGACCAGGAAGCCTTAAGGGTTGATTCTGAGGTCAGAGTGTTATTTACTGCAAATGTCATTCTAGGAGTCTTCTGTGTGGACTGCTTCTCATGTTGGTCCTTCCTTCCTTTTTAATTCTATTATTTTTACCTTGTACTTGATGTTATATATATCATCACTTTTAAACTTAGACTGATCTATCTGTTGCCTTTAACATTTAATATGATCATTTTAACAGTGAAGATGGCATTTACACCACCAATTTGGAGCACATGACTAGTTCTTAGGCTGTACCCTGAGAGGTAAGTCTATATGGCTGTATGCAGAACTATACTGTTTTACAGTTTTAGACTACCTCCTCCATCTCTTAGTCCCTCTGTTATTTTTAACTGGGATCTTTTTCCAATTGCCTTAAAATACACATAATTAACTCTGTGTTACATAGAGAGTTCAGTATATAGTATGAAGTAGAAAAATGAAAGAGGAAGAAAGAAAAAGGAGAAAAAAAAAACAACAAAACAAAACAAAAAGGATATACACAGTAAAAAGTAACAATGGTAAACTGTCCTTCAACAATCAGGTCAAGGATCTTGAAGACATTGATTCTAAAAGTGACAATTTTGCTTCTATAGGTTTCATTTTAGCTGCGCCATTAATTCTCCCAAATCAGAGAGAACATATGGTGTTTGTCTCTTTGGGACTGAGTTATTTCACTAAGTATGAGGTTTTCCAGCTTGCTCCATTTTGCGTCAAAGGACTGGATTTCATCCTTTTTTACTATCATGTAGTATTCCATAGTGTACATATCCCACAATTTCTTTATCCAGTCTTCAGTTGATGGATATTTAGGTTGCTTCCATGTCTTAGCTATTGTGAATTGAGCTGCAATAAACATGGAGGTGCAGATAGTTCTTTTGTTTACTGATTTCATTTCCCTTGGGTTAACTCCCAGTAGTGAAATGACTGGGTAATATGGTAGCTTTATATTCAGATTTTTGAGGTATCTCCATACTGTTTTCCAAAGTGGTTTTACCAGTTTACATTTCCACCAACAGTGGGTTAGCGTGCCCTTTTCCCCACATCTTTTCCAGCATTTGTTGTTTGATTTCTGTATGAGGGCCACTCTAACTGGGGTGAGGTAAAACCTCATTGTGGTTTTGATTTGCATTTCACTTGGCTGGCCTTTTAAAATAAACAACACTATATACATTGAATGCCCAATATGTTTACATAATTATAATACAAATTCTTTTCACTTTTGTTAAATATCATGTGATATGTGAACACTATTTTTAGACTGTGGTGAAATATAATAATATGCTTAATTGCAGTTTAAATTTACCTTATCATTTCTTATGTTAGTCATGTACATGCCCATTTTAATGCATTTACATGTTTTGTATATAGTTGGAATGACAAGATATTGTAAACCTTAAATATACATATAACAGACTATTTTTAAAGCTTTTATTTAATGAATGCATTTTTCATAGCTACAACTTTAGGAATATAGTGGTTCTTTCCCCTATACCTGCCCTTCCACGCCAACTCCTGTCCCACCTCCTACTCCCTCTCTCATCCCATTCTTCATTATGGTTCTTTTTAAGTTTAATTTTATATACAGAGTACCAACTCTATGCTAAGTAAAGATTTCAACAGTTTGCACCCACCCATGCACACAACATATTAAGTACAGCTTGAGAAAAACATTTGCAGTTAATTCTCATAGTACAACTTTTAAGGACAGAGGTCCTACATGGGGAGTAAGTGCACAATGACTTCTGTTCATTTAACAATTACACTCTTATATATGATGTCACTGCTTACCTGAGGCTCTTGCCATGAGCTGCCAAGGCAATGGAAGCCTTTTGTGACCACAGACTCCATCAGTATTTGAACAAGGCCATAAGCAAAGTGGACGTTCTCTCCTCCCTTCAGAGAAAAGTACATCCTTGATTGATGGCTCTTTCTTTCCCGCTGGGTTCTTACTCACAGAGATCCTTTCGTAACAGACTATTGACAGAAAAATTTTAAATCCTGCTTTTAAAAATCTTCAGATTTATTTTTAGAAAATATACCTGCATTTTCATGCACAAAATTTACTGTCACTATGTGTCTATTATTTTAAGTATTTCTTAAGATTGTATATTTCTAATGTTTTGATGGCCCCCTATTCTGAGAATGATGTATTGACACTCTGAATATAAGCTTATGGCATTAGACTAAATGTTCTCATTGTTTGGAATACTCAGAAGCTGGGTATTTAAAAATGGATACTTGATACTTGTTTATCACATTATTTATTTCCCGCTAAAAGTTCAGTACAGAAAATTTCACTGAGTTAGGTTCTAGTGGAAGAAGGTTTTCTTGTAATTGAATGTGTTTAGATAACTCAATCAACTGCCCCTCATGACTTATCTATCTTATAATAAGTCCTGAGACTGGTACCCTTAAATTTATAGATCACTTTATTTTTTTTAAGATTTGTTTGTTTACTTGAAAGAGTTACACAGAGAGAGCAGAAGAGGCAGAGGGACAGAGAGGTCTTCCATCCACTGGTTCACTCCTCAACTGGCCACAACAGCCAGAGTCAGGAGCTTCTTCTGGGTATCCCACGTGGGTGCAGGGGCCCAAGGACTTGAGCTACCTTCTACTATTTTCCTAGGCCATAGCAGAGAGCTGAATCAGAAGTGAAGCAGCCGAGATTTGAACCAGTACCCATATGGGATGCCGGCACTGCCGGCGGTGGCTTTACCCACTACACCACAGCGCCAACCCCACTTATTGATCATTTTTGAAAACACAGGGTAATCTATATATTTAAGTTTTTAATATTAATCATTATTCTTAAATCTACTGAAAGTAAATGAGTGGTATATGCTTGTTTGCTGGATTATTCAAATTACAATAAAGACATAGATTCAAATTATATCAATCATTTTCTCTTTTATTTCATCTCTGATAAATCACATTAGATTTAATTCAAATATTTATGAAAATGTTTATAGTAGTATCCTTACTTCCTTCTATTTCTTATTTCTACTGGACAGGATAAACCTTTTATCTTCATGGGCAGCTAAGTAGCAATAACTAATTATCCAATTGTGAATATATTCTCAGCATGGAGCCAATATTAAAAATATATTTCTCAGCTAAAACTTTTGGGACTCCTGATAAAAGATTAATATTAATGATGGCGTGGAAGAAAAAAGCAAAAGTAACATTAATTTTTTATAGGGACTGAGCTTTCTCTTTTTTCCATCAATCACAAATTTATGTTACTCAAATGAATTTTTCTTTCTAGTTTTTTAAATTTATAGACTTATTTTTTTAAGCATGGTTTTAGGATTGCAGAGAAATTAAGCAGAAAGTTCGCAGAGTCCCCATTATTGCACTCTACCACTTTCCAATGACACTTACCCTATTATTAACATTTTGCTTTGCTGTCCTACATATGTTACCATTGATGAACTGATATTTATATTTTATTTTTTAATAAAATCAATAATTTACTTTGTCCATGTTTATGTGGTACGAATCGAAGGGTTTGCAAACTTGATAATGTCATGCATCCATCATAACAGTAGCATACAGAATAGTTTATTACTCTATAAATTCCCTGTGCACTACATAGTAATCCCTCCCTTTCCACATCAAATGTCTAAGAGCAAATGATATTTTTACTGTCTCAGTGGGTTTAACCTTTCCATTGATGCTGTATAGTTGGGATGACATAATATGTAGCTTTCTCAGAATGGTACACTTATAAATATGCATTTAAATTTCTTGTATTTTTTTGTGGCTTGATATCACATTTACTTTTATTGCTGAATATTATTCTAACATGAAGATGTACCTGTTGGCTTATCCATTCACCTAATGAATGGTATCTTAATGGCTTCAGAATTTGGTAGTTATAAATAAAGCTGCTATAAACATTCTTGCAGGTGTTTATTTGAACACAAATTTTCCTGTATTTAGATTAAAAAGGAGCAAAATTGCTGGATTGAATTATAAGACTATGTGTAACTAACTTCCTGTTTTCCAAAGTGACTGTACCTCTTTGCATTCCTGCCACAATGAATAAGAGTTCCTGTCAGCATTTAGAATTGTCAATGTTTGCGACAGCACATTTCTCATATCTTGATAATAATACCTCATTTTTGACTTTTAAAAATTTCATTTATGGACATTTTGATCATGTTAATTCTTCCTATCCAAGAACATGAAAGATTTTTCCATTTTTTGCATTTTCTTCTATTTCTTTAATGTTTTTGTATTTACATTGTAGAAATCTTTCACATCCTTGGGTAAATGTATTCCGAAGTATTTGATTTTTTTGTAGCTATTGTGAATGGGACCGATCTTACAAGTTTTCCCTCAGACATGGCATTGTCTGTGTATACCAAAACTATTGATTTTTGTGTGTTAATTTTATATCCTGCAACTTTACCAGACTCTCTTCTGAGTTCCAATAGTCTCTTAGTGGAGTCTTTGGTGCCCATAAATATAGAATGATATAATATAAAAATAGGAATACTTTGACTTCCTCCTTTCCAATTTGTATCCCTTCGATTTCTTTTTCTTGTCTAAGGGATATGGCTGAAACTTCCAGAACTATATTGAATAGTAATGATGAAAGCAGGCATTGTTGTCTGGTTCTGGATCTTTTCCCCATTCAATATGATACTGGCTGGGTTTGTCATATACTGCATTGATCATGTTAGGGAACATTTCTTCAGTACCCAATTTGCTTAAGTTTTTTTTATCATGAAAGGATGGATTTTATCAAATGCTTTTTCTGAATCTGTTGAGCTAATTATATGGTTTTTATTCAATTCATTAATGTGATATATCACATTTTTTGAATTGCATATGTTGAACCATCCCTACACTCATGACTACAACCTTCCTCTTAACACTGCTTTTGCTGTATCTTATAAATTTTGATGTGTTGTATTGTCATCTTCATTCGTTTCAAGGATTTTTTTATTTCCTTTTTGATTTCTTCTATGACCCACTGTTCATTCTGGAGCATGTTGTTCAGTTTCCATGTGTTTGCATATTTTCTAGAAATTCTTTGTTAATTTCCAGCTTCATTCCACTGTGGTCAGAAAAAAATACATGGCATGATTTCAATGTTTTGAATTTGCTGAGACTAGCTTTATCCTAGCATAGGGCATATCCTAGAGAAAGTTCTATGCAATGATGCAAAGAATGTATATTCTTCATCTATGGGATGAAATGTTGTGTAGGTATCAGTGAAGTCCATTTGGTCCATAATGTCGATTAGCTCTGTTGTTTCTTTGTTTATTTGGAACAGAATAGAAACTCCAAATGGGGCCGGTGCTGTGGCATAGTGGGTAAAGCCCTCACCTGTGGTGCAGGCATCCCCTGTGGTCACCAGTTCGAGTTCCGGCTGCTCTACTTCTGATCCAGCTCTCTGCTATGGCCTGGTAAGTAGTAGAAGGAAGCTCAAGCCCTTGGGCCCCTGAACCTGCATGAGAGACCCAGAAGAAGCTCCTGGTTCCTGGCTTTGGATTGGCGCAGCTCCGGCGATTGCGGCCAATTGGGGAGTAAATCAGTGGATTAAAGACCTCTCTCTCTCTCTACCTCTCCTTCTCTTTCTGTGTAATTCTGACTTTCAAGTAAATAAATAAATCCTAAAAAAAACCCTCCAGAAATCAATCCATACGTCTACAACCAACTAATCTTTGACAAAGGAGCCCAAATCAATCCCTGGAGAAAAGACAGTCTCTTTAACAAGTGGTGCTGGGAAGATTCAATCTCCATGTGTAGAAGTAGGAAGCTCCATTCAAATTGGAGTTGCTAGGACTTGAACTGGTGTTCTAATATAGTTTGACAACATCCCAAGTTGTAACTAATGATGCTTTGTTTACTGTTTTTCTACCTTTATTTGTAACATATCTGCTCAGATTTGCGTAACACTTTATAAGTTGTTTTCCTACAGTTGGTTTTGAAAGTTCCTTGTATATTTTGTGGTTCATCTTATGTTCTTTTTTTGTTTATTTTTTATTTGACAGATAGACAGTGAGAGAGAGAGAGAGAGAGTGAAAGGTCTTCCTTCCATTGGTTCACCCCCCAAATGGCTGCTACAGCCGGCGCCACGCTGATCCGAAGCCAGGAGCCAGGTGCTTCATCCTGGTCTCCCATGTGGGTGCAGGGGCCCAAGCTCTTGGGCCATCCTCCACTGCCTTCCTCGGCCACAGCAGAGAGCTGGACTGGAAGAGGAGCAGCTGGGACTAGAACCAGTGCCTATATGGGATGTCAGTGCCACAGGCAGAGGATTAACCAAGTGAGCCATGGCGCAGGCCCTTATGTTCTTTTTTAAAAAAAGATTTACTTATTCATTTGAAAGTCAGAGTTACACAAAGAGAGAAGGAGAGGCAGAAAGAGAGAGAGGTCTTCCATCTGATGGTTCACTCCCCAGTTTGCCACAATGGCTAAAACTGTGCTGATCCGACACCAGGAGCCAGGAGCTTCTTCCAGGTCTCGAATGCAGGTGCAGGGACCAAAGGAATTGGGTCATCTTTTACTGCTGTCCCAGGCCACAGAAGAGAGCTGGATGGGGAGTGAAGCAGCCAGGATTTGAACCTGCACCCATATGGGATACCAGCACTGCAGGTTGCAGCTTCATCCATTACATCACAGCGCCGACCACTTTCATATCTTCTTAATAGTAGTTATTAACAGACAAGAAGTCTTTTAGTGCAGCCCACGTAATCAATATTTTATTTCATGAATGATGTTTTTGGTTTAATATATACTATTTCAATTGACAAAACCAAAAGTCAGAATTTCTTCTGTTATCTTCAAGATTTACAGATTTTGCTTTTTATATTTAGGTTTATGACACATTTTGAATTAATTATTATGAAAAATAAGATCAATAACAAGATCAGTTTTTTGCTGTGCTTGTTCATTTGTTCCAATATCACCTGTTAAAAAGATAACTTTTCATTGAATGTTTTTACTCCTTTGTTTGGGATCAGCTTATTATATCTGCTTTGAGATATTTACAGGTATATTGTCTGATCCATTCATCCATTTATCTATTCTTACTTAACATCAGACAAAATAAACTTTAACACAAAAACTGTTAAGAGAGACAAAGAGGGGCACTATATAATGATTAAGGGATCAATTCAACAAGAATATGTAAGGATTATAAATGTATATGCACCTAATTACAGGGCACCAGTTTATTTAAAAGATTTGTTAAGGGACTTAACAGAGACTTAGACTCCAATACAATAGTACTGGGGGACTTCAATACCCCACTCTCAGAAATAGATCAACAGGACAGAAGATCAACAAGGAAACAGTAGATTTAATCGACACTATAGCCCAAATGGAACTAACAAATATCTACAGAACTTTCAATCCTACACTTAAAGCATTTACATTCTTCTCAGCAGTACATGGAAATTACTGTAAGATTGACCACATACTAGGCCATAAAGCAAGTCTCAGCAAATTCAAAAGAATTAGAATATACCATGAAGCTTCTCAGACCACAGTGGAATGAAGTCAGAAATCAGCAATTCAGGAATCCCTAGAGAGTATGGAAACACATGGAGACTGAACAACATGCTCCTGAATGAACAATGGGTCATAGAAGAAATCAAAAGAGAAATCAAAAACGTTCTGGAAGTAAATGAGGATAACAGCACAGCATACCAAAACTTATGGGATACAGCAAAAGCAGTGTTGAGAGGATAATTTATAGCAATAGGTGCCTACATCAAGAAATTGGAAAGACACCAAATAAATGAGCTTTCAATGCGTCTCAAGAATCTAGAAAAATTGCAGCAAACCAGACGCAAATCTAGTAGGAGAAGAGAAATAATTAAAATCAGAGAAGAAATCAACAGAATTTGGTCCAAGAAAAAATTACAAAAAAATCAGCCAAACGAAGAGCTGGTTTAAAAAAAAAAAAAATGACACACCATTGGCTCAACAAACTAAAAGAAAAGACCCAAATCAATAAAATCAGAGGTGAAAAAGGAAATGTAACAACAGACACCACAGAAATTAAAAGAATCATCAGAAATTACTACAAAGAGTTGTATGCCAGCAAACAGAGAAATCTATCAGAAATGGGTAGATTCCTGGACACATGCAACCTACCTAAATTGAACCAGGAAGACATAGAAGACCTAAATAGACCCATAACTGAGGCAGAAATTGAAACACTAATAAAGACCCTCCCAACAAAGAAAAGCCCAGAACTGGATGGATTCACTGCTGAATTCTACCAGACATTTAAAGAAGAACTAACTCCAATTCTTCTCAAACTATTCAGAACAATCGAAAAAGAGGGAATCCTCCCAAATTCTTTCTATGAAGCCAGCATCACCTTAATTCCTAAGCCGGAAAAAGATGGAGCACTGAAAGAGAATTACAGACCAATATCCCTGATGAACATAGATGCAAAAATCCTCAATAAAATTCTCGCCAATAGAATGCAACAACACATCAGAAAGATCATCCACCCAGACAAGTGGGATTTATCCCTGGTATGCAGAGATGGTTTAGTGTTCGCAAATCAATGTGATACACCACATTAACAAACTGCAGAAGAAAAACTATATGATTATCTCAATAGATGCAGAGAAAGCATTTGATAAAATACAACACCTTTTCATGGTGAAAACTCTAAGCAAACTGGGTATGGAAGGAACATTCCTCGATACAACAAAGCAATTTATGTAAAACGCATGGCTAGCATCCTATTGAATGGGGAAATGTTGGAAGCATTTCCACTGAGATCTGATACCAGACAGGGATGCCCACTCTCACCACTGCTATTCAACATAGTTCTGGAAGTTCTAGCCAGAGCTATTAGGCAAGAAAAAGAAATTAAAGGGATACAAATTGGGAAGGAAGAAGTCAAACTATCCCTCTTTGCAAAAAAATGGAAAAATCTTCCATGCTCATGGATTGGAAGAATCAATATCATCAAAATGTCCATTCTCCAAAAAGTGATTTATAGATTAAATGTGATACCAATCAAAACACCAAAGATATTCTTCTCAGATCTAGAAAAAATGATGCTGAAATTTGTATGGAGACACAGGAGACCTCGAATAGCTAAAGCAATCTTGTACAACAAAAACAAAGCTGGAAGCATCACAATACCAGATTTCAGGGCATACTACAGGGCAGTTGTTATCAAAACAGCATGGTACTGGTACAGAAGCAGATGGATAGACCAATGGAACAGAATAGAAACACCAGAAATCAATCCAATATTCAATAAATGGTGCTGGGAAAACTGGATTTCCACGTGCGGAATCATGAAGAAAGACCCCTACCTTACACCTTACACAAAAATCCACTCAACATGGATTAGAGACCTAAATCTATGACCCGATGCCATCAAATTATTAGAGAACATCAGAGAAACCCTGCAAGATATAGGCACAGGCAAAGACTTCTTGGAAAAGACTCCAGAAGCACAGGCAGTCAATGAAAAATTAACAATTGGGAATATATCAAACTGAGATGTTTCTGTACTGCAAAAGAAACAGCCAGGAAAGTGAAGAGGCAACGAACAGAATGGGAAAATATATTTGCAAACTATGCAACAGATAAAGGGTTAATAATAAGAATCTACAAAGAGATCAAGAAATGCCACAACAACAAAACAAACAACCCACTTAAGAGATGGGCCAAGGACCTCAATAAATATTTTTCAAAAGAGGAAATGCAAATGGACAACAGACACATGAAAAATGTTCAGGATCACTAGTAATCAGGGAAATGCAAATTCAAAAAAACCATTTTACTGAATAATGTAGCTTTATAGTTAGTCCTGAAATTAGATTGTCAAATACTCTTAAATTTTAAGTTTTTTTCTATAGTTTTTACTATTTTGGGTATTTTGATTTTCCTTGTAAAATTTAGAATCAATTTTCCCATAAACACAAATAACTTGCTAGGATTTTGATGAAGATGAAGATTGGTTTGAATCTGAATTAATCGTGAGCTTTTGATGCAACAGTTAAGACATCGTTTTTTATGCCAACATCACATATTGGAGTGCCTGGGTTTAAGTACATCTTCTTTTCCTACTTCCTGCTAATGAACACCATGTCAGATAGCAGGTCATAGTCCAACTACTTGTACTACTCCCATCCACATGGGAGACCTAAGTTGAGTACCTAGCTCCTAATTTTCGCCTGGCCCAACTTTAGCCATTGTGTCCATTTAGGTAGTGAATCAGTGGATTGAATGCCTCTCTCTCTCTCTCTCTCTCTCTCTCATTCAAATATAAAATAAGATAAAATAAAATAATACATTTAAGACATTGAGGTTTCTTACTCATGAGCATGGATTATCTCTCAGTTCATCACACTTTTGTAGATTACTTCACATAGATCTTACATATATTTAGCTAGATTTATTTCTAATAATTTTTTCTCAACACAGTGTAAATGATATTTTTCAAAATTCCATGCCTTTCTTCTTTTTTTTTTTTTTTGACAGGCAGAGTGGACAGTGAGAGAGAGAGAGAAAGAGAGAAAGGTCTTCCTTTGCCATTGGTTCACCTTCCAATGGCCGCCACGGCTGGCGCTGCGGCCAGTGCACTGCACTGCTCCGATGGCAGGAGCCAGGTGCTTCTCCTGGTCTCCCATGGGGTGCAGGGCCCAAGCACTTGGGCCATCCTCCACTGAAATCCCTGGCCACAGCAGAGAGCTGGCCTGGAAGAGGGGCAACTGGGACAGAATCTGGCGCCCCGACCAGGACTAGAACCCGGGGTGCCGGCGCCGCAAGGCGGAGGATTAGCCTAGTGAGCCGTGGCGCCGGCCTCCATGCCCTTCTTTAACAAAAATAAAAATTGTATGTATTTATCATGTACACCATATTGTTTTTAAATATGTACACATTGTGGAATGGTCAAATCAATCTAATTAATGTGTGCATTACACCACATAGTTATCATTTCATGTGATATAAATACTTAAAATCTATTCTCTTGGAAACTTTCAAAATACAATACATTGCTACAAGAGTACTTCAAGAAGTTTATGGCAAATGGAACTAAAATATAAGTTGATTTTGATGTAAAATTTTTTTAAACTTTTATTTAGTAGATATAAATTTCCAAAGTACAGTTTATGGATTACAATGGCTTTTTCCCCCCATAACTTCCCACCCACCCACAACCCTCCCATCTCTGCTCCCTCTCCTATTCCATTCAAATCAAGATTCATTTTCAATTATCTTTATACACAGAAGATCCATTTAGTATATAGTAAGTAAAGATTTCATCAGTTTGCCCCCACACGGAACACAAATTGCCAAATACTGTTTGAGCACTAGTCATATCATTAATTCACACTGAACTACACATTAAGGACAGATATCCTACATGGGGAGTAAGCGCACAGTGACTTCTGTTGTTGACTTAACAAAGTGACACTCTTGTTTAAGGCGTCATCAATCTCCCTAGGTTCTAGTCATGAGTTGCCAAGCCTATGGAAGTCCCCTGATCTCGCCGACTTCGATCGTATTTCAACAAGGCCATAGTCAAAGTGGAAATTCTCTCCTCCCTTCAGAGAAAGGTACCTCCTTCTTTGATGACCCGTTCTTTCCACTGGGATCTCACTTGCAGAGCTCTTTCATTTAGGTCCTTTTATTTTTTTTTGCCAGAGTGTCTTGGCTTTCCATGCCTAAAATACTCTCATGGGCCTTACAGTCAGATCCAAATGCTTCAAGGGCCGATTCCGAGGCCAGAGTGCTGTTTAGGACAACTGCCATTCTATAAGTCTGCTGTTTATCCTGCTTCCCATGTTGGATTGTTCTCTCCCTTTTTAATTCTATCAGTTAGTATTAGCAGACACTAGTCTTGTTTATGTGATCCCTTTGACTCTTAGACCTATCATTATGATCTATTGTGACCTGAAATTGATCACTTGGACTAAAGAGGTGCCATTGGTACATGCAACCTTGATGGGATTGTATTGGAATCCCCTGGCTCATTTCTAGCTCCACCAGGTGGGGCAAGTCAGCTTAAGCATGTCCCAAATTGCACATCCCCTCCCTCTCTTATTCCCACTCTTATATTGAACAGGGATCACTTTTCAGTTAACTTTAAACACCTAAGAATAATTGTGTGTTAATTACATAGCTCAACCAATGGTATTAAGTAGAACAAACAAAAATACTAAAAGGAATATAGTATTAAATTGTACATCAACAGTGATGATAAGGGCTGATCAAGTCATTGTTTCTCATAGTGTCCATTTCACTTCATCAGGTTTCCTTTTTGATGCTCAGTTAGTTGTCACCAATCAGGGAGAACATATGATATTTGTCCCTCTGGGACTGGCTTATTTCACTCAGCATGATGTTTTCCAGGTTCCTCCATCTTATTGACAATGACCGGATTTCATTGTTTTTTTTTTTTATTGCTGTATAGTGTTCTAGAGTATATGTCCCATAATATCTTTATCCAGTCTACTGTTGATGGGAATTTAGGTTGGTTCCAGGTCTTAGCTATTGTGAATTGAGCTGCAATAAACATTAATGTGCAGACTGCTTTTTTGTTTGCCAATTTCATTTTCTTTTAGTAAATTCCAAGGAGTGGGATGGCTGGGTTGAACGTTAGGGTTATATTCAGGTTCCTGAGGAATCTCCAGACTGCCTTCCATAGTGGCTTTACCATTTTGCGTTCCCACCAACAGTGGGTTAGTGTCCCTTTTTCCCCACATCCTCGCCAGCATCTGTTGTTGGTAGATTTCTGAATGTGAGCCATTCTCACCAGGGTTAGGTAAAGCCTCATTGTGGTTTTGATTTGCATTTCCCTTATTGCTAGTGATCCTGAACATTTTTTCATGTGTCTGTTGGCCATTTGGATTTCCTCTTTTGAAAAATGTCTATTGAGGTCCTTGGCCCATCTCTTAAGTGGGTTGTTTGTTTTGTTGTTGTGTAGTTTCTTGATCTCTTTGTAGATTCTTATTATTAACCCTTTATCTGTTGCATAGTTTGCAAATACTTTTTTTCCCATTCTGTTCGTTGCCTCTTCACTTTCCTGGCTGTTTCTTTTGCAGTACAGAAACATCTCAGTTTGATATATTCCCAATTGTTAATTTTTCATTGACTGCCTGTGCTTCTGGAGTCTTTTCCAAGAAGTCTTTGCCTGTGCCTATATCTTGCAGGGTTTCTCTGATGTTCTCTAATAATTTGATGGCATCGGGTCATAGATTTAGGTCTCTAATCCATGTTGAGTGGATTTTTGTGTAAGGTGTAAGGTAGGGGTCTTTCTTCATGATTCCGCACGTGGAAATCCAGTTTTCCCAGCACCATTTATTGAATAGACTGTCTTTACTCCAGGAATTGGTTTTAGATTCTTGATCAAATATAAGTTGGCTGTAGCTGTTTGGATTGATTTCTGGTGTTTCTATTCTGTTCCATTGGTCTATCCATCTGTTTCTGTACCAGTACCATGCTGTTTTGATAACAACTGCCCTGTAGTATGCCCTGAAATCTGGTATTGTGATGCCTCCGGCTTTGTTTTTGTTGTACAAGATTAATAGCTGACTTCTCATCAGTGACCATGAAGACCCGAAGACTGTGAGAAGGCATATTAAGAGTGCTGAAAGGAGGGCCAGCACTGTGGTGCAGTAGGTTAATCCTCCACCTGCAAGGCCAGCATCCTATACGGACACTGGTTCCAGTCGTGGCTGCTCCTCTTCCAATCCAGCCCAATGCTATAGCCTGAGAAAGCAGTGGAAGATGGCCCAAGTCTTTGGGCCCCTGCACCATGTGGGATACTGGAAGGGACACTTGGCTCCTGGCTTCAGATCGGCGCAGCTCCGGCAGTTGGGGCCATTTGGGGAGTGAACCAGTAGACAGAAGACCTTTCTCTCTGTCTCTCCCTCTCACTGTCCATAACTCTACCTCTCAAATAAATAAATAAATCTTTTAAAAAAGAGTGCTGAAAGGAAAGAGCTGTCACGAAAGAATTCTATACTCAGTAAACCTATCCTTCAAAAAGGTGGGCTAGGGGCAGGCATTTCGTGCAGTGGTTAAGCCGCCACTCGGGATGCCCACATCTCAGTTTGAATCCAAGCTCTGCTCTCCATTCCATCTTTCTGCTAATGTGTACCCTTGGAGAGAGCAGGTGATGGCTCAAGTAGTTGGGTCCCTACCATCTGTTTTGGAGACCTAGACTGCACTCCCAGCTTTCAGCTTTAGCCTGGTCTATTGCCAGCTATTGCAGGCATTTGGAAAGTGAATCAGTGGATGGGAGAGCTATTGTTGTCTTTCTATCTCTGTCTCTCTGCCTTTCAAATAAAGTAAATAAACCATTTAAAAGAGAAAGCAAGAGAGAGAGAGAGGGAGAGAGAGAGATTCCCTGATTGAAACAAAAGAAAAAAAAAAACAGCAAATGTCTGTGAGTAGCAGAACACTGCTAAAAGAAATTCCCAGGGAGTTCTTCAGGATGAATTTAAAGTAAAATTGACAAAAATTTGACTCCACATAAAAAATAAGTAGCACTATACAGGTAACTGCATAGACAAAAAAAAATGAAGGGATATTTGACACACTGATTAAGATGCCTCTTGGGAATGCATATATTGGAGTGCTTGATTTGAGTCTTGGCTTTGCTTATAATCCAACTTCCTGCCAATGTACACTCTGGGAAGGCAGCTTAAGTACCTAGGTCACGTCACCCATGTGGAAGGCCCGGATGTAGTTCCTGGCTACTGGCTTTGGTCTAGCTTAACCTTGGCTATTGCCTGCATTCGGGGAATGAACCACTGGATGGAAGATATCTTTGTGTCTGTTTTTCTGTTTGTCTCTGCATAAATATATTTTATAACTATTTTCTCTTACAAGGAAACCACATAAAGCAATGGCTATGAAACTATGATTATCAGTATATTATGTCTAAATATGTCATTTTATGACAATAAAGCAAATTTGAGGAAGGAAGTAATATAGCTAAATTAGAGCAAAGTTTCTACATACTACTGAAATTTAGAATTAATCTGAACTAAATTGCTTAAATTATTTTTCATTTACATATTTGAGTGAGAGAAAGTGAATGAGTACACATACATGTGTGAGAAAGCTCCCATCTTCTGGTTCACTCCCCAAATGATTGTGATAGCCAAAGCCGGAAAAAACTTGAAGCTAGGAATGCAATTGAGATCTGCCACATGGCTCTCAGGAGGACAGTTACTTGACCCATTATCACTTATTCCCCTGGTGTGCATTGGCAGGAAGCTGGAGTCAGAAGCTAGAGGCAGAAATCACAGCCAAGTATTATAGTGTGGAGGCAGGGCTTTTAGGCTACACTTGCTCTGGTGAACTAGATTGTTTAAAGCTAAGATAGTAACTTTAACACCAAAGATTAACAACAAACATAAATCAAAATATAGTAAAATCAACTGCAAAGAAAGTAAAATGGGGAGGCCAGCACTGTGGTGTAGTGGGTAAAGCCTCTGTCTGCAGTGCCAGCATCCCATATGGGTGCTGGTTCAAGTCCCTGCTGTTCCTCTTCCGATCTATCTCTCTGCAATGGCCTGGGAAAGCAGTAGAAGATGGCACAAGTGCTTGGGCCCCTGCACCCATGTGGGAGAACTGGAAGAAGCTCCTGGCTCCTGGCTTCAGACCAGCCCACCTCCGGCCGTTGTGGCCAATTGGGGAGTAAACTGGCAGATAGAAGACCTCTCTCTCTCTCTTTCTCTCTCTCTCTCTTCCTCTCCTTCTCTCTCTATGTAACTCTGACTTTCATATAAATAACTAAATCTTTAAAAAAAAAAGAAAGTAAAATGATATCTTTTTTTGACAGGCAGAGTTAGACAAAGAGAGAGAGAGAGACAGAGAGAAAGGTCTTCCTTTTCCGTTGGTTCACCCCCCAAATGGCCGCTACGGCCAGCATGCTGCGCCAATCCAAAGCCAGGAGCCAGGTGCTTCTCCTGGTCTCCCATGTGGGTGCAGGACCCAAGCACTTGGGCCATCCTCCACTGCCTTCCCGGGCCACAGCAGAGAGCTGGACTGGAAGAGGAACAACTGGGACAGAATCCGGCGCCCCAACCTGGACTAGAACCCAGGGTGCCGGCGCTGCAGGCGGAGGATTAGCATAGTGAGACGTGGTGCAGGCCAGTAAAATGATATCTTAAAGGATATACTTTAAATGACAGCAATGCAAGAGTCAAAGAACTAAAGCACAGATATAAACAAAACAAGAAAACAAAATGGCAAACATATACTAAATTATGAGTAGTTACATTTTTTAAATTCCAATAGAAAAAAAAGCTAAGAATAGCAAACTAAAAAGAATGCATGTTTCAATTACATGGTATCTTTAATAGACACACTTTAGATAAGACAAAAAGTTGAAAGAATAATGTGTAGTAAAGGATAAATCATACTATCGTTAACCAGCTAAGGCCAAGGGGCAGTGTGTCTATGTTAATTTTAGACAAAATATGCATCAAGAAATCAATTGTTACTAGAGACAAAGGAGGTATTTCATGAAAAGAGTTTATCCATCAAGAAAACATAAATTCTTCAACCAGAGTGTCAAAACATATGAAGTAAAACATGGAATAATTAATCAAGTTCAGTGCTGTGGCATAACTGGTAAAGCTGCTGCCTGCAACAATAGCATCCCATATGGGCGATTGTTTGAGTTCCAGCTGCTCTACTTCCAATCCAGTTCCCTGCTAATGACCTGGGAAAAGGAATAGAAAATGGCCCACATGCTTGTGCCCCTGTACCTACATTGGCAACCCAGATAAAATTCCTGACTTCTGCCTGTTTGACTACTGGCCGTTGCAGCCCTCTGGGGAGTAAACAAGGGGATGGAAGATTCTCTCTCTCTCTCTCTCTCTCTCTCTCTCTCTTGTTCTCTCTCTCTCTTGTTCTCTCTCTCTCTTGCTCTCTCTCTCACTTGCTCGCTCTCTCTCCTCTCTCAAAATAAACCAATAAACCTTAACATAAATTAATTAATTAATTAATTAATTAAAATAACGTCAATTGGGGCCGGTTTTGTGGTGCAGCACATGAAGTTGCTGCCTAAGACACTGTTGTGCCATATGAGTACCAGTTCTAATGCATGCTACTCCTGATCCATCTCCCTGCTAATGTGCCTGGAAAATCAGTGGAGCATGGCTCAATTGCTTAGGCCCCTGCACCAACATTTGAGTTCCAGATGGAGTTCTGGGGACTTGGCTTCAGCTTGTCCCAGCCCCAGCCATTGTGCCACTTGGGGAGTGAACCAGTGGATGGAAGATCTCTCTCTGTAAATCTTCCTTCCAAATAAGTTGACATAAAAAATAAGAATTGGAAATATATGATATAATTATGCATCATGACTAGGATGGCTTTAATCCAAGGCTGCTCTCATCCCAAATTTGAGACCCTAGTAAAAGTCCTAGCTCTGCTCCTAATCCAGCTTACTTCTAATGCATACCCTGTTATGCATCAGAAGATGGTGCAAGTACTTGGGTCCCTGCCACCCATGTGAGAGACCCAAATGGGTTCCTGGCTCCTGGCTCCAGTCATTGTGGCCATTTGGGGAGTGAACTAGTATTTGGAAGGTTAACTAATGGAAAAATATAGGAGAAAGTCTTTGGGACCAAATACTAAGCAAAGAGTTCTTACACTTGATGTCAAAAGTACAGTCCATAAAATAAAATCGGTAATGTAGGCTTCATCAAAATTAAAAATATGTGCTCTGTGAGGAAATCCAAATGGCCAACAGGCACATGAAAAAATGTTCAAGGTCACTAGCAATCAGGGAAATGCAAATCAAAAGCACAATGAGGTTCCACCTCACCCCGGTTAGAATGGCTCACATACAGAAATCTACCAACAACAGATGCTGGCGAGGATGTGGGGAAAAAGGGACACTAACCCACTGTTGGTGGGAATGCAAACTGGTCAAGCCACTATGGAAATCAGTCTGGAGATTCCTCAGAAACCTGAATATAACCCTACCGTTCGACCCAGCCATCCCACTCCTTGGAATTTACCCAAAGGAGTTTAAATTGACAAACAAAAAAGCGGTCTGCACCTTAATGTTTATTGCAGCACAATTCACAATAGCCAAGACCTGGAACCAACCTAAATGCCCATCAACGGTAGACTGGATAAAGAAATTATGGGATATGTACTCTTTAGAATACTATACCGCAGTAAGAAACAACGAAATCCAGTCATTTGCAACAAAATGGAGGAATCTGGAACACATCATGCTGAGTGAAGTAAGCCAGTCCCAAAGGGACAAATACCATATGTTCTCCCTGATCGGTGACAACTGACTGAACACTAAAAAGGAAACCTCCTGAAGTGAAATGGACACTATGAGAAATGGTGACTTGATCAGCATAGCCCTGACTTTGTGTTTCTATGGGGGTGCAAACGATTGAAATCTTTACTTAATGTACACTAAACTGATCTTCTGTAAAAAAAAAAAAAAAAAAAGAAAGAAATTATCAATTCCCAACTTGACTCTCACTGGGATTAAACATGACAATAGGTCTGATCTGATTTCATCATCATTTAAAAAAAAATCATCTATTATTTTTCACTTTATGTTTCTGTGTGGGAACAAACTGTTGAAATCCTTACTTAAGGTATACTAAGCTGATCTTCTGTATATTAAGATAATCGAAAATGAATCTTGATGTGAATGGAAGGGGAGAGGGAGTGGGAAAGGGGAGGGTGGTGGGTGGGAGGGACGGTATGGGGGGGAAAGCCATTGTAACCCATGAGTCGTACTTTGGAAATTTATATTCATTAAATAAAAGATAAAAAAAAACAAACAAAGAAATTGTAAGAAGTAAAAATGACAGTAATAATTGTTTGTATAAATGTGGTATAAATGTTTCACATTAAAAAAAAAATATGTGCTCTGTGAAACACCCTGTTAAAGGGATGGGAATACTAGTTACAAAGAGGAAGAAATGTTTGTAAATTACATATCTGACACAAGACTGCCATATAGTATATTCAAATAACTCTCAAATCTCAATAATGAAAAAAAAATAGTGGCAAGAGTTGTGGAACAGTGGGTTAAGTCACCTGTTACAATGCTGTCATCACATATTCAATTGCCTATTGCAGTACTGGCTGCTCCACTTCTGATCCAGCTCTCTGCAAGTGTGTCTAGAAAAGCAATGGAAGATGACCCAAGTCCTTGGGCCCCTGCCACTCACATAGATAGAGGTCCAGGCTCCTGGCTTCAACGTGGATCAGCTGTGGCCATTGAAGCCATTTGGGGAATCAACCATTAGATGAAAAAATTCTTTCTCTCTGTGTCTCTCCCTCTCTCTATCACTCCACCTTTCAAATAAATGTAGTAAATATTTTAAAAAATCTAATTAGACCATTGGAAAAAAGACATGAATAGACATTCAACTAAAGAAGATACATGAATGGAGACCAGTGTTGTGGCATTGTGGATAAAGATGCTGCCTGCAAATCCAGAATCCCATATGGGCACAGTTTCATGTCCCAGCTGCTCCACTTATGATCCAGCTTCCTCCTAATGGACTGGGAAAAGCAATGGAGGATGGCCCAAGTGCTTGGGCCCCTGACACCCACATGGGAGAATTGGATGAAGCTCCAGGATACTGGTTTTCACCTGGCCAGCTCCGGCTGTTGCAGCCATCTGGGGAATGAACCAGTGGATGGAAGACCGCTATCTCTCTGTCTCTCCCTCTCTGTAATTCTGACTTTTAAGTAAATAAATAATATTTTTAAAAGGAAGTTGTGTGAATGAAGAATTTATACATGGGAAGTTGTTCAGCATTATTAACCATAGTGGAAATGCAAATCGAAAGCACAATGATACCATTACACACTTATCTAAATGGCTATGCTAAAAAACAGTGACAGCATCATATAGCAGTAAGAAAGTGGGGAAATGGGGTAATTCTGCATTGCTTATTGGGATGTAAAATACTTCAGTGACTCTGGAAAACAGGGTTGACCATTTATTTAAAAAGTAACATCAGCTATTATATAACTAACTTCTGAGCATTTATCCTTGAGAAATAATGACATGTTAATAAAAATCCTGTATCAGAATACATATAGTAGTTTTATTGATATAGTTCTCAAATTAAACAAACTAGACATCGTTCAGTGGGTAAATGCTTTTAAAAACTGTGATACAATGCTTTCTTCAAGTCTCAGCTCCTCTTCCAATCAAGCTTCTTGATAATGCACAGTCTGGGAAAGCAACAGATGACAGCACAAGTATTTGGATTCCTGCCACCCACTTGGGAGATCCAGATGGAGTTCCTATTTCCTGGCTTCAGCCTGACCCATTCCTGGATGTTGTAGCAATTTGAGGCATGATCCTGCCAATGGACGTTCTCTGTCTTTCAAGTATACTGAAAATAAATAAAATTTTTAAAAATGTGATACAAACCTCTCATGTTTTATAGGTTAAATTGTACCCCCACAAATGTTCGTACATCATACTCCTAACTGCTTAGAGCCTCAAAATGTGATTACATTGAGTGATAAGGTTGTTACATTGGGGTTTAAGCTAAAATGAATTTATTATGGTTAGATCTAATTCAGCGTGACTTGTGTCACAATAAAAAGTGGAACTGTGGCAACCTCATACAAACAACATGATGACACAAGGAGAATATGACCCTCTACAAGCCAACATAAGAGGCCATTGACAGATTATTTTCCTCTTGGCTCTGAGAAGAACCCAACCCTGCCTTCATCTTTCTTTTACCTTCCACATTAGTGAGAAAATAAATTTCTCTTACTTCACAGTCTATAGTACTTTGTTCTGACACCCCTAGTTTCAAACTAGGACAGATATGTAATTTTATGTGTTTACTTGGCTAGGTCACAGTACCCATATATTTGGTCAAACACCAGTGTACATATTTCTGTGATGATATTTTTATATGAAATTAAAATTTAGTCTATAGACTTTCTGTAAAGCAGCCCTAATGTTCTTCTCAAAACTTTCCCTGGCTAACATTCAAATGTATGTCAGTATTTGCTTGGAGAGAGAGCCTCTGGCCCTGTCCAAATCCAGTAACTGCACAGTAACTCCTGAAGCATCAGTGCTCACTTGAAGTCCACCCTAGGCAGGGGATTAAGCCAAACACACATAGTTGTAAAGAAGACTGTGGCCCTGCGCTCCCCATGTGGCCAAGCAACAACTTCAGAAAATACAGCCAGCTTGAATTCAGCATGCATCCTTTCCCAACTACAGACTCCAAACAATAGTACTACTAATCCAGGGAAGATAATATGAAACTATTCCTTAGTCTCACCTATGTAACATAATTAAGAGTTCCATTCAACCTCATGACATAGGAAGCAATACAACCCAGCTAAAGAATTTAATAACACAGTTTGCCTGTTCATGGTTTCTAACAACTGGCCCATTTAGAATCACTGAATACATTAAATAGTGAAAATTTACTACCACCAATGAACACCTGAAAAGGCCAGAGAAGTGACTATTTTTAAAAAATTTTTAATTAATATAAATGAACAGATTTTATGCATTACATAGGTATAGATCCAAAAAGACAATCACACTTCTCTCACTCTTCTCTCCCCCAATCTCCCTTCCTCCCTCCCTCTGTCTCTTCATCAGTTTTTGCAAATGCATAATTTTAATCCACTCTATATTCACAGGCTTAATTTACCATAATCATAATAATAATCAAGTAAAAAGTAGGAAGTCCACAGTTCTGCAGGAATATAAACACAAGCTAAAATTGACAATCACATCCCAACGTGACCATTTCATTCCTAAACATTTTTGTATTCTACATTAGCTGCCACGTGTTAGAGAAAACATATGGTATTTGTCTTTTTGAGACTGACTTATTTCACTAAGCATATTAGTTTCCAGTTGCATCCACTTTTTTTAAATGGCAATATTTTATTCTTTTTATGGCTGAATATTATTCCATAGTGTATATATACCACATTTTTAATCTAGTCATCAGTTTATGGATATATGGGTTGATTCCATATCTTAACTATTGTTAATTGAGCTGCAATCAATATGAGGGTACGAATAAAACTTTTGTATGGTGATTTCAATCATTTAGGTAAATTCCCAGGAGTGAGATGCCTAGGTCATATGGTAGTTCTATTTTCAGATCCTTGAGGAATTCCATACTGTCTTCCATAATGATTGCACTAGTTTACTTTACCACCAACAGTGAATTGGGGTACCTTTTCACCCAAATCCTCACCCGAATGTATAGTTTTGTTTTGTTTTGTTTTTTTTTTCGATGATAGCCATTCTGACTGGGGGGAGGAAAAGCCTCATTTTTGTTTTGATTTGCATTTCACTGATGGCTAGTGATCCTGAGTGTTTTTTCATGTTTCTCTTGACCATTTGAGTTTCATCCTTTGAAAAATGCCTGTTCGAGTCCTTTGACTGAATTGTTTGTTTTGTTGTTGTGGAGTTTCTTGAGCTCTTTATAGATTCTGGATATTTACCTTTACCAGTTTCATAGTTTGATAATATTTACTCCCATTCTGTCAGTTGTCTTTTGACTTTGTTGAGTGTTTCCTTTGTGGTGCAGAAGCTTCTTAGCTTGATGTAATACCATTTGTTTATTTTTTTGTTTTAATTGTCTGTGCTTCTGGGGTCTTTTTGAAGAAGTCTTTGCCTATGACAATATCTTGCAGAGTTTCCCTCTCTGATGTTTTCCTCTAGCAATTTGAAGATGTCAAGCCATAGATTAAGATTCTTGATCCATTCCGAGTTGATTTATGTATAAGGTATACAGTACGGGGTCTTGTTCCATAGTTCTGCACATGTAGATCCAATTTTCCCAGAACCATTTTTTAAAAAGACTGTCCATACTCCAGGAATTCATTTCAGTTTTGTTTGTCAAAGATTAGTTGATTGTAGATGTGTGGATTAATTTCTTGGGTTTCTTTTGTCTTCCATTCACTTAAATGTCCATTTAAATGTCCAGTACCAGGTTGCTTTGATTATAATTGCCCTATATGCTCTAATGCCTGGTATTGTGATGCCTCCAGCTTGATTTTGTTCTCTAAGATTACTTTAGCTATCCAGGGTCTCTTGTATTTCCATAATAATTTTAGCATTGTTTTTCCTAGATCTGTGAAGAATGACATTGGTATTTTGATTGGAATCACATTGTATCTGTAAATTGCTTTCAGTAGTATGAACCATTTTTTAAAGATTTATTCATTTATTTGAAAGAGTTACACAGAGACAGAAGGAGAGATAGAGAGAGGGGGGTCTTCCATCCACTGGTTCAAACCCTAAGTGGCCTCAACGGCTGGAGCTGCACCAATCTGAAGCCAGGAGCCAGGAGCCAGGAGCCAGGAGCTTCTTCTGGGTCTCCCACATGGGTTCAGGGGCCCAAGGACTTGGGCCATCTTCCACTGCTATCCCAGGGAATAGCAGAAAGCAGGATCAAAAGTAGAAGAGCCAGGACTCAAACTAGCACCCATATGGGATGCTGGCACTGTAGTCGGTGGGTTTACTCACTATGCCACAGTTCCAGCCCCAGTATGGACATTTTAATGCTATTAATTCTTCCAATCCATGAGCATGAAAGATTTTTCCATTTATTTGTGTCTTCTATTTCTTTCTTTATTTAGTGTTTTATAAATTTCATTGTAGAGAAGTTTCACCTCCTTGGTTAAATTTATTCCAAGATATTCAAATATTTGTAGTTGTTATGAATGGGACTGGTCAAGTTCTTTCTCACCCATGGCGTTTTCTGTGTATACAGAGGTGATGGTTTTTGTGTGTTCATTTCAAATCCCGAAACTTTACCAAATTATCTTATGAGTTCCAATTGTCTCTCAGTGGAGTCTTTCAGTTTTCCTATATATAGTATCGTGTCATTTGCAAGCAGGGATACTTTGACTTCCTCCTTTCAATTTGTATCTCTTTGATTTCTTTTTTTGTTGAATGGCCCTGGCTACAACTTTTAGAACTATATTGAATGGCAAGGGTGAAACTGCCCATCCTTTTCTGGTTCCAGATTTTAGTGAAAATACTTCCAACTATTACCCCATTCAATATGATGCTTTGCTGCAGGTTTTTTATATATTGCCTTCATTGTGTTGAGGATTTTTGCATCTATGTTCTTCAGGGTTCGTTGTCTATAGTTCTCTTTCTCTGTTGTATCGTTTTCTGGCTTTAGAATTAAGGTGATGGTAACCTCACAGAAGGAGTTTGGGAGGATTCACTCCTTTTTACTTGTTTTTAATAGCTTGAGAAGAATTAAAACTAGCTCTTTAAAAGTCTGGTAGAGTCAGCAGTGAAGCCACCCGGTAGTTGGCTTTTCTTTGTTGAGAGAATTTTTATTATTGATTTGCTATCCATCTTGGTTATTGGTCTGTTTAAGTTTTCTGTCTTCATAACTCAATTTTAATAGATTTTATGAGTCCAGGTATCTATCCATTTCTTCTAGATTTTCCAATTTGTTGGCATATGGCTATAGTAATTCATACTCTTCGTTGAACTCTTACTTGGAGTTAACTTGGTTTGCTTGGGTTAGCTATACAATCATTAACTATACTGAACATAGATCATTGTAAAAATTAAGAATGGGAGTCTGAGAGGGAAGGAGATGAAGGATTAGAGCATGGACAAGAGGGAGATTGGGGGGAAGTGCAACTATGTTCCTGAATTTATACATATGAAAGATATGAAATTGATATAACTCAAAATTAAAAAAGAAACAAAATATATGTAAAATATCCCAAGTTGTTAGAAATAAATTATGTGAAACAGTTAAAAAAAACTGGTTCATTTCACTGATCTTTTGTATTGTTTCGATTTTGTTTATTTCTTCCCTAATTTTAATTATTTCTTTCCTTGTAAGAAGTGACTATTTCAAGGCTGGTGCTGTGGCATAGCAGGTAAAGCCACCACCTGCAAGGCCGTCATCCCATATGGGCACAGGTTCAAGTCCCAGCTGCTCCACTTCCAATCCAGCTCTTTGCTATGGCCTGGGAAAGCAGTAGAAGATGTCCCAAGTCCTTGGGCCCCTACAGCCATGTTAGAGACCTGGAAGAAGCTCCTGGCTCCTGGCTCCTGGCTTTGGATCGGCCCAGTTCTGGGTGCTGCAGCCATTTGGGGAGTGAACCAGCAGATGGAAAACCTCCCCCTCTCTGTAACTCTGTCTTTCAAATAAATAAATAAAATCTTTTTAAAAAATAAGATATTTTGAATGAACTTCTTTCTATTTGTATTTTTTTAATTTCTTATTAAACTTTAAAAATGTTAAAAAAATAAGATATTTTGAATCCTTATATTTAAATATTGTTTATAAGGATGATGATGACATATTTACTAATAGGTGAATTGGGAATGATATAATGCAAAACTGGTTTAAATATTCCTAGAGTAAAAGTGAGTAGGATTTGTTTGCCAATAAATATTATAGGGTGATAGGAGACTTAAAGTTGTTTACTACTTTAATATTATGCAAATATTAATATTTAGTATTAAACTATAATGTGGTAACAAATATCTTTACTTGTTTTATTTATTGTTTATTAATAATAGTTATTAATAGTAAATATTATTTATTAATAATGCTTATTATTTATTTTTAGAGATTTTTATCTTTATGTTCAATGATTCTTGACAAGTTCACCAAAACCCCATGAAAATATTTCTTTTGCTTCAAAAATATTTTTGTTTTCCTTTCAGTTAGTCCCCTCCTCCACATAGCAGCAACTGTTTAGATTTCTATAACCATATGCCTGTTTTTGACTCGTTCACCTGTGATTATTAACCCCGATTCAATTTAAGCAATGTTTATTTAATCTTCTCATGAGAAACAGTACTAATACCATGTTTGTTCTTATCTCATGTCTGTGCTATCCCCTTGATCCTTGTAGCTATTCCACTCTCACTTCAACATACCATGTTTTGGATTCAGAAATACAACAACAAGAAAAGCACACCTTGTTGCAGTTAAAGATGAGATTTTACAATAAGAGGAGGATGCTTTAATGTTTTTAACAAAATATTTCTGGTGTGCTCATAATGTTTTGGCTGCATTTAGAACTGTTGGAGCATATCTGATTAGTGTCCATAGGGATCTCCATACACATGTGTGATAATTTTTAATGATTAAAAATAGAAACATTTGATTAGTATAAGTGTGTTCATTGCTTGATAAAGTATGAGTGGTAGAAAAAAATCAAGGTTTTTCTGAACTCAATCAGAATAGTTTATATCTTTGAAATTATCATTTTAAAATATTTGACAAATGGCAATCCTGTTCCTTGTGAGCCATCAACACAGAACTTCATAGCTCCATGAAACATGCAAACTGGCTAAGTGAAATTTTGCTTTGATTTATAATGGGTAACGGTATTGTCAGTTAAATTTGTATGTATTATGAAGTTATAACTGAAAATATTCAGGCTATTTTATCAAAAAAATACTTCTTACATGATTTTTGGGCTTGATGCCTCCCCTCAAATTCCTTATAATCCCAATAGAGAAGACTACTAAATATTCAGTGCATATAAATACACATATATAAAATTTTTATAAACATTATGAAGAGGGCAGAGTAAGTACAGAGCAGAAATTACACAAACATATTTTATGCAGATATTAATGTAACTAACTAATCATGTTTTCCTTACTTGGTAATTTCTAGAAAAAGTATATTAATCATGAAAAACATTTTAGCAAGACATGGAACTTACACTTCATTCTGAAGAATAATCTTACATAAATAGTTGGGATTATAGAAGCACCCCCTATGTTAGAATTTGCTTAGTGAGAGGCACAAAATAGGATGATAAGTAATATAATAAGAGACATTGTATTTAGGTACTCATTAAAAATTTTGTTGGAACTTGGTAAATTTTCAGTACATTATAATAGTAATTGATTCTAGATGAAGTACATCCTCCTTTGGAAAATTTCACTTTTCAGTGATAATATTATACAATCCAAAGCACTTGTAATTTTAGTATTCATCTTAATCCTACATCACTGTTTTCCTCCCTCAATATTCACTAGATTCATCTCTGTGACATTTCTAAAATGACTTCATTGAAAGTCATGCATATAAAATCATGGTATAATAGAAAACACAAAAGCATTACATTTTTAAAAGCATTGTGCTTTTAAAAGACTGTATGGCTTTTACAAAGAAGCTGTGGTCAAAAGTTTGTCAAGGCCGGCGCCGTGGCTCACTAGGCTAATCCTCCGCCTTGCTGCGCCAGCACACGGGGTTCTAGTTCCGGTCGGGGTGCCGGATTCTGTCCCAGTTGCCCCTCTTCCAGGCCAGCTCTCTGCTGTGGCCAGGGAGTCTAGTGGAGGATGGCCAAAGTCCTTGGGCCCTGCACCCCATGGGAGACCAGGAGAAGTACCTGGCTCCTCCCATTGGATCAGTGCGGTGCGCCGGCCGCAGCGCACCGGCCACGGCGGCCATTGGAGGGTGAACCAACGGCAAAGGAAGACCTTTCTCTCTGTCTCTCTCTCTCACTGTCCACCCTGCCTGTTCAAAAAAAAAAAAAAGTTGGTCAAAAGTGACTTTGTAACTTGACAGGATATGTATTTCAATTTTTGATGGATGAAATATAGATAAATGCATATGGAAGTCAAAAATTGTGATTTTTTTATGAAGTGTTGTTGGTATGGTTGAACGTTTCCATTATAAAATAAATACTACATATTATGAAAGATTTAACTCAGTATTCCACTCATAAGAGTACAAACCAACTTCTTATGGACTTACCCCAAGAACCATGCATTTCCTAGCTTTTGAACTTATAAGGTCCTCAAATAGTGGGGAGTCACTCAATAGAGGTCCTAGGATTTATGTTCTAAGAGAAGGTACTTAACAGTAAATTGAGCCTTCTACTTAACAGTAAATTGAGCCTTTTTTTTCTTATTCACTCCAATGTGTCTGTTAGCTCAGTCATTATACTGTTAAGAAGATTACTGTATTATACTATTAACATAGGAAACTAGATTTAAAGCCAAATTCGATAATGGATTGTATTTTTCTTTCCTTTACTTCTCCCTGTAAAATTTTCATCATTTTATTTTATTTTTTTGAATAAAAAAAAAAAAGATGAGAGGGACCAGCAATGTAGTATAGCATGTTAAGCTACTGTGTGTGAGACCAGCACCCCATATTAAATTTAAATTTGGGTCCCAGCTACACCATTTCTGATTCAGCTCCATGCTAATGCACCTAGGAAAGAAACAGACAATGGCCAAACACTTGGGCCTCTGTGACCCACATGGGAGGCCCAGACAGAGTTTGGACTCCTGGCTTTGTCCTGTCCCAGCTTAAGCTGTTGGAGCCATTTGGAAAGTGAACCAGTGAATGGAAGATTCTCTATCTCTCACTCTGTGTGTGTGTGTGTGTGTGTCACTCTGGCTTTCAAATAAATAAGTAACTCTTAAAAATGAATGAATGAATAAATAAATAAATAAATAACAAATGGAGAAAAACCAGCATCTGTATATACAGAAATTTTTAAAAATCCATGGGACAATAATAATTTGTGATAATCGGAATTTATTATCTGCAAAGAATGTTATTTGTTACAAAAAGTATCTCAGTTAATCTCCAAAATAACTATATGAATTTTTCCATAACACTATTTTATATGAATGATATTTAATGAGGACCATCAAAAATTATGGGATCTATCATACAGAAGAGGAGACTGAATCTCAAAGAACTTAAAATAGCTAGTCTGATATTCTTTTTTATTTTTTTTATTTTTTTAACTTTTATTTAATGAATATAAATTTCCAAAAGTATAGCTTATGGATTACAATGGCTTCCCCCCCTATAACTTCCCTCTCACCTGCAACTAGTCTGATATACTATAGGTAACAATTAGTCATGCCAAGATCAGAATCATGGCATATATGATTCCAAAGATTATTCTCTTTCTACCAAGCCATGCCATGTTTAATATACTTTAAAATATTACTGGAGTAAATAATTTATATTTCTTAGTGTGTTATTAAGTGTGGGGGCACTGTAGCTGAGTGCTATTTTATCCTTTTTAATTTTTATTTTTCATATTTTATTGTGGTAAAAACCCTTGACTGGAGATTCTACCTTCTTAATAAAATGTTAAGTGCTAAAAACAGCACTATTAAATACGGATACAATATTGTGCAAGAGATTTCTGGAATTATTCATCTTGTAAAACTGAAACTTCATGCCTGTTTAACAATGATGTGCTATCATATCCTCTCCTAAGCCCCAGGCTCTCACTCTTCTACCCTCTGTTTCTAAGAGTTTGACTAATTTAGACAGCTAAATGAAATTTAAATGAAACAGTATCGGTATATAATATAAGTGAAGCTATGAACAATTTGTCCTTAAAATAATGCCCTCTGGGTTCATCCAAAATGTCACATATGGCAATTTCTTTCTTTTAAAAAGCTGATTGAATAGGGGCAGATATTGTGGCATAGTGGGTAAAGCTGCTGCCTGTGATGCTGGCATCCTTTATGGGTGCTGGTTTGAAATCTGGCTGCTGATCCAGTTCCCTTCTAATGAGACTGGGAAAACAGTGGAGGACGCCCAAGTGCTTGGGCTCCTGAACCCACATGGGTGACCCATAAAAAGCTCCTGGCTTCAGCCCAGCCCAGCTCTGTTCATTGCAACCTTTTAGGGAGTGAACCAGCAGATGGAAGGTCTGTGCCTCTCTCTCTGTAGCTCTTCCTTCTGAATAAATAAACAAGTCTTTTTAAAAAGCTGAATATTATTCTGATGTATTATTTAGCACACTTTCTGCACTCATTCACCCATTGAGTAAACAGGTTGCTGTTTCTACACTTTGTATGTTGTAAATGATAGTGCAATAAACATGGAACTGCAGACATCTCTGACACATTTATTTTAATTCTCTTGGATATATACCCAAAAGTGGAATTGCTTGCTCATATAGCAGTTCAATTTTTAACTTTTTAAAGAAGCTACATAGTGTTTTCTCCAGTAGCTGCACCAAGTTAAATACTTAGCAACAGTGTACAAGGGTTTCCATTTCTCCATATCCTCAACATCACTTGTTATCTTTTCCCTTTTTGGTAATAATCATCTAACAAAGTATGAAGTGATAGTTCATTGTGATTTTCATTTGTATTTTGTGGTGACTCATGATATTGAGCATCTTTTCATTTCTGTAAGCCATTTGTGGGTATTCTTTGGAGAAAAGTCTTTTCAATTCATTTGCCAATTTTAAATCAGGTTTTTTTTAATTGTCTTGTAAGAATTCTTTGTATATTTTGGATATTAACAGCTACATAGGGTTGGAAAATGCTTTCCTGATTCTATATGTTGCCTTTTCACTCTGTCGATTGTTTTCTTTGCTTGCATTTTTTTTTTAATTTTATGTAGTAGTGGTATCCAAGACTGGTATCCTCTCTTCAAACTTTAGCTCAAAACACCATTGCTAAAGCTCTTGCCTTGGCTCATTGATGAAACTAGGCCCATGCAGTAAGAGTCAAGGTTAAGAGACATAGAAAAAATATTTTTCTTTTTCTTCATGTAGGAAAATAAAGCAATGGAATATATTTGACCAGGCAGAGGCCCAGTTCTAGCATGCCACCAGTGAAAAGAACTGATCACTCTCTGCACATGCTGTTCTAACAAATATATACCCTAGATTATAGGTGTGGAAGGCTGAGTCAAAGTGGGTAAAGCATGCTAATCCCACTCTCTCCTTCCTCCCTGCAATGTAAGGAAACTCAAAGATATGCAAGAGAATACATATAGAGAGATAAAAGAAATGAACAAATCAATGAGTGACATGAATGAAAATATTACTAAGGAGATATAACAAATTAAGGAGAACTAAATAAAAATTTTAGAGATTAAATCTTCAATAAGTGAAATTAAAAATACAATAGAGAGCTTTAATACCAGAATAGACCAAGTGGAGGAAAGAATTACTGACTTCGAGGACAAGAATTTTGAAATATCACAATCAGACAAAAAAAAGAGAATACAATTAAAAAGAATAAAGAAAGGCTACACAAAGTATTGGGATATCATTAAACTACCAAATATTCATATTATAGGCATTTCTGAAGGAAAAGAAAAGGAGAAAAGCACTGAGAACCTGCTAAATGAAACAATAGAAATTTCCCAGGTCTTGAAAGAGACATGGACATCCAGATAGAAGAAGCTCAAAGAACCTCAAGCCTACTGAGACAAAAAAGGCCTTCTACAAGGCATGTCATCATCAAACTGTCAGAAACTGTCAAACACAAGCAGAGAACCCTAAAGACAGTAAGAGAAAAATGTTAATTTGCATATAAAGGAAAACCAATTATATTACTATGATCCTTTTTAGTGGAAACCCTAAAGGCCAGAAGAGAGTAGAATGATATATTTAAGGTCTTAAAAAAAAAAAAAAACTTCCAACCAAGCATATTATATCAAGTGAAACTATCCTTCAATAGTGAGGGAGAAATAAAGTATTTTTCAGATCTGCAAAAACTGAGAGAATTCACCGCCACCACAGCAGCCTTACAAGACATTGTGAAGGGCATCTTGCATTACAGTAATATTGAAAACTCATGACACCACCAAATTCACTAACAGAGCAGGTAGAATCATTATCTGCTCAATAAAATGACAGGTCTTAGTTCTTATCTATCAATAATAACCCTGAATATAAATGGATTAAATTCATCAGCCAAAAGACTTAGATTGGCTGGATGGATAAAATCCATGACCCCACTACATGCTGCCTACAAGAAATTCACTTTACAAACAAGGATACAACAGAATTAAATTGAAGGCTTGGAAAAAGATATATCAGGCAAATGGAAACAAAAAGAAAGCAGACATAGCTATTCTGATACCAGATAAAACAGACTTTAAATCAAAAACTGTAAAAAGAGATAAAGAAGGACATTATATTGACAGACTCCAATACAATAAATAGTGGGTGACTTCAACAACCCTCTCTCAGCAATGGACAGGCTGTCCAAACCAAAAAATCAATAATAGTACGTTAGAGTTGAAACATATATTGAGCAAATGGACCTAACAGACATTTACAGGACATTTCAACCAACAGCTACAGTACACACATTCTTCTTATTTTCTAGTATAAAACACATATTAGGCCACAAATCAATTCTCAGCAAATTTCAAAAGATTCAAATCATACCATGTATCTTGTTAGACCATAAGGGAATTAAACTAGAAATCAACCAAAAGAAGAACAGCAGAACACTCATAAACACTTGAAAATTAAACAGCATCCTATGAATGATCAAGGGTCGTTGAAGAAATTAAAAAGGAAACAAAAAAACCCTTGAAATAACGAAAATGAGAATACAACATATAAAAACTTGTTGCATACAGCAAAAGCAGTATTAAGAGGGAAGTTTATAACATTAAGTCCTTACATCAAAATAGAGAAATGTCTCAAATTAAAGATCTAATGATGCATCTTGAAAACTTAGGAAAATAAGAACAAACCAAACCCACACCAGCACTAGACAAGTAATAATAAGAATCATAGCAGAAATAACTGAAATTGAAACTAAAAAAGCAGTACTTTGAAAGATTAACAAAATAAGAAGTTGGTTTTTTGAGAAGATAAACAAAATAGCAAATCTCTAGCCAGACTAACAAAGAAAAAATAGAAAAAAAACACAAATAATTAAAATTAGAGATGAAAAAGGAGACATTACAACTGACACCACTGAAATATAAAGGATTTTAAAAAGCTACAATGAAGAACAATATGCTAATACACTGGAAAACCTCAAATAAATGAATAAATTCCTGATTCAAATAATCTATCAAAATTAAATCAAGATGATATAGACAATCTAAATAGAGCCATTAATCAAAAGTCTTCCATCAAGGAAAAGTCTGAGACTTGATGGCTTTACTACTGAAATCTACAAAACACTCAAAGAGGATGTAACTGTAATACTCTTCATGCTATTCCAAAACACTGAACAGGATGTAACTCTGCCAAACTCCTTTTATGATGCCAGTACTACTTTGGTGTCCAAATCAAAGACACAACATGGAAAGAAAACTACAAGCCCATATCCTTAATGAACATAAATGCCAAGATATCAGCAAAAAACTAGAAAATCGAATCCAAAACCACCTAAAATGATATACCATGATCAAACGGAATTTATCCCAGAAATGAGAGGGTGATTCAACATTCACGAATCAATACACATCATAAATCACATCAATATAATTAAGGACAAAAACTATATGGTCATCTCAACAGATGAAAAGAAAGCATTTATACTAAGATTCAACAGCCCTTCATGATAAAAATCCTCCACAAATTTGGTATAGAAGGAACATTCCTCAAAATATAAAAGCTAAATATCACAAACCAACAGCTAAATGGGGAAAAACTGAAAGCATTTTCCCTCAGATCTGGAACAAGATTTCTCACTACTCTTATTCAATATGGTACAGGAAGTTTTAGTGAGAGAAATGAGGGAGGAGAAGGATATAAAGGGTATAAAATTTAGGAAAGAGGAAATAAAATTATCCATGTTTGCATATTACATGATGTTGTACATGGAAAAATCTAAACACTCTACCAAAAAGGTGTTAGAACTGATAAACCAACTCAGTAAAGTTGCAGGTTACAAAATAAACATAAAAAAAAATCTTGTTTGTATGCTAATTATGAACTCACAGAAAGAGAAATCAAGAAAGAAATCATATTCACAACAGCCAGAAAAAATCAAATATTTAGGAAATAAATCAACCAAGTATCTGAAATATCTCTACAATGAAAATTATCAAACATTGATGAAAGAAACAATGGACTCAAAAATTGATATTCCTTGATCATGAATCAGAAAAATAAATACCATCAAAATGTCTATACTACCTAAAACAATTTATAGATTCATTTCAATCCCTATCAAAATACCAATGACATCCTTTACAGAGAGTTAGAAAAAAAATCTTAAAATTCGTATGGTATCACAAAAGACCCAGAATAGCCAAAGTGATCCTAAGTAAGAAAACAGGCTGGAGGCATCACGACGATACCTGATTTCAAAGAATACTATAAAGCTATAGTAATTATACAGCTTGATATTGGCATAAAATCTGATACATAGATCAAGTGAATAGAATACATAGCACAGAATTTAATCCATGTACACACATCTATATGAATTTTTTAAATTTTTTTAAAATTTTATTTTATTTTTGTCAGGCAGAGTGGACAGTGAGAGAGAGACAGAAAGGTTTTCCTTTTCCATTGGTTCACCCTGCAATGGCCGCTGCGGCCGGCGCACCACACTGATCCGAAGCCGGGAGCCAGGTTCTTCCTCCTGGTCTCCCATGGGGTGCAGGGCCCAAGGACTTTGGCCATCCTCCACTGCACTCCCGGGCCACAGCAGAGAGCTGGACTGGAAGAGGAGCAACCGGAATAGAATCCGGCGCCCAGACCAGGACTAGAACCCAGGGTGCCAGCGCCACAGGCGGAGGATTAGCCTATTGAGCCAGGGCGCCGGCCTCATCGATATGATTTTTGACAAAATGTTCAGACCATACAGTGAAGTAAAGATAGTCTCTTCAACAAATAGTGCTAGCAAAACTGTATATATATATATATATATATATACACATATATATTAGATTCATACCTCTCAACATAATACATATATATATACATAAGTAATACATATATATATTAGATTCATACCTCTCACCAAAAGTAAACTCAAGATGAATCAAATACCTAAATTTTTTAAAGATTTATTCATTTATTTGAAAGTCAGAGTTACACAGAGAAAGGAGAGGCAGAGAGAGAGAGAGAGAGAGAGAGGTCTTCCATCTGATGGTTCACTCACCAATTGGCCACAATGGCCGGAGCTGCACTGATCTGACGCTAGGAGCCAGGAGTTTCTTCCGGGTCTTCCATGGGGGTGCAGGGACCCAAGGACTTGGGCCATCTTATACTGCTCAAAGACCTAAATTTAAGACCTGGGACCATGGAGTTGCTGGAAGAAAATGTAGGGGAAACACTGTAAAACATTGATGTAGGGGATGACTTCTTGGACAAGACCCCCAAAGCACAAGCAAAAAAAGCAAAAATAAACACATGGGAGTATATCAAACTCAGAGGCTTTATCACAGCAAAGGAAATGATCAATAGTGTGAAGAGACATCCAACAAAAATGGGAAAAAATATCTGCTAACCACCTATCTGACAAAAGATTAATATCCTGAATATATCAGCAACTTAAAAAACTTAACAAAAAATAAACAACCAATCTAGTTGGAAAATGGGCAAAGGACTTCAATAGTCAGTTCTCAAAAGAAGAAAAATATATCAAGAAAATGCAAATCAGGGCCAGCGCCGCGGCTCAATACGCTAATCCTCCACCTAGCGGCGCCGGCACACCGGGTTCTAGTCCTGGTCATGGCGCCGGATTCTGTCCCGGTTGCCCCTCTTCCAGGCCAGCTCTCTGCTATGGCCCAGGAGGGCAGTGGAGGATGGCCCAAGTCCTTGGGCCCTGCACCCCATGGGAGACCAGGAGAAGCACCTGGCTCCTGCCTTCGGATCAGCCCGGTGCGCCAGCCGCAGCACGCCAGCCGTGGCTGCCATTGGAGGGTGAACCAATGGCAAAGGAAGACCTTTCTCTCTGTTCTCTCTCTCTCACTATCCACTCTGCCTGTCAAAAAAAATGCAAATCAGAACCTGATTGGGATGTCATCTCACCCCTGTCAGAATGAATAAAATCCAAAACACAGAGAGTAACAAATGCTCATGAGGATATGGACAAGGGGAACACTTACACGCTCCTGGTGGGAATGTAAATTAGTGCATCCACTCTGGAAAACAGTGTGGAGATTTCTTTCAAAGTTAGAAATAAGCTTGCCATATGATCCAGAAATCCCACTACTGGGTATATACTCGAAAGTCTTGAACACTATGTATTAAAAAAAAAAAAAAACTGCATCACCATGTTTATAGCAGCACTGTTCACAATAGTCAAAATCTGCAACTGACCAAGGTGTTCATCTCAGGTGAATGGATAAAGAAAACGCGCTACTTATATATCCAATGGAATATTACTTCACTATAAAAAAGAATGAAATTCTAGTATTTGTACCATAATGGACACAACTGGAGGACATCATGTTGAGTGAAATAAGCCATACAGAGAAAGACAAATATTATGTGTTCTCCATTATATGTAGGGGCTAAAATTTAAGAGACAAACACAAAAAGAAACAGAAAAAAAAAAAGAGGAAAAAAGGAGAAAAAATTCTGTGTGAATCATATTGATGCAAATATAGTTTTGGAAAACTTTGTTTTATATCTTTTTTAAACCAATGATTAACAATGTTGTACTACTGTAGTTTTAATCATCTGTGAGTACTTAAGTTTCACTGTATATGGGTGCAATGGTCATTTTTCAATTCAATTATTGTTTATATCCATTGTTTATATTCTCATTGAACTAGGTTATTTTCGCTTTGTACTTGTTGAACTTCTTATTTGGTGAAGTATTAAAAGTCTTTTTGCTATAATGTAATTTTAACATGTTATCTCAAAAACTAAAACAGAGATAAAGAGGTGAGAGGGAGAGAGAGGGAGGCAGGTGAAAGGAGCGGCCGAGAGCCACCATAAAAATGGCCTTAATAAAATAGAAAAACAGAGACAAAAAGTTCCAGAGACGGCCTTGGGAAATGGGGGAGTAAACTGGTTCACAGAGAAAGCAGTTAGCTACTAACCAGAGATACGGGCAACAGAACATCCTGCTATGTATATAAGCCCCCTCCCCCGTGCTTGCTCAAGCTTAACAAAGAAACTGCAAGGCACGTAAGGCACGTAGCAACCCGCTTCCCTTCCCCAACGACCCCCTCCCCTGGTGTACCCCTTTAACCTAGTACTTTTCCACTGACATTACCGCTTTCAAACTGCCATATAAGGCCAGTTGCTGAGAATTATCCAATAGACTTACGCCACCCTATAGTATGTTAATTTTGTGGTTTTGCCCTTTAAAAACTGTGTAAAATGATTGTTCGGGGCTCCTCTCTGCCCCCGCTGCTTGCAGCAGCCAGAAGAGGGCCCATTTGCGCAAATGAAATAAAACTGCCTCTGCTTTTTGCATCGTCTGGTCTGGAGTCTGTGTTTCTGGGGTCGTCACAAAAGGACACCGCTTTTGGGGTCCTTCATTGGGGGCTCGTCCGGGATTTGGGGGACCCCAGACTCCCACACTCCATTGGCCTGACGGAGGTAAGTTTGCTTACTTGTGTATTATTGTAATTGTGGTTTGTACTGTTTGTCTTTGTCTGCCAGGGCGACGTGGAATCCGTCCTGGGGCGCCTGTACAGGCTCAGTATTGAGAATACTGGACCAGTGGGGGAGACAGACGTGTCCTGAGACCCCTGGTTCAACCCTGGAGGACGCTCCAGTGGTGGTCTGGGAAGGAGGGAAAGAGGGAATTTCCCTTCTTCCAGGGGAGAGCCTGGCCAGACGGCCACTCCCTTCTGATAGTTTCGGTTTTGTCTAGGTCTGTTGCTGCGCGGCTTGTGATTTGTGTTCTGTGTGTCGCTGTTTTTGTTGTCCTTTATTTCTTACTGTCTCCCCCATCTGTGGGCATGGGGCAACAATTAACAACACCTTTAAGCCTGACTCTAGGACACTGGAAGGAGGTTCGAGAGATCGCCTGCAGTTTGTCGATAAAAATGAAAAATTGTGGTAACAAAGTGTCTGGACTACTCATTCTGTTTTTGTATTATGTACTAACTCTATCCCTATTATTAACAGGAATGCTTGAGCAAATTATGCTTGATTTGCTTGACAAAAGAATGTAAATCAAAATATGCCGCAAATAGTTAAAATTCCACAAACCTGCAAAAATGTAACAAGTACAGATAATAAGAAGCTAATTCTCCCTCAGATATGTTTCAATTTATCCTTAAAACACATTGAATATTATTGTGTTTGATTGCTAAATGTATACTTGTATGAAAAATTTGTATTGTATTCTTATGATGTGTTAATTATGTCTATCTCTCAATGCAACCCTAGGGCCAAATGTAAGGACAAATTTTTGGGATGGAGAGGCTTGTACCTAGATTTGGCTCTGGTAACCAAGAAACTTTGCTGCCGAATGACCTTCTCCTGCTCCTTGGGAGCCTGGCCAGTTCCCGGGGAGGAGGATAAAGGAATGTTTTCTGATAAACAGGTGGGCATGCTTCATGTCTTGGCTCTCTGGCCAAGACCCAAGATGGGACGCACTGCTTGCCTAAAATCTTGGCAATGAGCCACCCTTGTCCTTGGAGGCTTTAAGGGGGAGCCGGAGCAAGCCTCTGCTGCTGCTGTTTCATTTCGGGGGAACACGCAGTCAAGCTGAATGTTAAATGTGCCCGTGATGATTACTAATAATGTTTAATCCTCAGTATGGATCCTTCTCCGGAGCTGTGTGAAGATTGCCTAGTGATGCCCACAGTACTATAAATTCTACAAAACATAAGTACAACGTGGACATGATCAATTGGCTACTGTGATTGAGGTGTTCTGTGACAGTCCCTTTAATGAGAAATTAACAAAATGGATTAATAACAGGACATTCAGGACCTGCCACTCTGCTTGGTATGTCATTACAAAAATCATCAAGGAGGGCTATGCCTGATAAATGAGGGTGCTATAAATGTGGGCATCAGGGACATGTTCAAAAATTGTCCAAAAGTCAAAGATCAAAATAAGGCTCCTCCTGAAATTTTCCCCCTGTGGTATAGGGGAAGGCATTGGGCCAATAAATGTCACTCCAAAACTGATAAAAAAAAATAAGGTAATTCATTAAAGAACAGAATTCAGGAAACTGGAAGCGGGGCCAGCCTCAGGCCCTCCCTACAGGGATCAGTGGACTGTCTTGCTATAGTATCATTAAAGCCATGGAGCCATGTTTATTGCAACATTCTGTTAATCTATGCTCCTTTACCATCTTTCCTGTAAATAATCTTAGTGTGCACTACAAGGCTTGCAGCGTATTTCTTGCAGATTAAACTAAAAGCAACTAAGTCTGTGCACAGCAGACAGCTGAAAAGTAATTTGCTGTCACAAATTGGCGTAGTTGGCAGGATCCGCAAGTATACAAAACAATGCCTTTCTTTAAAAAAAAAAAAAAAAAAAAAAAAAAAAAAAAAAAAAAACACTAAAGTTGCATGTGTAATCTGTGATGTTCCTGGCTGGAAAGAACTTCAGTTTGCCTGTTTGGTAAAGGAATGGGCTCTCTGCTCAGGATTGAGTGAGAATTGGGATGGCAAGTTACGGAGTGCACAGCCTCCACAAGTTATTGAGGTTTTGCAATCAGTGCCTGTGGAAAAGAGAAATAAACTACAGGCTTTGGAGAGGTGAGGATGGATTTTGTTATCTACATACTGATACATGTGCAAACAATTAAAAAAAAACAGTACAAAATATATGTAAATTGGAAAAAATGCTGCCCTTTGGAGTCAAACTGCTAGGTAGTGGTAAAAAAAATTATATCAAGCCTCTGTAATAACTAAGGTTATTCAGTGTTAACAATACAGAATTCCAGGTGGACATGAGAAAATATCTAAAACAGTAAAAAATTATGTTAGTGCTGGAGTGATGATTCCCATAATCACTAAAAGAAATTATCTAATTTGCCATGTTAAGAAACCAGGTGAAACCTGGAGAATGACTGTGGATTACAGGAAATTGAACAAAGTTACTTTCCCATTGACTACTGCAGTCCCAGATTCCATAATTTTGATGTAAAAGGTCACAAACATAAAAGCATGTTCTTGATAAGGAAAGTTAAAAGGAAGAGATATTTTTAATAAAAGAAGGACATGGCTTGTAAAAATTGTTTATCTTAATGGCTGGTTTATACTGGAATGAAAAAAAAGGGGGGGGAGAGAAAGGTTTGAGCAAGTTACAGAAGGTATGAGAAAGTTGCAAAATGTTATGAAAAGAAATTTTTGGTTACAAAACTATTAGTCTATTTTCTTTGACATAAAATCAAAATCTGATCCTCTGTTAAAGCAATGAGTTAAAGTAATCTATTATGTTCTCTTGATGTCTCTGTTAAATTCTAACTGTTTAAAAACAGATGCAAAAAGAGCAATGGTAAAATGGAGGAATCCTACCACCAATCAATGGAATGGACCTGATCCAGTACTGGTATGGGACATGGGCTCCTAAGGGATGGGTTTTTCTATGTAACCAACATGCCTTTACATCATTAGCCTCTGATAACTTCTGCAATTGCTCCCTGGGCCGTGTGGCCCTGATGCTAACATCTGTATTTACAGCAGCGGATAGAGCACGTCAGTGGCGTGCTTTACCTGAAGACTACAATAACAACGTCATCCTAATAGGAGAGGACACTGCCCTTGCCATGGCTGTATCAGTAGTAAGTGTTCCTGGACTGGCTTTTGGAAATAATCGTGGACTATGAAGGCTTACATGTTTGGTGACCAAAACAATTAATCCTACTGCTACTACACTGTCCAATATAGCCAAAGAATTGGATCAAGTTCACTCAGGAGTGCTTTTAAGCCATGCAGCTAACAATTACTTGCTGTTAAAAGATCATATAAGCTGTAAATCTGTACCTGGGGGATGTTGTTTTAACATTACTAACAATGTGCCATATATAGAGTCTGTTATTGATAAACTTAAGAGTAAAATGCAACATATGTTTATTACTAACCCACTATTCATTTAAAGGGTTTCAATGGATTCATTGGTTATTAATGCTGGCTGGACCACTGCTGCTTTTCCCACTTTGTATGGGATGTCTTCCATGTGGGGAGCAACTCGGACTAGACTAAGTTACTGGAATTAAGACTTATTCTATGCATCTGCTCTCCCACAATATGGCGCTGGGAGAGGAGGAAACAGCTTCTACATAGCTGCTTCCAGTTCAACCAATAAACTGTAGGACCTGCTCCTGATTGGAGGAGAGCAGCGTACTCGGCGTGTGGGTAGCAGAGTTGGGATTGATGGAAGAGGACTATAAAGGAGGAGAGAGACAACATGCACCAGGAACATCTAAGGGGAACATCTATCTGAAGGAACACCTGTGCAGCCCCCGAGAGAGCCGGCCGGCGGTGTGCCGCTCCCCCACGGAAGTGGGGAAAGTGGCTAGGGGGAACCGCCCTTCCATGGAGGTGGAAGGGACGGTAGCCAACCCGGGAAGAACCAGCAGCAAACCCAGGGAGGGCCGAGCAGACAAAAGAACAGCGCAGGGTCCTATGTCGTTCCTCCACGAAGACGGGGAGCAACATAATGGTGCCGTGACTCGGATATGAAGCCTAGGCAGCATTTAGTGTCGTTCCTCCATGAAGAGGGGGAGCGACATAATGGTGCCGTGACTCGGATATGAAGCCTAGGCAGGGTTTAGTGTCGTTCCTCCATGAAGAGGGGGAGTGACATTCCGTGTGTTCTGCATTTTATGCTGACTTCCCTATAGTATGAATGGACTGAGATTCATCATTTAAAACTTCGTACCAAGCCTCCTTTGTAATCAAAATAATTGATATTTGGCTGTATGTTTCATCTCTCACCTAATGTTGGGCTGGAATGGTACTCAATGACGGGTAAGACGCTCAGCATCCTGTACCAACCTAAGACAGGGCTCTAGGCCAAGCTGCCAGAGTTACTGATGACGGGTAGGGACAGAGATGACTGAGGGCAACCTAAGACAGAGGCCATTCTCAATTAAATAAAAAAAGGGGGAGATGTGGGGACCCATGGCTGGCCATGGACCCACATGCTAAGGCCTGGCTTGCTGATCATTGGCATTAGTCCTCACGCAACGGTATCAAGCCCTGGCCACCAGTGACCGTATTGAAACCCCTCATTAACGGGCACACAATTTTAGGATTAAAATTAGTTCAAAGAAAAAAATGGAGGAATGAAAGGAGCGGCCGAGAGCCACCATAAAAATGGCCTTAATAAAATAGAAAAACAGAGACAAAAAGTTCCAGAGACGGCCTTGGGAAATGGGGGAGTAAACTGGTTCACAGAGAAAGCAGTTAGCTACTAACCAGAGATACGGGCAACAGAACATCCTGCTATGTATATAAGCCCCCTCCCCTGTGCTTGCTCAAGCTTAACAAAGAAACTGCAAGGCACGTAGCAACCCGCTTCCCTTCCCCAACGACCCCCTCCCCTGGTGTACCCCTTTGACCTAGTACTTTTCCACTGACATTACCGCTTTCAAACTGCCATATAAGGCCAGTTGCTGAGAATTATCCAATAGACTTACGCCACCCTATAGTATGTTAATTTTGTTGTTTTGCCCTTTAAAAACTGTGTAAAATGATTGTTCGGGGCTCCTCTCTGCCCCCGCTGCTTGCGGCAGCCAGAAGAGGGCCCATTTGCGCAAATGAAATAAAACTGCCTCTGCTTTTTGCATCGTCTGGTCTGGAGTCTGTGTTTCTGGGGTCGTCACAAAAGGACACCGCTTTTGGGGTCCTTCAGGAGGGATGGTAGGAGGAAGGGAATATCATTACGTTCTTATAATTTTATCTACAAATCAAGTTGAATCAGTTAATAACTAGTGAAAATTAAAATATTTTTTAAAGTTGAACTAAAACTACTGCCTGTTTTATGATCAAGTTTCTCCTTTCCTGCTTCACCTAGCTCTAAACTTTTGAACTAAATTACTGAAGTTATACTTCTCACTAGCTTATCAGTCACTGTCCAGAGATTTCAGTTTTGCAAATGAAGTAAAGTCTCGTGCTACTATTGCAACTCATCATATAGCTGTTCCATCTGACTTAGAATGCAATAGATCATATGGAAATGTGATCATATTACACTTAAAATATCTTATACTGAAGCAAGCTTTTAGTCTAGCATTTAAGGTGTAGGTTAAGGATCTGGAATTGTGGCCTAATGTGTTAAACTGCTGCTTGAGAGGCTGCCATCCCATATTGGAGTACTGGTTCAAATCCCCACTCCTCTGCTTCTGATCCAGCTCCCTGCAAATGCACTTACGGACAGCATCAGATGAGGGCCCGAGTACATAGGTCCCTGCCACCCAGGTGGGAGACCTGAATGGAGTTTCTGGGTCCTGGTTTCAGCCTGGCCCACCTTTGGCTCTTACAGCCATTTGGGAAGTGAACCATTGGAAGCAAGATTCTCTCTGTCTCTCCCCCTTCTCTCTGTCATTTTGCCTTTCAAATAAACAAATAAATGTTATCAGTTAGGGTACCTGTGTACCACATAGGAGTACCTGGATTTGATATGCAGCTCCTGACTCCAGCTTCCTGCTAATGCATACCCTAGGAAGCAGCAGATGATGGCTCAAGAAATTGAGTCCCTGACATCTGCATAGGAAACCTGGACTGAGTTCTGAGCTTTAGGTTCAGCCTGGCCCTGTCCCAACTGGGAATTTGGGGAATGAGGCAGAAGATAAGATCTCTCTCTCTCCCTCTCTCTTCCTGTGTCTCTCTCTGCCTCTGAAACAAACACATTTTTAAAATAGTAAAATAACATACCTCATTGCCAATGGAATTTCCAATTTACCTTATTAATTTATCTCCTGCCATTAACCAACTTATGTTTTAGCTTGAGCCACACCAAAGTACACACCAATCTCCAGATATACCTTTTTCCCTGTCTAAAATGTCTTTCCCCAGTTTCTCCACATAGAAAACTTACATATTCTTCATTTTGTGGCTCATCTGATTGAACTAAATTAGACATTTAAAGTGACCCAAGGGAAAAGTGATGTTGAATTAGTGAATTTCTTTCAATATATGCCAGACTTTAAAGAAGTTGATTTTAACAAAAGGCAGTATTCTGTCTCAGCAGAGAACACTTGTCATAGACATCTATTTTCCAGGACATCATAAGATTAGTCAAGACAAGCTAAACTTTGTAGTGGGATGTTTTTACATAAATTCCACTTGTGGGTTAAAAGATTTGAAGTAAAAGATCTTCGAAGGGCAAGGACATATGGATAAACTATGTCATTCAAATTCCATCTGATGACATTGCAAAAAGTGGAAATTAGATGGTATTAATTATTCATATGACAATGAAGTATGAGTTAATATCCTCCTTAGTTCCTAGGCAGAAAAACTCAGGATAATGCTGTATTTTTCAGAGATTCTTGCATAAGCTTGAGTTTGAAAGAAGTAAAGCTGGAAGAGTGTGCCTGAAACATTTGTTAAAAATAAAAAAAAATCCCATTATATTTTCTTACAAAGGTCTTTCTTAAAGATTTATTTATTTGAAAGGCAGAGTTACAGAGAGGCAGAGGCAGAGGCAGAGACAGAGAGAGAGAGAGAGAGAGACAGAGAGAGAGATCTTCCATCTGCTGGTTCACTCCCCAGATGTCTGCAAAGGCCTGAGCTGGACTGATCTGCAGCCAGGAGCTAGGAGATTCTTCCAGGTCTCCCACGTGGGTGCAGGGGCTCAAGGACTTGGGCCATCTTCCACTGCTTTCCCAGGCCATAGCAGAGAGCTGGATCGGAACTGGAGCAGCCAAGACTCAAACTGGCGCCCATATGGATGCTGGCACTGCAGGCGGTGGCTCTACCCAGTACGCCACAGCGCCGCCCATTTGCCACTCTTTAACGTGACAATTTATCTGTGCACAGCTGTGCTTTTAAAGTACAATTTGTGGGTTGTCATTTAAAAGTTTAAAAAGATTTTGAAATATAACTGATTTGCAATGTTATGATTTATATGCAAGGTATTTGCACCATTAGGAATAGATAAACTAGAAAGTTGTGGACATATTTATGAAACTATTACCAAAGGAATTATCATTTTATAAAGAGAGATCAATGCCATCCCATCTCTATGCAACCACTGAGCCAACTCACTATAAGTAAGAAACAATATTTTTATTTTTAAGGATAAGTATGATCAAATGACTTCAGCTTCTAGAGAAACAGGTTGTTCAGAATCAGAGGACGATTTTTTAAAGATTTAAATTTTAAATTTAAATTTAAAATTTTAAATTTTAAATTTATTTCTTGGAAAGAGAGAAAAGGAGAGACACAGAAATCTTGCATCTGGTGGTTCACTCCTCAAATGGCCATAATGTACAAGACCAGTTAAGGTCCATGCCAGGAGCCCAGAACGCTATTCAGGCCTCCCACATGAGTGGTATGGGCCTAAGTACTTGGGCCATCTGCTGCTGCTGCCTTACGCACATTACCTGGGAGCTAGATTGGAAGCAGAAAAGCCAGGCTTCAAACTGTCACTCTGACATGGGTTACTGGCTTTGCAAGCAGTTGCTTAACCCACTACATCACAAGGCTGGGCCTGAGGGGACAATTTTAATCAAACTAACATCAACAGTAATGGAGAAATAGTAAAATTATAAATACCTATGAGCCATCTGGCATAGCAAAGTTTTAACTTTCTGGTTAAAAACTACAGTAGTCAAGGAGGAAAGGATGTTACTAATGCCTAATGTTACTACTTCACTATCTTTGTTATGTTTTTTTTAGTATTCTATAACTATATGCAACAACGACCTAAGTAGAAGTTAGACCATAATAATTTTTGCCATAAAAAACAGTCTTTTGACACAGATTGTTTCTTACCTTTTACTATTTAATATTGTCTATAAAAATATGTTCTGAGAATTTAAAGTAAACACAAAAGATAGTTCTGCTCTGAAAATATTACTATACATTCAGAATAAAGAAAAAGTTATACTTATTTCCACTTTAGAAACACATTTTTAAAAAACTGTTTTTTAAAGATTTAGTTATTTATTTGAAAGGCAGAGCTATACAGAGAGAGGATAGGCAGGAGAGGTCCTCCATCTGCTGGTCCACTCCCCAGATAGCTGCAATGGTCGGAGCTGTGCCAAGAACTTCCTGGGCCTCCCACATGGGTGCAGGGGCCCAGGGACGTGGGCCATCTTCTACTGCTTTCCCAGGCAATAGCAGAGAGCTGGATCGGAAGTGGAGCAGCCGGGACTCAAACTGGCACCCATATGGTACTGCAGGTGGCGGCTTTACCTGCTACGCCACAGTGCCAGCACCCCCCCTCCAATATTTTTTTTAAAATCAAGGAATCCAGTTAGGTTTTAAACAAATTATCTTTTCACTTCAGATATTTTAACATTATAAGCCACATTATTTCCATTTTAAAAATAGGGAGTATATAAATTGAATTGCATTAAACTAGATATATGTAAGTCACACAAAAATGGTAACTTTTATTAGTATAGTTGTCAATTTGTATTAACCTCTAAAGACAGTGATCACATTCATACTTTTATTTACATATGAAGCTATCAGTTCAGTATTATTCTATTTTACAAATGAATTAAAGCAATTTTATTCTTAGAACTACCACAAAGTCTCTACAAAACCAAAATTAGAATCCTAAATAATTTGTAAATATCTACAAAAAGTGAATACAATAATCTTAATCCTTTCTCAAATATTTTGGGATCAACTAAACTTGTATAGTTTTGAATTAAACTAGTATTTAAACACCTTCTTTGTATCAAGCACTTTATTTGAATATTCTATAATTTTATCATTCATCATCAGTTCTGCGATGTGCACATTACTACCTCTGTTCACAGAGGAAATACTAAATCTTAGAATAATTGTATTAATTTCCCAGTGTCACACAGTCAGTAAGTAACAAAGCTATAGTTTTAATCGTGTTGGGCTCCAGGTCTCATACTTCTTCTGCAATAACGTTGCTTTAAAAAAAAAAAAGATTTATTTGAGAGGCAGGGTTACAGAGAGAGATAGGGGAGACAGAGATCTTCCATCCGCTGATTCACTTCCCAAATTGCCACAATGGCCAGAGCTGGGCTGACCCAAAGCCAGGAGCCAGGAGCTTCTTCCAGGTCTTTCATATGGGTGCAGGGACCCAAGCATTTAGGCCATCTTCCACTGCTTTTTTTATAATTTGACAGGTAGAGCCATAGACACTGAGAGGGAGAGTCCGAGAGAAAGGTCTTCCATCCATTGATTCACCCCCGAAATGGCCACAATGGCCAGAGCTGCACTGATCTGAAGCCAGGAGCCAGGTGCTTCCTCCTGGCCTCCCATGCAGGTTCAGGGGCCCAAGCACTTGGGCCATCCTCCACTGCCTTCCTGGGCCACAGCAGAGATCTGCACTTGAAGAGGAGCAGCCAGGACTACAACCGGTGCCCATATGGGATACCAGCCCTGCAGGCTGAGGATTAACCAAGTGAACCATGGCGCTGGCCCCTTCTACTGCTTTCCCAGGCCATTAGCAGGGAGCTAGATCTGAAGTAGAGCAGCCAGGACTCAACCTGGCACCCATATGGGATGACAGCACCATAGGCAGAGGCTTAACCTAGTATGCCACAGCACCAGCCCCTATCGTTGCTTTTGATAAGCAGTAAAAAAATGATTCTAATGGAATACTTCTTTAAAAAATCCAATTAGACTGGTTGTGTGCAGATGTGTAGACATGGCTAAGCCTAATATGAGCTTAAACTGAGACCTTTAAAATGAAATATTTTTGAATGATTAATAAATAAATATTAGTTGGTATATATTAAGGAAATGTTTTAAATAGTCAGTTTTACACATGGCAGTTACTTAACTCTAAAAATCAAAATACATTTAAAATTCAATGTAATTGATGTCACAAGATCATTAACAATTATGTCATGCAAACTAATGATTCCAGAAATCAATATGTAATGTTGCAACACTCAAAAGTTACAGGAGTAACTAATTACCAAGGCTAACAAATTGTCAATTAATGTCTTGATATAAATACTGTGAAAATCTGTTCAACTTAATGATTTAAAGATTATGAAAGGGTCTCAAAACTATTTTTTTAGCATTAATTACTCTATTCCAACTGAAAAACAGTTCTCACATAATTGTTTGTGGGGTGTTACAAACACAACATGACCAAATAAAATGGCATGGTATTGAAATAGGAGAATTACAAAACCTATCACTTAACAATGATAAATATAAATCATCCACACAAATACAGTTTAGTAACTGAAATGGGAAAAATTGATAATATACAATAGCAAGCATTACTTTGTTAGGTATGACATTAAGTTGACATTCTAGGAAATTATTTCAATTTTTAATTTATATGCCTATTATAATTTCCTCCTCCAAAATGGCACACGAATGAGGATGAAACTATCTTAAGTTTCAACTTTCTAGTAAAGTAAATAATATTTTGATGGGAAAAAATGATCACCTTAAAATTTTGTTATGTGTATACACATGATCTCAGGTGAATTTATAAAGTATATAGTAAAGTCTTAAAGTACAAACGCTTGATAAAATATACTTTAAATGGTGTATGCTGTGCTACAAGAAAGCGATCAAAAACAAAATTTGTCTTTTGTTAACTGGAGAGTATCATTGCTTATGGCATTTATCACCTCTTGCCTGCATGGTGCAAAAGTCTTCTAATTGATCTCTCAAAATCCATTTCCTCCTGACAATTCTTGTGCTGGTGACACTGATTTTTCCTGAAAACATAGCCATACTATCTTTTGTTATCCTTCCTTTAAAACTTCCTAAATCCCTTTCTCACTGCCAAAGAAATGGCCTCTAAGATTAATTGCAGTCTAATCTTCTGACCCATTCCCTCCAATGCAACTGAAGCACTCAGAAATTCCCAAAGCTGGTTGGGACAGTTTGAAAACCACTGACTTATAGAATGTAATTTCCATTCCTCAGCACAGAAATCAACATCTTTCCAAATCTGAGCCAAAATTTTCAGCCTCATTCTTGCAATATGCATCCCATCATTCTTCCCATGACACAGGTGCACTATACATTGCACACACTAACCTTATAATTTGATGCCTTTATTCATGCTGTTTACTTGGTTTTCAATGATCATTTCTCTTTTTCTTCAGAGAAAACCCTCAAAATTCAGCTCACTCATCTATCATTTGTTTCACTATGCTCCCAATGAATGTGTACATTCCCTACAAAAATACAGTTTTGGCATTTGTTTATTCAGTTAGGATATAAATTAAATAAATCAGTTATTAGGGTTTTTTTATTCACTTTTAATTCATTGTGTCTAGTAGCATATGGGGATGTAAGATGCTGTGTTTAAAAATCCTTTAAAATTCATGAAATGTCATTTATTCCATAAGTGTGTGTAAAAGAATTGAACTAGAGCTTGTGAGACCATGTAATATTCTCCAGATTTGCCGCCAAATAATTCTGTGATTCACAGTGGAGAAGTCACACAGCCTGTTGGTTTCAATTTCATTATTATAATAACGACATCTTCCAGTTTTGATCGCTGTGGTTGTGTATTTCCAGCATAGCATACAATTTTCGAGATCACGGGGTATATTCTTTTCATTTTATAGATGGATAAACTCAATCTAGAAAGATGATTTTACTTAACCAAGCACATGAACCTGGTTAATATGCATTAACTGAAGAACAAATGTCCTAATTCTTGAAACTAGCCTTGTTTCAATTTTTACTTCTTTATTTATTCATCTGGAATATATTTATTATCTCATAATTGCAGGCTCTTTCTATTGTTTTTTACTTGTTACTTTTTTCATTAGTATTTTTATAAATAAATTATTTTATTCGCCATTGTATACAATCTTCCTTTTTAGTCAAACATTTCTTGGTGATTGAAGCATAACCAATTAATAGATTTCACATACATAACCTGTTGACTATATTAACACAACACTCACATTTATTCATAAGCATACATATGTATGCACACACACATACATATATAAGCTATAAACATGTGCTAAGTACAAAGTTTTCACCTTAAGTCTATATATTACCTAGGTTTCTCAATTCTAAAAATGGTTGACTTTTATCTGCAATGTGCAAGCCATCTTCATCTTTGGAACTCTCTTGCTCACTAATTGTATGTCTGTGGTTTTGTTGGAAAAGGAGGATGTTTTGGGTCAGTGTTGCATTGCAGTGGGTTAAGCTCCTGTTTGCAACACTAGCATCCTGTATCAGAGTGCTCGTTAAAGTTCCAGCTGTTCTGCTTCCAATCCAGCTTCCTGTTAATGTACCCATGAAGGCAGCAAAATATAGCCCAAGTACTTGGACCTCTGTCACCTACATGGGAGAACTGGAAGGAGCTCTTGGCCCCTGGCTTCAATCCCAACCATTGTAGCCATTTAGAGAGTGGACCAGAAGGAGGAAGATCTCTCTCCCTCTCTTATAAATAAATAAATAAATAAATTTTTAATAGGAGATGTTGTATAGATTAACTAATTTGCTATCACACTAACAATATGTGTTATATACACATTTGTGCAAATATACATGAGTGAATAGAAGATGAAACCAGGTGAAGAGAGTATCAATAGAAAAGAGATGCATTACTTTTCCTATCAAAGCTGTATCTAAAGTCAGAGCCCCAAGGACTTTTCTCTTTTTAAGCTAAATATAATATAGTTTAAGTTCAGGAAGTGTTATGCTATTTTCATACTGTGCGCCAATGATGCCACTAGTAAAAATCTAAAAATCTTAGTATCTGTTAATTGAAGAATGTACAGCAATATGTATGTGGAAAGTGAATAATTATAATTTGCTGGAAATGTGATATTCTGTCAAGCAATCTCTTTCATTTTTACTAGGTTGAACCTGTCATGAAACCATCAGAATTATAGGTGTATCTCTTCCAGGAACTCCATAAACTTAGATAACCCATCTTCAGTTCTTGACGAAAATTAGTTTTGTAAAATTCCATATAATTAAACTCACTCTCACTACAGTGTCTGTGGTTTTGCAAGCAGAGGAGAGAAAAAAAGGGAAAAATAAGGAGGAGAGAAAGGAAAGGGAGAAAGGAAAAGAAGAGATGTTTACCTAATATGAAGAAAAGGCTATCTGTGGATGCAGTGTTTTTCACTATTAGATTAATATAAGAAATTCACAATGTCTACTACACGGAATCTAGAATGTGGGTGAAATAGTTTTCTGAGAAATAATCCACAGGTCTCAAAAGCATAAATCTAAAATTAGCTAGGTGAAAGTATTCTCTGTTCATCCTGATTGAAACACTATAGGTGTTTGAGATGTGTAAGTGATCATTTATGATTAGAATGATCTGGGAAGAGGCAAGGACAAAAAGCCTTAGATCCATGTTAACCCTTCACCTACATACAGCAAGCAGGCCCCCATTTATCTGCCCTGCTAATACAGCCCCACCAGGCCTTGACCAGCCCTGCCCTGCCTGGATTGCTGGACACTCCATTCTCTAAAGAGTCCAGCTGGGGCAGGCATTGTGGCATGGCAGGTAAAGCCGCTGCCTGCAGTGCCAGCATCCCATATGTGTGCCGGTTCTTATCCCGGATGCTCCACTTCTGATCCAGCTCTCTGCTATGCCTCAGAAAGCAGTAGATGGCCCAAGTCCTTGGGCCCCTGCACTCATATGGGAGACCTGGAAGAAGCTCCTGGTTCCTGGCTTCGGATCAGCTCAGCTCCGGCCATTGCGGTCATCTGGGGAGTGAACTAGCGGATGGAAGACCTTTGTCTCTCTCTGCCTCTGTGTCTCTGTAATTCTGCCTTTCAAATAAATAAATCTTTAAAAAAAAAAAAGAATCTAGCTACCAGCCTGAGCTCTCCACACTCCTCCCAAATTCTCTCCCCCAACTCAGCAGCTCAGGCCAAGTCCAGCCTCAGTCTCAGGCCAAACCCCTCCCAGCTCACACTGTGGTCTCACAGGATCTTTAGAACTAGCCCAAGCTCTCCCTCTGTCTTGGAAACCCAGCTTTAGCTCAGACCCCCAAGCCCCTTCCTGACACTTTGTTCTATATAAACCACTAGTCTGTGAGGGAAGGTGCTCTCTCCTGTGTGTTCACCTGGGAGTGAGCCCATCCCAGGATTTATTCTGAATAAACCTGGCCTGACTTTGGCTTCATACTCTGTCTCTTCTTTTCTGACAATCTGGTAGTGTTATTTCTACTGACACTTAATAGGGTTTATTCTTCTAAATGAATAACTATATAAATTATAGGAGATACAACTGCAAAATAAATTTAGGACTTCTCCACATCGCGACGTTCTGTCATGTTTTCTCTGTTTTCTTCTAGTAGTTTCAGTTTCAGATCTCACATTTAGGTCTTTGATCAATTTTGAGTTTGTTTTTTGTATACAGCAAGAAAAGGGGAAAGGGGATGTTGAGTTTCATTCTTCAGATTTGATATCCAGTTTTCCGAGCACCGTTTACTGAAGAGACTTGTTTTCCAATACATGTTCTTAGCACCTTTGCTGTTAAAGATCAGGTGACTGTAGGCAGATGTGTGGGTTCACTTAGAGTCTGTTCTGTTCAATAGGTCTAGGGATCTCTTTTCATGCTAATAGCATGATCATTTGTTATGTCTGTATAATATATTATAAATTCAGATAGTATAATCCCTCCTACTTTGCTGTTTTTGCTCAAGAATTCATAAACCCCCCATTTTCCCCACTTCTTAAAAAGTTAGCTGATCCTCAATTCTTTTACCTTTCCAAATGAAAACAATGGATTTTGAATGGAAACATGGAACAGAACATGGTGAATAATAATCTGATATTTGTTTTTTAAAAAAGTTTCTGTAAAGTGTGTTTTAATTTTTAAAAAAATCTATAACATTTTTTGGGAGAGGGCCTTGTGCAAAAGGTATATATTTAATCATATGCCTTTTTCATGGCCTATTATTGCATGGAAGGACTTTTTCTTATGTTTTTTTCATGTATTTATTTCTTCATCCATTCATTCCCTCATCCACTATTTACTTATCTTTCTATTTGTCTTGGTTTTTTTCTCCCATACTTAGCTGTTCTAATGAGTAAATATGTTAACATTGAATACTGTACAGAGGCTTCCTGTCTGTCTCTCTTGAGCAGATGGACATACCATAAGGCTCAGACAGGCTGCAGAGAACCATAGACTTCTAAGGTGAAAGGGGCGGATATGGGACCCTTCCACACTGGAGGTGGCTGCAAAGCTCCAGGTTAGCTGGGCTGTACCCTTCACCCTCCTGGCCTCCGGGAGCCATGTATGTGCAATCATGAGCAGTGGTGAGGACGCGGTCATGCATGGGAGGACAAAGAGAAACCTGGCTCAGATCTGTATGAGTGAGCCACCCTCTGCCAACCCCAAGAATGAGGAGTTGGAGGTGAGAATGAGGAAGAGGCTATGGCAGCAGTCAGGAAAGCATGATTGTACTGATTTGTACTGATTTCCTAATTCCATTGGACTGTATTTTTGAATAAGTTTACAATCATTCTTTTGAATTCTTTTTTAAGCATTTTTTTCAACACTCCCTTCTTCACAGTCCAATATTAGCATATTATTGCATTCCTTTTTTGGACTCATTGCCATCTTTTTACATTTTTCTTGTGCTTTTACACTTATTTATTGTTGTACATTTGGAAGACCACATGTTTCTGTTTCTTCAGGATGACTTTTTTTTTTTTTTTTTTTTTTTTTTTTTTTTTTTTATTGAAGGGCTTATTCCTGAAAATGTGCCTTTGGGGCTGAGTGGAACGCCTAAGGCTTACATTTGAGTTCCAAATGTGTGTGAGCTGGTTGTGGCCAGGGAGTGCCGGCCACCATCTGTGAGTGGGAAAAAGTCTAGAGTAACACCCAAAATGGGCATGGTGGATAATGTCTGGCTACAGTTAATGGGAGGACAGTAAGTTGGAGCCAGCTAGTGTGTTCAATGCTTACAGCCCTTCTTTGTGCCATGGTAAACTAGATGATGAACAGCCTCAAGTGAGCTCACAGGGACAGCGTACCACATCTACCCAGGCATATGCATCATCCAGAACACTAACGAAGTCCACAGTGTGTTCCCCAACACTTTTATGAGATCCATCCCCAGCATGAAGGATCTTCAAGTCACCACAGTCAGACTAAGCTATAGCATGGGAACTTAGCCACAATCCCCAACCCTCTAAGCTCCATGACCTGTGGCCAAAACCCCCATAGTCACAGTATGCTGGGGGTCTGCTCTATGCCCTGAAAGCTGCCCCACCCCCAGCCCTGAAGCAGAAGCAAGACTACCCACTGTTTCCTGAATCACACCAGGGTTTAGAAGTTACTCTACCACAGCAAATTGAGTCTGGTGCTTTGGTGGGGGGAAAGGGAGACAATACGGCCTCCCTTTACTGACCAAAGTAGTTTTCCAGACTCCTGCCAGCTCCCTAACCCAAAATTAAAGCCTAGAATTCTCCCTCAGTCAAATCTGCCAGTGACAAGGGCTGGGACAACCTTCCCCCACCTTACCCTGGCAAGATGACACTCCCAGCCAATTGTTGGGCATGTAGATGCAGTGATGGCTTGCAGTATATCTGATGCAGACATGTCAGTCCTCGCTCCTCAATGGCCCCATGGATTCTGATATTCTTTTCTGTCTGTTCTCCAATAAATTTCTTTCAGTAATTCCCCCTGGGAACACAGTCTGTCCTTCGTTTTTCTGGCATCTTTCTGTGGATGAGGTGAGTGCAGTTTCTCATTATTCAGCCATCTTGAATCTCCTTCTATCATGTGATTCTTACCTTTCATTCTGATGCAATGGAGTGTCACATTTATTGTTCTGCTTATGTTAATTCATTATTAAATATCAGTTATAAATCTGACTTGGAATGGTATGTGATCTTTTCTTTTTTAAAAAAAACTTTTATTTAGTAAATATAAATTTCCAAAGTACAGTTTATGGATTACAATGGCTTTCCCCCCATAATGTCCCTCCCACCCGCACCCCTCCCATCTCCTGCTCCCTCTCCCATTCCATTCACATCAAGATTCATTTTCAATTATATATACAGAAGATCGATTTAGTGTATATTAAGTAAAGATTTCAACAGTTTGCACCCACACAGAACATAAAGTGTAAATTACTGTTTGAGTACTAGTTATAGTATTAATTCACATTGGACAACACACTAAGGACAGAGATCCTACATGAGGAGTAAGTACACAGTGACTCCTGTTGTTGACTTAACAATTGACACTCTTGTTTATGGTGTCAGTAATCTCCCTAGGCTCTAGTCATGGGTTGCCAAGGCTATGGAAGCCTTTTGAGTTCGCCGACTTCGATCTTATTTAGACAAGGTCATGGTCAAAGTGGAAGTTCTCTCCTTCCTTCAGGGAAAGGTACCTCCTTCTTTGATGGCCCATTCTTTCCACTGGGATCTCACTCGCAGAGATCTTTCATTTACGTCCTCTTTATTAAACTGTCTCTTCCCAGACTATCAGTGTGCTCCCTTCCTATTCCACCATCTTGCCGGAACATCATTAGATGATCTTTTCAATGTGTTATTTAGCTCAGCTTGCTAGAATTTTGTTGAGGATATTTGCACTTATATTCATCAAGGACATCAGTGTGTAGTATTTTTTTTTCATAGCATTCTTATCTGGCTTCAGTGTCAGAGTAAGCTTACCTTCATAAAATGAATTTGGAAATGTTTCCTCCTCTGTAATTTTTTAGAAGATTTGGAGAAATGTTGCTTTTAGTTCTTTGAATACTTGGTAGAATTCACCCATACATTCTCCTGAACTTTTATTTATCCAAGTTTTTAAAAATACATACATATATGAACAAACTATGCATAGTTTTAAGGTTTTTTTTCATGTATTTACCTTTGTCAGCACTTTTATGCTCTCTTATGTTTCTTCTAACTAATTAGCATTGTTTAGCTTGAAAAACTCATTTTAGCATTTTTAAAGGATTTTATTTATTTATTTGAGAGGTTGAGTTACATACAGAGAGAGGGAAAGAGAGAGGAAAGCCTTCCATATTCTAATTCACTCCCCAAAGGGCTGGAATGGTCAGAGCTGGGTCTATCTGAAGTCAAGAGCCAGAAGCTTCTTCCGGGTCTCCCACTCAGGTGCAGGATACCAAGCACTTGGACCATCTTCTACTGCTTTCCCAGGCCATAGCGGAGAGCTGGATCAGAAGTGGAGCAGCTGGGACTCAAACCGGCATCCATATGGGATGCTGGCACAGAAGGCAGGAGCTTTTCCTGCTATGCCACAGTTCCGGCTTCACTTTAGCATTCTTATAAGACAAATCTAGTAATGATAAACTTCCTCAGCTTTTTCTCAATTGGGAATATTACTTTCTCCCCATCATTTCTTAGGAAAGCTTTGTCAATTATAATATTTTCTGTTATTATTTTTGTTTTTTCTTTCAGCAATTTGAATATATCATCCCACTATTTTCTGGCTTGCAAGATGTTCTATTTTTTTCTATATTTGATAACTCACTGCTAGCCTTGTACAGTTTTCTTTATATGTGATAAATTTGTTTTCTCATTCAGATTTCATTGTTTTCCTTTTGGTTTTGACTTTTAAAAATTTATTTATTTATTCAAAAGTCAGAAGGATGGAGAGAGGAAGAGAGAATGAGAGAGATCTTCTACCCATTCATTCACTCTCCCCAGATGACCACAATACCTGAGACTGCGCCAGACCAAAGCCAAGAACCCAGAATACAATCTGGGTCTCCCACATGGGTGGCAAGGGCCCAAGTATTTGGCCTATTTTCTACTGCTTTCTTAGCTCCAGGGAGCTGGATTGGAAACAAAATAGCCAGTTGCCTGTTGTGCCGCAACACCAGCCCATGTCTTTGACTTTTGAAAATTTCATTATAACAAGTCTTAAAATTTTCCTCTGTGAGTTCATATTATTTAGAATCCTTTCAGTGATGTCCATTTCCTTCCCAATAATTGGGAAATTCACCTAATATTTCTTTAATAAGCTTTCTACTCTTTTCCATCTCTCTTTTCCATTGGTATTCTCATAATTCACATATTTGTACCCCTACGAGTTTTCCCTACATCACTTACGGTTTCTTCACTTTTTTGTTCATTTTTCTTTTTGATCCTCTACTTGAGTAATCTATCTTCAAGTTTCCTAATTGTTTTCTCTTCATAATTGGGTCTGATACTGAAGCTTTGTTTGGAATTATTTAATTCTCTTCTGTTTCATTATTTTTGTGATTTCTGTTTCTTCATTAATCTCATTTTGTTCATGGATTGTTTTGCTAATTTATTTTAGTAGACTATGTTTTCCTTAATCTCATTGAGCTTTAAAATGTTATTTTAACTTATTTTTCAGGAAATTCATGGATCTTCATTTCTTTGAGTTTTCACTACTAATGCCTGCATACTTGAAAGAGCTAAAATCTCTTCCAGTCTCTTCAGAATAGTATTTCTAGGAAAAGACCTTCTCCTGTAGAGTTCCTGAAATGATGACATTACTCCAGGATCACAGCTGAAGGCGTCTGGAAGTAGAGTCACAGCTGGCATGCTTTCTATTAGGGATTCAAGTGGATATGAAACTTGTCTTGGTCAGTGGGGCTGATGTTGGCATGAATGTCCATTTCAGGGGCCACTGACAATCAGTGTGTTCCCAGACCGATGGACTGTGTGGCTTACCCCTAGTCTTTGAGAAGACTCTGGTTGTCACAGGAAAGACTCCTAGAAGGCTGTACAGGCCTCTAACAAAGGATGAATGGGCCTGGAACCAAGTTGTGGGACTAGTTCATAGTTCATATGTGAGACCATGATTTATAGGCCTGCCTCTGAGAGTACATATAGTTGTGTCACCTTCTGGGTCTTTCTGTTGGTAGAGCTGCTGTCATATCACAATGTAGGCTGATACAGGATCAGCTGTGAAAGTACTGAGTTTAGCAAACTGCCCCAGGTACTCAGGCAGGCATGTGTTCATCTGGGTCTCTGTGAAGCAAATGGCTCCAAGACCATAACTGGGAGGGAATGGAGCCATGTTTCAGGGCTATTTCAGAATCTTCTGTGGAACAAGATCAGCACACTTACCCCAGTGACTCATACCAGTGTGTTTCTCTCTGGGTCCCTGTGCTACCAGCAGGACTCATTTTAGATCACATGTTAAAGGGGATAGAGCTGGTATTTGGGGCTATTTCAGGGTCTACATGCAGGACTAATATTTGTAAGGCTGTACCCAGAGGCATGTGTAGGTTAGATTCCTCCTAAGAACCTTGGAAAATGGTTCTGGTAGTAGGATCAAGGTCAATTGGACGTTTAAATGAGCTTAGCGAGGAATGGAACAATTTCTGGGTCTGGAACTGAGACTACAGCTTGAAAAAAATGTTTTTATTGTTGCCTGTCCTCTTTTGACCCTAACCTTTCTGTTTGTCTCATAAGGACTCTTATGATTACATAGGGCCAGCCACATAATCCAGAATGTCCCTTCATCTCAAAAATCCTTAATGTAATCATGCTAGGAAATTCTTCATGCCATGTAAGGTAATGCATTCATAAATCCCAGAGATTAGGACATGTACATTCTTGGGAAGTCAATGTTTTGCCTGTTTAACAATCCTTTCTCATATCAAACAGCAAAGGTTCTCTGCCTTTAAAGATCCATTTGAATCAACCCAGATAATCCAAGATAGTCTTCCATCTCAAGGTCTTTAATATTAAGCAAGTTATTAAAAAGCCTTTGCCAAGTAAAGGCATATATTCATAGGTTCTAGTTGCTACTCTATATTTAGAAGAATTGCTCCATTTCATTTGAGTTATTAAATTTAAGCTTACAAAGTTGTTCATAATATTATTAGTATTCATTTATTATCTTTTCATGTCTATGAAGACAGCATTGATAACCACACTTTCATTCCTGGTATTGGTAATTATATTTTCTCTCTTTTAATCATAATCACTCTGGTTAGAGGTTAACCTAAGAATTTTTTTTGCTTGTTAATTTTCCCTCCCATTTTTCTGTTTTGATGTGGCTTATCTTTGTTAGCATATGGATATGATTTGAGTGTTTCCCCTAAAGATTCATGTGCTATATAGGCTTGGTCTCTAGTAATGTGGTGTTGGGAGGTGGGATAACCTTAATGAAGTGAGACCTAGTGGAAATTGTTTAAGTCTTTACAAATGCAGTGTTTAGAAATGTTATGGTAGTTCTTATGGACTCATTAGTTCTTGTAAGGGAAATTTTTATAAAAGGAAAGAGCCTGAGCCTAGAATCTCTCTTGCTTCTTATCTATCTCTCCATGTGATCTTTTTTGCTTCCACAATTGTGCTCCAATCATTGTCATTCTTTCTGTTATGAAGCCTGCTCCAGAGGCCAAACCTGATTTTGGCTATTCAGTCTTCAAGACTGTACGCCTATAAAAAAGCACCTATTTATGTCGTACACGGCCCCATGTATTCTGTAATGGTAACTGAATATAGACTAATATAATACTATAACTTTTATTTTTTAAAGTTTATTTATGGGGCCGGCGCTGTGACGTAGTGGGTTAAGCTGCTGCCTGCAGTGCAGGCATCCCATATGGGCATCTGTTCAAGACCTGGAAGCTCCAATTCCAATCCAGCTCTCTGGTATGGCCTGGCAAAGCAGTAGAAGATGGCCCAAGTCCTTGTGCCCCTGCACCCATATGGGAGACCTGAAGAAGCTCCTGGCTCCTGGCTTAGGATTGGCATAGCTCCAGCCATTGTGACCAATTGGGGAGTGAACCAGTGGATGGAAGACTGCTGTCTCTCTCTCTGCCTCTTCTCTCTCTGTGTAACTTTGATTTTCAAGTAAATAAATAAATCTTTTAAAAAATAAAAAATAAATAAAGTTTACTCATGTAATTAGTATTTATTCATCTTAAGTAATATTGTTAACAGTGATTAAATCTAATAACGTCCCAATGTATGATTTTAGTTTCAGTTTTTAAATACAAATAGCAACAATAACACTTCTAAAACATTCCAAGATCCAGAACATATTATTATGTTTATGGAGTATCTTTCTATTTATTTACAAACTTCAATTTTGTAGTGAACTTCTCTGGATAAAATCATTATTCAGCACAACAGAACTAGTACCTCGATACTTACCAAAAATGTTGTGGACTCTAAGTTGTTCACATTCCATCCAAAGTACTCATTTATCATATTCTTGAAACTAGTGTCCTCTAATACAATCTGAATTATTATACAAAGATATCTTGAGTATGCTTCTCCATATTTATTATACAGTGGGTTTAATTTCCCTGACTTACCTAGACTTAGCCTTTGATCATTTACTATCTTTCCTTGTTTTGTATGTTTCTATGGTTTATATCCTTCATCAATTACAGACTTTGAAAATATATTCCACTAGAATAACTACCAGAATAACTTGCTATGCAGAAATCCTTTAAGTTAATTTAGTCAACTTACCAAAATTTGCCCTACAGTTTATGATTTTTGGTCCTTAATATGTTTTCTCTTACCTATACTCTGCACCAAAAAGAAACAATTTTTGGACACCTATGTAATGTTTGAATCTTACCACTAATCTTTGATGCAGTATACATCCAAACATGTACATTAACCTTAGTTTTATAAGACTTACAGATAAGTAGACAGTACTTTCAAAATATATTACAATATAACAAAAAATACTGGGCTATGATTTGCTAGGTCGTGGTTCTTTACTTTACCACTTAGTTATGACTTTGGTAAATTTGAGTAGTCAGGACTCGAATCAGTACTCCTATATGGGATGCCAGCCTAACAAGTGTTGGCTTAACCTGCTATATCACAGTGCTAGCCCCAAACTTGATAATATTTCATTGGAAAAATGGAGATAACATCACTAAGCCTGCCTTTGATTGTTTTAGTGTTTAAATCAGATGCTCAAGCTGACTTGCCCCAAATGGTAGAGTTAAAAACATACCAGGGGATTCCAATTCAATCCCATCAAGGTGGCATGTACCAATGCCATCTCACTATTCCAAGTGATCAATTTCAGTTCACAATTGATCATAATGAAAGGACTAAGAGTCAAAGGGAGCACATAAGCAAGTCTAGTACCTGCTAACCCTAACCGATAGAATAAATAAAGGGGAGAGTGATCCAACATGGGAAGTGAGAGACTCAGCAGACTCATAGAATGGCAGATGTCCTAAATAGCACTCTGGCCTCAGAATCAGCCCTAAAGGCATTCGGATCTGGCTGAAAAGCCCATGAGAGTATTTCAGGCATGGAAAGCCAAGACACTCTGGCAAAAGATCTCTGCGAGTGAGATCCCAGTGGAAAGAATAGGTCTTCAAAGAAGGAGGTACCTTTCTCTGAAGGGAGGAGAGAACCTCCACTTTGACTATGACCTTGTCTAAACAAGATAAGAATCGGAGAACTCAGAGGGCTTCCATAGCCTTGGAAACTCGTGACTGGAGCATAGGGAGACTACTGATGCCATAGACAGGAGTGTCAATTGGTAAAGTCAACAACAGGAGTCACTGTGCACTTACTCCTCATGTAGGATCTCTGTCCTTAATGTGCTGTGTATTGAGATTTAATGCTATAACGAGTACTCAAACAATATATTTCACTTTGTGTTTCTATGGGGGTGCAAACTGTTGAAATCTTTACTTAATGTATACTAAACTGATCCTCTGTAAAAAAAAAAAAAAAAGAAAGAAAGAAAAAGAAATTATCAATTCCCAACTTGACTCTCACTGGTATTAAACATGACAATAGGTCTGATCTGATCTCATCATCATTTAAAAAAAAATCATCTATTATTTTTCACTTTATGTTTCTGTGTGAGAGCAAACTGTTGAAATCCTTACTTAATGTATACTAAGCTGATCTTCTGTATATTAAGATAATCGAAAATGAATCTTGATGTGAATGGAAGGGGAGAGGGAGTGGGAAAGGGGAGGGTAGTGGGTGGGAGGGACGGTATGTGGGGGAAGCCATTGTAATCCATAAATCGTACTTTGGAAATTTATATTCATTAAATAAAAGTTAAAAAAAATAAAAAAAATAAAAAATAATAAAAAAAGTATGACACAGATGTACAAGAATGTGGGCACTTCAGCATGGACTGTCAGGAGACATAAATAAAAAACAAAATATTTATAAAAAAAATCAGATGATTGTTTTGAAAGCACTTTGAAAATTGTGTATTGCAATGCAGATATAAAATCAGTGTGGTCCATTGAGATTTTTTGTTTCATTTCATTAGGTAGATTTCCTGAATGAGTAATTTCAGAATGCCATTTCAAATATATTAATAATAGTTCTTGGCCGGCACTGTGGCTCAATTGGCTAATCCTCCGCCTGCGGCGCTGGCACCCTGGGTTCTAGTCCCTGTTGGGGCACCGAATTCTGTCCTGGTTGCTCCTCTTCCAGTCCAGCTCTCTGCTGTGGCCCGGGAGAGCAGAGGAGCATGGCCCAAGTGCTTGGGTCCCTGCACCCGCATGGGAGACCTGGAGGAAGCACCCAGCTCCTGGCTTCGGATTGGCGCAGCACCAGCCGTAGCGGACATTAGGGGAGTGAACCAACGGAAGGAGGACCTTTCTCTCTGTCTCTTTCTCAATGTCTATAACTCTGTCTCTCTCTCACTAACTCTGCCTGTTAAAAAAAATAGTTCTTGCAAAATGAATTCTATGTTAATATTGGGTTGCTATTATAATTGAAACTAGTTATTTACTGTGTTTTTTTTTTCAGAGCCATCATTCTTCTAATATCCATTAAATGTATTCAAGATTTGCACATATTCAAGATAATGCAATTGAATTTTCCCCACTCCTCTAGAAAACATTACTTGCTGGACCTTTTTTCATGGGATACCTATGACCATTTTGTAGAAAACATTTCATATATATAATTCTGAGAAAAATTTTTTATTAGAGTGAGCATAGGGCTTTTCATATTCCAGTCTGTCACTTACATGAAACTTTGGGACAGGTACTTAACCTCCTCGAATTCAAGTTTCTTCTTCCTTGAAAATAGGGACAAAGACCTTCATTGAATTTATTTCAATGTAATATAAATAAAAGTAAGTACTGGCATATAGTGGGAATTCAGTAAGTGGTAGTGGTCATTTATTTATTTTTCCTATTGTTGATGTTATTTTTATCAAGAGTAACAGCATAGATGTTGCTCTCTAATCACTATTTTATATTAATAAAATCACAGGTTTCCCTTTGCATACTCATGAGAATAAGGTAAATTTATTAATGCTTTTTTGCACCAATATATATTTCTAACATTGCTGCTAATTTTATAACTGAAGTTTCAGCGATGATGGCTACCGTGTTTCCTACATCATTAGTTTGGGTACCATTGAAATAAAAATGAGCAATTTGGAACTGTTTCTCTAAAATTTTTCTGTTGGCTCCCATATAGATGGACAGTAAAAATCACTTATTACTCTTCCTGTGTTGTCTTAAGCCTTATAGATTTAGAGTCAGTATAATTTTTTGAGTCTGACCTTTGCAGGATTACAATGAGAATAGTGAAACTTGATAGCCACATTTTCTGTCCTGTCACCTCTCAAATATACAAATTGCCACTCAACATTTCAGTCTTCACATGACAGTGAGACAAGCCAGTAACAGTCTTTGTCATTTCAATTTTTCACATAGCTTCTTTCTGTAACAGTCCTTGCCATTTCAATTTTTCACACATTTCCTTTCTCTCTCTCTCACTCTTGCTTTAGCTCTTTCTTGATCTCACTCTTGCTGTTGCTCTTGTTCTCTTTTTGTGTATGTGTGCGTGTTCTCTCTGTGAGTGAAAACTACTCTCAGCAGTCAGCTGCCACAGGCCACTCAGTTAAAGAAAGCACAGCTTCAGAACTGTCAAACAAAATGAAAATGAAACAAATAATAAAGGATCCAGTTAGCAATGATTAGGCCTAGAAACTCCACTCCAGCTATGCTAGGTTGCTGGGTTCATCAAGGAAACTTGAGGTAGAGAAGAATCCTGTCTCTTTTTTGTAGCCACTCTCACAGGAGCACCATCCGTCAAAATGATGCCTCTGAAGGTTGCTGTGGAAGGGTTGATTACTAAAGAGGAGTCAAGGTCAACTCAGTCTGCCTCTCCCTTTGACATTTATGCAAAGATGCAAGGTTACTATGGTGATATGAAGATAGAATTTGCAGCAGATACTATCTATGCATGTGCATGTTCTGAGTGCTATTGATCCACTAGTGACCCATTCCTGTGTCTGTGCAAACACAATGAACATTGATCTGCAAACTGTCCCTTTGCTGGAAAATGCATGCAATGTTAAATTTACAGTTTTCATGGGGGTAGAATTGCCTACAAGGGTAACTAGTTTATTGAGCTAACTTTGTAGCATTTTCTTTTTTGGTTGAGTCAGGATAGGTTGGCATACACTGAGGAAAAACAGCAACTGAGCCCAGCGCTGAAACCTGCTGAGCCAGCTTCTCCCAAGTCTTAAGCTTCTACCAGGTAGGAGGTACATTAAGGCATTCACTTTTTCAGGCCCCCAGGCTCTGCTGACATAGTTGTTTAATAAGTCCTACCCTGGGAACCTGAAAACAGGAATGCCTGATGTAAGGCCCACCAGTACCTTTTAGGCCTCAGGAGAATATACCTTTTTTATTTCTCTCAATATAAGTGGCAAATTAAAACAAATACTTCCTTTGAATTTATTTTAGTCCCAAATGCCAACTCCTGAGATGTGCAGAGATTATATTCACATTCAGACAAACTACTGCACAACCGACAGCTCCCCTCTTATTACTTCTGACCCCTCGCTGGCTTTTCCTGCTGTTGGCTCAGCTTCATAATCCATACAGTATGACCCTTTGCCTTTGTAGCTCCTGTTGTTCAGTAAGGGAAATGAAGTCGCCTGCACTTCACTGTAGGAATTTCTGTTCCATGCAGAGAACTGCCTTTACTTTAAGATCCTTCTAATATTTTACTTCAGTGGGAGGGAGAAAGAGTCAGTGATCATTTTTATGACACTATAAAGTTATGAAGAGCTTAGTGGAAGCTAAAAGAGTAGTATGATTAAGGGGATTAGAGGTTTGCACAGAAATTTGAAGGAGTTAATTATTTTGGAATGGATAAATAGTCAGTTGAACGAGAGGTTAAAAGGAAATTTTGCAATTCTTGAGGGGTGAATCCTACCTATTGGAAGTAGATTTCCTAAGAATAGTTGACAAAATACCGAGGATGACTGGCAGCAAACAATAATCTTTTGAATTTAAGTTAGTGAAAGGAGCACAGCCCCATGATTAAGATCTTAGTTTTGACTTTAGTTTTATTGATCTACCTATGTCATCTCTAGTTGACCACCTCTTCCATTATTGGTCCATTTTTAAAGATTTAGTTATTTATTTGAGAGGTAGAGTTACAGACATAGAGAGAGAGAGACAGAGTGAAAGGTCTTCCATCTGCTGGTTCACTCCCCAAATGTCTGCAATGGCCAGAACTGAGTCAATTTGAAACCAGGAGCCAGGAGCCTCCTCTAGGTCTCCCATGAGGGTGCAGGTGTCCAAGTGTTTGTACCATCTTCCACTGATTTCCCAGTCCATAAGTAGAGAATTGGACAAGAAGAGGAGCAGCTGGGACATGAACTGATGCCCATATGGTATGCCAGCACAGCAGGCGGAGGCTTAGCCTTCTATGCCTGCCACAGCACCGCCCCCCATTATCAGTCTTATTACTTATCCATAAAATAAAGGAATTAGGGATCATATCATAGGTCACTTTCCACACTGCCATATGGTAATTCTGTAACTTGTGAATTTTCTACTGCCACAGTCATTAGTGCTCATTATCAAGTGTTTCTGGTGCTCTTAGATTTTCTTTGGCACTTGGTGGTTGAATGAAAGTCTGTAATTAGCCTCTGAAAAAGTAAAATTTCTGGGGGCCAGTGCTGTGGCTCACTTGGTTAATCCTCCACCTGTGGCGTCAGCATCCCATATGGGCACCGGGTTCTAGTCCCGGTTGCTCCTCTTCCAATCAGACTCTCTGTTGTAGCCCGGGAAGGCAGTAGAGGATGGCCCAAGTCCTTGGGCCCCTGCACCTGCATGGGAGACCAGGAAGAAGCTCCTGGCTCCTGGTTTCGGATCAGCGTAGCTCCGGGCATAGTGGCCATTTTGGGGGTGAACCAACAGAGGGAAGCCCTTTCTCTCTGTCTCTCTAACTCTATCTGTCAAAAAAATAAAATAAAATAAAATAAACAAAAGTAGAATTTCTGTAAGAATTTCTCTAAGTGGTGATATTATATGCATCCAGAACATATATTTGCCAGTGTGAGGCACTCCCTAACTATTTTTTTCTCATTTATAGGGCTACCAGAATTTTTTGAGACAAAGCCTGCTCCATCAGCTTAGGTCTCTAAAGTGTGTACTTTACGCCACTACTACCAAATAGACATGTACCCTGAGTTAACAATAAACCATTACAGTGCCAGCACATTCAATTTTGGAACTTGTTTGGTATTGTAGCTTAATTTAGCCTATCTGTACTGATATACCTGACTCCCCTGTATATCTCTTCATAGGGAGACCAGGATATCAGCAACCTTTGTGGATTTTCACAATACAACCAAAAGTGCCTTAAGTAAACACAGTGTCTTAATTATTGACATCTCAGGAGAAGTTTTGGTTGAGTAACTGCATCAAAATAAGGACAGAAAATAATAATTACTTTTTAGATTCTCTTATGTCCCATTACATTAGTGATTATATTAGGCTTTACTTAAATAAACACCAAGTGTTAACAAACTTGAGAAATAAACACTACATTTTATTTCTAGTTATAATAAACATAAAGTAGACTCAATTAAAAATCTGTTGCTCTTTTTTTAAGAGATTTTATTTATTTACTTGAGAAGTAAAGTTACTGACAGAGAGAGGGAGAGACAGAGAGAAAAGTCTTCCATCTACTGCTTCACTCCCAAAATGGCAGCAATGGCCAGAGCTGGGCCGATCTGAAGCCAAGAGCCTGGAGTTTCTTCCAAGTATCCCATATGGGTGAGGGGCACAAGCACTTGGGCCATCTTCCACTGCTTTCCCAGGCCATCAGCAGAGAGCTGGATCAGAAGAGGAGAAGCTGGGACATGAACCTGCGTCCATATCGGATGCCGGCGCTGCAGGTAGAGGCTTAGCCCACTATGCACAGCACTAGCCCCAGAGTTTGTTGCTCTTTAGTAATGTACACATTTATGTCAAAATCAACTAGTTTGCAAGTTAATAGACAATATTCAGATTTAATAATGGAAATACATATAGGTCTTTATTCTAAAGATATTATATGCCGTGCTGCCATTAAAGAATTCATAATCAGGCAGGTTGAAAAAACAGGTAGAAATTTTGTGTAAAGAAGTTGAGTATATTCTTTTGTTCAGCAAAAATTTTATTTTAATACCAAATTTTTTTTTTGACAGGCAGAGTTAGACAGTGAGAGACAGAGAGATAGAGCGAAAGGTCTTCCTTTCCGTTGCTTCACCCCCCTAATGGCCACCACGGCCGGTGCGCTGCGCCAATCTGAAGCCAGGAGCCAGGTGCTTCCTCCTGGTCTCCCATGAAGGTGCAGGACCTAAGCACTTGCGCCATCCTCCAGTACACTCCCGGGCCACAGCAGAGAGCTGGACTGGAAGAGGAGCAACCAGGACAGAATCTGGTCCCAACCGGGACTAGAACCCGGGTTGCTGGTGCCGCAGGCGAAGGATTAGCCAAGTGAGGCGTGGCCCCATCACCAAATATTTATTTAACAATTGTGTCATTTACCACTGTTTGAGCTCCTAAAATGTTAGGCAACTGGCTTAATTTATCCTTATCCTCTGGGTGGAGTGTTCATGTACTGCATTGCTTCAATCAACCAGCTATTTATCTATGTCATGTAGATATAGTCTTACTTTATCTCCTTTATAGAGCAAATGATTCTTCTCACATCATCTTTTTGTTTTTGACAAGAATTTGTTTTTGCAATTTTCACATCTGAGAGGAAGACTATAATTCTGTAGTGCCATCCAGTTTTGAAATGTCAATATGTGATCTTAAATAAGTTACTTGAACTATTTTGTTTATTAAATTATAAAATGAGAGTATTGAATTACAAAGTCTTTCAGTTCTAAAATCCTATGATTAGAAGATTCCAGTAGTCTTTCAGAGGAACAGAAATTAAGCCTCTATCAATTGAGAAAGAAAAAAATGAATTTCTGAATACTTGTCAACAATTCTTTGAAGGGTGCTGAATAATAATGCTCTATGGTATCAAGATTTTGTAGATTTTCCACTGTATATTGAAAATTTCTGGCTAGATAACTCTTCACTCCATCATTGTATTCTGAATCAGTTACCACTACTATCTATTCAAAGAATATCTGGGGAAGATGTTGTGGCATAGTGGGATAAACTGCTGGTTTGGATGCTGGTATCCTATATCTGGGTGCCAATTGGAAGCCCAGCACCTCTGTCTTAAATCCAGCATTCTTGTTAATGCATTCTGGGAGGCAGCAAATGATGGCTCAAGTGCTGAGACCACTGACACGTGGGAAACACAGATAGAGTTCCTGGCTGCTGGTTTGTGCCTGGCCCATTCCTGCCTGTTGTAGGCATTTGGAAAAGTAATCAGTTGATGGAAACTTCCTCTCTCTCTCTCTCTCTCTCTCTCTCTCTCTTGCTTTCGCTCTCGCTCTGCCATTCAAGTAGATGAAAATAAACAGGTATGGTCTAAAAATATACTAAATAATAAATATAATCAGGAAGCTTTTCTAAACATTGAAAAAATAAAGGCATCTTGAATGACTTGAGATTATCTACCTCACCATTCCTTTTGTACAATGTCTCATTTTGAAATATTTCTTGTAATTGATCACATCTAAGAAAATCTATTTTTGAAAAGGCAGGTAGACCTTTGTTTATATCGATCTGTCTCTCTTTAAAATCTAATCAAAATCTCAACCCAATCATTTATGTCCTAGTAGATGAGACTGGCTGATCCTGAAGGCCTGTATTGCCACCTTGTGGGCAAATTATGGTAGTAGCGGACTACCAGTTTTTCATACATTATCTAGAAACTATGCTGAAATTTGAATCCTTCTAACATGTCAAGTTTTAATTCAAGATTTTTGCTTCTTCGACCAAAAAGAAGATCAATATAAATGTCTCAGTTAGTTCCCTTCTTTGTCTTCTTTAAATAAATAATAAAAACAAGACCATTTTGCTTTTGCTGATGGACTGTGCTGGATATTAATTTAAAATGCATGTCTCACCAAAATTACCACATCAAAGGTTTCTGCTTTAATAGTATATAAGGAATGCCATTTAGAACAGCTGAGTTTCAGTGATATATTTGTGACTACTGGTTTCTGTCACCTCTATGGTACACATAAGAACTAAGAATTTCTTTCCCTCACAATTAAACAATATATCTAAAAATATTTGGAATATAAATTTGGAATCAAACTCCACCTCTGTAGAGTTCCATGGCATAGTCTGTATTTTGAATTATGTTCTAAATCAAAACTTCTATGAAATGCTGATTAAAATAAAATATAAAATAAAATTCTTAATGAAATGGAGAGTAAGGTACATTCAGAGATTGGACAATAAGTGAAAACAGGAATTCAAGGAAGTTCTTTAAAGATTAAAATTTTCTTTCACCTTAGTGACATTTGTTAAACCTGGGATATCTGATTTTCATGTTCCTTGGGTGAGCAGTGAAGGGTGAGGGGTGAGGGAAACAAATAGGGGTCCTGTTAATGTTAGGGATTTTAATCAGATACTGTTGGGAAAGTTAGTCTCATATTCACAGTCTTCCATAAGAACGGGCTATGGTCATAAACCACTTTCCTACCTAGTGTTATAGTGCTCATAGTTTGTTCTGGACTTATCTCCTTGTGTGAGAGCACCTTTCCCTGTATCAACCTTAATGTGTACTTTGTTCTACTCATACATATCAGATAGCACCTGGGTGACCCCAGTACTATACCTATCCCCTCTGGAGAAGCACAGATTCTTTCTGCTGTAGCACAAAGAAGTGTGTGCAGGCTAATTATCCTCTGTTAACTATCAGGAGGGACTTGCTGTCCACAAGGGCCATACGCCTACTACTAAAGCTGATATTGCTCTCTGTCTCCTCTATGTGAATAAGACATTGTTCCATCCTGTGGTTGACTTAGTTATGTTTTACTTGGTCACATTGTTACATGCCCGATGGACAAAAGTGCTCAGACTTCTCCTAGAAATAGAAAACAGATGCCTCTTGTTTGACTTTTTTTTTTCCTGGTGTTCAAGTGGAATCATTTTCTTTTTTTTTTTATCTTTTATTTAATGAATTTAAATTTCCAAAGTATGACTCATGGATTACAATGGCTTCCCCCACATACCGTCCCTCCCACCCACTACCCTCCCCTTTCCCACTCCCTCTCCCCTTCCATTCACATCAAGATTCATTTTCGATTATCTTAATATACAGAAGATCAGCTTAGTATACCTTAAGTAAGGATTTCAACAGTTTGCTCCCACACAGAGACATAAAGTGAAAAATAATAGATGATTTTTTTTAAATGATGATGAAATCAGATCAGACCTATTGTCATGTTTAATCCCAGTGAGAGTCAAGTTGGGAATTGATAATTTCTTTCTTTTTTTTTTTTTTTTTTTTTACAGAAGATCAGTTTAGTGTACATTAAGTAAAGATTTCAACAGTTTGCACCCCCATAGAAACACAAAGTGAAATATACTGTTTGAGTACTCGTTATAGAATTAAGCCTCAATGTACAGCACATTAAGGACAGAGATCCTACATGAGGAGTAAGTGCACAGTGACTCCTGTTGTTGACTTTACAAATTGACACTCCTGTTTATGGCATCAGTAGTCTCCCTATGCTCCGGTCATGAGTTTCCAAGGCTGTGGAAGCCCTCTGAGTTCTCCGACTCTTATCTTGTTTAGGCACGGTCATAGTCAAAGTGGAGGTTCTCTCCTCCCTTCAGAGAAAGGCACCTCCCTCTTTGAAGACCTGTTCTTTCCACTGGGATCTCACTCACAGAGATCTTTTTGCCAGAGTGTCTTGGCTTTCCATGCCTGAAATACTCTCATGGGCTTTTCAGCCAGATCCAAGTGCCTTTAGGGCTGATTCTGAGGCCAGAGTGCTATTTAGGACATCCGCCATTCTATGAGTCTGCTGAGTATCTCACTTCCCATGTTGGATCACTCTCCCCTTTATTTATTCTATCGGTTAGTGTTAGCAGGTACTAGACTTGTTTATGTGCTCCCTTTGACTCTTAGTCCTTTCATTATGATCAATTGTGAACTGAAATTGATCACTTGGAATAGTGAGATGGCATTGGTACATGCCACCTTGATGGGACTGAACTGGAATCCCCTGGTATGTTTCCAACTCTACCAATTGGGGCAAGTCAGCCCGAGCATGCCCCAAGTTATACATCTCTTCCCTCTCTTATTCCCACTCTTATGTTTAACAGGGATCACATTTCAGTTAATTTTCAACACTTAAGAATAACTGTGTGATAATTGCAGAACTAAACCAGTCATATTAAGTAGAACAGACAAAAAAAATACTAGGAGGGATAATGTATTAAGTTGTTCATTAACAGTCAGGGCTATGCTGATCAAGTCACCGTTTCCCATAGTGTCCATTTCATTTCAACAGGTTTCCTTTTTGGTGTTCAGTCAGTTGTCACCGATCAGGGAGAACATATGGTATTTGTCCCTTTGGGACTGGCTTATTTCACTCAGCATGATGTGTTCCAGATTCCTCCATTTTCTTGCAAATGACTGGATTTCGTTGTTTCTTACTGCGGTGTAGTATTCTAAAGAATACATATCCCATAATTTCTTTATCCAGTCTACCGTTGATGGGCATTTAGGTTGGTTCCAGGTCTTGGCTATTGTGAATTGTGCTGCAATAAACATTAAGGTGCAGACCGCTTTTTTGTTTGTCAATTTAAACTCCTTTGGGTAAATTCCAAGGAGTGGGATGGCTGGGTCGAACGGTAGGGTTATATTCAGGTTTCTGAGGAATCTCCAGACTGATTTCCATAGTGGCTTGACCAGTTTGCATTCCCACCAACAGTGGGTTAGTGTCCCTTTTTCCCCACATCCTCGCCAGCATCTGTTGTTGGTAGATTTCTGTATGTGAGCCATTCTACCTGGGGTGAGGTGGAACCTCATTGTACTTTTGATTTGCATTTCCCTGATTGCTAGTGACCTTGAACATTTTTTCATGTGCCTGTTGGCCATTTGGATTTCCTCTATTGAAAAATGTCTATTGAACTCCTTGGCCCATCTCTTAAGTGGGTTGTTGGTTTTGTTTTTGTGGAGTTTCTTGATCTCTTTGTAGATTCTGGTTATTAACCCTTTATCTGTTGCATAGTTTGCAAATATTTTTTCCCATTCTGTCGGTTGTCTCTTCACTCTCCTGACTGTTTCTTTTGCAGTACAGAAACTTCTCAATTTGATGCAATCCCAATAGTTGATTTTGGCTTTGACTGCCTGTGCCTCCCGGGTCTTTTCCAGAAATTCTTTGCCTGTGCCAATATCTTGAAGGGTTTCTCCAATGTTCTCTAATAACTTAATGGTGTCAGGACGTAGATTTAGGTCTTTAATCCACGTTGAGTGGATTTTTGTGTAAGGTGTAAGGTAGGGGTCTTGCTTCATGCTTCTGCACGTGGAAATCCAGTTTTCCCAGCACCATTTATTGAAAAGACTGTCCTTGCTCCAGGAATTAGTTTTAGATCCTTGATCAAATATAAGTTGGCTGTAGATGTTTGGATTGATTTCTGGTGTTTCAATTCTGTTCCATTGGTCTATCCATCTGTTTCTGTACCAGTAGTACCATGCTGTTTTGATTACAACTGCCCTGTAGTATGTCCTGAAATCTGGTATTGTGATGCCTCCAGCTTTGTTTTTGTTGTACAAGATTGCTTTAGCTATTCGAGGTCTCTTGTGTCTCCATATGAATTTCAGCATCATTTTTTCTAGATCTGAGAAGAATGTCTTTGGTATCTTGATTGGGATTGCATTGAATCTATAAATTGCTTTTGGGAGAATGGACATTTTGATGATATTGATTCTTCCAATCCATGAGCATGGAAGATTTTTCCATTTCTTGGTATCCTCTTCTATTTCTTTCTTTAAGGTTTTGTAATTTTCATTGTAGAGATCTTTAACGTCCTTGGTTAAGTTTATTCCAAGGTATTTGATTGTTTTTGTAGCTATTGTGAATGGGATTGATCTTAGCAGTTCTTTCTCAGTCATGGCATTGCTTGTGTATACAAAGGCTGTTGATTTTTGTGCATTGATTTTATATCCTGCCACTTTGCCAAACTCCTCTATGAGTTCCAATAGTCTCTTAGTAGAGTTCTTTGGATCCGCTAAGTACAGAGTCATATCGTCTGCAAAGAGGGATAGTTTGACTTCTTCCTTCTTGATTTGTATTCCTTTGATTTCTTTTTCTTGTCTGATGGCTCTGGCTAAAACTTCCAGAACTATGTTAAATAGCAGTGGTGAGAGTGGGCATCCCTGCCTGGTGCCAGATTTCAGTGGAAATGCTTCCAACTTTTCCCCATTCAATAGGATGCTGGCCGTGGGTTTTTTATAAATTGCTTTGATTATATTGAGGAATGTTCCTTCTATACCCAATTTGCTTAGAGTTTTCATCATGAAAGGGTGCTGAATTTTATCAAATGCTTTCTCTGCATCAATTGAGATAATCATATGGTTTTTTTTTTTGCAGTCTATTAATGTGGTGAATCACATTGATTGATTTGCGAATGTTGAACCATCCCTGCATACCAGGGATGAATCCCACTTGGTCTGGGTGGATGATTTTCCTGACGTGTTGTTGTACTCTATTGGCCAGAATTTTATTGAGGATTTTTGCGTCTATGTTCATCAGGGATATTGCTCTGTAATTTTCTTTCAGTGCTGCATCTTTCTCTGGCTTAGGGATTAAGGTGATGTTGGCTTCATAGAAAGAATTTGGGAGGATTCCCTCTTTTTCGATTGTTCTGAATAGTTTGAGAAGAAATGGGATTAGTTCTTCTTTAAATGTCTGGTAGAATTCAGCAGTGAATCCATCTGGTCCTGGGCTTTTCTTTGTTGGGAGGGCCTTTATTACTGTTTCAATTTCTGTTTCAGTTATGGGTCTATTTAGGTTTTCTATGTCTTCATGGTTCAATTTTGGTAGATTGCATGTGTCCAGGAATCTATCCATTTCTGATAGGTTTTCCTGTTTTCTGGCATACAGGTCCTTGTAGTAATTTCTGATGATTCTTTTTATTTCTGTGGTGTCTGTTGTGACGTTTCCTTTTTCATCTCTGATTTTATTGATTTGGGTCTTTTCTCTTCTTTTTTTAGTTAGTTGGGCCAATGGGGTGTCAATTTTGTTTATTTTTTCAAAAAACCAGCTTCTCGCTTGGCTGATATTTTGTAGTGTTTTTTTGGATTCAATCCTGTTAATTTCTTCTCTGATTTTAATTATTTCTCTTCTCCTACTAGATTTGGGTTTGGTTTGCTGCAGTTTTTCCAGGTCCTTGAGGTGTGCTGAAAGCTCATTTATTTGGTACCTTTCCAATTTCTTGATATAGGCACCTATTGCTATAAATTTGCCTCTCAATACTGCTTTTGCTGTATCCCATAAGTTTTGATATGTTGTGTTGTTGTCTTCATTTACTTCCAGAAAGTTTTTGATTTCTCTTTTGATTTCTTGAATGACCCAGTGTTCATTCAGGAGCATGTTGTTCAGTCTCCATGTGTTTGCATACTTTCTGGGGTTTCCTGAGTTGCTAATTTCCAGCTTCATCCCGCTGTGGTCTGAGAAGCTGCATGGTATGATTCTAATTCTTTTAAATTTGCTGAGACTTGCTTTATGGCCTAGTATGTGATCAATCCTAGAGAAGGTTCCATGCGCTGCTGAGAAGAATGTGAAGTCTGTAGATGTAGGGTTGAAAGTTCTGTAGATATCTGTTAGATCCATTTGGGCAATAGTGTCAATTAAATCTGCTGTTTCCTTGTTGATCTTCTGTCCGGATGATCTGTCTATTTCTGAGAGTGGAGTATTGAAGTCCCCCAGGACTATTGTATTGGAATCTAAATCTCCCTTTAAGTCCCTTAACATATCTTTTAAATAGACCGGTGCCCTGTAATTAGGTGCATATACATTTATAATAGTTACATCTTCCTGTTGAATTGAACCCTTAATCATTATATAGTGTCCCTCTTTGTCTCTCTTAACAGTTTTTGTATTAAAGTTTATTTTGTCTGATATTAATATGGCTATACCTGCTTTTTTTTGGTTACTGTTGGCATGGAATATCTTTTTCCAACCTTTCACTTTCAGTCTGCATGCCTCTTTGTTAGAGAGATGTGTTTCTTGTAGGCAACAAATAGTTGGGTTGTGTTCTTTGAGCCAGTCAGCCAAACGGTGTCTTTTAACTGGAGATTTCAGACCATTAATGTTCAATGTGACTATTGATACGTAGTGACTTTGCCCTGCCATTTTCCCAGAAATATTTTTTAGTATATGCTTTGAGCTTCCCATGCTCTTTTACTGGTAGGTGTTCTTCCTTTCCCTTCTTTCATATTGATGGCCGTGTTTCTGTGTTTCTGAGTGTAGCACATCTTTAAGTATCTTTTGCAGGGCCGGACGAGTGGCCACAAAGTCTTTCAATTTCTGTTTGCTATGAAAGGTCTTTATTTCACCTTCATTCACAAATGAGAGCTTGGCAGGATATAATATTCTGGGCTGGCAATTTTTCTCTCTTAGCACCTGTGCTATGTCTCGCCATTCCCTCCTAGCCTGTAGGGTTTCTGATGAGAAGTCTGCTGTGAGTCTGATTGGAGATCCTCTGAGAGTAATCTGACGTTTCTCTCTTGCACATTTTAGGATCTTTTCTTTATGTTTCACTGTGGTAAGTTTAATTACCACGTGTCGTGGTGAGGATCTCTTTTGGTCATGTTTATTGGGGGTTCTATGAGCTTCCTGTACTAGGATATCTCTGTCCTTCTCCAAACCTGGAAAGTTCTCTGCTAGTATCTCACTAAAAAGGCCTTCTAATCCTTTCTCTCTCTCCATGCCTTCAGGAACTCCTAGAACTCGAATGTTGTTCTTTTTAATAGTATCCTGTAGATTCCCAACAATATTTTTTAGATTTCTAATTTCCTCTTCTTTTCTTTGGTTTGACTGTATGTTTTCCTGTGCTCTATCTTCTACGTCCGATATTCTCTCTTCTGCTTCACCCATTCTGTTTTTAAGGCTTTCTAATGTGTATGTCATTTGATCTATTGAGCTCTTCATTTCATTTTGATTTCTCTTCACTATAACACTTTCCTGTTCTACTAGTTTCTGAGTTTCATTTTGACTCTTCCTTAAAATTTCATTTTCACGAGAGAGATTTTCAATCTTGTCCATTAAGGATTTCTGTAGTTCAAGGATTTGCTTTTGAAAACTTCTAAATGTTCTTATCATAAATTTTTTGAAATCCGTTTCTTGCATTTCTTCTATCTCATCATCTTCATAATCTTGGCTTGGGGTGTTTTGCTTATTTGGAGGCATCATAGTGTCATCGTTGATCTTGTTCCCTCGATTTCTGTGTTTGTTACTCGGCATAGTTAATTCTTCTTGTGTCACTGTGCTTTTTTTTTTTATTTTATACTGTGTCCGTGTTAAGTGGACTGCCTGCTGTTGGAGGAGCCTTGGAGGCTTGAGATGGGTGCGGCCTGAGAGCTCTGCCTGGTTCTTCCTGGTTAAGGGTGTGCAAAGGTGACACCCTCAGGTTATGCATGGTAAATCTCTCTCTTTTTATTTATTTATTTATTTTATTTATTCAGGGGGTAAGTAACACCGCATGGCACGGCTGTGCAGAATTGATGGTATTTCGCTTTCAGTCTTTGGCTTCTACCCGTAGAGTCCCAGAGTCCCTTTAGGCTCCTCTGGACTCCCACTGGGTTGCCTAGGCTACTGAATTGTAGTGACTCAGTTCCTTAGCTCTCCCCCATTGATATGTAAATCCAGAGAGGGGGCCTGCTCTTTGTCTCTTGGGAATTCTTCAAGCCTTGCAGCCTTGTAACCTTTGCAAGGTTAGGGGGAAGAGAAACCCCGAAGCTTTTTTTTCCTTCTTTCCGGTAGTGAGTTTGCTGCACTTTCCGGCCCCCCTCTAGATTCTGACCCCCGTTTCCCCACCAATGTCTCGGGTTATTGAGCTCACCTCCCCTTCCAGCACCGATGTGTGGACTCGGAGCCCTGAGCATCCCAAGTCTCCCCGCTGTTGTCTGTGTGGCATGCACTCCCCTTCGAGCACTGGCGTGCAGACCCTGGGGCTTCCGCGGCTCGGTCCCGCGGCTTGGCTTGGCTTCCGCGCGGTGGGCGACCTTGTTCTCCCAGTAGGTCCTCCGATTCACGGCCACTGGATCCAGAAGAGTTTCCCCTGCAGTATTTTCCTGGTTCTTTTTTCTGCGGCTACCGTAACTCCCCTTTTATTAAACTAAATTTTCCCGGACTATCGGTGTGCGCCCTCACTATTCCGCCATCTTGGCTCCACCCCTCCTTTGGCAGAGCCAGTAGGGTTGCCAATGACACACACCATAGTATGACAGAAACACAAGAGTTCTTCAGCCTCGTTGTCCCAGGGTGATGCTGGTTAGGTGGAAGGACAGATGTGGATGGACTAACTGGTACTGGCTTCCCCATTGGGTGCTATGGGATCAAGGACAGATAACATCAACTCCCATCATGATCCCAGAAGTCATAGAAAATGTCTAAGGGAAGCAAAAGCTCAATAGGGCTCATTCATAAAAATGGAAATGACACATCAATTATTGGGCCTACCTTTAAATCTCAATGGATTAAAAGGCTCAATAAACAACAAGTTAGTTTACAGAAGATACCAAATGACCCATAGGTGATGCTTTGGCCCCTATTGTGATTACTTATGGTCCAAAGAGTCAAAGACATGCTTGCTAATGAGATGACATCAGTACTGATGGCTCTACAAAGCTGAACACATAGAATTTATTGAGCTGTAGCCATTATACAACCAACAGATAGCCATCTTTTGACTGAGAGTAGATATGAATATCTTATCCTATGTGCTGTACACTGGATTTATAATTCCTGAATGAAGTTCTCAGTTTTGTACTTCCACTGTAATTACCTGGCCAATATTTGATGACTCAGACCTTAAAATATCAATGGCCCAAACCACTGAGTGAATCCCTAGACATGGGTCCAGTTTTAGCTATTCTCTGGACTACCCTACTTTAATTTTACCTATGGTGTGAAACATCTGCATAAGTATTACTGATCTATGTTGTCATTATGGACGTCAACATGTCATATGTAAGATTTTTTCTTTATAATCACATTTGAAAGAACAGAATGAAACTCTATATAATAGGATTAATTATGACAGCAAATTCCAGAAGAGTGTTATCTCTACCTCTCTGGGTTATATATTTTTCTCTGAACCCTAAAGGGCAGCAGAATGTCTGTTCCCAAAAGCAAGAATCTTGTGTCAGAGTCCTAGGTCAGCAAATTCTCATGTCAGCAAATACACAGAAGGCTGGAAGGTGCCTATTCTATTAAACATCATAGAGTGATTTGTATCACGCTCCCTGGAAGAAAACCTGACAACCAGCTTCATCCTGATGTCTGTATTGTAATACTGGGCTTAAGCATACAGGCCCAAGAAAAAAAAATGATGCACCACCTGTCCTTAACAATGGTAGAAATCACTAATGCTACTGCCCAAGTCATCCAAGACCAACAAGAATTGCTAAATTCACTAGCCAAAGTGATGATAGATAACCAAATAGCCCTCTGTTGGCATTTGTATTATTGCCAATACCTCTTCTATGACTACAACATTAATTTGGGGAAGTAGAAACTGAGTCAAAGCATATCTACTCTCAAATGGAATGGTTGTCAGCTGTTCACTTTCAGTCTCAATTAGATTAATTATTTTGGTCTCTTCAGTTGACTTCATTAAGGTACATGGAATTCCTGATTGAAGTGCATTCTCCAGGAAAGTTTGGTCATTCTTCTGGGTCTGATTCCCTTAATATCCCTATCAAAGTACTGTCCCAAAATGGCACAGGAGCTCTACAAACAAATTGCCTTCATCTGAGTTGTTCAGGGGCCCCATCATCCCTAAATCCACTTCTAAATTAAGAATATTTGTTAAAGTTGATTTTTAAAAAGATTTGTTTAAGGTATAAGAATTTCATGTATTTGATGTATACAGATTTTGGAACATAGTGATAATTCTCATTCTAACTCTCTCCCACCCATGGGCCAACCATTCCTCCTTCTTCCTCTCTTATTCTCTCTCTTGCTTTTTACAAAGATCTACTTTATGTTTATTTTATACTCATAAGATTAACTCTCCACTAAGCAGAGTTCAACAAATAATAAGACGAAAAAACACAGTTCCTCAGCAGTAGAGACAAAGGCTCTAAACAATAATTGAATCTCAAAATGTCGATTTTACGCCTTTGTATTAACCTTTGGTAATATATTAATTACCACAGATCAGAGAAAAGGTGGTATTTGTCATTTTTGGAACTGGCTTATTTCACTAAGTATAATGGATTCCAGTTGCATCCATTTCATTGCAGAAGACTGGATTTTTTTTTTAACTTTTATTTAATGAATATAAATTTCCAAAGTACAGCTTATGGATTACAATGGCTTCCCCCCCCATAACTTCCCTCCCACCCGCATCCCTCCCCTTTCCCACTCCCTCTCCCCTTCCATTCACATGAGGATTCATTTTCGATTATCTTAATATACAGAAGATCAGTTTAGCATACATTAAGTAAAGATTTCAACAGTTTGCTCCCACACAAACATAAAGTGAAAAATAATAGATGATTTTTAAATGATGATGAAATCAGATCAGACCTATTGTCATGTTTAATCCCAGTGAGAGTCAAGTTAGGAATTGATAATTTCTTCTTCTTCTTTTTTTTTTACAGAAGATCAGTTTAGTATACATTAAGTAAAGATTTCAACAGTTTGCACCCCCATAGAAACACAAAGTGAAATATACTGTTTGAGTACTCATTATAGCATTAAGTCTCAATGTACAGCACATTAAGGACAGAGATCCTATATGAGGAGTAAGTGCACAGTGACTCCTGTTGTTGACTTAACAAATTGACACTCCTGTTTATGGCATCAGTAATCTCCCTATGCACCAGTCATGAGTTTCCAAGGCTATGGAAGCCTTTTGAGTTCACCAACTCTTATCTTGTTTAGACAAGGTCATATTCAAAGTGGAGGTTCTCTCCTCCCTTCAGAGAAAGGTACCTCCTTCTTTGAAGACGTGTTCTTTCCACTGGGATCTCGCTCACAGAGATCTTTCATTTAGATTTGTGGTTTTTTTTTTTTTTTTGCCAGAGTGTCTTGGCTTTCCATGCCTGAAATACTCTCATGGGCTTTTCAGCCAGATCCGAATGCCTCTAGGGCTGATTCTGAGGCCAGAGTGCCTCATGAGTCTGCTGAGCATCTCACTTCCCATGTTGGATCACTCTACCCTTTATTTATTCTATCAGTTAGTATTAGCAGGTACTAGACTTGTTTATGGATTTTTTTTTAATTTATTTGGAAGATAGAGTTACAGAAAGAGGTAGAGACACAGAGAGAGGTCTTTCATCTGCTGGTTCACTCCCCAGATGGCCACAACGTCTGGAGCTGCGCCCATCTGAAGACAGGAGCCAGGAGCTTCTTCTGGGTCTCCCACATGGGTGCAGGGGCCCAAGGGCTTGGGCCATCTTCCACTGCTATCCCAGGCCACAGTAGAGAGCTGGATTGGAAGAGGAGCATCTGGGACTAGAACCGGCACCCACATGGGATGCTGGCGCTTCAGGCCCGGGCTTTAACCCACTGTACCACAGTGCTGGCCCCAAAAGACTAGATTTAATAAAATTCTTTTAATGACTGAGTAGTATTTCATGCCATATATACACCACAATTTTTTTTCCAGTCATCAGTTCATGGATATCTGGGTTGATTCCATATATTAGCTATTGTGAAGTAAGCTGTAATAAACGCGGGGTCACAAATAACTCTTTCACATGCTGATTTCATTTCCTTTGGGTAAACTCCCAGGAGTGGGATGGCTGGGTCTTAAGGTATATTGATTTTCAATTTTCTGAGATATCTCCGTACTGTCTTCCACAATGGCTGTTCTAGTTTAGATTCTCACCAGCAGTGGGTTAGGGTACCAGTTTCCCTACATCTTCAGCCAAATTTTTTGTTTATTGATTTCTGTATGAAAGCCATTCTAACTGGGGTGGGTGAATCCTCATTGTGATTTCCCTGATGGCTAGTGATCCTGATCATTTTTCATGTTTCTGTTGCCCATTTGAATTTCCTTTTTTTGAAAAATGCCTGTTTAAGTCCTTTGCCCATTTATTTACTGGGTTGTTTGGTTGTTGTTGAATATCTTGAGCTCTTGGTAGAACTAGATATTAATCCTTTATCAGTTACAGAGTTTGAAAATATTTTCTCCCATTCTATTTTTTGCCCCTTTGCTGAGTGTACCTTTTGCAATGCAGAAGTTTTTCAGCTTGATGTAATTCCATTTGTCAATTTTGACTTTGATTGCCTGTGCATCTGAGGTGTTTTTCAAGTTTTGCCTATATGAAAATCTTGCAGATTTTACCCCAATGTTCTCCTCTAGTAATTTGATGGTATCAGATTATATATTTAGAACTTTGGTACATTTTGTATTGATTTTTGTATAAGGCATAAGGTACATGAATTGTTTCACACTCGTGCACATGTAGATCCAAATTTCCCTGCACAATTTGTTGGAGAGACTATCCTTTTTCAAGGAACTGATTATAGCTCCTTTTCAAAGATAAGTTGTTGTAGATGGGTAGATTGATTTCTGGAATTTCTATTCTGTTCCATTGATCTGAATGTCTATTTTTTGTGCCAGTATCATCATGTTTTGATTGTAATTGCCCTGTAGTATGTCTTGAAAAGTTAGTATTGTGATGCATCCAGCTTTGTATTTGTTCTACAAGATTGCTTTAGCTATTTGGGGTCTCTTATAGTTGAATATGAAGTTTAGTATTTTTTAGATCTGAGAAGAATGTAATTGGTATTTTGATTGGGATCACAATGAATCTAAATTGCTTTCAGTAGTGTAGACATCCATGAACATGGAAGATTTATTCATTTTTTGTATCCTTTTCTATTTCTTTCTTTAATGTTTTGTAGTTTTCATTGTAGAGATATTTAACCTCCTTGGTTAAATGTATTCCACGCTATTTATCTTTTCTATAGTTATTTTGAATGGTGTTGATCTGAGAAGTTTTTTCTCAGCCATGACATCATTTATATATACAAAGGATATTGATTTTTGTGTGTGATTTTGATAGCCTGCCACTTTACTAAACTCTTTTATGAGTGTTTAGTGGAGTGTTTTTATTCTCCTTATATAGAATCAGGTCATCTACAAATAGGGATAATTTGACTTCCTCTTTCCCAATTTGTATCCCTTTGATTTCATTTTCTTGACTAATGGCTCTGGCTAGAACTTCCAGGACTATTTTGAATAACAACGGGGAAAGTGGGAATTCTTGTCTGCTTCTGAATCTTTGTGGGAATGCATCCAACTTTTCCCAATTCAATTAGATGCTGATTGTGCATCTCTCAGAAATTGTCTTTATTACGTTGAGGAATGTTCCTTCTATACCCAATTAGCTTAAAGTTTTCACCATGAAATGATGTTGTGTTTTATTAAGTGCTTTCTATGCATCTGTTGAGATAATCATATGGTTTTTATTTTTCAGATTGTTAAGCTGCTGTACTATCCTTATTGATTTGTGAATCTTGAACCATTTCTGCATACCGGGGATGAATTCCACTTGGTCCAGGTGAGTGATCTTTCTGTTTGGGTTGTTGGATTTTATTAGCTAGTATTTTGTTGAGGATTTTTGCATCTGTGTTTATCAGGAATAGTGGCCTATATTTCTCTTTTTCTTTTGTATCATTTTATAGCTTTAGAATTAAAGTGATAGTGGCCTCCTGTTCCATTGTTGTCAATAGCTTGAGAATAATTGCAATTAGTTCTTCTTTAAAAATCTGGCAGAATTCAGCATGAGGCAAGGGTTCTGTGCTTTTCTTTCTTGTGAGTTTCTTTATTATTGCTTTAATCTCCACCTTTCTTATTGGTCTGTTTCAATTTTCTAGGATCTTCATGACTCAATTTTGGTAAATTGTTTTTTCTTTTTTTGTTTTTTTTTTTAAACTTTTATTTAATAAATACAAATTTCCAAAGTACAGCTTCAGGATTACAGTGACCCCCACCCCCCATAACTTCCCTCACACCCACGACCCTCCCATCTCCTGCTCCCTCTCCCATTCCATTAACATCGAGATTCATTTTCAATTATCTTTATATACAGATGATCGATTTAGTATATATACTTATATATTTATATATTAAATATATTATATATATTATATTTAGTATATATAATATATAAATATATAAATATTTATACATATTTATATATTTCTGTTGAAATCTTTATATATACTAAATATATAAATATTCATACATATTTATATTTATATTATATATAAATATATATATTATATATATATAAATATATATATTTAGTATATATAAAGATTTCAACAGTTTACACCCACACAGAAACACAAAGTATAAAGTACTGTTTCACTACTAGTTATAGCATTAATTCACATTGTACGACACATTAAGGACAAAGATCCTACATGAGGAGTAAGTGCACAGTGGCTCCTGTTGTGGACATAACAATTGACACTCTTGTTTATGGTGTCAGTAACCACCCTAGGCTCTTGTAATGAGTTGCCAAGGCTATGGAAGCCTCTTGAGTGTTGACTCCAATCTTGCTTAGACAAGGTCATAGTCAAAGTGGAAGTTCTCTCCTCCCTTCAGAGAAAGGTACCTCCTTCTTTGATGGCCCGTTCTTTATGCTGGGATCTCATGCACAGAGATCTTTCATTTAGGTGTTTTTTTTTTTTTTTTTTTTTTTTTTTTTTTTTTTTTTTGCCAGAGTGTCTTGGCTTTCCATGCCTAAATTACTCTCATGGGCTTTTTACCCACATCTGAATGCCTTAAGGGCTGATTCTGAGTCCAGAGTGCTGTTTAGGACACCTGCCATCCTATGAGTCTGCGGTGTATCCCGCTTCCCACGTTAGATCGTTGTCTCCTTTTTAATTCTATCAGTTATTTTCAGAAGACACTAGTCTTGTTTATGTGATCCCTTTGACCCCTAATCCTATCATTATGATCAACTGTGAACAGAAATTGATCACTTTGACTAGTGAGATGGCATTGGTACATGCCGCCTTGATTGGATTGAATTGGAATCCCCTGGCACGTTTCTAAGTCTACCATTTGGAGCAAGTCCAATTGAGCATGTCCCAAATTGTACATCTCCTCCCTCTCTTATCCCCACTCTTTTATTTACCAGGGATTAATTTTCAGTTAAATTTAAACACCTAAGTATAATTGTGTTAATTAAAGAGTTCAACCAATAGTATTAAGTAGAACAAAAAATACTAAAGGGGATAAAGTATTAAGTTGTTCATCAACAGTCAGGACAAGGGCCGATCAATTCACTGTTTCTCATAGTGTCCATTTGACTTCAAAAGGTTTCCTTTGTGGTGCTCAGTTAGTTTTCACCGATTAGGGAAAACATATGATATTTGTCCCTCTAGGACTGGCTTATTTCACTCAGCATGATGTTTTCCCGTTTCCTCCATTTTGTTGCAAATGACTGGATTTCATTGTTTTTTGACTGCTGTATAGTATTCTATAGAGTACATATCCCATAATTTCTTAATCCAGTATACTCTTGATGGGCATTTGGGTTGATTCCAGGTCTTAGCTATTGTGAATTGAGCTGCAATAAACATTGAGGGGCAGACAGCTTTTGTATTTGCCAATGGTTTGTCAATTTTGTTGATTTAAAAAAAAACAGCACTTCGTTTGGCTGATCTTCTGTAATTTGTTCTTGGATCAAATCCTGTTGATTTCTTCTCTGATTTTAATTATTTCTCTTCTCCTATTAGTTTTGGGTCTGGTTTGCTGCAGTTTTTCTGGATCCTTTAGATTCATTGATAGGTCACTTATTTGGTGCCTTTCCAACTTCTTTTTTGTATCCCCTAAGTTTTGGTATGTTGTTTTGTTATCCTCATTTAATTCCAGAAAGTTTTTTATTTCTCTTTGGCTTTCTTTTATGACCCAGTGTTCATTCAGGAGCATGTTGTAAAATCTCCATGTGTTTGCATATGCTCTAGGGATTCCTGAGTTGCTAATTTCCAACTTCATTCCATTGTGATCTGAGAAGCTTCATGGTATGATTCTAATTCTTTTGAATTTGCTGAAACTTGCTTTATGGCCTAGTATGTGGTCAATCCTAGAGTAGGTTCCATGTACTCCTGAGAAGAATGTAAATTGTTTATGTGTAGTATGAAAAGTTCTGTAGATATCTGTTAGATCAATTTGGGCTATACTGTTGATTAAATCTGCTCTTTCCTTGTTGATCTTCTGTCCTGTTGATCTGTCTATTTCTGAGAGTGGAGTATTGAAGTCCCCCAGTACTACTGTATTGGAGTCTTAAGTCTCCGCTTAAGTTCCTTTACATATCTTTTAAATAACCCGGTGCCCTGTAATTAGGTGCATATACATTTATAATAGTTATATCTTCCTGTTGAATTGAACCCTAATCAATATATAGTGCTCCTCTTTGTCTCTCTTAAAAGTTTTTGTGTTAAAGTTTATTTTGTCTGATATTAAGATGGCTATACCATGAGACACTCATGTCTCAGGCACTCCATGAGTTCTCTTTCACACCCTCAGTTTTTTTTTTCCTCACAGTCTCAGTTCATAAGTTCCACTCATTCACTAGGTCTTAACCTCCTTTTATTTCTCCCCACAAGAGTCAGGTTTTTCTGCTTGGCTGAGGGTCAGTGCAGCCCTGAGTTGGTGCAACTTTTACGTATATCCAAAATGGCACCTGCTCTTTGTCTTGCTAGTCTTTGTAATGTGATTGGAGAGAAAGAATTGTTTCCATACCGGTCCCTTTTTTTTTCTCTCCTCTAGTTAGCCTGGTGAACTTTCCTCCATGGGGCTTCAAGCCTTGTTCCCTCTAGGCTCTTCCTGATGCTTTCCTGCCAGTGTCTCGGGCTACTGAGGTTTCGCCTCACCTCCCTTTCCAGCGCTGGTGCATAGACTCTGTGGCTGGGGTCCCGAGCCGTGGGCACCTGTGCCCTCCACATCAGTGTACCCTGTCCCACTAGTTCTGGAAGAGTTTCCTCTGCAGTTTTTTTCCCTAACTCTTCCCTGAAACTACATTATCTCCACTTTTATTGAGCTATCTTTTCCTGGACTATCAGTGCGCTCCCTCCCTATTCTTCCATCTTGGAGAATTTCCATATTTTCATTCAATTTTGGTAAAATTTTTGTATCCAGGAATGTATATATTTCTTCTAGGTTTTCTGATTTGTTGGCATACATCTATATATTTAATTTCTGCTGATTCTTTTCATTTCTGTTGTATCTGTTGCTATATTTCTTTTTTCACATCTGATTTTATTAATTTGAGTCTTTTTCATCTTTTTGTGTTAGTTTGGGCAAAGTGTATCAATTTTGTTTTTTTTTTTTTTTCAAAAAAAGATCTTCACTTATCTTATGTATAGTTTTTGTTGTTGTAATTTTGTTTATATCTTCTCTAATTTAATTATTTCTTTCCCCCTACCTATTTGAAGTTTGGCTTGTGGTTTTTCTAGGTCCTTGAGAAGCATTGATAGCTCATTTACTTGATGTTTTTCCAATTTCTTGAGATACCAGTTGGTACCAACTTCCCTCTTAACACTGTTTTTGATGTATCTTGTAAGTTTTGATATTTTGTATTGTCATTTTCATTCAAGAAATGTTTTGATTTCCCTTCTGATTTCATCTATGATCCACTCTTTATTTTGCATCATGTTGTTTAATTTTCATGTGTTTGCAAATATTTTAGAGATTCTTGAGTTTTTAATAAATATAAACAAGTCAAATTTTCTAATTAAAAGACAAATTGTTTCGGTTTAGATATAAATGAAACATACTAAAACAATATCCAGCTGTTTGCTGTTTTTAAGAACATATATTAAAGTTGGTGATAAAGAAAATGTAAAACAATAACAGGGAACATATACAAGGAACAAAACAAAATTGAAGCATATGCAGCTTTATGAACATAAGAAAATAAAGATTTTAGGGCCAGAATGATTTATAGAGATAATATTATGTGGTAGAATAAGGAGGGAGCTTACTGCTGCAGGCTAGGGGAAGATAGTTAAAAAATGTATAGAGAATGCAATCTCAGGAAAGAGTTATGGAGAAAACTGCAATGGACATTCCACAGAAGAAAGAGGGATGCTGTGCATCTATATGGAAGGTGTAGACATGCAGCATGAGCATGGATATAGCACTGGACCCCAATAGCCAAGAGCCTCAGTGGCAGCATTGGGAAGCGAGATGAGACCAGACTGCAGCAGCCCAAGCCACTGCCAATATATCTGTGGGAAGGGTCTGCCGTGAGTTTGGCCTGGAGCACTGTGGGGACAAAGTACTTGCCAACCAAAAGGAAAAAAAGGGGAACATTTCTCTCTGACAATGATGCCCTGTAGGTGGCTGAGAGAGGGTGTGTACCATTTTGGACAAACATAACAGCTGTGTCAGCTTATGTCTGCACAGCCAGCAACCAGCTGAGAGAAGACACCTGAGTCTGGCTGGGAGGATTGCTAGGGAGTTGGGCACCCATGTAGGACTTTGATGTACTCCCAGCCTCCAAATACATAACAGGCTCTAGGGCTCACACTGCCTAGGTGCAGCACCCACAGGCAGCTGGCTCTGGGGGTGACTCTGCATTTCTGTGGATGGGATGGACTGGTGGGGCAGAGTGGATATTCAGAGCCCATGACTGTGGGAGCTTTATGTGCTGAGACTGTGGAAACACTGTGGATGCATGGCAGGGAACAGGGTGTGGCTGGGTCTCTGGGAAGTCACTGTGGGCGGCTCACATGCTCAGGGCTCCCTGATTGCCTGGGGTGGGTCATTGGGTTGGGATCTGTGCTCACATTTAGGGCTACATGGATCAGTTGTGTGCTTTTTGTAGCAGTGCAGATGAGTATTGTACCCTCAGTGGGCTGCCACCTGGATATTGATCACCTTGGAAGAGAGGAGGTCAGGGTGTGACTATGCCAACAGACCTGATCAATCCCTCTCCTCTGATAAAAAACAGGAGCTCTACCACACCCAACTTGGGTGTCACCCTGGATACTCCCTCCACCCTTGAGCACTGAATAGAGTTCCCTGACCACACCCAGCACATGCCTCTAGGTATTCACTGAAATAGCAGACATTCCACTAAGCCACAGAGGGATAGTCCAAAGACAAAAGCCATCAGAGCAAGAACCCCAAAATGTATCTCCATAAATGCCTAAAAATAAACGCAGAAATTCAAGAAATAAGAATAAGGAAGATAACTCGATGCCTCCAAAGTAACACAACAATATTAGAATAATATTTCAATATGAGAATGTGAAGATGAAGAGATTGACGAAATGCTAGAAACAGAATTCAGTAAATTAATTGTCGGATTACTCAGAAGCAATCAGAAGCAAACCCAGAAGTTAAAGAAATCTATATATGACTTGAATGAAAAATTTTCCCATGAACTTGAGATTTTGAAGAGAAATCAAAATGAAATATTAGAATTGGACAATTAAATAGATCAAATAAAAATGTGGTGGAAAGCCTTAACGATAGACTCAGTGAGGCAGAAGAAAGAATATGTGAGTTAGAAGACAAATCTCCAGGAAATTTGATAGTCAGACAAAAAAAAATGAAGAAAAAATTAGAGAGGGCCCCAAAGGGAGATCCTGGCTATTGACTTCAGATGGCCCAACCCCCAGACATAACAACCATTTTGGGAGTGAACCAGTGATTTGATGATTCTCTCTTTGTCTCTCCTCTCTTTCTATAACTCTGCCTTCCAAATGAATAAATAAATATTTTTAAAAAAAGGAGTCTAGCTATACTGTACCCAGATTTATAATTTATCAAATTGTGAACTAATAAATGAATGCTGTTTTAAGCCTCTAAGTTTGTTATGATTTTTTTTATGCAGCAATGGAAAACTAATACAGATTTGATACTGGAAAATAGTGCTAAAATAGCAAATATTTAATACTTGGGAGTGGCTTTAGAATTGGCCCGTGAGAGGAGGCTAGAGAAATGTTTAAGAGCAAGATATACACATACTAATTTACTTTATTTTTATTTATTTATTTTTTTTTTGACAGGCAGAGTGGACAGTGAGAGAGAGAGACAGAGAGAAAGGTCTTCCTTTGCCGTTGGTTCACCCTCCAATGGCTGCTGCGGCCGGCGTGCTGCGGCCGGTGCACCGCGCTGATACGATGGCAGGAGCCAGGTGCTTCTCCTGGTCTCCCATGGGGGTGCAGGGCCCAAGCACTTGGGCCATCCTCCACTGCACTCCCGGGCCACAGCAGAGAGCTGGCCTGGAAGAGGGGCAACCGGGAAAGAATCTGGCGCCCTGACCGGGACTAGAACCCGGTGTGCCGGCGCTGCAAGGCGGAGGATTAGCCTAGTGAGCCGCGGTGCCGGCCTCACATACTAATTTACTTTAAAGAAAGCAAAATTTATCTTGGACAGAATGTGTGTAGAAATTTACCAGTGAAGACTCAGAATAAAGAGAGGAACATGTTATTGGAAACTAAAGGAAAAAGAATCACTGTTAGTATCAACCAATTTAGCAAAATTTTCTCATGAAGTTATACAAAAAGCACAGTTTGCAAGCAAGGAACCATAATATTTTGTCAAGGAAATACACAGGCAAAGTCTTGAACCAACAGCCCAGTATCTTGCTACTTAAGGCAAAATGTAAAGTGAGAGAGATAAATGGAAAGAAAAATGTTTAAAAAATGAAGAATCTGATTATTTTGGAGATTCTCAAACTATGTAGAGGACAAAATATTCTAAAATCAAGTTTTCCTCAAATACCATAGTACAGATAAAATGATGACGGTATAATGGTTTACAGTCATTTACTAAAAACTCAGAAATATCAACAGGTTAAAATATTCAGTCATGTGAAATGTTGTTTCAAGTGATTGATAGTGTATTTCACCTATCTTCTCAAATGAATCAGATCTCTGGGTAGCTAAGACTACTATTTTTGTGGTAATAAAAAACATCTTCAAAAATTCAGTACATCTTTAGTTGATAAAAGCATTTTCATGAAAACACTGTGCCATTAGAGCAAATAATAGAATTAACAATGATTCTTTAAAATCATAAAATACTAAGTTAATTTTTAGATTCCCCAAATTTTCATTTAAAATATCTAAAAATAATAACTTTGAGATACAATTAATATCCCATGAAGTTCATACTTTTAAAGTACATAATTCAGTGGAAACATTTCTTTTTAAAGTAGATTAGTTTGAATTTAGTTGATAGGTCTCATGTCTCTTTTTGTCTATATGGATACCCTCTTCTTTATATTCAAGTTGTTTTTTAATAAATAAAGGATTATTGGTCCTATAGTACCTCCTCCAAATTCTGGTCTCATCTTACTGCTTCTTTGTGGTGTTGATTGATTTGTTTTTTTATCTCTAGGATTTCCTGTGCCAGTAATACTTCTGGAGGTTTGATTAGATTTTGATTGAATTTTCAGAAAAGAAAGAAAGTTTCTGTGTCTTCTAGACATTCACCATTACATAATGAGACATCTGTCTTGTAGAACCACTTCAATGGTTGATCAGGTGGTCCTTCCTTTTTAAGGTTGCAGGTTAAACTTTTACCTAATAGTTTTCGTAATTAGTAAATGATTACTTCATATATTCATTCTAATAGTCCTCCCTGAACTACAGATGCTGGAAGACTGAAAGCTTTACATCTCATTCTTCCCTACAGTAAGTGTCCTTTCTGTGAATTTGTTTCCTCAAATTAGATTTAATCCTATGGTAGATATTTAAATAGGAAAAGTCAAAGATTCTGCTTCTTCAAACTTTGGTTGTTGATGTTAGCCAGCACAGCCATGGCAATGTTTTTGTTCATTTATAGCAGTGTTTGAATGGCCATCTCTAATTTTGTAGGTGTTAAGAGGCAGTTTTGAGACTAAGTTCCTAACTTCTGGGTATTAGGTTGGTAGTAATTTTCAGGAAATAAGTTCTAGTACCATTTTTGTCATTCTCACCTTTCCTGATTCTGTCAGAGGTAGCTACTCCCCTGGTTAGCCAATTTAATTTTTTCTCCTATGAATCATTCTTGTAAATATAACTTTGGGCTAAATTTCCCTGTCCATACCAAAAATTTAGAAGCACACAGTTTCTTGCATTACATTTTTATGAGTAAAATAACCTGAGTATTATCCTTTTAAAAATACATTGCTAATTTATTTATTTGGAGACAAGGATAGAGACAGAATGAATCTAAAGCAGATAAGCTAGAGTAAAAAACATATGGTTTTATATCCCGAGAATAGTTTCATGACATAAAAAATAATGTACTATTTAGATATATTAATTACCATGATATAGTTATAAAGAATTACCATGATATAGTTATAAAGAAAAGAAAAAGAACAATAAATAGAATTTTAAGGATAGTTTATAATTCTAAGGGATGAAGAAATAAGAGAATTGGAATAGTGGTCATAGAGTAAATTTCAAATGTAATAGATTTTATTTCTTAAACTGGACGGTGGATGCTCAAATGCTTACACAATTATTAGTTTTTATTAAATTGTATATATTTCATAAATAGTCTTTGGGAGCTAATTATTATTGAATGAAATACATATTGAAATTTATAACAGTGCTTATAGCATGTATAATAAACTTGGCATAACAGAGAGCATGAGAGTGGCCCATATACAAAATCACATGAAAATTGTTGGTGTATCATATTCAATGAAGTTGTACTTTATTAAAACCAATTATGACTGTTAAAAAATTTCCTTCTGTATTTTTTATATGTCTGAAGTAAGTATACCTATCACATTAAATGTAAGAGGCATTTGTCAAAACAGCAGAAATTGAGTTGATTTGGACAGAGATGAGACGAGAGAAAATTTGATTGGTATTTAATTTTTACATGATGCCAGAGTTTGTGCTTTGATGTATATTATTTTATTGAAATCCTACAGCAACCCAAAACATATAGATGTACTTACCTTCCTTTTTACATATGTGAATAGTGATGCCTAAATAAGGTATGAATGTTGTTTAAGGCTATCCAAACACAAGATCCCAGATCCTAACTCAGAGAAAGAAACCTATTTTCTTTATTTACATTATGACTAGCATATTTATCTAGTATGTAGCAAGAAAGAAAGCTTGTATCCTCTATAATTTTGTGCAAGGAGATGTTTAATAATTTGGACTTAAGAGGCAGCAACTAGCTCTTAGTATGCATAATAAAATTGACAACAGCCCAAGCCTTTCTTCTTTCTCCACTTCCACATGTTATAAACAGAATACTACTATCTGTGGACTAATAATGTATATGAAAGGTTTTGAGAACTCCTATGGCTAAGAAACTGTTCAAATTTAACTCATTCAACAAAACTGCTCAAATTTATCTCATTCAACATTCTCCCACTCATATGATGAAAGTAACCTTTTTGATCATAACATCTGATGCTGTATGTATCACTGTATATTCTTCTCAATAATATATCATTTACTGATTAGTATGCTGACACATTCTTTTTACTTAACTGACATTTTACGTAACTCTTCTATATTCTATATGACAGCTAATGTTCCATGTGGATTGTAAACAAATTATGTATTGTTCATAACAACCCTTTGAAATATGGACTAAATGAAGCAAAACATTTTAAGTATTTTCCCCACATTCATACCACTATTGTTTGGTGAAACTGAGATTCTAACTGAAACAGTCCATGCATTTTATAACTGTGTTTCTTATACTCTAAGGTTGAAGAAAGAGACCATTCATAGTATGACTTGTCTCTGTCCTCAAGAAATGGTCCTGGCCCACTTCACCCTTTAGTCATCTTTGTTTTCTATTATTTCTGTTATTTCTGCTCATCTATGTGAGTGAGTGATTAAATAATTTAAAGCTAAAATTCAAAATGGACTTTTAATCTAGAAGGAGTATATTCAGATATATCTTGGCATTTTCTTAAGGCTACAAGCTTTCAAACTATTGTATGGGTATAATGCCCTTGATTAGTTATGGAATGAGATTTGAATATGAGCTGAAATTGTGTTAAGGAAAGTGACAACGATTCCCTCCTTGACCAAATTTTAGTCAGTTTCTTCTGGACTCTGTTTTCAAATGGACTTCAACTTTGGCTTTTGAATCTGATTCTTAGCAAAGAATTATACTAAGTCAATTTACTGAAAATCCCCTTACTTTCGATATCTAACCAAGTTCTTCTTAGTAATTTTTCATCCACTGACCCCCTCACTCTGCTTTTTGACTGTAAATCCCCAGTTATGTTTGATGTATTCAGAGTTGAATTCAATCATTCTCATTTACTTTAATAGTCTTGAGCTATATGGCAATGTATTTGAATAAAATCATTCTTAGTATTTTTAACAAGCATCAGAATAATTTTTATTGCAGAAGACTCTAATTGATACTCACGATTGTAATAATTGTTATTATGTTGTAGAAAGGACAGCACATGCAATTTAAGTGTTTTTTTTAATTTCCTGTAGTAATGGGTGTTAAAGGTGATAAGAATGTGTAAGAAATTGTTTTAAAGATAATCCTGGGGGCTGGAGTTGTGGCATAACAGGGTTAACCTGCCACCTGCTACACCAGCATCCAATATGGGCACGGTTGAGTTGTCCCAGCTGCTGCTCCCTGATAATGCACCTAGGAAAGGAACAGAAGATGGCCTGAATGCTTAGGCCCTTTCAGCCATGTGGCAGATCTGGATGGAGTTGCAGGTTTCTGACTTCAGCAGAGGTGCGGCTATTGTGGCCATTTTGGGAATGAACCAGTGGATGGAAGACCAAGGAAAAATCAATCTCTCTCTCTCTCTCTCTCTCTCTCTCTCTCTCTCTCCCCCCCTCCCTCCCCCCTCCTTCCCTCTGTCTCCTCTATAACTCTGCCTTTGCCTTTCAATTCAATCAATACATCTTGTATTTAAAAATTTATATATTTATTTGAGAGTCAGAGTTACACAGAGAGAGGAGAGGCAGAGAGAAAGAAAGAGAGGTCTTCCACCGCTGGTTCACTCTCCGAATGGCTGCAATAGCTGGAGCTGCGCTAAGACGCCAGGAGCCAGGAGCTTCTTCCAGGTCTCCCATGGGTGTGCAGGGGCCCAAGGACTTGGGCTATCCTCCACTGCTTTTCCAGGCCATAGCAGAGAGCTGGATCAGAAGTGGAGCAGCCAGGACTCGAACTAGAGCCCATATGGGATGCCAGCACTGCAGGCAGCAGATTTACTTGTTATGCCACAGCACCGGCCCCCAGTCAATAAATCTTAAAATAAAAGATACTCCTGGTAATGATAGGATTGGATATAGCATGAGTCTCTGTTATGTACCTACAAATAGATCAGGTGTAACTATAAAGAAATAACTAGTTTCTTTTTTTTTTTTTTGCGCCAAAACAGAGTTATCTTTTAATTCCATTTTCCCACATTTTTTAAAAACTTTTATTCAATGAATATAAATTTCCAAAGTACAGCTTATGGATTACAATGGTTTCCCCCCCATAACGTCCTTCCAACCCGCAACCCTCCCCTTTCCCACTCCCTCTCCCCTTCCATTCACATGAGGATTCATTTTCGATTCTCTTTATATACAGAAGATCAGTTTAGCATACATTAAGTAAAGATTTCAGCAGTGTGCTCCCACACAGAAACATAAAGTGAAAAATACTGTTTGAGTACTAGTTATAGCATTAAATCTCAATGTACAGCACACTAAGGACAGAGATCCTACATGAGGAGTAAGTTCACAGTGACTCTTATTGTTGACTTAACAAATTGACACTCTTGTTTATGGCATCAGTAATCACCCTAGGCTCTTGTCATGAGCTGCCAAGGCTATGGAAGCCCCCTGAGTTCACCGACTCTGATCATATTCAGACAAGGCCATGGTCAAAGTGGAAGTTCTCTCATAGCACCTAATTTACTGTGATTTTAGACTCCTACTTTAATGTCCCATAGAGATGTGAAATGATTGGAAAAGCTAGATATGCTTAATGATGGATTTGCTTGCTTATGTTTAGGTTTTATAGCTATATTCTTACAGCCATTTCAAAGAGGTTATTAATACAAAATTGTCTTTTTTTCTTTATTATTTTAAAATTTCATGCATTTCATATATACAAATTTAGAAACATAGTGATTCTTCCCACCCAGACTTCCACCCTTCTTCCTCCTCTTTCTTCTATTCCCCCTTTGAATTTTTTACAAAGATCTATTTTCAGTTTACTTTATACTTATAAGATTAATCTTATGGTAAGTAAAGAGTTCAACAAATGGTATGAGGAAAAAAACATTGATCCTCAGCAGTATAGACAAGGGCTGTAAACAATCACCAAATCTCAAAGTGTCTATTTCTCTCCAATACATTACATTTTAGCTGTTATATAGTTACCCCGGATCAGAGGAAACATATAGTATTTGTCTTTTTGGAACTGGCTAATTTTACTAAGCATAATGGTTTCCAGTTACATTCATTTTCTCACAAAAAACGGGATTTATTTATTTATTTATTTATGCATTTATTTATTTTAACCACTGAGTAGTACTGCATATGGTATATATGCCATACTTTCTTTATCTGGTCATCAGATGATAGAAATCTGAGCTGATTCCACGTCTTAACTATTGTGAATTGAGCTGCAATAAACATGGGAGTACAGATAACTCTTTTATATGTGGATTTCATTTCCTTTGAGTACATTGCCAAGAGTGAGATGGCTGGGTCATATGGTAGGTCTATATTCAGATTTTTGAGGCATCTCTATAGTGTTTTCCATAGTGGCTTTACCAGTTTACATTTCCCCAACAGTTGTGTAGTGTACCTCATGCCCACGTCCTTGCCAGCATTTTTTTTTTTGACTTCTGTATGAGAGACACTCTAACTGGGGTGAGGTAAAACCTCACTGTGATTTTGACTTTTTTTTTAAAGCAAAACAAAACATGATGATATTATAAATCTGAAGCTCTTTAGAGACATATTTCCTTTTGTAGTCATCTATTTGACACATATGTATTCAGTGCTTACTGTGTTGCCAGGCATTATCGCAGGCTACAGGGACACAAAAAGAATAACCTGTGGTAAATTGGAATATATTGTTTAGTAAAGGATTCATGCATTAATGAAATAATCAGATTAATATTAAATTACACTACTGGTACTTGCTAGAGATATGTATTATGAAGTTCTTGGAGAACACAGGACATCCTTAGATCAAGGTGTCACAGTAGGCTTCCCTCAATAAGGAACTTTTGTACTATGATTATAAGGAAAGGTGTTCTTAGTTCTGTTTGGACTGCTACAATACAATACCTTAGACTGGATAATTTATAAACAGTGTAAATGTACTGCTAAAGGTTCTGGATAAGTCTAAGGCTAAGGAACAAGTATATTCAGCATCTTGAGAACACTTACTCTCTGCTTCACAGATAACATCTTTTAGCTGTGTCCTCACACCGTACTAATCTCACCCCTGAGGGCTCTGTTCTCATGACCTTCCAGATATCCCACCTCCAAATCCCACTGAACTGGTTCAGCTTCTATATATAATTGAGGGGGGGCAGTCCTCTCATAGCAGAGGTAATAGGTAAATAGGCCTGGAATGGTAAAATGACCCTTCAAACGAAGGAGCATGATAATTCTGAAGACCTGAAAGAAAGGGAGTGTGGCTAGAATGCAGAATGATGAGGATCATGATTCAAGATGAAGCTGGGAAGGTAGGCACCAGTGAGAAGATTCAAAATTTTGTAAATCATGTTGAAGATTTTGGTCATTATTGCAATGGGTATTTAAAATATTTTAGTATTTTAAACCATTTAAACATTTAAAGGGACAGAGTAAGGGCAGTGGTAACATGAACAGATTGGCATTTGGAAAAGATTACTCAAGTTGGCATCAGTATCTGGGGCAGCTTAGAGGAAGACACTGAAAAGAAAAGGGATGGATTTGAGGGACAGGAGATAAAAATTAATATAATTTATTGTCAGTTTATATAGAGAGATTGAAGGGCAAGGGAGTGTCAAGAATTGGTGCTAAGCTTTTGAAAATCAATTCATTTGAGAGGCAGAGAGATGAGAGAGAGAGACAGAGAGACAGAGAAACAGAAAGATTGAGAGAGAAAGAGAGAGCAAGTGAGCTTTTATATACTAGTTCACTCCCCAAATACCCACAACAACCAGTGCTGAGTTGAGGCCAAAGTCAGGAGCCAGAATTACAATCTAGCTCTACCACATGGGTGGCAGGAACTCAATTTCTTAAGCTACCACCACTGTCTCCCAGATCTTCTTTAGCTGGAGGCTGGTGTGAAGAGCAGAACCAGGTATCAAACCTAGGTACTCTAATGTGAGATACAAGAGTCTTAAGGGGTGTCTTACCACTAAGCCAAATTCCTGCCCTCAAAAATGTTTTAGCTCCTCTATTTAAGTTTGGAAAATCTTTACTAGCTACTATATACTCTCTATGACCTGCTTCACTTTCTGTTTTCAGACTGGCTCAATATCAAATTACAGATTCCTGTTTTTCTGGAATCTGTTTTAAATTTCTTGCTCTGAAACAAGCACAGAAATTCCTCTTATTTTTTAAGTATTTGTACTTTCTTAGTATGTTTCACATTGTCATAACAAAATATCTGAGGGTGGGAAATTTATAAAGAAATAAAGTGTATTTTGTTCATAGTTCTGGAGGTCCAAGAGCTTGGCTATGACATCTTCTCAGCCTCTGGTGAAAGCCTCATGCTATGACAACTCATGGCAGGTAGAATGGGAGCAGGTATGTGCACAAGAGAACATGTGCTAGAGAGACCAAGAGGAGGTACCAGGCTTCGTTTAGAAAAACATATTCTTAAAAGAACTAATACATTCTCACAGGAACTGCATTAATCTCTTCATGAGGTTGGATTTCCAAAACCTAATTTCCTCTTGATGAACCTCTTTTCACTGTGGACCAAGCATCAACATGAGTTTTCGTGGGGACAAACTATTCAAACCTTAACAAGTACTAATAAAAAAAAAAAAGTTTTGCGAATTGTGCTTGTTTTGCTTTTTCATGTCTCAGTCTCTCTTTTGGTACCAAAATTTCTCTATTTTTAAAATTTTAACCTAAAATATTTTATAGAAAAAGTTGTACATGACAGCAATAGTATGTCAATCATGCATAGTAACTAACAGTGCAATTGATCCCTTATTGTATTGGCCAATTTTTGGTTATTATAACAAAATACCTCATCTGTGTAACTATTTAAGAAGATATGTACATGTAGTTCACAGTTTTGGAGGTTCAAGGCATGGTACTGGAATTGGCTTTGCTTTGGTGGAGGCCTCATGGTGGGTGGCATCACAGTGGCAGAAGTGTATGAAAAGGCAGGGATAACACTGCCAAACGGAAGCAAAAAGATTCTGAGGTGAAGCTAAGGCTTTCATAGCAACTTGCTGTTGTGAGAACTCAGAAGTCTCACAAGAACTAACTTAATCTCTTTAGAGGGAAATACCCACAATAACCTAAATACTTCTTACTGCCCACCCCTGCCTCCGACCTCTTAAAGGTCTTATTTTTGTGAACTAGGTTGGGCCTAAATTAATTTTCTAGACACTTGCCTTTTACTTAGAGAAGAATTCTAAGTACAGGCACAAACACAGTGTGCAGTGTGATAAACTTTATTTACAAAGTGAGAAAAATACAGAGGCTCATTAGGGCTTTATTTCGGAGAGGACCAAATAAAGGAAATTATCACACCCTACTGTGCTCGTCCTGAGTCCACAATAAGGAGAGAGTGTGTTTCGGTTCTACCTGGCTTTTTTATGAACATAGAAAGCTGGTGGTGTTAATGTGGTACCATCTACACATCCCAGATAACAGGAGGTACCTCCAGGAGAGGGGTCCCCTGATTGACAGGTAGGTGAACAAGGCAACACACAGTGAACAAGGTGTGGCTTTCAGCTCATGAACTTAAAATTATCTATGTAAGCTTTCCCACATCACTATCACTTCTCACATTTCCTTTTTTTTTTTTTTTTTTTATAGGCAGAGTGGACAGTGAGAGAGACAGAGAGAAAGGTCTTCCTTTTTGCCGTTGGTTCACCCTCCAATGGCCGCCACGGCTGGTGTGCTGCGGCCGGCGCACCGCGTTGATCCAAAGGCAGGAGCCAGGTGCTTATCCTGGTCTCCCATGTGGGTGCAGGGCCCAAGCACTTGGGCCATCCTCCACTGCCTTCCCGGGCCATAGCAGAGAGCTGGACTGGAAGAGGAGCAGCCGGGACAGAATCCGGCACCCCGACCAGGACTAGAACCCGGTGTGCCAGCGCCGCTAGGCGGAGGATTAGCCTATTGAGCTGCAGCGCCAGCCCCACCTCTCACATTTCCATAGTGGGAACCAAGTTTCCAACACACAAACCCGTAGAGGACAAATGAAATCCAAACCATGCCATTCCACTTCAGGTCCCCAGGGTTCATACCCTTCTCAAAATGCAAAATGCACCTATTTCATATTCAATAGCCCCAGAGCCTTAACTTGCCCTAGTGTTGCTCAAAAGGCTAGGACCATAGTTTCCTCTGACACTCAGTGCAAATTATTTCCGCTGTTATCTTTTGTAAAATAATAATAAAATAATAAATAATAGCAATAATAAAACAGTTCACATACTTTCAGGATCCAATGGAAAGGCAGGCACAAGATAAACATTCCTATTCCAGTCTGGTGCCATGGCTCAATAGGCTAATCCTCCACCTTGCGGCGCCGGCACACCGGGTTCTAGTCCCGGTCGGGGCGCCGGATTCTGTCCCGGTTGCCCTTCTTCCAGTCCAGCTCTCTGCTGTGGCCTGGGAGTGCAGTGGAAGATGGCCCAAGTGCTTGGGCCCTGCACCAGCGTGGGAGACCAGGAGAAGCACCTGCCTCCTGACTTCGGATCAGCACAGTGTGCTGGCCGCAGCACACCGGCCGCAGTGGCCATTGGAGGGTGAACCAACGGTAAAGGAAGACCTTTCTCTCTGTCTCTCTCTCTCACTATCCACTCTGCCTGTCCTAAAAAAAATTCCTATTCCAAAATGAGGAATGAGGGGAGTAGAAATGAATAATTGGTGTAAAGTTAGACTCAAACTCAGGCTTCTGTAAAAACTTGCTCCCGTGAGAACAAACAGCAGGGTAAACATTACATATTAAAGCTCCAAGTATGGAGTAATATGCAAACTGTGACACAGATGGGTCTCTAAAGTCGACATTCTTGCACCTATATCTTTGCTCATTGCAGCTTATGTGATTGTTTCTCAGGCTGCACAGTGATGATGGCAGTTTTCCTGGGTGGAGAATGTATTCTGCTAGTTGCTCTGTCTTGTTGGGGTTCCTGCTGTGCTACCACATCCACAGCAAACTTCTACCTGGCACTTCAGACAAAGCTTTGAAATCTCAGTAGAAGTAGCCTCCATAACTCTTGAATTCTATGCAACTGCAAAATGAGTTTCTTGCAGATGTAAGGTCTGTCACCTGTGACTTTTTGAACCACACTGCAGATGTGGAGTGCTTTGTTAGCTGAGAGCAAGGAAACGAATCCTGAGGCAGCCCTGGGCAGTGAGCCCATGGAGGGTTCCATGGGGGCTCTTCCCGAAACTATTCTGCCCTGGAAAACCTCTGCACCTGTGAAAGGGGGCTTGGCTTGAATTTCTGAGATGTTCTTGAGGCCTTTTTCCTATAGTTCTGATTCAAACCAGTCAGCTCCCTGTTATACCCACTAATCTCTTTAGAAATCATTCTATCTACCCTTGGGTGTTTTCTTGCTCTTTCCCTAGCCAGGGTGCAACATGTCTGTATATTTTCACTCATTCCTATTGCTTCCAAATCTCACAGTAAATGTGACTCAAAGTAGTCATAATATTTCATTGTTTTGAAATCTCCTCACAAGTTAAATTAGCCCATCATTTATAAGTTCAGTCTTCCTGAAAATTTTAGGGCATGGAATAAATGCTACAAAGTTCTTTACAATACTTTAACAATGATTACCTTCTCTATAATTTCCAATACAATCCTCATTTATATCTGTGACTATTTCCCTTATATCCTTGTCTTCTGAGTCCTCACCAAAATTGCCTATAACCTCTGCTTATAGCATTCTGAAAATTTTCTAGCCTACTCCTCCAAACAATTCTAACCTCTACCAGTAAAACAGTTCTAAAGTCACTGCCAAATTTTTAGTTATAGTTTATAGTAATGACCCCATTATACCGTTATAATTTTCTCTATTAATTTTTTGTTACTATGGTGAAATCCCTGCAACTGGGCAACTTTTAAAGAATAGAGGTTTAGGGACTGGCACTGTAGTGTAGCAGGTAAAGCCACTGCCTGCAGTCCCAGCATACCTTATGGGAGCAAGTTCAAGACCCAGTGGCTCCACTTCTGACTTAGCTCTCTGCTATGGCATGGGAAGGCAGTAGAAGATGGCATTCAAGAACATGGTGCTGGTATCAACTCTGTTCTGGTGAACACCTCAATGCAGATGATATCACAATGGAGCTGGTGATCATGTGAAAGGGAGGGACAACATTGCCAAACAGGTAGCCAGAGAGAGATTCAGGAGTCAAGCTAAGCCTTTTATATCAATTATTCTTGTGACTATTAACTCAGGGGTTCCATAAAAACTATCTTAATCCATTCTGAGGGCAGTTCTTCCAATGATCTCAGGATCACCCACTAGGCCTTATGTCTTAAGGGTCTCACCACTCCTCACATTGCCACAGGGAGGATCAAGCCTGCAAAACTAACCTCATCCAAATCATAACAATGCGTGGTATCATCTTGGATTAAGACAAATGAATTTACAGTTCTTCAAAAACTTAACTTATTCATAAGTAGAAGAAAATATATATATAAAATATACTTTTCTAGTTTTCCTTTTTATTGAAACAAATGAAGGGAGACTAAACATTTAGTGCCTTCTCTAAACCTCTTTTCTTGATTCAGTCCCAATATTCTACTAATATATATTATATAGAATTAATATATAATAATATGTACATTATATAAATAGAGAGAGAGGGAGCGAGAGATAAAATAGTGGTTGAATATTGGAGATTAACTCAATAAGCATCCATGATGAATCTATATATTAGACAATTTATATCACATCTTTATGCAAGTATTACAGAAGTTCACTAACATTCATAGAAGAATTGTCTCTTTTCCTGTTTCAAATTCTCTTAACAATTGGAAGTTAGAGACTATTTCTCACTCACTTCATCAGTGACTAAGAAATAGATACTTAATATATGCACTATAAATTGAGTTGAAAGCTGTAACTCCCTTGTAAATTCACAGTAAATACCTCTTATGGGTTTAAAATTATCTCTTGTTTGAAACTCTTTTATATTGCCATAGTGATTGTCATATGTTATACCAGAAAACTATTAAGCCAAGTGTGACTCAGGATCACCAGAAATGTCACAAGAAATTCTATCCAGATCCTTAAAAGCAGAAGTACGACCACAATAAGAATATGCTGGAGATAAACAGCAGGTAGTATGGTAAAGAGAGACACACCTGTGTTTCAACCAGGCTTTGGATAAATAAAACTTTTGATACATGGTTTCCTGATCGCCAAACTGAACATAAGCAGTTGACATGCAACACAGCAGTCAAGTTGTTACTTGGGACATTCACATCCAGTACCAGAATGCCTGGTTGAATTATTGGCTACTCCGTTTCCAACCCAGCTTCCTACTAATGTGCTTGAGTTGTAGCAGATAATGACCAAAGCATTTAGATTTCTGTCACCCATGTGGGAAACCCTGATGGAGTTCTTGGCTGCTGGCTTCACTGGCCCTTCCATGGCTGTTGCAGGCATTTAGGGAGTGAACCTGGGAATAGAAAATTTCTCTCCATCTGTCTCTCTGCCTTTCAAATAAAATGAAAATAAAAGTTTTTTTTTTTTAAATCTGAAGGTAATAAAACATTCTTGTGAGAGTTGACTAGGAGAACTATGCACTCATATAGAACTATGACTCATATAGAAGAATTACTCAAAATTTGGTGGCTCTCTTGCCTAGTGGAGATTGTTAATTCCACCCCCTGCAATAGATTCACCTTCCTTTTTCTCTCTTTTATATTCCTCTCATTCACCTCATTATCTCATCTCCTAGAATCCTGTTGTCAATGTTTTCTTTTTTTATTATAAACACTTTTATTTAGTAAATATAAATTTCCAAAGTACAGTTTATGGATTACAATGGCTTTTCCCCCCATAACTTCCCTCCCACCCGCACCCCTCCCATCTCCTGCTCCCTCTCCCATTCCATTCACATCAAGATTCATTTTCAATTCTCTTTATATACAGAAGATCGATTTAGTACATATTAAGTAAAGATTTCATCGGTTTGCACCCATACAGAACATAAAGTGTAAATTACTGTTTGAGTACTAGTTATAGCATTAATTCACATTGGACAACACATTAAGAACATATGTCAACAACTCAGCCACTATTAAAGACCAAATCAAGGGCAGACATGGTCACAAATCTCACGTTTTGTAAAAATCTCTAAGTGGATCTAGGTGATTCTCAGTAAATCCTTTAAATCATATAAAATAAATCAAGATCATTAGACTGAGGCAGCAGTATTTAAAAGGACTAATATATTCAAATTACCACAAGGTCTTGTTAAGAGAACATACTTTGAAAAGAATTGTGGGTGTAGTTATTGGTAGAAAACTGATTACAGAAATTAGAAGAATATAATTTTCCATACTCTCTTCAGATGTATCTAGGGAGGATAATAGAGAAGGAATTATTTTCACAGAGCAGAACCAAGTATAATGGAGAAAAAGTGACAGCAGAGCTCCTCCCAAAAAGTAGAACTGGCGCATAATCAATAACAATTTCTATCTAAAATATTCATCCAGGAGTGTTTCAGAAATCCTACTGGCCAAGGAATGACTACATTTTCAGACTTAGAATGTGTGTGTCCATCACTTAAATTAGATGTTTGCGAGGTCAGAATTCTTGTCTTCAATTAAATATCTATATCTATATCTATAGATAAAAACAACATATTATACACATAAAATCTAAGAAGGTAAAACTAATGTTAAACATTTTTACTTAAAAAACCTGGTGGAATTATAGTAAAAATATGTTTTCCCCATATACTTTCTAATGGAAACCTATTTTTATCAATTACTCTTAAAATTATAGTTCAGTATTCATTTATTTGCTGATTTTTGACTCATCCACTATAATGTAAGTCTGTAAGGGTGAACGAATGGTATTTTTGGCACCCTGCTATATACACAGTGCTAACCTGACTTTCTAAACCCTTACCCCACTTTTATTTTGTTTTTTTTTTTTTTTTTTTTTTTTTTTTTTTTTTTTTTTTGCTCTTTGATGTCCAGAATTCCAAAACTTCTTAAATACTCTCAAATTTCTCAATCTGTCCAAGTTTGTTGTTTGGTTGGAAAGTTCTCTTCTCTCCTTTTCACAGAAGTCATCATCTGCACCATTTAAGCTTTTTTACTCCTGGTTCAAATCTGACTTGATTTTTAGAAACCATCTGTATTTTCAGATATATAATGGCAATTTAATACTGTTAGATCCAGTCCTATTTTGGAGTATTTGAGAGAATAACATGGCCTTTCAAAGAAAGTATAGTTCTTCACTAATTCTGTTTCAACACTGTACTTCAAATTGCCTGCCTTTTTTTTTTTTTGAGAACAAGTTTTGCTGTTAATTCTCATAATACAACTCTTTGAGGATAGACGTCCTGCTTGGAAAGTTAGTGCACAGCGACTCCCATTGATAATTTAACAATCTTTTAAAATTAATTAATTTATTTACTTTAAAGGAATATAAATGTCATAAGTACAACTTTACAAATATATTCTTCCCACTGTACCTGCCCTCCCACCCACACTCCCACATCCCCTCCTACTCTCTCTCCTCTTTCTAGTACCATTCTCCATTAAGATTCAGTTTCAATTAACTTTGTACACAGAAGACCTATACTAAGTAAAGATTTCAAAATTTGCACACACCCACACATACACAAACTCTTTCAGAACAAATATCACAGTTAACTCTCATAATACAACTCATTGAGGACAGAGGTCCTGCATGAGGAGTTAGTGCACAGTGACTCCTGTTATTAATTTAACAATTAACACTCTTATGTATGAGCTGCCTATGACATGAGCTGCCGCGGCTATGGAAGCCTTTTGAATCCACAGACTCTGTCAGTATTTATACAAGGCCAAAATCAAACTGGAAGTTCTCTCCTCCTTTTAGAGAAAAGTATATCTTTCTTTAATGTCCACTTCTTTCCGCTGGGCTCTAACTCAGAGATGCTTCCTGTAGAACATTTTTTTTGCCAGTGTTTTGGCTTTCCATGCCTGAAATGCCCTCATGGGCTTTTCAGCCAGACCTGGAAGCCTTAATGGCTGATTCTGAGGTCAGAGTGTTACTTAAAGAAATTTCATTCTATGAGTTTGCTCTGTGGATTGCTTCTCATGTTGGAACATTCTGTCCTTTTTAATTCTGTCCATTATAATTACCCGACACTTGATCCTATTTATATGGTCACTTTAACACTTAATCCTAACTATATGTTGACTTTAATACTTAATATGATCACTTTAGCGCTTAAGATGACATTTTTATCACACAGCTTAATGGAATTTGGGGTCCTAAGACAAGTTTTTAAACTGTACACTTAGAAGTTAGTCCTTAGGAATGTATGCAGAACTATACAGCTTTACAGTTACAAACTTCCTCCTCCCTCTATTATTCCAATTCTTATTTCTTACTGAGATCCATCCTCAATAGACTTTAATACACATATGATTACTCACTATGTTAAGTACTGAGTTCAACAAATAGTATGAAGAGAAAAAAAATGAAAAAGAAAAAAAAAAACAATACTGTTCCTCAACAGTCAAGACAAGGACAGCTAAGGTCATTCCTTCTCAAAGTTTCACTTCTGAAGATTTCAGTATAGGTGCTCTATTTGTTCTTGCAGATCAGGGACAACATATTGTATTTGTCCCTTTGGGACTGGCTTATTTCACTAACTATGATGTTTTCCAATTTCATCCATTTTGTTTTAAATAACCTGATTTTCTCTGCTGTGTAGTATTCCATAGTGTACATATCCCATAATTTCTTTATCCAGTCTTCTGTTGATGGGAATTTAGGTTGATTACATGTCTATTCTATTGTGAATTGAGTTGCAATAAACATGGGAGTGCAGATAACTCTTTTATTTACTGATTTCATTTCCCTTGGGTAAATTCCCAGGAGTGAGATATCTGGGTCAAATGGTAGGTCTATATTTAGATTTCTGAAGTATATCCATACTGTCCTCCAAAGTAGCTTTACCAGTCTACAATCCCACCAATAGTGGGTTAGGGTACCTTTTTCCCCACATCCTCGACAGCATTTGTTTGTTGATTTCTGTATAAAAGCCATTCTAACTTGAGTGAAGTGAAATCTCATTGTGGTTTTGAATTGCATCTGATGGCTAGTGATCTTGAACAGTTTTTAATGTGTCTGTTGGCCATATGGGTTTCCTCTTTTGAAAAACATCTATTTAATTCCTATGCCCATCTCTTAACTGTGTTGCTTATTATGTTGTTGAGGAGTTTCTTGATCTCTTTGTATATTCTGGTTATTAATCCTTTATCAGTTGCATAGTTTGCAAAAAATTTCTCCCATTCTGCCGGTTGCCTCTTCACTTTCCTGAATGTTTCTTTTGCAGTGCTGAAACTTCTCAATCTGATGTAATCTCATTTGTTAATTTTGACTTTGATCTCCTCTATATAGAATCATGTCATGTGCAAATATGGATAGTTTGAATTCCTCCTTCCCAATTTGTATTGTTTGATTTCTTTTTCTTGCCTAATGGCTCTGGCTGTAACTTCCAGGACTATATTGAATATCAGTGGTGAGAGTGGGCATCCTGTCTGGTACCAGATCTCAGTGGGAATGCTTTCAACTTTTCCCCCTTCTTTCAGACATTAGCTGGTTGTCATAAATTGCTTTGATTGTGTTGAGGAATGTTCCTTCTATACCCAATTAGCTTAAAGTTTTCATCATGAAAGGGTGTTGTAGTTTACAAATATTTTCTCTGCATCTACTGAGATAATCATGTGGTTTTTGTTCTTCAGTTTGTTAATGTGATGAATCACATTGATCGATTTCTAAATATTGAACGATCCCTGCATACCAGGGATAAATCCCACTTGGTCTGGGTGGATGATCTTTCTGATGTGTTGTTGTATTCTATTGGCGATAACTTTATTGAGGATTTTTGCGTCTATGTTCATTAGGGATATTTGTCTGTAATTTTCTTTCAATGCTGTATCTTTCTCCAGCTTAGGGATTAAGGTGATGCTGGCTTCATAGAAAGAATTTGGGAGGATTCTTTCTTTTTCGGTTATTCTGAATAGTTTGAGAAGAATTGGAGTTAGTTCTTCTTTAAATGTCTGGTAGAATTCAGCAATGAATCCAACCGTTCCTGGGCTTATCTTTGTTCGGAGGGTCTTTATTACTGATTCAATTTCTGTCTCAGTTATGAGTCTATTTAGGTTTTCTATGTCTTCCTGGTTCAATTTAGGTAGGTTGCATGTGTCCAGGAATCTATCCATTTCCAATAGCTTTCCCTGTTTGCTGGCATACAAGTCCTTGTAGTAATTTCTGATGATTCTTTTTATTTCTGTGGTGTCTGTTGTTACATTTCCTTTTTAATCTCTGATTTTATTGATTTGGGTCTTTCCTGTTTTATAATGTTTTTTTGTAAATTTTGTAAATTTTTTTTATTCAATCCTGTTGATTTTGTCTCTGATTTTAATTGTTTCTCTTCTCCTACTAGATTTGGGTCTGGTTTGCTGCAGTTTTTCTAGGTCCTTGAGCTGCGTTGAAAGCTCATTTATTTTGTGCCTTTCCAATTTCTTGATTTAGGCACCCATTGCTATAAATTATCCTCTCAGCACTGCTTTTGGCGTATCCCATATGTTTTGATATGTTGTGTTATTATCCTCATTTACTTCCACGAAGTTTTTAATTTCTCTTTGGATTACTTCTATGACCCAGTGTTCATTCAGGAGCATGTTGTTCAGTCTCCATGTGTTTGCATACGCTCTAGCGATTCCTGAGTTGCTAATTTCCAACTTCATTCTGCTGTGGTTTGAGAAGGTGCATGGTATGATTCTAATTCTTTTGAATTTGCTGAGACTTGCCTTATGGCCTAGTATGTGGTCGATCCTAGAGAAGGTTCCTTGCACTGCTGAGAAGAATGTAAATTCTTTAAATGTAGGATTGAAAGTTCTATAGATATCTGTTAGATCCATTTGGGCAATAGTGTCATTTAAATATGCTGTTTCCTTATTGATCTTCTGTCCAGTTGACCTGTCTATTTCTGAGAGTGGAGTATTAATGTCCCCTGGTACTATTGTATTGGAGTCTAAGTCTCCGCTTAAGTTTCTTAACATATCTTTTAAATAACCCAGTGCCCTGTAATTAGGTGCATATACATTTATAATAGTTACATCTTCCTGTTGAATTGAACTCTAATCATTATATAGTGCCCCCTTTGTCTCTCTTAAAAGTTTTTGTGTTAAAGTTTATTTTGTCTGATATTAAGATGGCTACACCTGCTTTTTTTGGTTTCTGTTGGCATGGAATATCTTTTTCCAACATTTCATTTTCAGTCTGCGTGCATCTTTGTTGAAAAAATGTGTTTCTTGTAGGCAGCAAATAGATAGGTTTTGTTCCTTAATCCATTCAGCGAGTCTGTGTCTTTTAACTGGAGAGATGAGGCCATTAACGTTCAATGTGACTATTGATAAGTAGTAACTTTGCCCTGCCATTTTCCCAAAGATATTTTCTAGTATATGCTTTGAGTTTCCTGTGATCCTTTACTGGGAGTTTTTCTTCCTTTACCTTCTTTCATATTGATGTCCATGTGTCTGTTTTCTGTGTGTATCACATCTTTAAGCATTTTTTGCAGGGCTGGATGAGTGGCGACAAACTCTTTCAATTTCTGTTTGCTATGAAAGGTCTTTATTTCACCTTCATTCACAAATGATAGCTTTGCATGATATAATATTCTGGGCTGGCAGTTTTTCTCTCTTAGTACCTGGGTTATATCTCGCCATTCCTTCCTAGCCTGTAGGGTTTCTGATGAGAAGTCTGCTATGAATCTAATTGGAGATCCTCTGAGAGTAATCTGATGTTTCTCTCTTGCACATTTTAGGATCTTTTCTTTATGTTTCACTGCGGTGAGTTTGCTTACAACGTGTCATGGTGAGGATCTCTTTTTCATGTTTACTAGGGGTTCTATGAGCTTCTCCAAACCCGGGAAATTTTCTGCTAGTATCTCACTAAAAAGGCCTTCTAATCCTTTCTCCCTCTCCATGCTTTCAGGAACTCCTAGAACCCGAATGTTGGGTTTTTTTAATAGTATCCTGTAGATTCCCAGCAATATTTTTTAGATTTCTAATTTCCTCTTCTTTTCTTTGGTTTGACTGTATGTTTTCCTGTGCTCTGTCTTCTAAGCCCAATACTCTCTCTTCTGCTTTACTCATTCTGTTTTTAAGACTCTCTAATGTGTTTGTCATTTGATCTATTGAGTTCTTCATTTCATTATGATTTCTCTTCACTATCACAGTTTCATGTTCTACTAGTTGCTTCATTTCATTTTTATTCCTCCTTAATATTTCATTTTCATGAGAGAGATTTTCTATCCTGTCCAGTAAGGATTTCTGTAGTTCAAGAATTTGTTTTTGAGAACTTCTTAATGTCCTTATCAATTTTTTTTGAGATCCGTTTCTTGCATTTCTTCTATCTCATCATCTTCATAATCTTGAATTGGGGTTTCTTATTCATTTGGGGGTGTCATAGCGTCTTCCTTGTTCTTATTTCCTCAGTTTCTGCATTTGTTCTTTGGTATTGTGGAAATATTCTTTGGTTTCTTTGCAGTAGTGGTTTTTCTCGTTATACTACGACTAGATTAAGTGGACTGTCTGCTTTTGATGGATCTTTAGAGGCATGTGATGGGTATGGCCAGAAAGCTCTGTTTGGTTCTTCAGGGTTAAAGGTGTGCCAAAAGTGACTCACCCAGCTTGTTATCTCTCTCTCTGTTGCTCTCTCTCACTCTCTCTCTTTTTTTTAACTCAGAAGATTGTAATTCTGCACAGCTGAGCAGAATTGAGGGTAGTCAATATATGAAATCTGGCCCCTGTGGGTATAATATTCATCTGCTCCACCCCAAGGACAATAAAAAAGTTCTATGCAGTCCTCCATGAGATATCAAGCCTCATTCCCTCTAGGCTCTTTCTGCTGTTTCCCTGCCAATGTCTCGGGCTACTAAGGTTTCGCCTCACCACCCCTTCCAGTGCTGGTGCGTGGACTCCATAGCTGGGCTCCTAAGCCATGGGCGTCCTTGCTTTCCCCATAGTTCCTCCATGTCACATCCACTAGATCCGGAAGAGTTTCCTCTGCAATTTTTCTCCCAAGCCTTTCCCCGAAACACAGTAACTCCACTTTTATTAAGCTATCTTTTCCCTGACTATCAGTGCGTGCCTTCACTATTCCGCCATCTTGGCTCTTCTCCCAAACAAAAGCTTTTCATTTTGCTGAGTTTTCAAAGATTTTATTTATTTGAGAGTTAGAGTTACAGACAATGAGAGGAAGAGACAAATAGAAAGGTCTTCCATCCACTGGTTCACTCCCTAAATGGCCACCACAGCCAGAGCTCTGCCAATCCGAAGCCAGGAGCCAGGAGCCTCCTCCGGGTCTCCTACTCAGGTGCTGGGGCCCAAGGACTTAGGCCATCTTCCACTGCTTTCCCAGGCCACGCATAGAGCTGAATTGGAAGAGGAGCAGCTGGGACTAGAACTGGTGCCGATATGGGATGCTGGCACTGCAGGCAGAGGATTAACCTTACTGCACCACAGCACCAGCCCTGACATCATGATCTTTTATATATTTTTTTTGGATTCAATTTTTTTATCTTATCTAATTTTAATCATTTCTTTTCTCTTACTGGTTTTGGGGTTGGTTTGCCGTTGGTTTTCTAGATTCTACATCCTGGAGATGTATTGATAGTTCATTTATTTGGTACCTTTTCAATTTCTCGATGTGGGCACCAATTGCTATAATCCTTCATCTTAACACTGGTTTTGCTGTATCTAATAGGTTTTGATATTGTATTGCCATCTTCAATTGTTTCCAGAAATTTTTTAATTTATGTTTTGATTTCTTCTATGACCCACTTTTCTTTCAGGGCCATGTTTTTCAGTCTCCATGTGTTTGCATGTGTTCTAGACATTCCATTGTTTTTGAATTCAGCTTCATTTCATTGGGGTATGATTTTCTGGCTGATTGGTCTGTCCATTGCTGGAAGTGGGGTTTTGAATTCCCCCCATTAGTATTGTATTAGAGTCTATGTCTCCTTTTAGATCCCTTAACATTTCTCTTAAATAACCAGGTGCTCTGTAATTAGGTACATATACATTTATAATAGTTACATATTCCTGTTGATTTGATCCCTTAATCTTTACATAGTGCCCTTCTATTTCTCTTTTAATAGTTTTTGTGTTAAAGTCTGTTTTACCTGATATTAGGATGGCTACATCAGTTCTTTTTAGGTTTCTCTTGGCATGGAATATCTTTTCCATCCTTTCAGCTTTCAGTCTGCATGCATCTTTGTTGGTGAGATGTGTTTCTTGTAGGCAACAAATATATGGGTTTTGCTTTTTTCATCCTTTCTGCCAGTCTGTGTCTTTTAACTCAAGAGTTGAGACCATTTACATTCAAGGTGACTATTGATATGTACCGATTTTGCCCTGCCATTTCCCCAAACATATTCCTATTTTTTACTTTGAATTTATTTTGATCTTTTACTGAGAGAATTCCTTCTTTTACCTTCTTTTGTAACGATAAGCATGTCTCTGTGTTTATGTGTGCAGCACATCCTTAAGTATCTCCTGTAGGGCTGGATGGGTGGTGACAAATTATTTTAATTTCTTTTTGTTATGAAAAGTCTTTATTTCACCTTCCTTCATAAATGAGAGTTTTGCATGTTATAGCACTATGGGTTGGCAGTTCTTTTCTCTTAAGACTTAGAATATATCTTGCCATTCTCTCCTAACCTGTAGGGTTTCTAATGAGAAGTCACTCTGAGTCTAATTGGAGATCCTTTGAAAGTAATTTGGCATTTCTCTCATGTACATTTTAGAGTCTTTTCTGTATGTTTTACTTTGGTGAGTTTGATTACAAAGTATCTTGGTGAAGATCTTTTCTGGTTCTGTCCATTAGGAGTTCTATGTGCTTCCTGCACTTGGCTGTCCACTTCTTTCTCCAAATTAGGGAAGTTTTAGGTCTTCTAATCCTTTCTCTATTTCCATGCCTTCAGGAACTCCTAGAACCTGTATGTTGGGTCATTTGATAGTATCCTGTAAATGCTCAGCAGTGTTTTTTGGTTTTCTAATTTCCTATTCCTGTTTTTAGTTTGACTGTATAATTTCCTGTGCTTTATCTTCTAGGTTATATATTCTTCCTTCTGCTTCACCAATTCTGTTCTTGAGGATTTCCACTGCATTTGTTACTTGTTCTATTGAATTTACTTCATTTTGATTTCTCTTTAAGATCTCAATTTCATGGGAGAAATTTTCTTTCATGTCCTGTACAGAATTCAGTAGCTCATGCATTTGCTTCTGATTAGTTCTATGTACTCTTATGATGATTTTTTAAATTCCGTTTCTGGCATTTCTTCAGGGCATCATGTTGTCTTCCTTATTTTTGTTTCTTGAATTGGTGCATTTTTATTCAGCATTTGTGGAGATACTCATTGATTTCTTTTTTTTAAACTTTTATTTAATGAATATAAATTTCCAAAGTACAGCTTATGGATTACAATGGTTTCCCCTCATAACATCCCTCCCACCTGCAACCCTCCCCTTTCCCACTCACACTTTGGCAGCTTTTATGTTTGTATTATGTATGTGTCTGTAGATATATAAAGTGTCTGCATTCAGTGACTATCTTGAGGTGTTTGGTGGATGTGGCCAGGAAGCTCTTTTCAGTTCTCCAGGGTGAAGGGCATGCCTAAGGTTACTACCATGGTTTGGCATGGTAAATCTCTTTTTGTTTTTCAGAAGGGAGCTTTATTCTGCTCAGCTAAGCTCCTCTCCCCTGAAAGAGACTAGTGCCTGAGCACTAGCCCCAGTGGGTGTAATATTCGTCCACTCTGTCCAAAGGACCACAGAAAGGATCTGTGCAATCTTCAGTGTAAGCTCAAATATCCCTAAGAATGTCCCTTTCCTAGGTAACCAGGAATCTCTGAGCATGTGGAGTCTCCCACAATGACTGCCCAAGTCCCAGCTACACTGTGAGTCCCTCCACACAGCCTCTCAGTTTTTTTTGTTGTTGTTTTTGTTTTGTTTTTTTACTGTTCTGGTACACAAACCTCCCACCTCATGAGCATTCATCCCCCTGTACTCTCCACCAGAGTCATTTCCACTCGGCTGATTGCTGGGCGCGGACACAAGGTGGCGCAGCTGTTACTTGTGTCCAAAAATCTCTATCAGTTTTTTACAGGACACCTTTTAAGGTGATGGGGAGAGAACGTGTTTTTCTCTCTCTTTTTTTTCACCCACGGAGTTCCGAGTCAAGTTCCCTCTAGGCACTTCCTGCAGCTTTATCATCAGTGGCTTGGGAAGCTGCAGTCTAGTCTCACCTCACTCTCCCATGCTGGTGTAGAAGCTCTCAGCTGCTGGAGTCCTGAACTGTAGGCACTGACGCCCTCCACGTAGATCCACCATGTCCCTCTAATTTGTGTACCTTTCCTCTGTTGTTTTCTCCCTAACTCTTCCCAGAGACCGCATTCTCTCCCCTTTTTAAAAGTTATCCTCTCCTAGACCAGAGCAGTAAGCTTCATCCTTACTCTATCATCTTGGACCCTCCAAATTGCCTGCTTTTCTGATCAACAACCAAAACAGTGCTTCATATTTTTAAATTTCTTTAAAATTGTATTGGATATTTTAAAATAACTTTAATACAATTTTTAATACAGTTACATATAAAGGGAAGATACACATTGCTCATAATCTCATTGCCCAGATTGCAACTTTTGTTCAAAAACAGTTAAACACATATACAATATTTAAATATATACGGTTGTGAAAATAAAATATTTCAGAAAAGTGTCAAATTAAAAATGGAACCCTACTTTTTTCTGATGAAAATAAGGAAAAGGCCTGTTGTATTAACTTCAGAAAGATATCTGTGAGTGTACACACACACATACATATATATATATATATATACACACACACTTGAAATTTCCTAAAGATTAACTTCTGAATATCTAAACTTGTATGACAAGAAAATGTTAAGGTTAAGTTTTCAGTCTGTGCAGAGAAATTTTCTTCAAATTATTGTTAGAATATTTTAATGACTATAAATTTCACTCTATAACTGGGTTTCAAAAAGTGAGCATGATTTACTTTAAAGTCAGAGGTGGATTTCTAATTTCTTCTTTTAAATCTTATTGAAGTTATATGACTTTCATGTATTTCATATGTACAGATTTAGGGACATAGTGATAGTTCCATCCCTACCATCCCTGTTGCCCATACTCCAACCCTTCCTCCTCCTCCCTTTCATATTTTCACTCTTAATTTGTACAAAGATCTATTTTCAGTTTACTTAATGATCATATAGTTAACTATACATTAAGTAAAAAGAGTTCAACAAATAGTATGAAGAAAAAAATAAGCACTGTTTCTCAATGGAAGAGAAAAGAGCTATAAACAATCATCAAATCTCAAAATGTCTATTTCACTCCAATACATTATATTTCAGGTATTCTATCAGTTACCTTGGACCAGGGAAAACATGTGATATGTTTTTTGGGAACTTGTTTATTTCACTGTGTTTAATGTTTTATAGTTGTGTCCATCTTGTTACAAAAGATAGGATTTAATTTTTTTTACACCTGAGTAGTACTCCATAGCGTATATGTGCCATAATTTCTTTATCCAGTCAATAGTTGATGGACATCTGGGTTGGTTCCATATCTTGTCATGAATTTGCTGCAGTGAACATGGAGGTACAGATATATCTTTAATGTACTGATCTCTTTTTGGTTTGGATAAATTCCTAGGAGTGGGATAGCTGGACCATATGGTAGATCTATATTCAGATTTCTGAGCTATCTCCATAATGCTTCCATAGTGGCTACACCAGTTTACACTCTCACCAACAATGGACCAATGTACCTTTTCCCCCACATCCTCACCAGCATTTATTATTTGTTGATTTCGGTATGAGTGCCATTCTAACTGGAGTGATGTGAAACCTCACCATGGTTTTGATTTGCATTTCCCTGATGAATTTTAATTTCTTTTTTTGTTTTTATTTTATATTTTTTATTTAACAGATATAAATTTACAAAGTACAATTTTTGCATTGTTGTGGCTTTTTTCCCCATAACCACCCTCCCACCCACAACCATCCCATCTCCCTCTCCCTCTCCTATCCCACTGTTCATCAAGATTAATTTTCAATTATCTTTATATACAGATGATCAACTTATTATATACTAAGTAAAGATTTCAACAGACTGCACCCACACAACCGCACAAGATATAGTATACTGTTCGACTAGTAGTTTTACTGTTAATTCTCATGGTACAACACATTAATGACAGAGATCCTACATGGAGAGCGGGTGCACAGTGACTCCCATTGTTGATTTAACAATTGACACTCTTATTTATGACGTCAGGAATCACCTGAGGATCGTGCCATGAGCTGTCAAGGCTATGGAAGCCTACTGAGTTCACCAACTCTGATCTTAGTCAAGGCCACATCACAGTAGAGGTTCCTTCCTCCTTTCAGAGAAAGGTACTTCCTTCTTTGATGGCCCGTTCTTTCTGCTGGGATCTCATTCACCGAGATCTTTCATTCAGGTCATTTTTGCCACAGTGTCTTGGATTTCCATGCCTGTGAGACTCTCATGGGCCTTTTAGCCAGATCCAAAAGCCCCAAGGGTTGATTCTGAGGCCAGAGTGCTGTTTAGAAAGTGAAGAGGCAACCAACAGAATGGGAGAAATTATTTGCAAACTACACAACTGATAAAGGATTAACAACTAGAATCTATAAAATTATCAAGAAACTCCACAGCAACAAAACAAACATCCAATAAAAAGATGGGCCAAGGACCTTAACAGACAATTTTCAAAAGAGGAAATCCAAATGGCCAACAGACACATGAAAAAATGCTCAGGATCTCTAGCCATCAGGGAAATGCAAATCAAAACCACAATGAGGTTTCACCTCACCCCGTTTAGAATGGCTTACATATAGAAATCAACTAAAAACAGATGCTGGCGAGAATATGGAGAAAAAAGGACACTTAACCCACTGTTGGTGGGAATGCAAACTGTTAAAGCCACTGTGGAAGACAGTTTGGAGAGTCCTCACAAACCTGAATATAGCCCTACCACATGACCCAGCCATCCCACTCTTTGGAATTTACCCAAAGGGAATTAAACTGGAAAAAAGAGCTGTCTGCACCTCAATGTTTATTGCAGCTGAATTCACAATAGCTAAGACATGGAATCAAACTAAATGCTCATAAACAGATGACTGGATGAGAAATTATGGGATATGTACTCTATAGAATACTATACAGCAGTAAATAAAATTAAATCCGCTCATTTGCAATAAAATGGAGGAATCTCATAGCATTTTAATTTCTTAATAATAGTTGATTAGAGGAAAATTTGATATCTACTTGTAGTTAGGTATTATGTGACAAGACTCAACCCAGCCAAACGGAAAGTGGGTTAATAAGCAGATATAGGCAAAACAATTTCTTCAAATTAGCTGGATCAAAGATGGCACCTAATCTAAGCTCAAGGAGAATGGTACCCTCATTATAACCTCATTATAATGTATTATCATAATAAAATAATAAAAATCATAGCAAAAATCACTCTTCATGCCATGACAGCTTAAAGTTGCCATGACGATATATAAAATTGTTCATATAGGGAGAGACAAGAGATGGTTCCCTAATTCCTGGACATCATTTCCCCTATTCCAGAAATAACATGAATCTTCTGACGAGATATTATCAAATCATTCCTACACCCCATTAATAAAGAAACTTTCCTGAACTCAGGGGCTGTTCTATCTGTGGAGGAGCCTGCTCTATGCCCTTTCTTTAATAAAATTCTCTTGCGTTCACTTTACTGACTTGCAACTAATTTGTATCCATCACAGAAGCCAAGGACCTGCCTGAAGTTGCGGGCTACCCAGTATCAATATTAATGTAATTCTGAGTCCATAATGTTGGAAAGGCAAAAAAAATCCTGTATTTCAGTACCAACTAAATTTTCATTTTAGATCCCAATTTTACTACATAGTACTAGAACTTAGAGTATGATGCCCCGATGTATGGTGTCTTGGCATACTGAGTTCATTGAAATAAAAGGAATCGTTAGGGCCTCAGAAACAAGATATTTTTCTTACCTTTTAGAATGCTCTGCCTCCCATCTTTTTTCTCTATACCTCCAAACAATTCATAGAAATATAAATTCTGGGTCCGGGCCAGTGCTGAGGCATAATGGGTAAAGACACTACCTGAAGTGCTGGTGTTCTCATATGGGCTCCATTTCAAGTCCTTGCCACTCCACTTCTGATCCAACTCTCTGCTATGGCCTGGGAAACAGTAGAGGATGCCCAAGTCCTTGGGCCCCTGCACCTGCATGGGAGACTCAGAAGGAGCTCCTGGCTCCTTGCTTCAGATTGAGTCAGCTCTGGCCTTTGCAGCCATTTGAGGAGTGAACCAGTGGATTGAAGACTTTCTTTCTCTCTCTCTCTCCCTGCCTCACTGTAACTCTCTTTCAAGTAAATAAATATTAAAATAAATACATAAATAGATCTTAAATAAATAGATCTTTCAAATAAATAAATAGATCTTAAATAAAGAAATCGATATTCCTCTTCCTCAAGGCAGATCATAGTATTTAGAATGTTTCTTCCCCAAAGCAAGCTATAAAACTTAAAAAGGTCACTCTCTCCTTTCTCCCTATACTTTGAAAGATCTCATTCCAGATGAATCCTGTCACATGTCTAGGAGGATGGAATGCTACACAGAAAAGTCAAGAAAAATCTGGATAGGTATGGCAGTGTTTTCCTCTTCAATCTATTACCACTTGATCATATCTGTTTTGCCCAGTCACGTTTATACACAGTTGTCTTCCTTCAAAGAGTCTGACTAAAATGAACAGTTTTCCTTAGGTTTTGGGTCTTCATTTTTGAAGATTCTCTTGCCTAATAAAATACTTATTGAATAAACTCTCTTGTTAACCTGCTTTTTGCTATAAGAATTTTGGTTACGACCCTTATAATGGATGGAGAAAGGTGATAGACCTTTCTGTTTCTACAATCGCTAAACTTTTTTGTTTATAAAAATGCCAGATCAGCATAAACTTAATCAACTAAAAAATTTCCTCACTCAAACAAAAGTACCAATTCTCCTCTAATAATCTGCACTTCCTTTCAAGTTTCATACAGCACAGTAGTGTCAAGAAATACGAAGAGGTCAATTAAAACTTGTATTATTATTTATCCTCCCTGTTTCCTACTGTGATATCCATACCTAATCATCTCATTAGTTGACACTGCATAGGTGTAAAAACATCTTTCTCATTGCTACTACAAGGTATACCATTTCAGTTGCTCCTTTGTCATATACACATAATGATCTCTGCTTCATGAGAAAACATTAAGATGCTCTCCCTAATAGGCAAGTGTTTTCAGACTCTTTGTAAGACTTGGTAAGGCCCATCTGTTGAGCACCTCAGGTGGCCATCGTTCTTTATGCCACCCATTCTAGATAGGGAAATTTGTGTGACTTGCTGCTCCTCCAGTTTAAAAGAAAGGCATAATATGCGTATGTTTTCATTCTTGGCCATCAAAGCTGTATCAATGTCCTGTGGTCTCTCCTCCCCTCATTATGACTGAAACTGAGGTTGGATTATGGAATAGATTACTGACTCTCTGCATACAACTTCTCTTTGACAAATCGCTGTTTAAGATCTTTCCTCCTACTAATGTGGGCTTTGGTTTGTTGTTGTTTTTCTATGTACTTGAGATGCACTGATAGCTCATTTATTTGTTACCTTTCCAATTCTTTCATACAGGCACCAACAGCTATAAACTTCCCTCTTAATACTGTTTTAGCTGTATCCCATAAGTTTTGATATGTTGTATTATATTTTCATTTGTCTCCAAAATTTTTAAAATTTTTATTTTGATTTCTTCTATGACCCACTGTTCATTCAGGAGCATGCTGTTCAGTCTCCATGTGTTTGTATTCGTTCTCAAAATTCTTAAGTTGATGATATCCAGCTTCATTCCATTATGGTCAGAGAAGATGCATGCTAAGATTTTGATTTTTCTTGAATTTGCTGAGACTTGCTTTATGGCCTAGCTTATGGTGTATCCTAGAGAATGTTCCATGCACTGATAAGAAAAATGTGTATTCTGCAACTGTGGAGTGAAAAGTTCTGTAGGTATCAAGTCTATTTGGTTCATAGTGTTGATTAATTCTGCTGTTTGTTTATTTTCTGTTGAGTTGATCTATCCATGTTGAAAGTGGAGTGTTTAAGTCCTCCATCTGCATTGTATTGGAGTCTATGTCTCCTTTTAGATTCATTAACGTTTCTTTAACATAGCCAGGCACCATGTAATTGCGTATATTTACATTTATTATGGTCACATCTTCCTGTTGAATTGATTCCCTAATCATTACAGAGTGCCCTTCTCTGTCTCTTTTAAAAGGTTTTGTGTTTAAGTCTATTTTGTCTGATATGACAGTGGGTAAACCTGACCTTTTTTGCTTTCCTTTAGCATGGAATATGTTTTTCCCATCATTTAATTTGCAGTCTGTGGGTATATTTGTTAATGAGATGTGTTTCTTGTAGGCAGAAAATGGATGGGTCTTATTTTTTAATCCATTAAGCCAGTCTCTATCTTTTAACTGTAGAGTTGAAGCCATTTACATTCAAGGTGACTATTGATATGTAATGACTTGGCCAGCCATTTTCCCATAATTATTCCTATTGTTTACTTTGGATTTCTTTTGTAGGTTTACTTGGAAATTTTCTGCCTTCACATTCTTTCATAATGATGGTTAGTTTTCTGTTTCTGTGTGAAGCACATCCGTAAACCTCTTTTGAAGAGTGGATGAGTGGTGAAGAAATAAACAAAATTGAAATCAAAAAAGAAATACAAAAGATCAGTGAAATGAAGGTTATTTTTTGAAAAAAAAATAAACAAAATTGACACACCATTGGTCCAACTTACCAAAAAAGAGGAAGGCCCAAATCAATAAAATAAGAATTGAAAAAGGAAATATAATAACAGATACCACAGGAAAAAAAAGAATCACCAGGAATTTATACAATGAGCTTATGCCAACAAGTCAGGAAACCTAAAAGAAATAATTTCCTAGACACATCCAATCTACAAAAATTGAATCATGAAGACATAGGAAGCCTAAACAGACAAGTAAATAAGAAGGAGGTTGAATTGAATCAGTAGTAAAGGACCTTCCCAACAAAGAAAAGTCCAGGACTGAATAGCTTCATCACTGAATTCTATCTGACATTTAAAGAAGAATGAATTGCAATTTTTCTCAAGTGATTCAAAACAATTGGAAGGGAGGGAATCTTCCCACACTCCTTCCATGAAGCCCACATAACCTTAATTCCTAAACCCAAAAAAGGTACAACAGAGAGAGAACTGTAGACCAATATCCCTGATGAACGTAGATGTAAAAATCCTCAACAAAATATTGGATAATCAATTCCAACAGCACATCAGAAAGATCATTCACAAAGAACGAGTGTGATTTATTCCTGGTATGCAGGGATGGTTCAACAGTCACAAATCAACCAATGTGATACATGCCATTAGCAAACTGAAGAACTAAAACCATATGATTACCTCAATAGATGCGGAGAAGCATTTGATAAAATACAACATCCATTTATGATGAAATCTTTAAACAAGCTGGATATAGAAAGAATATTCTTCAACACAATCAAGGCAATTTTCAACAAGCCTTCACCCAGCATCCTACTGAATAGGAAACAGCTGGAAACATTCCCCCCTAATATCCAGAGTCAAGGAAAGGATGACCACTCTCAACATTGCTACTTAATATAGTCCTGGAAACTTTAGCCAGAGACATTAGGCAGAAAAAGAAACCAAAGGGATAGAAATTGGAATGAAAGGAGGTGAACTATGCATATTCGCAGACAACATTACTCTCTATATATTAGAATCAAAAGACTCTTCTGAGAGACTATTGGAACTCATAAAAGAATTTCATAAAGTGGCAGAATATAAAATCAACACACAAAATCAATAAACTGTATACACAGAAAATTCCATAGCTGAGAAAGAACTTTTAAATCTATCCCATTCACAGTATCTAAAAAAATTATATAGAGGGGCTCCAAGATGGCAGAATAGGGAGAGACCTCACTGATAGTCCGAGAAAAGATAGTTTAATAAAAGTGGGGATACTGTAGTCTCAGGGAAGAGTTAGGGAAAAAAGCTGCAGAAGAAACTCTTCTGGAATTAGTGGGACGGACACAGTGGACCTACGTGGAGGGCATGGATGCCCACGGCTCAGGACCTCAGCTGCCGAGTCAATGCACCAGCGCTGGAAAGGGAGGTGAGGTGAAACTGCAGTAGCCCAAGACACTGGAAGAAAAGCAGCAGGAAGAGCCTAGAGGGAATAAGTCTTGAAGCCCCATGGGGGAAAGTACACCAGCCTAACTAGAGGAAAGAAAAAAAATAAAAGAGACCAGTATGGACACAATTCTCTCTCTCCACTCACCTTACAAAGGTGAGTGAGACAACAGAGCAGGTACCATTTTGGTTATATGTAACAGCTGTGCCAGCTCGGGTCTGTGCCCACCCTCAACTGACCAGAAAAACCTGACTCTGGTGGGGAGAAATAACAGGAGACTAAGACCTAGTGAATGTGTGAAGCTTATGAACCGGGACTGTGAAGAAAAGAAAACCTGAGGGTGTGTGGGAGAACTCACGGTGTGGCTGAGACGTGAATAGTCTCAGTGGGAGACTCCACAAATTTGCGCAGCTTCGGTACACGGTGAGAGACATTGCAGGGGAATCTGAGCTTACACTGAGGACTGCACAGATCCTTTCTGTGGTCCTTGGGACAGAGCAGACAAATATTATTCTCACTGGGGCTAGCACTCAGGCACTGATTACCATCAAGGAGAAGAGCTCAGCTGAGCAGAATTACTTCCCTTATGAATAAAAAAAAGAGAGAAGATTTACCACACTAAACCTGGGAGTGTCACCTTTGGCATACCCTTAAGCCTAAAGAACTGAACAGAGCTCTCTGGCCACACCCACCACAAGCCTCTAGAGATTCACCAAAAGCAGACAGTCCACTTAATTCAGAGTCATAATATAATGAGAAAAGCAACCACAGCGAGAAAAAAAATAATAAGAAACCAAAGAATAACTTTTTTTTTGCATTTGGAAATCATATATTTGATTAATACTCAGAATGCATAGAGAACTCTTAAATCACAGCATCAAAGGAAACTTAAACTACTTGATTAGAAAACAGGAAAAGGACTTGAGTAGACATTTATGCAAGCAAGATGAACAAATGGCCAATAAGTACGTGATATTCAAAACCCTGGTGAGGTTAGGACGACTGCCGTCTAGAAATGAGCATCGTGAGGACAGAGCGATCGTAGTCTGCACTGTGGGTGGGAATACAAAATCCTGCAGCTGCCATGGGAGAACAAACCAACTGTGTGACCGGATTGCCCTTCCTAGGCACTTGGACAATGGGTGCAGGGACTCAGAGAGATGTTGGCATCCCCGTGTGGTGGTCTGCTGACCCTTTTTAATTTCTTTTTTTTAAACTTTTATTTAGTAAATATAAATTTCCAAAGTACAGCTTATGGATTACAGCGGCTTTCACTACCTCATAACTTCCCACCCACCTGCAACCCTCTCAATTTCCGCTCCCCCTCCCATTCCATTCACATCCAGATTCATTTTCAATTCTCTTTATATACAGAAGATCAATTTAGTATATATTAAGTAAAGATTTCAACAGTTTGCACCCACACAGAAACACAAAGTGAAAAATACTGTTTTAGTACTAATTATAGCATTAATTCACATTGAACAACACACTAAGGACAGAGATCCTACATGAGGAGTAAGTGCACAGTGACACCTGTTGTGGACTTAACAAATTGAAACTCTTGTTTATGGCATCAGTAATCACCCTAGGCTCTTATCATGAGTTACCAAGGCTAGGGAAGCCTCTTGAGTTCGCTGACTTTGATCTTATTTAGACAAGGTCATAGTCAAAGTGGAAGTTCTCTCCTCCCTTCAGAGAAAGGTACCTCCTTCTTTGATGGCCCGTTCTTTCTACTGGGATCTCACTCACAGAGATCTTTCATTTAGGTCATCTTTTTTTGCCAGAGTGTCTTGACTTTCCATGCCTGAAATACTCTCATGTGCTTTTCATCCGGATCCAAATGCCTTAAGGGCTGATTCTGAGGCCAGCGTGCTGTTTAGGACATCTGCCATTCTATGAGTCTGCTGTGTATCTCACTTCCCATGTTGGACCGTTCTCTCCCTTTTTTATTCTATCAGCTAGTATTATCAGACACTAGACGTGTTTGTGTGATCCCTTTGACTCTTAGACCTATCAGTATTATCAACTGGGAACAGAAATTGATCACTTGGACTAGTGAGATGGCATTGGTACATGCCGCCTTGATGGATTGTATTGGAAGCCTGTGGCACATTTGAAACGCTACCATTTGGGGCAAGTCAAATTGAGCATGTCCCAAATTGTACATCTCTTCCCTCTCTTATTCCCACTCTTATATTTAACAGGGATCACTTTTCAGTTAAATTTAAATACCTAAGAATAATTGTGTGTTAATTACAGAGTTAACCAATAGTATTAAGTAGAACAAAAAATACTAAAAGGTATAAAGTATTAATTTGTACATCAACAGTCAGGACAAGGGTTGATCAAGTCATTGTTTCTCATAGTGTCCATTTCACTTCAACAGGTTTCCTTTTTGGTGCTCGGTTAGTTCTCACCGATCAGGGAGAACATATGATATTTGTCCTTTTGGGACTGGCTTATTTCATTCACCTCCATAGCAACTCCTCCATAGCAACTCTCATTTTCTCAAAAACACTGGGTCCCTGTCAGCCAATTAAAAGTAATTAGTGGTTTTTGGACTTAAGACTTAGGTGCTAGGCTTGCTGATGAAGGCCAAAGGAATCCCTTGGAGATGAAACTCTATTCTTACCCCTCTCTCTGGTATGAATCAGCCTTCACATGGGACTTGGAGAAGGCCTTGAGAGAACTGATGGATTCTGGCTGGGACTACACTCCAGTGCTTCCACAAGGTCTCTTGGCTGGGCACCAGACCCTGACAGCCAGAATGGTGTTGGGCTGTGAAACACCTCCCTTCCCTCATCATGGATTGGCCCTTCATCTGAGACTGGTAAAAGGCCTTGAGACACCTTAGGGATTCTGCCTGGGGCCACACTCCAGTGTTTCCAGAAGGCTTCTTGGCTGGATACCAGACCACTACTGCCAGAATGGTGTTGTACTGGGAAGTTCACTTTCCTACTGGGAACAAGTCTCCTGCATTTTTGGATTCTTAGCGAGCTGTAGAGCCAGAGGCTCCACTCTTTATACTTCTCATCTCAGCTTTTAGAAGGTTTGTCTGGGCCAACTCAGCTTCCTCTCTTGCGGATTGGCTCAACGGCCCATTAGGGTGTCAGCTGAAAACTGCATTCTGTTCTTCCTTCTTCGGAGATTAATTTGTTGGTGAGACTGGGCACAGATCAGAGCAAGGACACGGGCTCTCCAGGCTCCATGCCTCAATGAGTTTTTTACTTTACCCCAGATTCCAAGATCTTTGTCTCTCTCTGCTCCTCTAAATGCGTTTCATACCTTGTCAGCTCTCCTCAATTCCCACAAACTCGATTCCCAGGTCCCATTAGCGAGTATTTACTATATATTTAATTAATTAGCTCTGGGTTAAAGTGTAATTATCCATTTTTCAGACAGGTCACTTTTTGATCTAGACTCCCATTAGATGCAGCTCGCCACATGAACTGAACATGTGTAGACAAGTCTCAGCATGTCTCTGGTATACTCTATCTCCCCTACCTTCCCTTGTAAGTGCCCTCTTTTGGGTCACTTCTGTCTGGTCCTTCCTATGTAGTATATACCTCAGAGATTTATTGGGGAGAATTTTATTCCCACACTATGCTTCTTTGTGACTTCACCTGCCTAGTCACCAACCTAGATGGTAACCAGGACTGGCACTCTCAGTAAACTCTAGCTCAAAACACCTTTGTTTGTTAAGGCTCTCACCATGAAGGCTCATTGTCAAAATCAGGCCCATCAGATAAGGCTCAAGGTTAAGAGGCACAGAACAACCATTTTTCCTTATGCATAAGAACAAAGCAACAGTATGTATTTGACCAGGCAGAGCCCTAGTCTAGCACACCACCACTAATGGAACTGAGCACCACTAAGCACACCACCACTCCCTTCATGTGCTATTATGACAAATATATACCCTAGGCTACAGGTGTGGAAGGCTGAGCAAGAGAGCAAGAGTGGGTGATACATGCTAATCCCACCCTTACCTTCCTCTCTTAACCTCTGGGCTTCAGTACATGTCTGGACGCCACAGGCTGCGAGAGAGTTTTGAGAGATATCCAAAACTCAGAAGAGATAAGACCTTAAGTATGCTTCTATTTTTATCATCTCATTTCAACCAGGAGGCAAACCATCTATTTTGAGATTTCTTTGACTCCTTGGCTTTCAAAAAAATGCCTCATCTTTTTCTACACCACCATCTGGCATGCTTACAAGTGAGAGGATGGATAAGTTATTCTTTTTTTATTTTTTTATTTTTTATTTATTTATTTTTTATTTTTTTGACAGGCAGAGTGGACAGTGAGAGAGAGAGAGAGACAGAGAGAAAGGTCTTCCTTTGCTGTTGGTTCACCCTCCAATGGCCGCCGCGGCTGGCGCGCTGCGGCCGGCGCGCTGCGGCCGGCACACTGCGCTGATCCAATGGCAGGAGCCAGGAGCCAGGTGCTTTTCCTGGTCTCCCATGGGGTGCAGGGCCCAAGCACCTGGGCCATCCTCCACTGCACTCCCTGGCCACAGCAGAGAGCTGGCCTGGAAGAGGGGCAACCGGGACAGAATCCGGCGCCCCAACCGGGGCTAGAACCCGGTGTGCCGGCGCCGCTAGGCGGAGGATTAGCCTAGTGAGCCGCGGCGCCGGCCTGGATAAGTTATTCTAAGGGAGTTTTGGAAAGTACCAGCTCCTGTACTCTGACTGTCTCGGAGCTCTGCCTCCTAACTGGCCTCTTGCCTCTATTTCCCTGTGTGTGCTCCAATATGCATTAATCTATTTTCCAGAGTGTCACAGGGTGCTTGGGTCTATTTAGTGAGCCACCAGGGCCCTTTTGTTATTGCATTTGACTATTGTTGAGAGCTTTAATCCTCGTGGAGGAGAGTTCTTTATCAGGTGAATATTGCCCCCATTGTTGTAATTGGGTTTCTAGGCAATAATCTAGGTGCAATAACCTCAGATGCTATTGAATATATATGGATTAATCCATATGATGAAGTCTTGGACTACTTGAGACACCTCCCAACCTGACTCCTCAACATTGAGGCTGTTTGACTGATAGCTCCAGGATTAGACACTTCCAGTGTTGGATTTTGGTTTTGGGATATAAGGTTATTATCTCTTTGCAGGGACTCCAGTTTTTCCCTCTCTACCCTGCCTCTTTGAAGGCTCTTACAGGAGCCTCCTTGTAGGTCATTGCTGTAAAGCCTCCACAAAACACACCAAACACCAGAGTTAAAGGAAAGGTTTGTTGTCAGGTGGGGGAAACCTGAAATACTGCCTCTCTGTGCATGAGAGAACAGCAGCCTGTACTAGGAGAACAGGTCTTACTTAGTTTTGCTGAGGTAAGAAAGTGGGAGCTGCTGTCGCTCCCCCTCTTCGTGGAGGAACGACACAGGACCCTGCGCTGTTCTTTCGTCTGCTCGGCCCTCCCCGGGTTTGCTGCTGGTTCTTCCCGGGTTGGCTACTGTCCCTTCCACCTCCGTGGAAGGGCGGTTCCCCCTGCCACATTCCCCACTTCCACAGGGGAGCGGCACACCGCCGGCCGGCTCTCTTGGGGGCTGCTCAGATGTTCCTCAGGTGTTCCCCCTAGATGTTCCTGGTGCATGTTGTCTCTCTCCTCCTTTATAGTCCTCTTCCGCCAATCCCAACTCTGCTACCCACACGCCGAGTACACTGCTCTCCTCCAATCAGGAGCAGGTCCTGCTGTTTATTGGTTGAACTGGAGGCAGCTGTGTAGAAGCTGCTTCTCCCTTCTCAGCGCCATATTGTGGGAGAGCAGATGCATAGAATAAGTCTTAATTCCAGTAACTTAGTCTAGTCCAAGTTGCTCCCCACACTGCAAATCCCATTAGGGTGGGGGTGGAGCTGATGCTTGTGATTGTGCCATTTGGTCACCTGACTTCTAGTAAGCAGGCTAGGCTTAGAGTTGAAGCTTATTGTACAAGATGGCAATGGGGCCATTATATTAAAGGTCTGTCAAGATATAAAGTGGCACAAAATTTTAAGTTATGATAATATAAATTGGTACTGATACAAATGTCCGAAAGTTACAAAAATCTCATGATTTTGTTGTGTTATTATCAAACATGATGATTACCTTAATGAGAAAGTCCCAGGGCCCAAAAGCAATAAATATTTTTAATAAAATCTTACAGGTGCTTTCAAAATACTGTGTGGAGTAAGTGCCTATTTTGGTTGGTTATTAATTTTAAACATGGCTATTTAAAGTATGTTATCATCCACAGTTTTGCATTCTCAAAACACTAAAAATCAGAATTATTGTTCATGAAGTTAAAACATTGTTGGTTCTATATTTTTAAAGATTTATTTATTTATTTGAAACTCAGAGTTACACAGAGAGAAAAGAAGAGGCAGAGAGAGAGAGAGAGAGAGAGAGAGAGAGAGAAAGGTTTTCCATCTGCTGGTTCACTCCGCAATTGGCCACAACGGCCAGAGCTGTGCCAATCCAAAGCGAGGAGCCAGGAGCTTCTTCCAGGTCTCTCACATGGGTGCAGGGGCCCAAGGAATTGAGCCATCTTCTACCTTTCCCATGCCACAACAGAGAGCTGGATTGGAAGTGAAGCAGCCTACGCCTCAAACTGGCGCCCACATGGGATGCCGGTGCCATAGGCCAGGATGTTAACTAGCTTTGCCACAGTGTCTGCTCCTGGTTCTGAATTTAAATGTATCCTTTTAGGTTTCAAGAAACTTCCTGTTAAATATAAGAGTGGGAATAAGAGAGGGAAGAGATGTACAATTTGGGACAAGCTCAATCGGACTTGCCCCAAATGGTGGAGTTAAAATCATGCCAGAGGATCCCAATACAATCCCATCAAGGTGGCATGTACCAATGCCATCTCACTAGTCCAAGTGATCAATTTCTGTTCCCAGTTGATAATACTGATAGGTCTAAGAGTCAAAGGGATCACACAAACAAGTCTAGTGTCTGATAATACTAGCTGATAGAATCAAAAAGGGAGAGAACGATCCAACATGGGAAGCGGGATTCACAGTAGACTCATAGAATGGCAGATGTCCTAAACAGCACTCTGGCCTCAGAATCAGCCCTTAAGGCATGCGGATCTGGCTGAAATGCCCATGAGAGTATTTCAGGCATGGAAAGCCAAGACACCCTGAAAAAAAAAAAAAGGAAGACCTAAATGGAAGATCTCTGCGAGTGAGATCACAGTGGAAAGAACGGGTCATCAAAGAAGGAGGTACCTTTCTCTGAAGGGAGCAGAGAACTTCCACTTTGACTATGACCCTGTTGGAATAAGATCGAAGTCGGCGAACTCAAAAGGCTTCCCTAGCCTTGGTAACTCATGACTAAAGCCTAGGGAGATTACTGACGCCATAAACAAGAGTGTCAGATTGTTAAGTCAACAACAGGAGTCACTATGTACTTACTTCTCATGTGGGATCTGTCCTTAGTGTGTTGTTCAATGTGAAGTAATGCTATAATTAGTACTGAAACAGTATTTTACACTTTGTGTTTCTGTGTAGGTGCAAACTGTTGAAATCTTTACTTAATATATACTCAATTGATCTTCTGTATATAAAGAGAATTGAAAATGAATCTTGATGTGAATGGAATGGGAGAGGGAGCGGGAGATGGGAGGGGTGTGAGTGGGAGGGAAATTATGGGGGGGGGAAGCCATTGTAATCCATTAACTGTACTTTGAAAATTTATATTTACCAAATAAAAAAAAGAAACTTCTTTTTCCCTGACCTCTAATTTATTCAATACTTTGGGGAAGTTTTGTAAGTAGATAAATCCAATAATACAATACAGATTCCAACTTAGAAAAAGTATGGTTAATTCAGATTTCTATCAGCAGTAATTCAAATCGATTGATGGTAATTAAAAAAAAAAAACACCCAAATATTTTAAGAAAGTATTACTGAAACTGCTTTATTCTATCTTGTGTGTTATGCTATACATATGTACATATTGTATGTCTACATGGGAACATTTTTTAAGATCTCTGTTTTAATTGGCTTATAGATAAAAAATTGCTCATAAACTGCTAAATTTAATCAAAGATACATTTTTTGTTTGTGTGACCTAAATCTCTATACCAGATGTTTTAAATTTGTTGGTAGAAAAAAACTAAAAATGTTTGTCATTGATATATTTGTGCTTGGGTTTGCTGGTCAAACAAGTTACACTTGTATTAGATGTTTAAGCAATGTTTCCAAATACATGTGTTTCCAAAAGTTGTTATTTAACAGGTAAAATTGCTTGCTAAGTTTTCATTTAATATTGACAGTATTCAATCTGGGGAGGCTGACATGTTTCGTAATTGCTCTATTCTCTTCCAGATGGGAAACTGACTCTACTGAAGGACTCTCCAGGATGTATAGTTTGATCTTTTAGACCTTATAAAAGGTATGCTTAACATTTTTTCTGTAATAATAGCATAGCCAAAATGAGAGCTTAAATTATTATCTCACAGCCAGATTTACTTTTCTATGGGCACAGTAAACAGGCAAAACCTCCGTTTTCAAACCAAATGAAGGAAGAGAAAATTTTAGTGTGAGGACATAGCTTTCCCTATGAGCATTGCCAACCTCACAAATAAACCACTATCAGAACATACCTGTGACTATAGATTTCTAGTTTAGGCCACCAAAGATTAGAGATGGGATTGAATAGCCCCTTGACTTGGATTCTCTTAAAGATTTACTTTGGTCTGCTTTAACAGAAAGCAAGAAGGAGAGGAAGCTAGACAGCAGAAATCAATGTAAAGATAGGTGGCAGGCCAATTAATGGCTGCTTTACACAGTGATTTGCCATCAAGGAGACCCAATAGGCCAGTTAACTGTAGATAGCATTAGTTTTAAATGTAGAAAGCCAGGACTTCAGCAGAAGTCAGCTTATGAAGAGCCTTGGCAGCTTTGCTAGGCAAGAGCTGGGTCTCTGGAAACAGTACTGCCCTGGGAGTGGAAGGACTCCTGGGTCAGAGTCACAGACCCTGTTGGCTCTAAGCTGAAAAAAAGCCCTTCATTTGTCCCAGCTTCCAAAGTACCACCACTGTTGAGGGGATGGCCAAATAGGGTCAGTAACATTGCAGGCAGAACTATAAATTTCCTTTTAGACATGCCACCTGCTTTCTATTCAGGTCAGCTCTCCTCTCAGGCCAGCTAGGTAATGGAAATCAACAGGGTGCCTTCCCTAAGGAGGTTCACACCTCTCTCATGATGTCTCTTCCAGTACCCCATGGGAAGAGAGGTCTGGACCTCATATATACCTGGCCAGGCCTTAGCCCACCTGATTGTTATCAGGTTCCTCCTGTCAGTTTCTATTTGCCTATCAATGGAAAAGCTTCCTCATGGTTTAGACAACACCTTCCTTAGGTCCTCCAGTAATGACACTGTCCTTTGTTTTAGACCCTGGGAGTTTAATCTGCTTGTTAGATTTGTTTTCTCCAGACTTAAAACAGTGAAATTCTAGATGGCCATGCACATGAAACCTCAGATGGAAACAGTTTCTGAAATTTGTCACTGTGTCCGAGGTTCCAAGGTTGCTGGAACCCTGTCTTGACTTTTTCTCCACCCCTATTCAACTTGAAAAAGCCAGATCGGTCATCATCCCATACCCCTTAACAAAATTTAGGGTCCATTCTTCTAGGTGAGGGAATGTGGGGAGTCAGATAGGTTAGTGGGCAGTCAGGGTGGTTCTGGTGGAGATTTAGGGTGCAAAATGCTTGCTCTCCCTGGAGGTTGTCTTTAGCAAGGTCGAAAGTGCCTGCCTGCCCACTCTTTGAAAGCTTCCAATCTTATCATGAGAATAGCAAAGGAGTGGTGATTCTTTCGGAGCTGATTCCCAGTTTACTGTAAAGCAAACTAGGTATCCCATCCTTCTGATGGCTCTTTTTGTTTTATCATGAGCAAGCCAGACAGGAAAAAGGCTTGAAAATCTGGTCTTTTGATGGGATTTCTCCCCTCCTTGTAACTAAATGTCGAGTTTTTTCTTCCCAAAATTTTTCTTAAAAACCCTAGTACCATCAGCCACTTCAGGTTTTGCCTCTCTTGGAGCCCCTCTCCATGCTACTCTGGCTGGAGGTCTCAGACTCTACTAAATCTTGCTTTTAAACCTTAAAAATCTTGAATTCAAAATATGATCTTCAGAAAACTCAATAAAATACAATAAAATAAAAACATATAATTCAATGAAATCAGGAATAAAATGCATTTTACAAATGACAGATTCAACAAAAGAAATATAAGGGAACAACCAAACACATATCTTTGGGCTGAAGAAATCAACATTTGAAATTAGAAAAAAATACATTTGAGAACTCCAAAAGCAGACTAGATCAAGGACAATGATGAATTTCGCAAGCCAAACAAATGTTTTTGGAAAAGTCAGAGAAAAAAAAAGAGATAAAAATGAGTGTTGAAAAGCCTATATGATTTACAGGACACATAAGTCTAGCCCTAACACATAAGAAAGATTGAAAGACTTACAGGATACCTGCAGCTAACCCTAAAATATAAGACTTAACCATCACCACTAACCCAGTAAGAGGAAGGAAAAAAAGAATGAAAAATAGGAAAGCCCATAAGATTGATGGGTCAAAATTAAGCAAACAGAAGTTTATATGATTTGAGTTTCAGAGGAAAAATAGAGTTTGATTGGTCATTTGTATATCTTTTTGCAGAAATGCCTAGTCAAATGCTTTTCCCATTACAAATTATTTGGTTTTTTGCTATTGAGTTATATGAGTTTCATTTTTTCTTGTTGTTGTTTTTAATATTTATTTATTTACTTTGAAAGGCAGAGTTAAAGAGGGAGGGAGAGACCGAGAGAGTTCTTCAATCTGCTGGTTCACTCCCAGATGAATAACAGCCAGCACTGGGCTAAGCCAAAGGCAGGAGCCATGAGCTTCATTTGGGTCTCCCACATGGTTGGCAAGGCCCCAAATACTTGGGCCATCCTCTATCACTTTTCACAGGCCATTAGAATGGAGCTAGATTGAGAGTAGAGTAACCAGGATACAAACTGGCACCCATATGGGATGCTACCATCACAGATGGTGGTTTTACCCACTATGCCAAAATGCCAGCCCATGAGTTTCTTTTATAGTTTGTAAATTAACCCCTTATTGGTTATACAGTTTGCAAATATTTTCTCCCATTTTGTAGTTTGTCTTTTCAATTTGTTGATTGTTTCCTTAGTGGTTCAAAAACTTACTTAGTTCTATGTGTTCCCACTTACCCATTTTTGTTTTTGTTATCTGTGTTATTAGTGTAACATGCAAGAAAATAAATCATTATCAAAATCAAAATTATGGAGCTTTTACTCTGTTTCTTTACAGGAGTTATAATGTTTCAGGTCTTACATTAAAATCTTTAATCTATTTTGAGCTCCCCAAGATTCCGTATACTGTTTTCCTTTCTTAGCATTGTTTTGCTGTACCTCATAAGTTTTGTTATATGATATGTGGGGAGCAACTGGGACTAGACTGTTACTCGAATTAAGACTTATTTTATGCATCTGCTCTCCCACAATATGGCGCTGGGAGAGGAGGAAACAGCTTCTACACAGCTGCCTCCAGTTCAACCAATAAACAGCAGGACCTGCTCCTGATTGGAGGAGAGCAGTGTACTCGGCGTGTGGGTAGCAGAGTTGGGATTGGTGGAAAAGGACTATAAAGGAGGAGAGAGACAACATGCACCGGGAACATCTAAGAGGAACACCTGTGCAGCCCCCGAGAGAGCCGGCTGGTGGTGTGCCGCTCCCCTGCGGAAGTGGGAAAGTGGCAGGGGGAACTGCCCTTCCACGGAAGTGGAAGGGTCGGTAGCCAACCCGGGAAGAACCAGCAGCAAACCGGGGAGGGCCGAGCAGACAAAAGAACAACGCAGGGTCCTGTGTCGTTCCTCCGCGAAGAGGGGGAGCGACATAATGGTGCCGTGACTCGGATATGGAGCCTAGGAGGCAAAATGGTGCCGTGACTTGGATATGAAGCCTAGGCAGGGTTCAGTGTCACTCCTCCACGAAGAGGGGGAGCGACAATGGTACACTGTGCTGTATATGGTGTTTCCATTTTCATTTTCAGAAAATATTCTTTGATTTCCCTTTGAATTTCTTCTTTGATCCATTAAAAATTCATGAGCATATTGCTTAATTGCCACATATTTGTGAATTTTTGTTTTTTTGTTACTTATTTCTAGTTTCATACCCTTCTTATTGGGAAAGATGCTTGATATGAATTAAATCTTCTTAAATAGTTTTAGAATTTTCTGTGGCCTAACATATGTTCTGTCCTAAGAAATGTTCCACGTGTCTATTAGAACAATGTATATTTTGCTCCTGTTGGATGATATATTTCATATTTATTTTCTCTTTGAACAATCTATCTATTATCTTTTGTTTTGTTTTGTTTTTTTTAAACATTTATTTAATGAATATATATTTCCAAAGTACAGAATATGGATTACAATGGCTCTCCTGCCCCATAACGTCCCTCCCACCAGCAACCATCCCCTATCCTACTCCCTCTCCCCTTCCATTCACATCAAGATTCATTTTCGTTTCTCTTTATATACAGAATATCAGTTTAGCATACATTAAATAAAGATTTCAACAGTTTGCTCCCACACAGAAACATAAAGTGAAAAATACCGTTTGAGTACTCGTTATAGCATTAAATCTCAATGTACAGCACACTAAGGACAGAGATCCTACATGAGGAGTAAGTGCACAGTGACTCCTGTTGTTGACTTAACAAATTGACACTCTTGTTTATGGCATCAGTAATCAACTTAGGCTCTTGTCATGAGTTGCCAAGGCTATGGAAGCCCCCTGAGTTCACTGAGTCTGATAATTTTTAGACAAGGCCATGGTCAAAGTGGAAGTTCTCTGCTCCCTTCAGAGAAAGGTACCTCCTTCTTTGATGACCCATTCTTACGGGACCCAAAGAACTCTACTAAGAGACTATTGGAACTCATAGAAGATTTTGGCAAAGTAGCAAGGTATAAAATCAATGCACAAAAATCAACAGCCTTTGTATACACAGGCAATGCCATGGCTGAGGAAGAACTTTTAAGATCAATCCCATTCACAATAGCTACAAAAACAATCAAATACCTTGGAATAAACTTAACCAAGGACGTTAAAGATCTCTACAATGAAAATTACAAAACCTTAAAGAAAGAAATAGAAGAGGATACCAAGAAATGGAAAAATCTTCCATGCTCATGGATTGGAAGAATCAATATCATCAAAATGTCCATTCTCCCAAAAGCAATTTATAGATTCAATGCAATACCAATCAAGATACCAAAGACCTTCTTCTCAGATCGAGAAAAAATGGTGCTGAAATTTATATGGAGACACAGGAGACCTCGAATAGCTGAAGCAATCTTGTACAACAAAAACAAAGCTGGAGGCACCACAATACCAGATTTCAGGACATACTACAGGGCAGTTGTAATCAAAACAGCCTGGTACTGGTACAGAAACAGATGGATAGACCAATGGAAAAGAATTAAAACACCAGAAATCAATCCAAACATCTACAGCCAACTCATATTTGATCAAGGATCGAAAACCAATCCCTGGAGTAAGGACAGTCTATTCAATAAATGGTGCTGGGAAAATTGGATTTCCACGCGCAGAAGCATGAAGCAAGACCCCTACCTTACACCTTACACAAAAATCCACTCAACATGGATTAAAGACTTAAATCTACAACCTGACACCATTAAATTATTAGAGAGCATTGGAGAAACCCTGCAAGATATAGGTACCGGCAATGACTTCTTGGAAAACACCCCAGAAGCACAGGCAGTCAAAGCCAAAATTAACATTTGGTATTGCATCAAATTGAGAAGTTTCTGTACTGCAAAAGAAACAGTCAGGAAAGTGAAGAGACAACCGACAGAATGGGAAAATATATTTGTAAACTATGCAACTGATAAATGGTTGATAACCAGAATCTACAAAGAAATCAAGAAACTCCATAACATCAAAACAAACAACCCACTTAAGAGATGGGCCAAGGACCTCAATAGCCATTTTTCAAAAGAGGAAATCCAAATGGCCAACAGACACATGAAAAAATGTTCAAGATCACTAGAAATCAGGGAAATGCAAATCAAAACCACAATGAGGTTACACCTCACCCCAGGTAGAATGGCTCACATTCAGAAATCTAGCAACAATAGATGCTGGAGAGGATGTGGGGAAAAAGGGACACTAACCCACTGTTGGTAGGAATGCAAATTGTTTAAGCCACTATGGAAGTCTGTCTGGAGATTCCTCAGAAACCTGAAGATAACCCTATCATTCAACCCCGCCATCCCACTCCTTGGAATTTACCCAAAGGAAATGAAATTGGCAAACAAACAAGCTGTCTGCACATTAATGTTTATTGCAGCTCAATTCACAATAGCTAAGACCTGGAACCAACCCAAATGCCCATCAACAGTAGACTGGATAAAGAAATTATGGCACATGTACTCTATAGAATACTATACAGCAGTCAAAAACGAAACCCAGTCATTTGCAACAAGATGGAGGAATTTGGAAAACATCATGCTGAGTGAATTAAGCCAGTCCCAAAGGGACAAATATCATATGTTCTCCCTGATCAGCGACAACTAACTGAGCACCAAAGAGGAAACTTGTTGAAATTTAATGGACACTATGAGAAACAGTGACTTGATCAGCTCTTGTCCTGACGGTTGATGTAGAATGTAATACTTTATCCATTTTAGTATTTTTTTGTTCTAGTATCGTTGGTTGAACTCTATAATTAACACACAATTTCTTAGGTGTTTTATTATACATTGGATACACATAAATTTATAATTTTTATATCCTCTTGATGAATTGGCAACTTTGTTATTTAATGACATCCTTTGCCTCTTGTGTACAGATTTAAATTCTGTTCTTCCTACTCCTATTCTCCCTTGGCTTCCTTTGCATGGGATGCCTTTTTCTATTGCTTTACTTTTAATGTATATATATATATATATATATATATATCATTAATGCTTAGTCTCTTAAATGCATCATAAAGCTGCATCTTTTTAAAAAATATAAAAATTATCTATGTCTTTGATTGAAAAAATAACTTATTCAATTTTTTTATAAGATTTACTTATTTTATTTGAAAGGGAGAGTTATAGAGAGAGGGAGAGGGAGAGAGGGGGAGAGATGTAGTGAGGGAATGAAGGAGAGAGGGAAAGAGGGAGAGAGAGAATCTTCAATCCATCTGTTCTTTCCTCAGTGGCCTCAATGCTTGGAACTTCATCCAGGTCTTCCACTTGTATGAAGCGACCCAACCACTTGGGCCATCTTCCACTGCTTTTCCAGGTTCAGTAACAGGGAAGTGGATCAGAAGAGGAACAGCATGGACATAAACTGTCCCATATGAGATGTCAGCATTATACTCAGTGGCTTAACACACTGTGCTACACACCAGCCACTAACTCATCTGTTTAAAGTGATTATAGGTAAGGGCTTACAATTGCCATTTTGTTCTTCCAATCCCACAAAATTTAGACAGCTATCTCCATGAGATACTTGCACTTGTCATTAGGGTACATTCAGAGAACTAGGCTTTTGGGGAAATGTAAAGTACATGGAACTTTTATGGTGATCATAGGTCATTTATAGGGGTTCCTTAGGTGAGGAATCTCAATCAACTCAAACGGTTTCCTGGTGTAATAAATGGAGTGACTCTTAGAGATTGCCACCACTCTTTTCTGGCCTTAGCTTCTTCCAACAGTTAAGCTCTGCCAGTCACCTTATATTTTTGGTGAGGTGAAAATGAAATAGTCTTCTTGGGTTCCACATGGCTGTGGGAGCCAGATTCTAGCTTACTATGATTTCACATTTCTCTTAACATAAATCACAAACCAAGAGATATCACTTTTGGCATTGAACTTTACCAACTTGGAAGAGGTGTAATAGAAATGAAGCGAAGCTGTGCGCCTTGCTCTCTCCAGTGCAACTATTCCCACACAGTTTTGATCCAGTGATGTGCTAGAAATTATCCACTGGACTCCCAGACACCCCTAAAGTATTCTCACTTGTGAGAGCTCGTCAAAATTGATACTTCTGCAGGAGGATAATGATAGAAAGTTCTTGATGCCTGAATACATCTTGCTGATTTCAACCTCATGTCTTTTACTTTCTGACTGATCTTATGAATTTATACATGGACCTAGAGTAATCGTCTCATGCTAAGTACAGGGGCAGAGAAAGGAAGGAATTTAATATTCACCAAATGTCAGTTGTAGGCTAGGGATTTTTTCAGGTATTTTCATGCATATATAAGCAGATTCTCACATCATCCACGTGAGGTGACACTATTATATACACTGATAAGAAGACTAGAGCTTAGAAGTAAGTTAATTGCCCTAAAAGTCAGGGTTCAATCCAAGGTCTTCCTTAACTCAAAAGCTCATTCTACATTCTCTGCTGGATGCTGAATCATTATGGTACCAGTTCTTGGGCTACATCACCATCCTGCAATGACACATTTGCTACTGACATGGCAATATGCTTTCTACAACCCTGAGAATAAGCAAGAACCTCAATTCTTTTAGCTTGGGGATGGGTCTGAAGAAAGATTCTAATAGAGAAATTTCATCAAAATGACTTTTAAAACTTCAGATTTTGGGGCCAGTGCTGTGGCATAGTAGTTTAAACTTCCACCTGCAGTGCCTACATCCCATATGGGTGCCAGATAGAGTACTTCCTGTGCCACTTCTGATCCAGCTCCCTCCTAGTGTGCCTAGGAAAGCAGAGGAGGATAGCCCAAGTATTTTGGACCCTGTACCCATGTTGGGAACCTAGAAGTAGCTCCTCATTCCTGGCTTCAGCCTTGCCTAGCCCTGACCATTGTGACCAACTGGGGAGTGAATCAGTGGATGGCAGATTTCTCTCTGTATCTCTCCTTCTCTCTCTCTGTAACTCTGCCTTTCAAATAAATTAATTAATTTAAAAACCTCACTTTTCTGTCATTGTTAGAAACTGTCTTGGCAAAGTTACATGATCTGAAAACAAAAGGAAAAAGAAAATGCATTTTAGAGAGGAAGGTATAGTTTTACTTATTTAAAAATATTTATTTATTTATTTTGAAAGTGAGTTACAGAGAGAAGGAGAGACAGAGAGACCAAAGGATCTTCCATCCACTGGTTCACTCCCCAGATGGCCACAACTGTCATGGTTGGGTCAGGCCAAAGCCAGGAGCTTCTTCCATGTCTCCTAGGTGGATACAGGGGCCTGAACTCTTGGGTCATCTTCCACTGCTTTTCCCAGGTCATTAACAGAAGCTACATTGGAAGTAGAGCCGACATGGAACAAACTGATGTCCATATGGGATGCCAATGTTGAAGGTGGTAGCTTTAACCACTGTGCCACATCACCAGTCCTAGAAGATATGTAGTTAAATTTTACAGCATCACAATATTTTCCTTTCACATGAAAAACATAGAATGATGGGGCTGGTGCTGTGGTGCAGCAGGTTAACGTACTGGCCTGAAGTGCCGGCATTCCCATATGGGCGCCAGTTCTAGTCCCAGCTGCTCCTCTTCCAGTCAAGCTCTCTGCTATGGCCTGGGATAGCAGTGAAAGTTGGCCCAAGTCCTTGGGCCCCTGCACCCACGTGGAAGATCCAGAAGAAGCTCCTGGCTTCAGATTAGCACAGCTGCAACCGTTGCGGCCATCTGAGGAGTGAACCAGCTAGTGGAAGACCTCTCTCTCTCTGTCTCTTCCTCTCTCTGTAACTCTGTCTTTCAAATAAATAAAATAAATCTTTTAAAAAATTAATAAAAAAGAAAAAGATGGAATGAATCTCATTAGAGACTCATTAGGAGAAAAAAAGAGTACTGTTTTGCCATTTCAGGCAGCTTGTTAGTCGATAAAATAATCTTTAATGAAAATCATATTCTATTAAGAAAAATTCTTAATTTCACAACACGATGAACCCTACATCTTCATATATAGAGTATACATAAATTCAGATGCCAAGATTCCAACACACACTAACTGCTTAACTTTACAACAGCTTTTAGAAGAAATCTCCCTATCCCTTTTGTATGTTTCTTCTTTGGTCTATTTCTTATATCTCACATCTTTTAATTACTTTTTACTAGGAAGACTGTTTGGAGAAATGTAAAGAAGATATGATTGACAGAAAAACTACTCCAAGAAAGTATGTTGTACATGCAGCATGACACTTTTGTATAAAATTTAACATTTCCATACCCTTTTTCATTTCTATTCCACTCTCTGATTTCTATTCATTATCTATTTATCAAATTGCAACTGTTTGTCTTTTTACAATCCTTGCCCTTTATTAAAATGACAGTATGTTACTTGAAATCTAAATGTTTTATCAGCTACAATTTATATGTGAACTTTCTATTGGTCACAGCACTTCTAAAAAAAAAACTGTTCTGAATCTCTAAAACACTGAAACCAGGAGGTATCTGTGACGTTAATTTAAACATAAAAGAAATTTCACTTTTTCTTCATTTAGTTTAATCCTCTGTAATAAGTGGAAGCATTTGGGGAACAAATTAAAAACTCTAATTGAACTGTTAAATCAAAATAACAAAAGATTTAACAGTAAACCTGAAATTAATTAAACTAATAGCTATTTAGAGCAGTCATGTTGCTACCATTACTTTTATTCATTTTATGAAAGAATAAATTATCATATCACAACTAGGACTTTGATATAAAAGTAATTGCATAAATTATATATTTAGATCCGATAATGTTTTGTATTGTTATTTTAATTATAAAGTTCACATAATTTATCTATATTCTAATTAAACCATTTAAAATACACATGGAAAAGTAAAAGATTATGCCCCTGGCTCTCTATCTCATGCCATTGATATAATTAAAGCAGATGACTGGACAAATTCATAAGTTAGTTCAACTTTCCTAACAAAAGTTGAATAAATGAATGACTTTTTATCAAATTTGAAACAAAAATACTATATAAGAATTTTTTAGGGCCTGGAATCTGGTGCAGTGGTTTAGACACTGCTTGGGACACTCCATCCCATACTGAATGCCTGGATGTGAGTCCTGGCTCCATTTCTGATGCCAGCTTCCTACTATTGCGCACCCTGTGGGGACAGTAGGTGATAACTCCAGTACTTGGGTTCATGTCATTCATGTTAAAATCTCATGAGTTCCATGATCCTGGCTTCATCTTGGCTGTTGTGGGCATCTGGAGAGTGAACCCATTGATGGGGCATCTCTTACTCTCTTACTGTCCATTTTTCTCTCTTTACCTTCCAAATAAAATAGATAATTAAAAATTTTAAAAGTACTTTTTAAAGCCTATAAAATTCATCAGTAGTCTGAGAAAGAAAGCTAATTTGTTGGGTTAATATAATTTTTGTTAACATTTAAAGTAGTAATAGTTCATATATGTTAAATATTATTGTGCATGTTTTGAATTAGCAAATATGTTTTGGTAACTGTCCACTACAATTATCAAAAAGAGTGTGTGTCTCCTAAATTAGGCAAAGAGATGTGACTCATGCAAATCATTAAATGTTATTAGGCCACATTTTGTACAAATCATGATAATTTTATTTTATGATTTATATATTTATTTGTTTGAGTGGCAAAGTGACACACCAGAGATAAAGAGAGAGAGAGATATCTTTTATCTACTGGTTCACTCCCCAAATGCAACATCTAGGAATGGACCAAGCTGAAGCCAGGAGCCCAGAACTCCATCCATGCCACCCTCAGGAACTTGTGTCTTGAGCCATCATTCACTGATTCCCAAGCACATTATCAGGTACCTGGATCAGAAGTGGCAATGTCAGAACTTGAATCATCACTCCAACATGGAATGCAGGTGCCCTGAGCAGTGGCTTAATAGGATGACTCACAATATCTACCCAATTTCAGCTTAGTTTTAGAGTTTAAAATTCTCTTCTATTATCACTGGAAAAGCTTTCTTAATAATTCATGACATGTTTATTTTAGAATGCATTCCTTTTAATTTTATTAATAAAATCACATCCATCTCACCTTTGTGTTTATGTCAGAATTTATTTTTAAGTGTTTTATTTCTATAAAGGGATCAAATTTCATGTATTTCACATATACAGCTTTAAGAACATAATGATACTTCCCATCGTACTATGTCAGAATTTCTAATGATATATCTGATTATAGAGACTAGCCTATAAAAGTGTGAACTTTGGAAAATAAAATATATTACGATATTTTAAAAGTAATCAAAATGAAATCTGTTCTAATAATTATAATGAAATTGTAGTTAATTATTGGAGGAAAATAATTATGTTATTCAATACATGTTTTCTTCAGTACTGATACGTACGTGCCACCGAGACCATAATTAAAATCCACATGAAATATCTAAAGGAGCAGAGCTCCCTGGCCACACTCTCCACACACCTCTTGGTATTCAATAAATGTGTAGACATTCCACTAAGCCTCAGAGGAATAACTCAAAGACAAAAGCCATCCAACAAAAAAATTTCTACAAAATTTTTGCCTAAAAATAAGTGCAGAAATTCAAGAACCAAGAATAAGGAAGATATTATGATGCCCCCAAAAGAACACAATAATATTTCAATATTAGAATGTGAGGATGAAGAGATTGAGGACATGCTGAAAATGGAAATCAAAAAGTTAATCATAGGGTTATTTAAAAGCAATCAGAAGCAAGTTCACAAACTAAAGAAAAGCATATATGATCTGACTGAAAATTTTTCCCATGAAATTGAGATCCTAAAGTGAAATATTAGAAATGAAAACTCAATAGATCAAATAAAAAGTGCAGTGGAAAGCCTTAACAACAGACTTGGTGAGGCAGAAGAAAGAAATCACATTTAGCAGAAAAATCACTGGAAATTTTATAGTTAAACCAAAAACAAGAAGAAAAATTAAAAAACATAAAAATAGTGTTGGGGATATATGGGATACTATCAAACAGCACAATATACGAGTCTTAGGAGTGCCTGAAGGTGTGGAAAGAAAGAAGGGACTAGAAGGCCTACTTAGTGAAATAATTACACAAAACTTCTCTAATTTGGAGAAAGAAAGGAATGTCCAAGAACAGGAAGCACATAGAACTCCTAACAGATATGAACAGAACAGATGTTCCCCATGACATACTGTAGTCAAACTTTCCACAGTAAAGCATAAAGAAACGTTTCTAAAATGTGCATGAAATGCCAGATTACTTTCAGAGAATCTCCAATTAGAGTCACAGCTGATTTCTCATGAGAAAACCTATGGGCTAGAATACAATGGCAAGATACAGTCCACATCTTAAGAGAAAAAAACTGCCAACTCAGAATACTGTACCCTGCAAGACATTCATTTATGAATTAAGGTGAAATAAATCTCTCCATATAAAACAGAAATTAAAATAATTTGTCACCAAGTGTCCAGCCTTATAAAAGATGATAAAGTATGTGCTACACAGGAAAACAAAAAAAGAAAGCCATCATCATGGAAGAATGCTAAGACAGAAAATCCTCCAGTATAAGTACAAAAGAAATCCAAGGTCAACAATAGAAATATTCATGGAAAAATGGCAGGGCCAAGTCATTACTTATCAACAGTTACCTTGAATGTAAATGGCCTCAACTCTCTGTTTAAAGGATGCAGACTGGCTGAATGGATTAAAAAACAAGATCCATCTATTTGCTGTCTACAAGAAATATACTAAGGTCATACCAAAGTCAAAAGTAGACTGAAAGTGAAAGAACGGAAAAAGATATTTCATGCTAACAGAAAAAAGGGGACAGTATAGCCATCCTAGTAGCAGACAAAATAGACTTTAACACAAAAAACTGTTAAAGGAAACAATGAAGGACACTATGTAATGATTAAGTGATCAATGCAACAAGAAGATAAGACTATAATAAGTGTGTATGCACACAGTTACAGGGTGCCTGGTTATCTGAAAGAACTGTTAACAGATCTAAAGGGAGTCATAGATGTCAATATAATAGTAGCAGAGTACTTTATCAGTCCATTGTGATCAGAGAAGGTGCATGATTGAAGCCAACAACTCAAGAATCTCAAGAACATATGCAAACTCACGGAGACTGAACAACATGCTCTAAATGAACAGTGGTCATAAAGGAAATCAAAGGAGAAATCAAAACATTTTTTGGAAATGAATGAACATGACAATACCTCATATCAAAACTTATGGGATACAGCAAAAGCAGTGTTAAGAGGGAAGTTTATAGAAACTACTGCCAACATCAAGAAATTGGAAAGCCACCAAATAAATGTGCTGTCAATGCATCTCAAGTACTTAAAAAAAACAACAAACCAAATCCCAAATTAGTATGAGGAAAGAAATAATTAAAATTAAGGAAGAAATAAACAAAATAGAAACAAACAAAAAACAACAAAACATCAATGAAATGAAAGCTGTTTTTTGAAAAAATAAACAAAATTGACAAACCATTGGTTCAATTAGGCAAAAAAAAAAAAGAGCGAGAAGACCCAAATCAATGAAATCAAAGATGAAAAGGAAATATAACAACAGATGCCACAGAAGTAAAAAGAATCATAGGGAATTACTATGAAGACCTCTATGCCAACAAATCAGGATATTTAGAAGAAATAGATAGATTCATGGAAAAACACAACCTATCTAAATTGAGTCATGAAGACATAGAACACCTAAACAGGCCAATAACCAAGATGGAGATTGAATCAATAATAAAGACCCTTCCAACAAGGAAAAGGCTAGGTCCCAACAGCTTCATTACAGAATACTGAATTCTACCAGACGTTTAAACAAGAACTAATTCCAATTCATCTCAAGCTATTCAAAACAGTGGAAAGGGAGGAAATCTCCCAAACTTTTTCTATGAAGCCTGCATCATCTTAATTCCTAAGCCAGAAAAAGATACAACAGAGAAATAAAGCTATAGACCAATAAGCCAGATGAACATAGATAAAAAAAATCCTCATTAAAGTACTAGCCAATCCAATCCAATAAAACATCAGAATAACCATTCACCCGGACCAAGTGGGATTTATCCCTGGTATGCAGGGATGGTTCAACATCTGAATTTCAATAAATGTGATAAACCACATTAATAAACTGAAGACCAAAAACCATATGATAACTTCAATAGATGCAGAGAAAGCATTTGGCAAAATTCAATACCCTTTTATGATGAACACCTTAAGCAAATTGGGTATAGAAGGAACATTCCTCAACACAACCAAAACAATTTATAACAAACCCACAACCAGCATCACATTGAATGGGGGAAAAATGGAGGCATTCCCATTAAGATCTGAAGCCAGAGAAGGATGCTCACTCTCATCACTGCTTTTTAATATAGTCTTAGAAGTTTTATCCAGAGACATCAGGCAAGAAAAATAAATCAAAAGGATACAATTAAGGAGAGAAGAAATCAAACAATCCCTATTTGCTGATGACATGATTCTTTATATATGGAACCCAAAGGACTCCATGAAGAGACTATTGGAACTCATAAAAGAGTTTGGTAAAGTAGCAGGATATAAAATCAACAGAAAAATAAATAGCCTTTGTATACAGAGACAATGCCATAGCTGGAAAACTTCTTCTAAGATCAATCTTATTCACAACAGCTACAAAAAATTTAAGTACCTGGGAATAAATAGAACAAGAATGGCAAAGATCTCTACAATGAAAATTACAAAACATTGAAGAAAGACATAGAGAAAGACCTAAAAAGTGGAAAAATCTTCTATGTTCATGGATTGGAATAATCAACATCTTCAAAATATCCATACTACCTGATGCAACTTAAAGATTCAATGAGATCCCAGTCAAAACACAAATGACATTCTTCGCATATCTAGAAAAATGATGTTAAAATTCATATGGAAACACAAGATACCCTGAGTAGCTAAAGCAATCTTAAACAGCAAAAACAAAGCTGGAGGCATCACAAAACCAGATCACAAGATATGCTGCAGAGCAGTCATAATCAAAACACCCTGGTAATAGTACAAAAATGGATTTGTAGACCAATGAAGCAGAATAGAAATTCCAGAAATTAATGCATCTACAACCAAATTATTTTTGACAAAGGAGAACACTCTACTTAGTGTAGGGTTAATCTCATGAGTATAAAAATTAACTGAAAATTGATCTCTGTAAAAAATAAAAATGGGAAAGGAAGAGGGAGGAGGAAGACAGGTGGGAGTGTGATAGGGTGGGAAGAAACATCATGTTCTCAAATTTCTATAAAATGCATGAAGTTGTATTCCTTAAACAATTTTTATAAGCACTTTTTTAAAGATTTTATTTATTTGAAAGAGTTACACAGAGAGAGTAGAGGCAGAGAGAGAGAGAGAGAGAGAGAGAGGGAGGTATTCCATCCGATGGTTCACTCCCTAGATGGCCGCAATGGCCAGAGCTGCACTGATCCAAAGCCAGGAGCCGGGAGCCAGGAGCCAGGAGCTTCTTCCAGGTCTCCCATGTGGGTGCAGGGGCCCAAGGACTTCGGCCATCCTCTTCTGCTTTCCCAGGCCATAGCAGAGAGCTGGGTAGGAAGAGGAGCAGCCGGGACTAGAACCTGGAGTCATATGGGATGCCAGCACTTCAGGCCAGGGCGTTAATCTGCTGCATCATAGCGTTGGCCCTCCTTAAACAAAATTTAAAAAATAGAATAACAGTAAATCTCACTTGTTGTAAGTGGGAATGCAAAGTAGTACAGCCATTTTCAAGACAGTTTGGAATTTTATTATGAAATTAAATATACTTTTACCATATGATACAGCAATTATGCTTCCTGGTATTGACTGAAATGAGTTGAACACTTAGATCAACACAAAAACTTATACATAAGTGTTTATGACAGCATTACTCATAAATGCAAAAATTCAGAAACAGCTTAGTCATCTTCCAGCAGGGGAATGGATGCAAGAACTTTGGTACTTCAAACAATTGAATATTGCTCTACACTAAGAAGATATAAGGTATCAGTCAATGTGAAGATATGGAGGAACCTTAAATATATACTGAGTGAATAAAATCCAAATTTAAATCACCATATACTGTATGATTCCGTGTATATAACATTTTAGGAAAGTTGAACCTATGAACACTTGTGTTTTCAAGGGCTTAGGTGAGATGAAGGAATATATTGGCAGAAAACAGAATACATTTAGGACAATGAATCTATTTGATATTGTACTATGAGTATAATGGTAAATGTCACTATATATTTGTCAAAACACGTAGAATCTACAATACCAAGAAAGAAATCTATTGCAAACTCTGGCAATGGCATATAATGGTGTGACAATGTATGTTACTCGATAATAACAAACATTTCACTCTAATGCAGGATGTTGATAGTGGCAAGATCTGTGCATATTTGGCAGTGTAGAAGTTTTATGTGCAATCACTGTAATTCTGATCAACTTTTCAGTGAACTTTCTAAAAATCTTGCAAGATTTATCTGAAAGTAAAGGATTTTAAAAAGCGAAGGCAAAATAAATATTTTCTCAGTAAAAAGTAAAACTGAGCTAATTTAATAGCAGCAGAGTCATTAAAGAAAATACTAAAGACAATTATTTACACAAAAAGAAAATTATCCCAGGTCAAAGCATGAAAGAAATGTAATAGATAATAAATAATTAAATTAGCAAACAGTTTTTGAAGATTTTTATTTATTCATTTATTTGACAGAGTTACAGACAGTGAGAGAGAGAGACAGAGAGAAAGGTCTTCCATCTGATGGTTCACCCCCCAAATGGCCACAATGGCCAGAGATATGTCGATCTGAAGCCAGGAGCCAGGTGCCTCTTCCTGGTCTTCCACGTGGGTGCAGGGGCACAAGCACTTGGGCCATCCACTACTGTTTCCCGGGCCACAGCAGAGAGCTGGCCTGGAAGAGGAGCAACTGGGACTAGAACCTGGTGCCCATATGGGATACCAGCGCTGCAGGCAGAGGATTAACCTATTGCACCATGGCGCTGGCCGCAAATACATGTTTTTATGAACCTAACTGTGTCCCTAGGAAATTCATGCATGAAATACCAATACCTGAAACCTCAGAATATGATTATTTTGGAAGATAGGGCTTTTGAAACCTTCAATCATGTTAAAATAGGATCTTTATCATATGTTCTAATTCAATATAACTGTTGTCCTCATAAAGAGAGTAGACTAGAACACAGAAAACACAGATGGATGAATATGTGAGGGCACAGCATGAAGGTGGCCATATGCAAGACATAGAGAATAAACCAAACCTTCCAACAGCTTGATCTTAGACTGATAGCCTCCACAACCATGAGAAAATTAATTTCTGTTGTTTAAGGCAATCTGTGGTATCTCATTATGGCATTCTTAGCAACTAATACATGTGCATAGTATCAAATTTAAATTGACCTACTAAATTATGATGATGATATCTTGTGGGATTAAAAATAAAAGATACAACAAATATAGTACAGATGTGAGAGTAGAATAATTGGACTTAATATGTTCTTAGTCTCATGCATTATCTAATCAGTAAATGGATCAGGCTATTAGAATTTAATAAATCAAGGATACATATTAAAATGCCTACAAAATAAGAAGATGGCAAGAAACAATATTTTTAATGCCACCCATATTGGAGAACTTGATGGAGTTGCTGGCTCCTGGCTTCACACTCCCATCCCTGGCTGTTACTGTGAAGTAAACTGGTATATTGGTGCTAAATATATAAAGAATTCAATAGATGAAAATGTTAGGATAGTGTGGTAAGGATAGAACAAGAGAAAATATAGATACTTCTCAGGTCACATTACCTAGTGGATATGTCAAATGTCTGCAACTATTAACACTAAAAAGCCCGTATAAAACAGACCTAGCATCATTTTAAGTATATAGCAAACACTACAAAAAAGAAAATGAAAGGAGGGTGTTTTCATGAAGGGGGTTATATGGTCTCTTGGGATTTCCACATACCATATCCCAGTTCCTAGAATGGCATCCTCCGTACAATTTCTATCTGCTTCTTGCCAATGTGCACCCTGGATGACAGGAGATGATGACTCAAGCACTTGGGTCCCTGTCACCCATGTGAGAGACCCAGATGGAGTTCCTCCCTAGTCCAGCCCTGGGTTGAAACAGTGGATGGAAAATCTCTCTCTCTCTCTCTCTCCCTTTCTCTCTCCCTCTCCCTCTCCCTCTCTCTCTCCCGCTCCTTCTCCCTCCCCATTCCGTCTCCCTGTTTCTCTGGTTCTAACTTTCAAATAATGTAATAGGGAGGGGCAGAGCCAAGATGGCGGAATAGTGAGGGCACACACCGATAGTCCGGGAAAATTTAGTTTAATAAAAGTGGAGCTACAGTAGCCTCAGAAAAAGGATCAGGAAAAAATTGCAGAGGAAACTCTTCCGGATCTAGTGGCTGTGACTCGGAGGACCTACGGGGAGACCAAAGTCGCCCACAGCATGGAAGCCGAGCCGCAGGAGTCGCAGGGTCTGTGTGCCAGTGCTGGAAGGGGAGTGGATGTGACACAGGCGACCAGCAGGGAGAGCAGGGATGCCCAGGGCTCCGAGTCCACACATCGGCGCTGGAAGGGGAGGTGAGCTCAGTAACCCAAGGCATTGGCGGGGAAACAGCGGTCAGAATCTAGAGGGAAGCGGGCTTGAGGCGGGAAAGTTCACCAGACTGATTACATGAGAGAAGGAAAAAATAAAGGTGGGGAGGTACTGGTACAGACGAGTTTCTCTCTCTGCCAACCTTGCAAAGGTGAGCAAGAGACAAAGAGCAGGCCCCACTCTGGATATACACAACAAAAGGGGAGAGCTAAGGAACTGAGGCGCTACAATTCAGTAGCCTAGGCAACCCAGTGGGAGTCCGCAGGAGAAACTGAGCCCACACAGACTCTTTGGGTAGAAGCCAGAGATCGGAAGCTAAATACCATCAATTCTGCTCAGCCGTGTGGTATTACTTACCTCCTGAATAAAAAATAAAATAAATAAATGAATAAATAAATAAATAGAGAGAGATTTACCACGCATATCCTGAGTGTGTCACCTTTACACACCTGTAACCCGGAAGAACCAAGCAGAGCTCTCAGGCCACACCCATCTTAAGCCTCCAAGGCTCCTCCAACAGCAGACAGTCCACTTAACACAGACATAGTATAAAAAAAAAAACAGTGAGGGAAGAATTCACAATGCCAAGCAACAAACACAGAAATAGAGGGAACAAGATCAATGATGACACTATGACTCCTTCAAATAAACAAAACACCCCAAGCCAAGATTATGAAGATGATGAGATAGAAGAAATGCAAGAAACGGATCTCAAAAAATTTATGATAAGAACATTGAGAAGTTTTCAAAAGCAAATCCTTGAACTACAGAAATCCTTATTGGACAGGATTGAAAATCTCTCTCGTGAAAATGAAATTTTAAGGAAGAATCAAAATGAAACGCAGAAACTAGTAGAACAGGAAAGTGTGATAGTGAAGAGAAATCAAAATGAAATGAAGACCTCAACAGATCAAATGACAAACACATTAGAAAGTCTAAAAAACAGAGTCAGTGAAACAGAAGAGAGAATATCGGACTTAGAAGACAGAGCACAGGAAAACATACAGTCAAACCAAAGAAAAGAAGAGGAAATTAGAAATCTAAAAAAATATTGTTGGGAATCTACAGCATACTATTAAAAAAAAAAAAACAACAACACTCAAGTTCTAGGAGTTCCTGAAGGCATGGAGAGGGAGAAAGGATTAGAAGGCCTTTTTAGTGAGATACTAGCAGAGAACTTTCTGGGTTTGGAGAAGGACAGAGATATCCTAGTACAGGAAGCTCATAGAACCCCCAGTAAACATGACCAAAAGAGATCCTCACCACGACACATTGTAATTAAACTCACCACAGTGAAACATAAAGAAAAGATCCTAAAATGTGCAAGAGAGAAACATCAGATTACTCTCCGAGGATCTCCAATTAGACTCACAGCAGACTTCTCATCAGAAACACTACAGGCTAGAAGGGAATGGCGAGACATAGCACAGGTGCTAAGAGAGAAAAATTGCCAGCCCAGAATATTATATCCTGCTAAGCTCTCATTTGTGAATGAAGGTGAAATAAAGACCTTTCATAGAAACAGAAATTAAAAGAGTTTGACGCCACTCATCCGGCCCTGCAAAAGATACTTAAAGATGTGCTACACTCAGAAACACAGAAACACGACCATCAATATGAAAGAAGGTAAAGGAAGAAAACCTACCAGTAAAAGAGCATAGGAAGCTCAAAGCATATACTAGAAAACATTTCCGGGAAAATAGAAGGGCAAAGTCACAATGTATCAATAGTCACATTAAACGTTAATGGACTTAACTCTTCAGTTAAAAGACACCGATTGGCTGATTGGTTTAAGGAACAAAACCCAACTATTTGCTGCCTACAAGAAACACATCTCTCTAACAAAGATGCATGCAGACTGAAAGTGAAAGGTTGGAAAAAGATATTCCATGCCAACAGAAACCAAAAAAAAGCAGGTGTAGCCATATTAATATCAGACAAAATAAACTTTAATACAAAAACTGTTAAGAGAGACAAAGAGGGGCACTATATAATGATTAAGGGATCAATTCAACAGGAAGATATAACTATTATCAATATATATGCACCTAATTAAAGGGCACTGGTCTATTTAAAAGATATGTTAAGGGACTTAAAGGGAGACTTAGATTCCAATACCATAGTACTGGGGGAATTCAATACTCCACTCTCAGAAATAGACAGATCATCCGGACAGAAGATCAACAAGGAAACAGCAGATTTATTCGACACTATAGACCAAATGGATCTAACAGATATATACAGAACTTTCAATCCTACATCAAAAGACTTTACATTCTTCTCAGCAGTGCATGGAACCTTCTCTAGGATTGATCACATACTAGGCCATAAAGCAAGTCTCAGCAAATTTAAAAGAATTAGAATCATACCATGCAGCTTCTCAGACCACAGCGGAATGAAGCTGAAAATTAGCAACTCAGGAAACCCCAGAAAGTATGCAAACACATGGAGACTGAACAACATGCTCCTGAATGAACACTGGGTCATTCAAAAAATCAAAAGAGAAATCAAAAACTTTCTGGAAGTAAACGAGGATAACAACACAACATATCAAAACTTATGGGATACGCCAAAAGCAGTGTTAAGAGGCAAATTTATAGCAATAGGTGCCTATATCAAGAAATTCGAAACGTACCAAATAAATGAGTTTTCATCGCATCTCAAGCACCTAGAAAATCTGCAGCAAACTAGACCCAAATCTAGTAGAAGAGATATAATTAAAATCAGAGAAGAAATCAACAGGATTGAATCAAAAAAAATTACAAAAAATCAGCCAAACGAGGAGCAGGTTTTTTGAAAAAATAAACAAAATTGACACCCCATTGGCCCAACTAACTAAAAAAGAAGAGAAAAGACGCAAATCAATAAAATAAGAGAAGAAAAAGGATACGTAACAACAGACACCACAGAAATAAAAAGAATCATCAGAAACAACTACAAGGACTTGTATGCCAGCAAACAGGAAAATCTTTCAGAAATGCATAGATTCCTGGACACATGTAATCTACCTAAATTGAACCATGAAGACATAGAAAACCTAAATAGACCTATAACTGAAACAGAAATTGAAACAGTAATAAAGGCCCTCCCAACAAAGAAAAGCCCAGGACCAGATGGATTCACTGCTGAATTTTACCAGAGAGTTAAAGAAGAACTGAATCCAATTCTTCTCAAACTATTCAGAACAATCGAAAAAGAGGGAGTCCTCCCAAATTCTTTCTATGAAGCCAGCATCACCTTAATCCCTAAGCTGGAGAAAGATGCAGCACTGAAAGAAAATTATAGACCAATATCCCTGATGAACATAGACGCAAAAATCCTCAATAAAATTCTCACCAACAGAATACAACAACACATCAGAAAAATCATCCACCCAGACTAAGTGGGATTTATCCCTGGTATGCAGGGATGGTTCAACATTCGCAAATCAATCAATGTGATTCACCACATTAACAGACTACAGAAGAAAAACCATATGATTATCTCAATAGATGCAGACAAAACATTTGATAAAATACAACACCCTTTCATGATGAAAACTCTAAGCAAATTGGGTATGGAAGGAACATTCCTCAATACAATCAAAGCAATTTATGAAAAACCCATGGCCAGCATCCTATTGAATGGGGAAATGTTGGAAGCATTTCCACTGAGATCTGGTACCAGACAGGGATGCCCACTCTCACCACTGCTATTTAACATAGTTCTGGAAGTTTTAGCCAGAGCCATCAGACAAGAAAAAGAAATTAAAGGGATACAAATGGAGAAGGAAGAAGTCAAACTATCTCTCTTTGCAGATGATATGATTTTTTACTTAGAGGATCCAAAGATCTCTACTAAGAGACTATTGGAATTCATAGAAGAGTTTGGCAAAGTGGCAGGATATAAAATCAATGCACAAAAATCAACAGCCTTTGTATACACAAGCAATGCCATGATTGAGAAAGAACTGCTAAGATCAATCCCATTCACAATAGCTACAAAAACAATCAAATACCTTGGAATAAACTTAACCAAGGACGTTAAAGATCTCTACGATGAGAATTACAAAATCATAAAAGAAAGAAATAGAAGAGGATACCAAAAAATGGAAAAATCTTCCATGCTCATGAATTGGAAGAATCAACATCATCAAAATGTCCATTCTCCCAAAAGCAATTTATAGATTCAATGCAATACCAGTCAAGATACCAAAGACCTTCTTCTCAGATCTGGAAAAAATGATGCTGAAATTCAAATGGAGGCACAAGAGACCTCAAATAGCTAAAGCAATCTTGTACAACAAAAACAAAGCTGGAGGCATCACAATACCGGATTTCAGGACATAATTCAGGGCAGTTACAATCAAAACAGCCTGGTACTGGTACAAAAACGGATGGATAGACCAATGGAACAGACTAGAAACACCAGAAATCAACCCAAACACCTACAGACAACTTATATTTGATCAAGGATCTAAAACCAATTCCTGGAGCAAGGACAGTCTATTCAATAAATGGTGCTGGGAAAAGTGGATTTCCATGTGCAGAAGCATGAAGCAAGACCCCTACCTTACACCTTACACAAAAATCCACTCAACATGGATTAAAGACCTAAATCTACGACCTGACACCATCAAGTTATTAGAGAACATTGGAGAAACCCTTCAAGATATTGGCACAGGCAAAGAGTTTCTGGAAAAGACCCGGGAGGCACAGGCAGTCAAAGCCAAAATCAACTATTGGGATTGCATCAAATTGAGAAGTTTCTGTACTGCAAAAGTAACAGTCAAGAGTGAAGAGACAACCGACAGAATGGGAAAATATATTTGCAAACTATGCAACAGATAAAGGGTTAATCACCAGAATCTATAAAGAGATCAACAAACTCCACAAAAACAAAACAAACAACCCACTTAAGAGATGGGCCAAGGACCTCAATAGCCATTTTTCAAATGAGGAAATCCAAATGGCCAACAGACACATGAAAAAATGTTCAAGATCCCTAGCAATCAGGGAAATGCAAATCAAAACCACAATGATGTTTCACCTCACCCCGGTTAGAATGGCTAACATTCAGAAATCTACCAACAATAGGTGCTAGAGAGGATGTGGGGAAAAAGGGACATGAACCCACTGTTGGTGGGAATGCAAACTGGTCAAGCCACTATGGAAGTCAGTCTGGAGATTCCTCAGAAACCTGAATATAACCCTACCATTCGACCCAGCCATCCCACTCCTTGGAATTTACCCAAAGGAATTTAAATTGGCAAACAAAAAAGCAGTCTGCACCCTAATGTTTATTGCAGCTCAATTCACAATAGCTAAGATCTGGAACCAACCTAAATGCCCATCAACAGTAGACTGGATGAAGAAATTATGGGAAATGTACTCTTTAGAATACTACACTGCAGTAAAAAACAACGAAACCCGGTCATTTGCAACAAAATGGAGGAATCTGGAACACATCATGTTGAGTGAAATAAGCCAGTCCCAAAGGGACAAATATCATATGTTCTCCCTGATCAGTGCCAACTGACTGAACACCAAAAAGGAAACCTGTTGAAGTGAAATGGACACTATGAGAAATGGTGACTTGATCAGCAAAGCCCTGACTGTTGATGAACAACTTAATATGTTATCCCTCTTAGTATTTTTTTGTCTGTTCTACTTAATACTACTTGTTTAATTCTGTAATTAAAACACAGTTATTCTTAAGTGATGAAATTTGACACCCCATTGGCCCAACTAACTAAAAAAAGAAAAGACACAAATCAATAAAATCAGAGATGAAAAAGGAAACATAACAACAGACACCACAGAAATAAAAAGAATCATCAGAAACTACTACAATGACTTGTATACCAGCAAACAGGGAAACCTATCAGAAATGGATAGATTCCTGGACACATGCAACCTACCTAAATTGAACCAGGAAGATATAGAAAACCTAAACAGAGCCATAACTGAGACAGAAATTGAAACAGTAATAAAGGCCTTCCAAACAAAGAAAAACCCAGGACCAGATGGATTCACTGCTGAATTCTACCAGACATTTAAAGAAGAACTGAATCCAATTCTTCTCAAACTATTCAGAACAATCGAAAAAGAGGGAGTCCTCCCAAATTCTTTCTATGAAGCCAGCATCACCTAAATTCCTAAGCAGGAAAAAGATGCAGCATTGAAAGAAAATTACAGACCAATATCCCGGATCAACATACATGCAAAAATCCTCAATAAAATTCTCACCAATAGAATGCAACAACACATCAGAAAGATCATCCACCCAGACCAAGTGGGATTTATCCCTGGTATGCAGGGATGGTTTAATGTGCGCAAGACAATCAATGTGATACACCACATTAACAGACTGCAGAAGAAAAACCATATGATTATCTCAATAGATGCCGAGAAAGCATTTGATAAAATACAACACCCGTTCATGATGAAAACTCTAAGCAAACTGGGTTTGGAAGGAACATTCCTCAATACAATCAAAGCAATTTATGAAAAACCCACAGGCAACATCCTATAGAATGGGGAAAAGCTGGAAGCAATTCCACTGAGATCTGGTACCAGACAGGGATGCCCACTCTCACCACTGCTAACCAACAGCCTTTGTATACACAGGCAATGCCATGGCTGAGGAAAAACTTCTAAGATCAATGCCATTCACAATAGCTACAAAAACAATCAAATACCTTGGAATAAACTTAACCAAGGACGTTAAATATCTCTACGATGAAAATTACAAAACCTTAAAGAAAACAAAAACAAAGCCGGAGGCATCACCATACCAGATTTCAGGACATACTACAGGGCAGTTGTTATCAAAACAGCCTGGTACTGGTACAGAAACAGACCAATGGAACAAAATTGAAACACCAGAAAACAATCCAAACATCTACAGCTAACTCATATTTGATCAAGGATCCAAAACCAATCCCTGGAGTAAGGACAATCTATTCAATAAATGGTGCTGGGAAAATTGGATTTCCACGTGCAGAATCATGAAGCAAGACCCCTCCCTTTCACCTTACACAAAAATTCACTCAACATGGATTAAAGACTTAAATCTATGACCTGACACCATCAAATTATTAGAGAGCATTGGAAAAACCCTGCAAGATATAGGTACCGGCAATGACTTCTTGGAAAACACCCCAGAAGCACAGGCAGTCAAAGCCAAAATTAACATTTGGTATTGCATCAAATTGAGAAGTTTCTGTACTGCAAAAGAAACAGTCAGGAGAGTGAAGAGACAACCGACAGAATGGGAAAATATATTTGCAAACTATGCAACAGATAAAGGGTTAGTCACCAGAATCTACAAAGAGATCAACAAACTCCACAAAAACAAAACAAACAACCCACTTAAGAGATGGGCCAAGGACCTCAATAGACATTTTACAAAAGAGGAAATCCAAATGGCCAACAGACACATGAAAAAATGTTCAAGATCACTAGCAATCAAGGAAATGCAAATCAAAACCACAATGAGGTTTCACCTCACCCCGGTTAGAATGGCTCACATTCAGAAATCTACCAACAATAGATGCTGGCGAGGATGTGGGGAAAAAGGGACAGTCTGGAGATTCCTCAGAAATCTGAAGATAACCCTACCATTCAACCCCGCCATCCCACTCCTTGGAATTTACCCAAAGGAAATGAAATTGGCAAACAAACAAGCTGTCTGCACATTAATGTTTATTGCAGCTCAATTCACAATAGCTAAGACCTGGAACCAACCCAAATGCCCATCAACAGTAGACTGGATAAAGAAATTATGGCACATGTACTCTATAGAATACTATACAGTAGTCAAAAACAACGAAACCCGGTCATTTGCAACAAGATGGAGGAATTTGGAAAACATCATGCTGAGTGAATTGAGCCAGTCCCAAAGGGACAAATATCATATGTTCTCCCTGATCGGCAACTACTAACTGAGCACCAAGGGGGAAACTTTTTGAAATGAAATGGACACTATGAGAAACAGTGACTTGATCAGCTCTTGTCCTGACGGTTGATGTACAATGTAATACTTTATCTATTTTAGTATTTTTTGTTCTAGTTACATTGGTTGAACTCTGTAATTAACACACAATTATTCTTAGGTGTTTTAATTTTAACTGAAAAGTGATCCCTGTTAGGAATTTGGAAAACATTATGCTGAGCGTAATAAGCCAATCCCAAAGGGACAAATACCACTTGTTCTCCTTGATAGGTGACAACTAACTGAGCACCAAAAAGGAAACCTGTTAAAGTGAAATGAACACTATGAGAAATGGTGACTTGATCAACCCTCACCCTGACTGTTGATGGGCAATTTGATATGTTATCCCTCATAGTATTTTTTTGTTTGTTCTACTTAATACTTTTGGTTGAATACTGTAATCAATACACAATTCTTCTTAAGTGCTGAAACTTAACTGAAAAGTGATTGCTGTTAAATATAAGAGTGGGAATAAGAGAGGGAAGAGATGTGCAATTCGGGACATGCTCAAGCTGACTTACCTAAAACGGTAGAGTTAGAAACATACCAGGGGATTCTAATTCAATCCCATCAAGGTGGCATGTACCAATGCCATCTCACTAGTCCCAGTGATCAATTTCTGTTCACAATTGATCGTAATGATAGGACTAAGAATCAAAGGGATCACATAAACAAAAATAGTGTCTGGAAATACTAGCTGATAGAATAAAAAAGGGAGAGAAGATCCAACATGGGAAGTGAGATACACAGCAGACCCATAGAATGACAGATGTCCTAAACAGCACTCTGGCCTCAGAATCAGGCCTTAGGGCATGCAGATCCGGCTGAAAAACCCATGAGAGTATTTCAGGCATGGAAAGCCAAGACACTCTGGGGGAAAAAAAAAACCTAAATGAAAGATCTCCACGAGTGAGATCCCAGTGGAAAGAATGGGTCATCAAAGAAGGAGGTACCTTTCTCTGAAGGGAGAAGAGAACTTCCACTTTGACCATGGCCTTGTCAAAATATGATCAGAGTCAGTGAACTCAGGGGGCTTCCATAGCCTTGGCAGCTCATGACAAGAGCCTAGGGTGATTACTGATGCCATAAACAACAGTGTCAATTTGTTAAGTCAACAACAGGAGTCACTGTGCACTTAATCCTCATGTAGGATCTCTGTCCTTAGTGTGCTGTACATTGAGATTTAATGCTATAACGAGTACTCAAACAGTATTTTTCACTTTGCGTTTCTATGTGGGTGCAAACTGTTGAAATCTTTACTTAGTGTATACTAAACTGATCTTCTGTATATATAGAAAATTGAAAATGAATCTTGATATGAATGGAAGGGGAGAGTGAGCGGGAAAGGGGAGGGTTGCGGGTGGGAGGGAAGTCATCGGGGTGGGGAGCCAATGTAATCCATAAGCTGTACTTTGGAAACCTATATTCATTAAATAAAAATTAAAAAAATAAAACAAATAATGTAATAATAAAAGAAAGTGAAATAACCAAGAATTAAGCCATAAGAACAATGAACAACTGCTCATGGACAGTGAGAGAGACAGAGAGAAAGGTCTTCCTTTTGCAGTTGGTTCACCCTCCAATGGCCGCCGCGGCCGGCGCATTGCACTGATCCGAAGGCAGGAGCCAGGTGCTTCTCCTGGTCTCCCATGTGGGTTCAGGGCCCACACACTTGGGCCATCCTCCACTGCACACTCGGCCCATAGCAGAGAGCTGGCCTGGAAGAGGGGCAACCAGGACAGAATCTGGTGCCCCGACCGGGACTAGAACCTGGTGTGCCGGCGCCACAAGGCGGAGGTTTAGCCTATTGAGCCACGGCACCAGCCTTGAAGGATAGTTATAAAAGTCTTGCAGCTTACATCACCCTTAACAGTTAGAAATTAGATACTTTGTTCTTACCATCAATAAGAGAAGAATGTATTCTGTCATCACTCCTGTTCATATAATTCTGGAAGTCTTAGCCAATCAACAAGATAAGGAAATGGAACCTGGGCAGGTGGTTGATGTAGAAGTTAAGACACCAGCACTGCTCTGGATTCCAAATTCATGTTGATGTGCACCCTAGGAAGTAGTGGTATTTGGTCAAGTAGTTGGCTTTCTATTTAACTGAAGGCATCATGTGTTTGTACTAAAGAAGGGGGCTACACAATTTGGTAGTGATTAGGGTGGCCAGAGTGAATTTTGTCATCTATTAGATGATTCCTCAAATTCTCTCTCCTCTACTGCTGTAGGCATTGGTGTGAACATCCCAAGTTTTAGTCATCTTCAAGAGTAGGGGATCATGTGATAACATTTGACACAAATAAACTTGAAAATATTCATAATCTAACCTGAAGAAAGCAGAGTCACAGATGTTTAATTATTTCCCATCTCAGAAATTTTTCTCCTGGAAAATTTGAACTTTAGATTCATACATTACCTAGCTGAAAATGGGAGGATTTCTACTTCTGAAATGACTTTGAAAAAGTAATTACCACAAGGCAAGGTGAATAACCTCTGTAGGATTCCTTCCTTTAATAGAAAAGACAGAAATTGATAATCATATAAAAGGAAAGAAAGAGAATTAAAGACAGAAAATGGATTATCACCAGTGAATAATACCTCATAATAATGTTGTAAAGTTGTGCTGGGAAACCATAAATTTAGCATCTCCTCTACTAGAGAGGAAAAAATACCCAGCAAAATCAAACTGACTTTTGGAGTAAACAGAAGCATATGAATTCACTCGTGACGATGTTTTTAAATTATTAATGGAAAAATTAATTGTATTACTTTTTTAGGGTGTTGATATGAGGAAATGGCACAACAGGGTATCACACTGAAAATACAGAAAATAGTGTGCTCTTACATATGCATTTGCAGAGTAAGCTAGTTAGCACAAACCTGGATAAAGCATTATTTAAAGACTGTAATATTTTCACTGTATTTCATTAACTCTGTATTAAACAATTTTTAAAAAATATTTATTTATTTATTTGGAAAGAGTTATAGCGAGGGAGGGAGGGACAGGGTAGAAGATATACATGTTCCATCTACTGTTTAACTCCCTAGATTTGTTGCAATGGCATGAGCCAAGAGCTTCATCTGGGTCTCCCATATTGGTGGCAGAGGCCTGAATACTTGGGCCTCCTTCCACTGCTTTTCCCAGAGCATTTTCTGGGAGTTGGATTTGATGTGGAGTAGCTGGTACACGAACCAGCACTCATATGGAATGTTGGCATCACAGGCAGTGGCTTTACATGCTATGTTACAGCACATGCCAGGGAGCAATTTTGAAGTTTCTTTCCCGATTAAGGGTGGGTGTTTTTGTTTTTCTCACACTGGTTTGCCCAGGATGTCAGGATATGCAGTTAGTACTTAGATTGACTTTTATTTTTATATTTTTCAAGAGCAAGTTGACTTGCTCTGACATAACGTGCTGAAAGAAGTTTTTTCAGAGGGACCTCTGCATGGAGGGTGTGACAATTATGACTTTGGGAAGCAATGAGCTCTCAGCGACACATCAAAATTTTAAAATTTTTTTTAACTTTTATTTAACAAATATAAATTTCCAAAGTACAGCTTATGGATTACAGTGGCTCCCCCCCCCCAATAACTTCACTCCCACCTGCAACTCTCCCATCTCCCACTCCCTCTCCCATTCCATTCACATCAACATTCATTTTCAATTATCTTTATATACAGAAGATCAATGTAGTATATGTTAAGTAAAGATTTCAACAGTTTGCACCCACACAGAAACACAAAGTATAAAGAACTGTTTGAGTACTAGTTATGGCATTACTTCACATTGAACAACACATTAAGGACAGAGATCCTACATGAGGAGTAAGTGCACAGTGGCTCCTGTTGTGGACTTAACAAATTGACACTCTTGTTTATGGCGTCAGTAATCACCCTAAGCTCTTGTCATCAGTTGCCAAGGCTAGGGAAGCCTCTTGAGTTCGCTGACTCTGATCTTATTTAGACAAGGTCATAGTCAAAGTGGAAGTTCTCTCCTCCCTTCAGAGAAAGGTACCTCCTTCTTTGATGGCCCGTTCTTTCTACTGGGATCTCACTCACAGAGATCTTTCATTTAGGTCATCTTTTTTTGCCAGAGTGTCTTGGCTTCCAGGCCTGAAATACTCTCATGGGCTTTTCAGCCGGATCCGAATGCCTTTAGGGCTGATTCTGAGGCCAGAATGCTGTTTAGGACATCCGCCATTCTATGAGTCTGCTGTGTATCCCGCTTCCCATGTTAGCATCTTCTCTCCTTTTTAATTATATCAGTTTACATTAGCAGACTCTAGTCTTGTTTGTGTGATCCTTTTGACTATTAGTATGATCCATGTGAACTGAAATTGATCACTTGGACTAGTGAGATGGCATTGGTACATGCCACCTTGATGGGATTGAATTGGAATCGAATCCCCTGGTATGTTTCTAACTCTACCAATTGGGACAAGTCACATTGAGCATGTCCCAAATTGTACATCTCCCTCTCTTATTCCCACTCTTATATTTAACAGAGATCACTGTCCAGCTAAATTTAAACACTTAATAATAATTGTGTGTTAATTAAAGCATTCAACCAATAGTATTAAGTAGAACAAAAAATACCAAAAGGGACAAAGTATTAAACTGTCTATGAGAAACAGTGACTTGATCAGCCCTTGTCCTGAATGTTGATGGACATATCAACATTGTTCAATGTTTCATTGCAGTAGCTTTAACTTAATCAATAAATGAGTTTGTGATTCAAAAGAAACTACAATGCAATTTTAAAACATCAAAAAGCATTTAAACACAATATGATTAAATTCAGTGAGAATAAGAGACAGTTGACAGTGATATCTCTGATGCAGAATAATCTTCACTTTCCTCCCAACTGCTCATCAAGTTTACATTGTGTAGAAGCTGTCTGAAAGACCCATTGTGACAGTTCTACTCATATACACGGTTATTTAAAGAGGATCTTTCTGTCTAGGATGAAGCACTTGAAGAGTGGAGAGAGCTCTTCATCTGAAATCATTATTCTCACGGATAGCATTGTGGTGCAGTGGGTTAAGCTGCTGTTTGTGATACAAGTATCTCCTATCAGATTGTTTTTTGAGACACGACTGCTCTGCTTCAGATCCACCTCATTAATAGTCCTGAGAAGGCAGCCAAGGATAGCCCAAGCACTTGGGCCCCTGCCATCCCAGTGGGAGACCCAGATGGAGTTCTTGGCTCCTGACTTTTGCCTGACCCAGCCCCAGCCATTGCAGCCATTTGGGAAATGAACTAGCAAATGGAAGATCTACCCTCACCCCCGTCCCTCTGTCTTTCAAATAAACAAGTGTTATGTTAAAAAAATTATTAGTCTTCATTTTTTTTTCAAAACCTTACTTTGTTATGAAGGAGTGTTTTACTTTTTAAAAGACATTTATTTGAAAGGCACAACCACATGAGGATAGAGGGAAAGGGAGCGGGAGAGGGAGAGAAAGAGGGAGAGGGAGAGGGAGAGGGAGAGGGAGAGGGAGAGGGAGAGGGAGAGAATATCTTCCATCTGCAGGTTCACTCCCCAAATAGTCGCAGTGGACAGCTGGGCTGATCCAAAGCCAGGAGCTTCTGCCAGGTCTCCCACATGGGTCTCCCATGGGGGTTCAGGAGCCCAAGCACCTAGGCCATCCTCTACTGCTTTCCCAAGTTATCAGCAGGGAGCTGGATCAGAAGTGGATTAGATGGGACTCAAACCAGTGCTCACATGAAATGCCAGCACCACAGTGAGTGGCCTTACCCACCACAGCACAGCACAGGCCCAAGTTATATTGCTTTTTGACAGTGAATCACTCAGATCATCAATACCCATATATGGTGTATCTGAGAATTTGGTAAAAAAAAAATGCATGTTTACAATTTGTTGGCAACTTAAATTCCTTATTTATTAAGGTGGCTGTAAACTGCAACATGAACTAATTGATATTCAATACTTATCTGATTCCTGTTTGTGATGATTGGATTTAGATAATAAAATACATACATTAGAAAACAAGTAAATTAAACTAATTGCTTAACTTCATGATATTTTAGATGCTTTTCTTTGGAAAAAGTGTAATTGAAAATCTTAATTTGTGCTCTGTTCCCACCACAGTCATTACTGGGACAGAATAACTAGAAAAGCATATCTAATTAATAATTTAGATGAGGTAGAGGGTGCCGAAGATGGCGGAATAGGGAGGGAGCTCACTGATAGTCCAGGAAAACATAGTTTAATAAAAGTGGAGATACTGTAGTCTCAGGGAAGAGTTAGAGAAAAAACTGCAGATGAAACTCTTCTGGAATTAGAGGGACATGGTGGATCTACATGGAGGACATGGGCACCCAGGTTTCGGGAGCCCAGCTGCAAGAGCCTCCGCACCAGCACTGGAAAGAGAGGTGAGATGAAACCGCAGTAGCCCAAGACACTGGTGGAAAACCGGTAAGAAGAGGCTAGAGGCAATAAGGCTTGAAGCCCCATGGGGGAAAGTACACCAGCCTAACTAGAGGAGAGAAAAAAATAAAAGGGACGGTATGGACAAGATCAAGCTTCTCTCTCTCCACTCACCTTACAAAGGTGTGTGAGACAATAGAGAAGGTGCCATTTTGAATATACATAACAGCTATACCAGCTCAGGGCTGCACCCACTCTCAGAATCTGTGGAGCTTATGAACCGGGACTGTAAAAAACAAAAACTGAGGGTGTGTGGGAGAACTCACGGTATGGCTGAGACATGAGTAGTATTGGTGGGAGATGCCACAAACTCGGGTGGCCTTGACTATGTGGAGAGATATTGCAGGGGAATCTCAGCTTACACTGAGGACTGCACAGATCCTTTGTGTGGTCCTTGGGACAGAGCAGACAAATATTATACCCACTGGGGCTAGTGCTCAGGCACTGATTGCCATTGAGGAGAAGAGCTCAGCTGAGCGGAATTACTTCCCTTCTCAATAAAAAAAAAGAGAAAGAAAAGATTTACCACACCAAACCTGGGTGTGTCACTTTGGCACACCCTTAACCTTGAAGAATTGAATAGAGCTCCTTGTACACATCCATCACAAGCGTCTAGAGATTCACCAAAAGCAGACAGTCCACTTAATGTAGAGTCATATTATAACGAGAAAAGCCAACACAGTAAAATAAAAAAAGAAGAAACCAAAGAATATCTACACAATGCCAAACAACAAACACAGAAAGCAAGGAAACAAGAACAAGGAAGACATTATTGTACTCCCGAATGAACATGACAATCCAATAAAAGATTATGAAGATGATGAGATAGAATAAATGCAAGATAACAAATTCAAAAAATTATAAGAACATTTAGAAGGTATGAAAAGCAAATGCATGAACTACAGAAATCCATACAGGAAAGGAGAGAAAAATCTCTCTCATGAAAATGAAATCTTAAGGAGGAATCAAAATGAAATGAAGAATTACATATCACAAATGAAAAACACATTTCAGAGCCTTAAAAACACAATCAGTGAGATAGAAGAGAGAATATCGGACTAGGAAAAGAGAACACAGGAAAGTATATAGTCAAACCAAAGAAAAGAAGAGGAAATTAGAAATCTAAGTAATGTTGTTGGGAATCTACAAGATCCTATAAAAAACCAACATTCGGGTTCTAGGAGTTCCTGAAGGCATGGAGAGAGAGAAAGGATTAGAAGGCCTTTTTAATGAGATACTAGCAGAAAACTTCCCGGGTTTGGAGAAGGACAGAGACATCCTAGTACAGGAAGCACATAGAACTCCCAATAAACATGACAAAAAGAGATCCTCACCATGACACATTGTAATCAAACTAACCACAGTGAAGAATAAGATTCTATAATGTACAAGAGAGAAACGTCAGATTACTCTCAGAGGATCTCCATTTAGACTCACAGCTGACTTCTCATCAGAAACCCTACAGGCTAGGAAGGAATGGCAAGATATAGCCTAAGTACTAAGAGAGAAAAATTGCCAGCCCAGAATATTATATCCTGCAAATCTCTCATTTGTGAATGAAGGTGAAATAAAGACCTTTCACAGAAAACAGTAATTGAAAGAATTTGTCACCATATTTCCAGCCCTGCATAAGATGCTTAAAGATGTGTTACACACAGAAACACAGAAACACGGTTATCAACACAAAGGAAGGTAAAGGAAGAAAATCTCCCAGTAAAGTATCACAGGAAGTTCAAAGAAGATATTAGAAATATTTTTGGGAAAATGGCAGAGCAAAGTCACTAATTATCAATAGTCACATTTAATGTTAATGGCTTCAACTCTGCAGTTAAAAGACACAGACTGACTGAATGGGCTAAAAACCAAAACCCATCTATTTGCTGCTTACAAGAAAAACATCTTTCCAACAAAGATGCATGCAGACTGAAAGTGAAAGATTGGAAAAAGATATTCCATGCCAACTGAAACCCAAAAAGAGCTGGCATAGCCATTTTAATATCAGACAAAAATAAACTTTAACAAAAAAACTGTCAAGAGAGACAAAGGGGGGCACTATATAACGATTAAAGGATCTATTTAACAGGAAGATGTAACTATTATAAATGTATATGCACCTAATAACAGGGCACAGGTTTATTTAAAAGATATGTTAAGGAACTTAAAGGGAGACTTAGACTCCAAGACAAGAGTATTGGGGGATTTCATTACTCCACTCTCAGAAATAGACAGATCAACCGGAGAGAAGATCAACAAGGAAATAGCAGATTTCAATGACGCTATAGCCCAAATGGATATAACATATATCTACAGAACTTTTCATCCTACACTTGAAAGAATTTACATTCTTCTCAGCAGTACATGGAACCTACTCTAAGACTGACCACATATCAGGCCATAAAGCAAATCTCAGAAAATTCAAAACAATTGAAATCATACCATATATCTTCTCAGATAGTGGAATGAAGCTTGAAATTAGCAACTCAGGAATCTCTAGAACATATGCAAATACATGGAGACTGAACAACATGCTCCTGAATGAACACTGGGTCATAGAAGAAATCAAAAGAGCAATCAAAAACATTCTGGAAGTAAATGGGGATAACAACACAACATATCAAAACTTATGGGATGCAGCAAAAGCAGTGTTAAGAGGAAAGTTTATAGCAATAGGTGCCTACATCATGAAATTGGAGACGAGCCGGTGCCGTGGCTCAATAGGCTAATCCTCCACCTTGCGGCGCCGGCACACCGGGTTCTAGTCCCGGTCGGGGTGCCGGATTCTGTCCCGGTTGCCCCTCTTCCAGGCCAGCTCTCTGCTATGGCCAGGGAGTGCAGTGGAGGATGGCCCAGGTGCTTGGGCCCTGCACCCCATGGGAGACCAGGAAAAGCACCTGGATCCTGGCTCCTGCCATCGGGTCAGCGCGGTGCGCCGGCTGCAGCGGCGGCCATTGGAGGGTGAACCAACGGCAAAGGAAGACCTTTCTCTCTTCTCTCTCTCTCACTGTCCACTCTGCCTGTAAAAAAAAAAATTGGAGACGAACCAAATAAGTGAGGTATCAATGCATCTCAGGAGCTAGAAATACTGAAGGAAACCAGACCCAAAAATAGTAGGAGAAGAGCAAGAATTAAAGTTAGAGAAGAAATCAACAGAATTGTTCCAAAAAAAAATTACAAAAGACAAGCCAAACGAAGAGCTCTTTAAAAAAAATAAACAAAAATTAACACACCATTGGACCAACTAAATAAAAAAGAAGAAAAAAGACCCTAATCAAAAAAATCAGAGATGAAAAAAGAAATGTAACAACAGACACCACAGAAATAAAAAGAGTCATCAGAAATTACTACAAAGAGTTGTATGCCAGCAAACAGGAAAATCTTTCAGAAATGGATATATTCCTGGACACATACAACTGACCTAAATTGAACCATGAAGACATAGCAAACATAAACAGACCCAAAACCTAGTCAGAAATTGAAAATTGAAAAAGTATTAAAGGCGTTCCCAACAAAGAAAAGCACAGGACCAGATGGATTCACTGCTGAATTCTACCACACCTTTAAAGAAGAACTAACTCCAATTCTTCTCAAACTATTCAGAACAATAGAAAAAGAGGGAATACTCCCAAATTCTCTATGAAGCCAGGATCACCTGAATTCCTAAACCTGAGAAAGATGCAGCATTGAAAGAGAATTAGATACCAATTTCCCCAATGAACACAGACGAAAAAATCCTCAATAAAATTCTGTCCAATAGAATGCAACAATACATCAGAAAGATCATCCACCCAGACCAAGTGGGATTTATCCCTGGTATGCAGGGATGGTTCAACATTCGCAAATCAATCAATGTGATACACCACATTAACAGACTGCAGAAGAAAAACCATATGATTATCTCAATAGACACCGAGATGGCATTTGATAAAATACAACACCCTTTCATGATGAAAACTCTAAGCAAATTGGGTATGGAAGGAACATTCCTCAATACAATCAAAGCAATTTATGAAAAACCCATGGCCAGCATCCTATTGAATGGGGAAATGTTGGAAGCATTTCCACTGAGATCTGGTACCAGACAGGGATGCCCACTCTCACCAGTGTTATTCAACATAGTTCCGGAAGTTTTAGCCTGAGCCATAAGGCAACAAAAGCAATTAAAGGGATACAAATTGGGAAGGAAGAAGTCAAACTATCCCTCTTCACAGACGATATGATTCTTTATTTAGGGGATCCAAAGAACTATACTAAGAGACTATTGGAACTCATAGAAGAGTTTGGCAAAGTAGCAGGATATAAAATCAATGCACAAAAAACAACAGCCTTAGTATACACAGGCAATGCCACAGCTGAGAAAGAACGTTTAAGATCAATCCCATTCACAATAGCCACAAAAACAATCAAACACTTGGAATAAACTTATCCAATGATTTCAAAAATCTCTACAATGAGAATTACAAAACCTTAAAGAAAGAAATAGAAGAGGATACTAAAAAATGGAAAAAATCTTCCATGCTCATGATTGGAAGAATCAATATCATCAAAATGTCCATTCTCCCAAAAGCAATATATAGATTCAATGTGATACCAATCAAAATACCAACGACATTCTGCTCAGAGCTAGATAAAATGATGCTGAAATTCATATGGAGGGACAGGATACCTCGAATAGCTAAAGCAATCTTGTACAACAAAAACAAAGCGGGAGGCATCATAACACAAATTTTCAAGACATACTACAGGGTAGTTAAAATCAAAGCAGCCTGGCACTGGTACAGAAACAGGTGGATAGCCCAATGGAACAGAACAGAAACACCGGAAATCAATCCAAACATCTACAGCCAACTTATATTTGATCAAGGATCTAAAAACAATTCATGGAGCAATGACAGTCTATTCAACAAATGGTGCAGGGAAATCTGGATTTCCACATGCAGAAGCTTGAAGCAAGATCACCACCTTACAACTTACACAGAAATCCACTCACATGGAATAAAGATCTGAATCTATGACCCAGCATCGTCAAATTATTTGAGAACATCAGAGAAACCATGCAAGATACAGGCACAGGCAAACACTTCTTGGCAAAAACCCCAGAGGCGCAGGCCAAAATTAACTACTGGGATTGCATCAAATTGAGAAGTTTCTGTACTGCAAATGAAACAGCCAGGTAAGCAAAGAGACAACCGATAGAATGGGAAAACATATTTACAAATTATGCAACTGATAAAGGATTAATAACTAGAATCTACAAAGAGATAAAGAAAGTACACAACAACAAACCAAACAACCCACTTAAAAGATGGGCCAAGGACCTCAATAGACATTTTTCAAAAGAAGAAATCCAAATGACCAACAGACACATGAAAAAATGTTCAGGATCACTAGCCATCAGGGAAATGCAAATCAAAACCACAATGAGGTTTCACTTCATCCTGGATAGAATGGCTTGCATATAGAAATAAGCTTACGACAAATGCTAGCGAGGATGTGGGGAAAAAGGGACACTAACCTACTGTTGGTGGGAATGCAAACTGGTAAAGCCACTATGGAAGTCAGTCTGGAGATTCCTCAGAAACCTGAAGACAACCCTAACATACAACCCAGCCATCCCACTCCTTGGAATTCACCCAAGGGGAATTAAATTTGCAAATAAAAGTGATGCCTGCACCTCAAGGTTTATTTCAGCTCAATTCACAATAGCTAAGACATGGAATGAACCTAAATGCCCATCAACAGAAGATTGGATAAATAAATTATGGGATAATAGTGTATAGAATACTATACAGCAGTAAACAAAATGAAATCTGGTCATTTGTAACATAATGGAGGAATCTGGAAAACATCACACTGAGTGAAATAAACCAGTCCCAAAGGCACAAATATCATATGTTTTCTCTGAGCAGTGACAACTAACTGAGCACCTAAAAGGAAACCTGTTGAAGCGAAATGGACACCACGAGAAACAATGACGTGATCAGCCCTTGTCCTGAATGTTGAGGAACAACTTTCTACTTTATTCCTTTTAGTATTTATTGTTCTACTTAATACCATTGGTTGAACTCTTTAATTAACACACAATTATTATTAGCTGTTTAAATTTTACAGAAAAGTGATCCATGTTAAATATGCGAGTGGGAATAAGAAAGAGAGAAGTACAGGTTGGCACAGGCTCACTAGTACTTGTCCCTAATAGTAGAGTTAGAAACATAGCAGGGGATTCCAATTCAATCCCATCAAGGCAGCATGTACCAATGTCATCTCACTAGTCCAAGTGATCGGTTTAAGTTCATAATTGATCATAATGATAGGATTAAGAGTCAAAGTGATCACATAAACAAGACTAGTGTCTACAAATACTAACTGATAGAATTAAAAAGGAGAGAAGGAGCCAACATGGGAAGCAGGATACACAGCAGACTCACAGAATGGCAAATGTCCTAAACAGCACTTTGGCCTCAGAATCAGCCCTTAAGGCATTGAGATTGGCTAAAAAGCACATGAGAGTTTCTCACGCATGGAAAGCCAAGAAACTGTGGCAACAAAAAATTGACCTAAATGAAAGATCTCAGTGAGTGAGATCCCAGTAGAAAGAACAGGCCATCATAGAAGGAGGTACCTTTCTCTGAAGGGAGGAGAGAACTTCCACTTTGACTATGGCCATGTCTAAATAAGATCGGAGTTGGCAAACTCAAAGGGCTTCCATAGCCTTGGCAACTGATGACAAGAGCCTTGGGTGATTACTGACATCATAAATAAGAGTATCAATTGTTAAATCAACAACAGGAGTCACTGTGCACTTACTCCCCATGTAGGATCTCTGTCCTTAATGTGTTGTACTGTGTGAATTACCAGTATAAGTAGTACTCTAACAGTAATTTATACCTTGCTTTCTGTGTGGGTGCAAACTGTTGAGATCTTTACTTAATATATACTACATTGATCTTCTGTATATAATGATAATTGAAAATGAATCTTGATGAAGAATAGGATGGGAGAGGGAGTGGTAGATGGGATGGTTGTGAGTGGGAGGGTGATTATTGGGGGGAAAAGCCGCTATAATCAAAAAGTTGTACTTTGAAAATTTATATTCATAAAATAAAATTTAAAAAATTAAAAAGTCAAAGAAAAAATAACTTAGATGAATAATTAGCTGTTAAAGCAAATGTGGTCTTAGATGTGAAATATGATTTGTTTCTTCATTTAGTTCTCTTAATAGAAATATAAAAATATCAGTTGGATTTGCAGTACTACTAAATATTATACCATCAAACATAACAACAAACACCCAAGCTAGGTAGGTATTTGATCAGACACACATTTTTTCTGAATGTCGACAAATTACTTTTATCTGATATATTCTATCCATATCTCCCATGGGTTGTAGAGCCTCAAGTACTTGAGTCATTAACAATGCCTCCTATCATGCACATTACCAGGAACTTAGAATCAGGAGTGGAGCCTGAGCTTAAATTCAAGTACACTGACATTGAATGTGGGCCTTCCAAGCAGCATCTTAACTACTATGCCAAACACCTGCACCTCTTTCTTTTAAAAATTAAAGATATTTGTTTTATTTGTTGTAAAGTCAGTTACTAGGAAAGAGGGAGATATAGAGAGCTGGGAAGAGAGAGAGAGAGAGGGAGGGAGGCCAGGAGCCTGTTGGCAGGGGCACAACTGCTTGGGACTTCTGCTGCTGCTTTCCCTTGCTCATTAGCAGGGAACTGTATTTGAAGCAGAGCAGTCTGCACTCCAACCAGAGCTCATATGGTATGCTTGCATCATATCAGCAGCTGGTATTTGTTTATTTATTTTTTAACCACATGGACTACATATCACATTTAATATTCAGGAAAAGAGAGAAGTCAGTCAGTAAATATATATTTTATTTTTCGTTGACACAAATTGTGTTTCTGTTATACACCATGATGTTTTGATATATATGTACATGGTGAAATAACTAAGTCTATCTAATTAACATCTGTATGACTTCACATACACATATTTTTGTGATAAAACACTTAAAATCTACTCTCAGAAAATTTTAAGTGTATCCTATATTGTTATTAACTATAATAACAAAAATGTGCAATTGATCTTTTGAGGTTATTTAATTTGTAAGTGTTGTTTTACTTTCTAAAATGCTTACTATCCTACTTAGGAAGTGAATCTCTAACTTTTTCGTTGTTATTCCTTTTACCATCATCCAGTTCTTTCTAGCCCTGGAGGTATGTATACTTAGAGTTGCTTTCCTCATTTTTCTTCACCCAACTACTCCCTATTATTCAGAAATTCATATTATTTATTCCTTTACAATGTGGCTTATTTCCAACTTTCTTTTTCTCAGATAGGAATCTCATCTAAAACTTTATTGTGATAAGTTTATTGCTTAGTAAGAAAACATTAGGCTATGCTGTGCTAAGAAACAACCCTACACTTTCAGTGGTTTAATACATATTCATGCAAAATACTGTGTAGAACTGAATACCTCTCCAGGGAAATTCAGAAATCTATTTTTTTAAGATTTATTTATTTATTTGCGAGAGTTACATAGAGAGAGGAGAGGCAGAGAGAGGTCTTCCATCCAATGGTTCACTCCCCAAGTGGCTGCAATGGCTGGAGCTGTGCTGATCCGAAGCCAGGAGCCACGAGATCCTTCTGAGTCTCCCATGTGGGTACAGGGGCCCAAGGACTGGGGCCATCTTCTACTGCTTTCCCAGGCCATAGCACAGAGCTGGGTGGGAAGTGGAACAGCCAGGTCTCGAACCGGTGCCCATATAGGATGCTGGCACTTCAGGCCAAGGCATTAACCTGCTGTGCCACAGCGCTGGCCCCAGAAGTCTAGACTATTTTGATCTTGTATTTCCACTACCTCAACACATTGTCTCTTCTGTGAATAACAGGGGGTCCAGGACCAGCAATTAATTGCTATCTGAAAGCATAAAATAGAACTCGTCACAAGGCCCTGTCTAACTTGAGGAGTGTGGGGAAGTGTTACCCTCCATTTACCTAAAGATGACAATTATATAAAAATGATCATTAGAAGTTCTTGTCATAGTTTCAACTGCACATCCTTTATTTAATTAAAAATCACATTTGAACTAAATCTTTAGGGTTTGTATATGTGAAAACAAGGGATAGAGATACTGAATATATAAGAAATACAATCAGAAAAGGCATGGAGATGAAAAAATAAGGTATGTTCATGAGAAATATAAAGTATGTAAACTGGAACATAGATATTATGAAATTTAGAATTGAGAAATAAGATTAAGGGGTTTTACTTCATCTGAATAACAACAGACTGAATTCTGGTGATAACAATGGCATGACGGTGGATATATCAGATTTATCTAGGAAGAACAAATTTATAGAAGAAAAAGCTATGGAAAAGAAAATGTGATGTAGAAAAAGTACAGATTCTGATTCAAGAAATGTGGCATGAATTATTAGATGCCTCATTTCTCACAAGCACCTAGGTGATGCTAATGTTGCTTCTTGGAGGACTGCAATTTGAGTGGCAAGGATCCAGGTACAAAATAATAAAAGGATGGATTAAAACGGTAGAAGAAATTGTGAGTAGGTAACATACTCTTCAATATTTCCTTGTTTTAGAAGCTATTGCTATGGCATTCATGATCATCCAATAAATAATCCCCTTTAAAATGTATTTTATGGACAAAATGTAATGTTAACATTTTTATGTATAGTTTCATATTTTAAACGATTTAAATTAATTTTAAATGATTTTAAATGATTCAAATGAATTTAAATTTTATGTATCATTTCATATTTTAAATGATTTTAAATAATATTAAATTAATTAATTGTATAATTCCTATAAATTTTAGTTTTTAAAATTTTATTTTCAAATGAATGCAGCCAAGAGAGAAGTAAAATGTGGGCATCAGACAGTATATAAATGTTAAATTATTTTCTCAGATTACTCTATTCCATTTATTATTTCTTATGTGACCTCTAGTAAATTTATTAAAAATCTGTTTCTCCATTTCCTCATTTGTAAGTGGAAAGTACTTACTGCAAGGTGTCCAGTGAATAACAAATCTTCCCAGGCAGACGAATCAATTAATTCACAAGCTTTTATTGAGAATCCGCTCCCTGGCGAGGTTCCCTGGTCCCAACAGAGCGGGGGCTGGGGAAGTTGCACATCAGAGGCTGGGAGGGCTCCTTTTATAGATACAAGGCATGGGGGTTAAAGGTTGAGGCGGATCTGATCCTCATTGGTTGACCTTTAGGCACTCATGGTGACCTTGACAAGGACTTTTCTTCCCTGGAAGTACAGGTAGGGACTCTCCATTCCCGGACGTATAGGCCTTCCCTCCTTGCAGATCCCAAAGCTACCACTTACAAAACTAACTCGTTTGCAAAGTGAAAGTACTAATAAAGCTACCTCATAAAGATGCTGTGAAGATTAAATGTGTTCATGTACAGAAATGCTAGAATAAGGTCTCATACATAGCAAGTGCTTAATGAATGCTGGTTCATTTCCTACAGGAAATCAGCATTTTTATCTTATCAATTTAAAAATCATTTAATATATACTTATTTATGTTACTTAATTTTAACCTTCAAAGTCATAACCCTGTTTATAGTTTGACCTCAACACAGACCTCTTCACCATCTTCACAGTTGGTGTTTCTCAAACGGCAATCCAGGGTTCATCAGCACTAGCATAACTCAGTATCCATGTTGAAAATATAGACTACTAAACTTAATCCTGAAGCTACTGAATCAGTCGCCTGATGTAGGGTACAGATTTATATTTTTAAATATATTTCAAAGATGTATCGAATGTGCATTCAAGTTTGAATTCCACTGTTCCAAGGACTAGAAAGTATGTGGTTGGACCTGAAAAGTAAAGGATTATAAAATAGAAGATAGTAATCAGCAAAATATTCAAAGGCTGGTACCCATTCCACAGAGCAAACAAATTAATATACCATACATTTTCAGGCCTCCATTCTCTCTCTTTTTTCTTTTAGCCAAGAATGGCTTCTCTCCAATTTTCTGACTAATTAAAATCTATTCACACTTCAAATTCTAGTTAAAACTAAAAGAAAATGAAGCATTTTCCAGTTGGTTCAATCAAAATTGTCTTCTCTCTTGTGGCTGATAGTACTGAACAGCATTTTGACAGGTATTTTGATATGTTTATTTGCATATTTTGATAGAATCTAGTATGTGTTTGCTAAAGGAATTGTTCTGTTTAGAGAGAAGAACCATTTGTAGAGGAAACCTGAGATCTCAATGCAGGAAAAATGTGAATGGTTCTGTCTTCCTAGTGGTAAATTTCTGAGAAAATATTTTAAAAATATGCTCAGCATTACATATATAAAAATAGATTGAAAACAGCATTTGCCATAGATAAATAAACATCATCTTTCTTGAAGATAAGTATATTTGAGGTTGGTGTTGTGGCACAGTGGATTAAATTGGCACCTGCGATGACAGCATCACAAATTGAAGTGCCATTTAGAGACCTGACCACTCCATTTCCAATCTAGATTCCTGCTAATGTGTCTGGGTAGGCAATGGAAGATGACCTCATTACTTGGAGCCCTACATCCAATGTGGGAACCAAAATGGAGTTCCTGACTCCTGGCTTCAACCTGTCCCAGTCCTGGCTGATGCAATCTTTGGGATGAACAAGCAGGTGGAAACTCTATCTCCTTCTTGCCCTCTCTCTCTGCCATTCTGATTTTCAAATAAATAAATATGTAAAAAGGAGATAAATGTATTTTCCCAAGGTGAGTAAGGATAATGCTGATGTACCATATATTTCCCTAATAGAAAGAAATTATTTTGAATATTTTCATAATAAACAAGTGCTATTGCTTGAGGAGAGAGATATATTTATCCTAATTGGATATTACACAATGTATGTGTGTATTGAAACATCAAATGGTACTCCATGTATATGTGTAATTTTTAGGAGTTTGTTAAAATTTGTTTGGATAAGCTGGCACCATGGCTCAATAGGCTAATCCTCCGCCTGCGGCGCCGGCACACCAGGTTCTAGTCCCAGTCGGGGTGCCAGATTCTGTCCCGGTTGCTCCTCTTCCAGTCCAGCTCTCTGCTGTGGCCCGGGAGTGCAGTGGAGGATGGCCCAAGTCCTTGGGCCCTGCACCCACATGGGAGACCAGGAGAAGCACCTGGCTCCTGGCTTCGGATCAGCGCAATGCACCGCCCGCAGGGCGACAGCTGGAGCGGCCATTGGGGGGTGAACCAATGGAAAAGGAAGACCTTTCTCTCTGTCTCTCTCTCTCAGTGTCCACTCTGCCTGTCAAAAAAAAAATGTTTGGATAAATCATAAATTAATTAAAAAAGAAATAAAAGCAAAGTCAATTTGAACAAATAGTTTCCAGACAGTTTAAGCTACCTATGGCTCTGTAATTCCCTAATTCTTGCATTTGGTAGATTCAGGGGGGGAAATGGGAGGAGTGGTGGTGGCAAGTTATACATGGATTAGATCACTCATGGTTATTGAAATTCAGTCTCTTACCTAAGTAGGAGTAAATGGTCCTTTTGTGTTTTATGGGGTTAGTCAATTCCCCTGGGGACTTTAAGGATCTGACAGATAAACAAGGTGCCCTTTTACTGGATGACACTGAGATGGAGAGTGGAGGGGAAAGGTGAATATCTGCAGGAGGTAGAAAAAGCCTCTTTTTATTATTTCTCTTCCTGAATTGTAGTTTTCATGACTATTTCTCCCTACTCAATGATTGTGACATATGTATCCCCAATATTCCCAAGTCTTTGTCCTCTTTACTATGCTCTCTGCAGGCATACAGTCCTGTTTTCTCTGGCCCAATAAAAACATTTCTAAACTATATTAGCTATGACGATTTAATCAATTGTTCAGGTATCCATGGTTGATATTACATACGTTGGATTCACTTCCAAAAATAACTACATTTTAACACTATCAACGACAGGAGCAAAACAACTTAAGTAATGATCCTGTAGCAAGACAATCAAGATACTCTGCTCTTCGCTATTCAAGTATCCTATCTCTCTTTTAAATTTCAAAGCCAAATAAATTCTCTAGGTCCAACTTTTTTTCTTCCTTAGTATGTTATTTGAAACTATTCCACTTCTCTTTTTCCAGTACTCATTTCTGAAACAAAGCCCTTGCCAGTTTTTGCATGGATGTTACAAAAGACTTCTGATTCTAGAAGCACTTGCTTTCGTCATACACATCCCCAAAGTAAGGATTTTTAAAATAGGTAGGTATCATGCTTTTAAATCTCCCCCATCATGGTTACTTTTTAATACTTGGCTGGGCTATATTATCCAGTTTTTTTGGTCAGACACTGGTTTAGATACTGATGTGAACTTATATTTAAATATTATTTAATATTTGAATCAGATTTTTGAATAAAGCAGGATACACTCCCTCAAAAAAGATCATCCTCTATGTTGCAGGTGAGCCTCAGCCTATTTGCTGAAGGCTTTCAGGGCAAAACAGAAAAGGAATTGTGCCATGAGACTGCAGCACAGAACCTCTGAAAAGTCAGAGGTTCTGTGGCTTCCTCTACAAATTTCAGACTTAAGACTGCAACTTCAACTCTTACATTAATTTCCAATTTGTCGACTTGTCCTACTGATTTAAGACTTGCCACCATCCAAATCACATGAGGCGATACCTTAAAATAAATTTATCTTCCATACACATGCACATATTTGGTTCAGATAACAGTAATACACTCTTAAAATATTTATAAAATTTAAAACTATGGTAAAATTGAAATATAGTTCAATGAATATCCATTTTCCTTTTAGCTAATCTCATGACATCTTACCATCTTGCTACAGGGTAAATTGCAGACTTCATGGCATTTCACCACTAATTATTACAGCAGGAATGTCCTGAGGAAAGAACAATATCTTGCAGAAAAATATAATTATTTTTACTCTTAAAATATTTAACATAGATGTAATGATATAAACTAATACAAAGACCAGATTCAAAATATTGCCAATTTTCTGCAAAATTTATATGTGTGTATGTTTTGGGGGGACTAATCAAACTTCACATTTGTTCATTCTTTGTATCATTAATGTCTTTAAATATACATGGTTTTTGCCTCTCCAAGTCTTTGTTAAAGCTTTCCACTGGATTTTTTTTTTGTTTAACTCTTTACTTAGTATAAAATTAACCTTATGTGTGTAAAGTTAATAGAAAATAGATCTTAGTAAAAAATAAGAATGGGAATAGGAGAGGAAGGAGGAAGAAGGGTGGTAGTATGAGTGGAAGGACAGGTAGGGTGGGAAGAGTAACTATGTTCCTGAAGTTATATTTATGAAATGCATGAAGCTTACATTCCTTAAATAAAAGGTTCCTGAGTAAAAAAAAAAAAAGTGTTAGGTTAAAATCCTTGTTTCAAGGCACTTAGGTTAAAATCCTTGTTTCAAGGCACTCACAGCTGTGGGGAGCAACCAGGACTAGACTGAGTTACTGGAATTAAGACTTATTCTATGCATCTGCTCTCCCACAATATGGCGCTGGGAGAGGAGAAAACAGCTTCTACGCAGCTGCCTCCAGTTCAACCAATAAACTGTAGGACCTGCTCCTGATTGGAGGAGAGCAGCGTACTCGGCGTGTGGGCAGCCGAGTTAGGATTGGCGGAGGAGGACTATAAAGGAGGAGAGAGACGGCATGCACGAGGAACATCTAAGGGGAACATCTAAGAGGAACACCTGTGCAGCCCCCGAGAGAGCCGGCTGGCGGTGTGCCGCTCCCCCGCGGAAGTGGGGAATGTGGCAGGGGGAACCGCCCTTCCACGGAGGTGGAAGGGACGGTAGCCAACCCGGGAAGGACTAGCAGCCAACCCGGGAAGAACCAGCAGCAAACCCGGGGAGGGCCGAGCAGACGAAAGAACAGTGCAGGGTCCTGTGTCGTTCCTCCACGAAGACGGGGAGCGACACACAGCCACTATCTATGGAAACTGATATTTCTTGAGGAAAAAAAAAAGCTGAAGATCTATGAATTTTTTCCAGTCTGATAGCAGTTGCCAAACTCTAGAATCCACTCTGTCAAAAATTTTTTCCTAAAGTTTTAGATAGACAAGAGGGGTAAGTTTTTAAGAATCTTTTTGATTTACAACAAGGTGACTATAGTCAACATATTGTTTTTCAAAGTAACTAAAAGTTTAAATCACAAATGTCTCCTCATAATAATAATAGGTAAACGAGGTCATAGACATGTTAATTAGCTTGGTTTAATCATTTCAAATTGTATACATGTACCAAGTCTTCACATTATATCCCATAAATGTATAGAATTATGATTGTCAGTTTAAAATAATGTTAATTAATTTTATTAAGTGTTTCACCCAAAGAAGGTAGAATTTTCCTTGTGCCTAAAGAATTCATTCTTTCAAGTTTACTCTCTGAATCACACCCATAATTTTTAAGTGTTTTGATTTCCTTATTTTTTATTTATTTTAGAAGCAGACAGAGAGCAAGCTCCCATCCACTAACAAATGCCATCAACATCTGGGGCTGGGGTGAGATGAAACCAGAAGCTGGGAATTCAGTTCAGTCTCCCATGTAGGTGACAGGAATACAATTTCTTGAGTCAATACATTACAATTAAAGTACTCTATTAGTTATCAAGGGAAATATATGATATCTGTTTTTGGGGGACTGGCTTATTTCACTAAATATAATGGCTTCCAGTTGCATTCATCTTGTTGCAAATGACAGGATTTCATTTTTTTTTCAGCCGAGAAGTACTCCATTATGTGTGTGTGTGTGTGTGTGTGTATCACAATTCCTTTATCCAGTAAACAGTTGTTGGACATCTGGGTTGATTCCATATCTTAGCTATTGTGAATTGCACTGCAACGAACATGGGGGTACAGATAACTCTTTCATGTGCTGATTTTTTGGGCTTTGGTAAGTTCCGAAGAGTAGGACTGCTGAATCATATGGTAGGTCTGTAGTCAGCTTTCTGAAGTATCTCCATGCTATCTTCCACAGTGGCTGTAGTTTACATTCCTAAAAACAGTGGACCAGGGCACTTTTTCCCCAGAATTCTTGCCAGCATTTGTCATTTGTTGATTTTTGTATGAAAGTCATTCTAACTGGAATGAGGAGAAACCTCATTGTGATTTCTGATTTGCATTTCCCTGATGGCTAGTGATCCTGAGCATTTTCTCAAAGGTCTATTGTCCATTTAATTTCTTCTATTGAAACATGGCCTATTCAATCCTTTACCAACTTATTAACTGATTGTTTTGTTGTTGTTGAATTTCATAAACTCTTTATATATTCTGGTTATTAATCCTTTATCAGTTGCATAGTTTGCAAATAATTTCCCACATTCTGTCAGTTGCCTGTTCACTAAGGTCTTTGTTTTGCAGTACAGAATCTTCTCAGCTTGGTGTAATCCCATTTGTCAATGTTGGCTTTGATTGCCTGTGCTTCTGGGGTCTTCTCCAAGTAGTCTTTGCCTATGCCAGTATCTTGTAGAGTTTCCTCAATGTTCTCTAATAAATTAATGGTATTGGGTCATAGTTTAGGTATTTTATCTATTTTGAGTGGATTTTTGTGTAAGGTGTTAGGTATGGGCTGAGTTTTAAAATTCTGTACTTCGAGATCCAGTTTACCCAGCACCATTTGTTGAAGAGACTGTCCTGGCTCCAGGGATTGATTTTAGCTCCTTTGTCAAAGATAAGTTGGTTATAGAAGCGTGGATAAATTTCTGTAGTTTCTATTCTGTTCCATTGGTCTACAAGTCTGTTTTTGTGCCTGTACTAGGTTGTTTGATGATTACTGCCCCACAGTATGTCTTGATCAGGTATTGTGATTCAACTGGCTTTGTTTTTGTTGTATAAGATTGCTTTAGCTACTTGAGGTTTCTTGTGTTTCCATATGAATTATAGAAATTTTTTTCTAGACCTGCCAAGAATGTCTTTGGTATTTTGACTGGGATCTCACTGAATCTGTAAATTGCTTTTGGAAGTATGGGCATTTTGATGATGTTGATTTTTCCAATCCATGAATATGGAATATTTTTTCATTTTTAAGTGTCTTCTATTTCTTTCCTCAATGTTTTGTAATTTTCATCGTAGAGATCTTTGACATCCTTGGTTAAATTTATTCCCAGGTATTTAATTCATTTGGTAGCTATTGTGAATGGGACTAATCTTTAAAAGTTCTTTCTCGGCCATGATATTGTCTGTGTATACAAAGGCTACTGATTTTTCCATGTTGATTACTAAACTCTTTTATGAGTTCCAATAGTCTCTTAGTGGAGTCTTTTGGATCCCCTATGTATAGAATCATGTCATCTGCAAATAGGAATAGTTCGATTTCCTCCTTTGCAATTTTTATCCCTTTGATTTATTTTTCTTTTATTTTTTTCTTTTATTTAATAAATATAAATTTCAAAAGTACAACTTTTGGATTATAGCGGCTTTTCCCCTGCATAACCTCCCTCCCACCCGCAACCATCCCATCTCCCGCTCCCTCTCTCATCCCATTCACATCAAAATTCATTTTCAATCATCTTTATATACAGAAGGTCAATTTAGTATATACTAAGTAAAGATTTCAACAGTTTGCACCCACACAGAAACACAAAGTATAAAGTACTGTTAGAGTACTAGTTATACCGTTAATTCACATAGTACAACACATTAAGGACAGAAATCCTACATGGGGAGTAAGTGCACAGTGACTCCTGTCCATTGCCTTGGCAACTTATTTTTATTTTATAATGACTCTGGCTAACACTTCCAGGACTATATTAAATAGCAATAGTGGGAGTGGGGATCCCTGTCTGGGTCTGGATCTTAGGGCGAATGCTTCAAGCTTTTCCCCATTCAATAGGATGCTGGCCATGAGTTTGTCATAAATTGCTTGATTATGTTGAAGAATGTTCCTTCTACACCCAAATTTCTTAAGGTTTTCATCATGAAAGGATATTGTATTTTATCAAATGCTTTCTCTGCATCTATGGAGATAACCATATGTTTTTTTCCTTCAGTTTCTTAATGTGATGTATCACATTGTTTGATTGGACAATGTTGAACCATCCCTGCATACCAGGGATAAATCCTATTTAATTCAAGTGAATGATCTTTCTGATATGTTGTTGGATTTAATTATCTATTATTTTAATGAGGATTTTTGCATCTATGTTCATCATGGATATCTGACTATAGTTAGTTTCCTATTTCACATCTTTTTCTGGCTTAGGAATTAACATGATATAGAAGGAGTTTGGGAGGATTCCCTCCTTTTCAATTGTTTTGAATATCCTGAGAAGAACTGGAGTTAGTTCTTCTTTCAATGTATGGTAGAATTCAGCAGTGAAACCATCCAGTTCTGGCTTTTATTTTGGGGGAGGAACTTTATTACTGATTCAATTTCTGTCATGGTTATTGGTCTTTTTAGGTTTCCTGTGTCTTCATAACTCAATTCTGTTAGACTGTCTGTGTCTAGGTATCTATTCATCTCTTCTTGGTTTCCCAATTTCTTGGAATACAGCTCTTTATAGTAATTCCTGATGATTCTTTTTCTTTGTTATCTGTTGTTACATTTCCTTTTTCATCTCTAATTTTATTAATTTGGGTCTTCTCACTCTTTTTTGTTTATTTGATGTTTCAATTTTGTTTATTTTTTCCAAATAAACAGCTCTTCATTTAACCAATCTTTATTGTTTTGATTTCAATTTTCTTTATTTCTACTCTAATTTTAATTATTTCTTTTCTGGTGTTCATTTGTTGTTGTTTTTCTAGGTCCTTGAGTTGCATTGATAGCTAATTTATTTATTACCTTTCTGATTTCTTTATGCAGGAACCAATTGCTATATACTTCCTTCTTATAATTGCTTTTGCTGTATCCCATAAGTTGATATGTTGTATTATCCTTTTAATTCATTTCCAATAATTTTTATTTCTCTTTTGATTTCTTCCATGATCCACTGTTCATTCAATATCATCCTGTTCAATTTCCATGTGTTTGCATATGTTGTAGAGTTTTTTAGTTGTTCCTTTTCATCTTCATTCCATTGTTGGTAGAGAAGATGCATGGTATCATTTCAATTTTTTTGTGTTTAATGAGGCTTGCTTTGTGGCTTAGCCCAATTTCTTTTTTTTTTTTTTTTGACAAGCAGAGTGGACAGTGATAGAGACAGAGAGAAAGGTCTTCCTTTTCCATTGGTTCACCCCCCAATGGCTGCTGCAGCTGGCGCACCACACTGATCCAAAGCCAGGAGCCAGGTGCTTCTCCTGGTCTCCCATGCAGGTGCAGGGCCCAAGCACTTGGGCCATCCTCTACTGCACTCCCAGGGCACAGCAGAGAGCTGGCCTGGAAGAGGAGCAACCAGGACAGAACCGGCACCCCGACCAGGACTAGAACCCGGGGTGTTGGCGCTGCAGGCAGAGGATTAGCCTATTGAGCCATGGCGTGGCTAGCCCAATTTCTTAGAGTAAGTTCTATGCACTGATGAAAAAAAAGTGTGTTCTGAAACTGTGGGATGTAAATTTCTGTAGATATCAGTTAGTTCTATTTGGTCCATCATGTCAATTAGCTCTCCTGTTTCTTTGTTGTGTTGCTGTCTAGTTGATCTCTCCATTTATGAAAGTGGGATGTTGAAGTACCCCATTATTATTGAATTAGAGCCTATGTCTCCCTTTCAATCTATTAAGTCCCAGGAGCCCTGGGACTTGGTGCATATACATTTATTATAGTCACATCTTTCTGTTGAATTGATCCCTTAATAATTACATAGTGTCCTTCTTTGACTATTGTAACACTTTCTGTGATAAAGTCTATTTTTTCTAATACTAGGATGGCTGCACCTGCTCACCTGCTCTTTTTTGCTTTGCATTAGCATGGAGTATATTTTACCATCCTTTCAATTTCAGTCTGCATGTAGCTTTGTTGTTGACATGTGTTTCCTGTAGATAGCGAATAGATGGGTCTTGTTTTATAATCCAGTCAGACAGTCTGTATCCTTTAATTGGAGAATTTTCCCCGTTGACATTCAAGGCTACTATTGATAATAATGACTTGGCTCTGTCATGTTCCCGTAAATATTATCATTGTTTTCTTTGAATTTCCTTTGTACGTTTACTGGGAGATTTACTGCCTTCACATCGTTTAATAATTATGGCTATCGTTTTGTGTAGCACATCCTTAAGAATCAAATTGTAAGGCTTCACGAGTAGTGACAAATTCTTTTAAATTTTTTCTTTAGTGGAAGTTCTTCATTTCATCTTCATTCATAAACTAGAGCTTTGCAGTCTACGGTATTCTGGGTTGACAGTTTTTTTTTTTTTTCACTTACAACTTTGACTTTTTCTTTCCATTCTTTCCTGGCCTGTAGGGTTTCTGATGAGAAGTCAGATGTGAGTCAAGTTGGAGATCTTGTGAAATTAATCTAGTGTTTCTCTTGTGCACGTTTTATAATCTCTATGTTTTACTGTTGGTAACTTGAATACAATGTGTCATGGTGCAGATCTTTTGTGTTCATATCGATAAGAAATTTTCTGTGTCTTATGTACTTGGATGTCCCCTTTCTTTTTCCAAATTTGGGAAGTTTTCTTTAATTATTTTATTTTATTTTTTAAAGATTAATTTATTTACATGAAAGTCGAGAGTTACATAGAGAGAAAAGGAGAGGCAGAGAGAGAGAGAGAGGTCTTCCATCCGCTGGTTCACTCTCCAGTTGGCTGCAATGGCCAGAGCTGTGCGTATCAGAAGCCAGGAGCCAGGAGCTTCTTTCAGGTCTCCCACAAGGGTGTAGGAGCCCAAGGATTTGATCCATCTTCTACTGCTTTCCCAGGCCACAGCAGAGAGCTGGATTGGAAGAGGAGCAGCCAGGACTTGAACCAGTGCTCATATGGGATGACTGCACTGTGGGCAGTAGCTTTACTTGCTATGTCACAGCACCAGCCCCTCTGTAATTCTTTGTGATTCATTTTCTCTTTCCACACCTTCAGGACCTCAGACGATGCATATGTTGGGTTGTTTGATAGTGTCCCATAACTATCCAGGAGGCTGGACATCCATGTATGACTGTGAGGTGACCTGAGTCTCGCAAAATATCATAAGCTCCAGGGCTCAGACTACCTATATGGAGCACCTGCACCACTGTGAGGGAGATGGGGACAAAAAAAGTACCACTTTTTTTCCACTGGTGGATGGGCACCATGTTCCCCTCAGGGCTCCAGGCCAGACTCAAACTTTCAAATTTTTCTAATTTATTCCTGTTTTTTTTTTTTTGGTCTGAATGAACAATTTCCAAAGATTCGTCCTCTAATTCAGATATTCTTTCTTATGCATCACCAAGTCTGTTGTTAAGACTTTCCACTGTATTATTTGACATTTTTAATTCTTCATTTCTGATTTTTCATTTTGTTTTCTCTTCAAAGTCTCAATTTAATGGGGAATTTCAACTTCATAGGAAATTTTTCAGTCTTGTCGTATATGGATTTCTGTAATTTGTGAATTCAATTTTCATTTATTCTGAATAATACTATGATTAATCTTTTGAGTTCCATTTCAGGCATTACATCAGTCTCTTCATCTTCACATTCTAATATTGATGTGTTGCGCATCTGGGGTATCATGTTGTCTTACTTATTCTTTTTTTCTTGAATTTCTGCATTTATTTTTAGCAATTTTTGGATATACTTGCTCGTTATTTCCTCTGATGCTTTTATCTTTGAACTATGCCTCTGTGGGTTAGTGGGGTGTATTTTTTTTTACTGGACTTGTGCTGGGTATGCCCTCAGGGCTCTCATCCATGCTCCAGTGTGGGGCAAGTATCCAGGGTGACCTCCAAGTTGGCAGAGTACATCTCCTCTTGTTAATAGAACAGGGGTATGATCGCCTTTGTGAAATCACACCCTCACCTCCTCTTTTCTGAGGTGATCAATTCCTAGTTGTTAGCCCTTAGTTGGTGCAATGTTCATCCATGTTCCCACATGAACTGCTCAAATGATCTGTACATTTCTCAGCGTAAGCATGGATCCTGTTGTAATGATACATCCTAGGCAATCTGGGAACTCTGAGCACATGGAGCCACACACAGTGATGGCCCAAAAGATCCAGGTACACTCTGCAGACTCCTGTGCAGCCAGAGTTCCCAAATGTCTCAGCACACATGGCTCTCACACTCACTTGGTGCAGAAGATCCATTCTGTGCTACTAGCTTGTCCCTTCCATAGAGAGGCTGAAGTGGTCCCAGAGCCAGATGCCTGTGGGTGCTCCATATAGGCAGTCTGAGCCCTGTATCTTGTGATATTTTGTGAGACTCATCACCTTATAGTCATACATGGATGTCCAGCCCCCTGTCAATCCTCCCAGGCAGACTCCAAGTCAGTGAGGAATGCAGATTTTCCCCTCTGGTAATATCCCTGGTTCACACCTGTGCACAAGAACCGCTCAACACAGTCCTTCAATTCCACCTCCTCCCCACTACTTTCCAGGCACATAGGAGAGTCTCTGTTGCCAGTACTGATGTTGGAATGCCCATCGCTGGGTGTGTGCATCTGAGCTGCGATGCCTGCTACTGCTGACAAGATGTTATCTTATCCCCACTATTTGCTGGGCACATGCACAAGAGCTTCTGCAGTTGCTACATACTTATGTCCAAAATGGGGCTCACACTCTCTCAGTTGGTTACTGGGCACCACTGTGAGGGAGACGGGGACAAAAAAAGTACCACTATTTTCCACTGGTGAATGGGCACCATGTTCCCCTCAGGGCTCCAGGCGAGACTCAAAGACAATGTAGTCCTCTGGGTTCTCTGTCCGGCAATATGACCAGCTGTTGCAATCCAATATCACCTGACTCTCCAAATCTGGCACTTCTCCAGTTCAAGGCTGCTGGGGTCATGTGTTGTGTACATGCTCATTGCTGCACATCATCACTTTCCACACAAATCCATGGCAGCTCTTCTTCTGAAGAATCTCCATTGTAATTTTCCCTCCAACTCTCCTCAGAGAATGCACATTTTTCACTTTTTTTTTTTACTATTTTCCCTTAGCCTAGAGCAGTCTGGCCTTTCCTTATTCTGCTATCTTGGAATCCCCTCAGTTGTACTTCTTTAAATTTTAAAACTTCTACTTTATGAAAGACAATGCAGGCAGCAGCTTTACTCACTATGCCACAGTGCCTGCTCAACAAGAGATACTTGACAGTAGTTTTTGAGTTCAATTTTTACAGTAATTTTATTTCTTTTAAAGATTTATTCATAGTTTATTTGAAAGGCAGAATTAGAGAGAGAAAGAGATGGGGGGCAATCTGGGCCAAGCTGAATCCAGGAGCTAGGAGCTTCCTCTGAGTTTCCCACATGGATACAAGCACTTGAGCTATCTTCCACTACTTTCCTAGATACATTATCAGGGAGCTGGATTGGAAGAGGAGCAGATAGGTCTTGAACTGGCACTAATATGGGTTGCCAGCGTTACAGGCGGCAGCTTCACCCACTATGCCACAACACCAGCCCCAATAATTTTATTTTGACTTACGTAAAGGGAACAAATTTTATGTATTTCATATGTACAGTTTTAAGGGCATAATGATACTTTCCATCCTCCGCTCCTCACCTCTCTCACTCCTACCCTTCCTCCTCGTTTATTTCTTATTTTTCTTTTAATGTTTACAATTAGGTACATTCAATTTACTTTATAATCACAAGTTTAGCACCCAAATAAATAAAGAATTCAACAAAGAGTAAGTAGAAAAATTACTATTCCTCAAGAGTAGAGACAAGGGCTAAAAGTAACAGTCAAATCTCAAAACAACAATTTTGTTCACATACAGTATTTTTTATACTCTGTATATTAGTTCCCAGAAATAAGGGAAAACATCATATTTGTCCTTTTGGAACAGGATTGTTTCACTAAGCATAATGTCTCTAATTGCATTCATTATGTAAACAGACAGAATTCCATTCTTTTTTTATGGCTAAGTAGTGTTCCATTGTGCATATATACCACAATTTCTTTCCAGTCATCAATTAATGAACATTTGGGTTGACTCCGTATTTCAGCCATTGTGAGTTGACTTCCCATAAACATGGTGGTATAGATAATTCTTTCATTTCATTTCATTTATGTAAATTCCCAGGAGTGGGATGGCTGGGTCATATGGTAGATCTATTTTCAGATTCTGAGGAATCTCAATACTGTCTTCCATAATGGTTGTACTAGTTTATATTATCAGCAATGGTGTATTGGGGGTACTTTCTTTCTGCACATCCTTGCCAGCATTTTTTTATATTTGGATGATAGCCATTCTTGCTGGTATGAGGCAAAACTTAATAGTGATTTCAATTTACATTTCCCCTATGGCTGTGATCCTGAGCATTTTTTCATGTATCTTTTGACCATTTGTATTTCATCCTTGAGAATCTCCTGTTCATATGCTAAGCGCATTTCTTAACTAGATTATGCATTTGGTTGTTGTTAAGTTTCTTATGCTTCTAATGTATCCTGGATATTTATTATTTTTCAGATGTATAATTTGCTGATATTATCTCCCATTCTGTCAATTGCCTCTTTACATTGCTGAGTGTTTCCTTCTCTGTGAAGACACTTCTTAGCTTGATGTAATCACTTTTGTCTTTTCTTTTTTTGCCTTTATAGCCGGTGCTTCTGGGATCTTATCAAAGATTCTCTGCCTATTACAATGTCTTGCATTGTTGCCCCTATGTTTTGATAGTTTCAGGTCTTAGATTTACATCCCTGATCCATCATGATTTTTGTATAGGATATAAGGTAGGGGACTTGTTTTCATACTTCTGCATGCTGAGATCCAATTTTACCAATACCATTTGTTGAAAGTACTGTCTTTACTCCAGGGAGTGATTTTAGCAAGTTTGTCAAAGGTTAATTGATTTGAGATGTGATGACTTTAAGCAACCCTTGTCTTAACTGTTGAGTAACAGTTTTGTCCCATACTATCTGCTGAACTCTTTACTTAGTGTAGGGCTAATCTTATGTGTATAAAGTTAATTGAAAATAGATCATAATAAAAAATAAGAATGGGAATAGGAGAGGGAGGAGGAAGAAGGCTGGGAATGAAGGTGGGAAGGAGAGTAGGGTAGGAAGAATTACTATGTTCCTAAATTCTTATTTATGAAACACATGAGGTTTCTACACCTCAAATAAAATATAAAAAAGAGAAAAGGTTAATTGATTGTAGATGTGTGGATTGATTTCTGGGGCTTCTAAGCAGCTCCATTGGTCCACTTGTCAAGTCTTGTGCCAGTACCACACTGTTTTGATTATAACTGCCCTGTAATATGTATTGAAATCTGCTATTGTGATGCCTCCAGCTTTATTTTTAGTCCTTAGGATTGCATTTGCTATTCAGGGCCTCTTGAGATTCCATAATATTTTAAGGTCAATTTTCCAGATCTGAGAATAACATCTGTGATATTTTGATTGGGATTATATTGAATCTGTAAATTCCTTTGTGTATTATGGACATTTGGATGATATTAATTCTTCCAATCCATGAACATGGAATATTTTGCTATTTTATGGCTTTTTCTCTTTTGTTAATGTTTTAATGCTTTGTACTTTTCAATGTAGAGATAGTTCACATGCTTGGTTTAATTTATCCAAATGTATATAAATTTTTGTAGTTGTTGTGAATGGCACTGAAAATTGAATGTTCAAGTGTTGAAAGTTCACACTGAGTGGGTTTTTGGTTTGCTTTTTTTATTTGACAGATAGAGTTAGACAGTGAGAGAGACAGAGAGAAAGGTCTTCTTTCTGTTGGTTCACCCCCCAAATGGCCACTACGGATGGAATTATGCTGATCCGAAGCCAGGAGCCAGGTGCTTCCTCCTGGTCTCCTATGCAGATGCAGGGGCCAAGCTCTTGTGGCATCCTCCACTGCCTTCTTGGGCCACAGCAGAGAGCTGGACTGGAAGAGGAGCAACCGAGACTAGAACCCAGTGTCCATATGGGATGCCAGCACCATAGGCGGGGGATTAACCAAGTGAGCCATGGTGCCAGCCACTTTTTTTATTTTTTTAACTTTAGCTTTGGACACTGGTGCTGTAGTTTCAGAATTATTTAACTTAGCAATCCAATACTTCTTTATGTAAATTTCTGTAATTTTTCTGCATATAATTTTAAATGCAATTGTATGATGCAATGTAGTTGACATAAGCAGTCTACAATGGGGGAGAGAGACAGGAGAATGATGCAGTGAGAAAGAGGAAACAGAATTGAAAGAGAGAGGAGTCAGGAGATATAGAGATAGAGAGAGAGAGAAAGGGAAGGAGAGAGAGAGAGAGATGACAGAAGAGACAGACATATCAAACAGAAAGACAGGCAGGAGTGTAAACAGATAAAAGCATGAGATAATTATGGACAACAATCTGAGTTAGAAAAGCAACAATGAAGGAACAGGTGACATGATGAGGGAGAGGCAGGTCATGGAGTGAAAGATGACAGGCTGGGAGAGACAGGGGAGACAGAGACAGGAGACATTGGAGAAACAGAAGTGACAGTAGAGAGGAAGAAGGTGATAGACACATGCAACAGTGGGAGGGAGTTGTGACGGAAGCAGAGAGAAACAGGTTACAGAGGAGAGACAAAGGCTAAAGGGAGAGAGAGAGAGAGGGATTTGACATATTGACCAAGGGATGGGGAACAGGTCTTCAGGGAGACAGGAAACATGGGAATAGAAAGACAAGTTTCAGGGGGAGATAGAGACAGTTGACAAGGTTGCAGAAAGATAGGAGAAAATGGCAGAGGCAGGAAATAGGGAGAAACAAACAACAAAGGCAGAATGATACTGACAACAGAGGAAAAGAGAGAAAGGAACCAGAGAAAAACAGATGAAAGGAGGAGATACAGACAGATCACAAAGTGAGAGCTACAGATGACAAGGAGAGAGAGACATGCAACAGTGGGAGGGATAAACATGGGACAGCAGCAAGGAGAAACTGACAACATGCACAGAGATAGGTGACATGGAGAGAAAGACAGTGAACAGTGAGAGAGATAGGCAACAGGGGGAGAGAGGTAACAGGCCTCCACAGAGACAGGCGACAGCGGGAGAGACACTGGTGACAGGAGATACAGACAAAAAACAAAGGCAAAGAATGAAGTGACATGGAGAGAAAGAGATTAGTGAGAGTGAGAAAGTTTCGACAGAAGGAGAAAGAGACATTCAACAGTGGGAATGCTTGGCAACAGGGTAAGGGAGATACAGGCAACTTGAGAGAGAGGTAAGCAAGAGAGTGTCAGAGAGTTGACTTGGATATAGGTTAGAAAGTGAGTGTGACAGATGAAAGAAGGAAAGAGAGGCAGGCAAAAGTGTAAGAGGGGTAGGCAGTAAAAGTAAAGAGAATCAGGAGATAGGATGTGATAGGCAACCTTGAGAAAAATAAATGAAATAAATAGGATACATTGATGGAGAGAAGCAAGCAAAAAGGGCAGAAAATGACAGGCTACAGGGGGAGAGAAATAAGTAATGGGGGAGAGAGAGATAGGTGTCAACTGGAGAGAAACAAGAAGTGATGGAGACAAGTGTTAGTTGTAGGTACAGACTGGCAACAGTGGAGAGCAAAGGCATCTATCTATAGAGGAGAGATAGAGAGACAGAGACAGAGAGAGAGAACAGAGATGGTAAAGGGGATGGAGATACTGGTGACCAAGTGTGATGCCTGATGGGGAGAGAGACAGGTGACAAGGACAAGGGGGGCAGGATACATAGGGAGAGACAGGGGACAGAGAGACTGAGAGAAAGGAAACATTTGGAGAGATAATCATGAGACCAGAGAGAGAGGGGAAAGGGGAGTGAGAAACAGAAAATGAATGGAGGAGATACAGATGACAGGGCAAGGAGGAACCAGGCAACAATGGGAGAGAGAAATGGATGACAATGTTACATGAGACAGGCAACAGGAGCAGACATAGACACATGACAGGGGAGGTCAAGAGAGACAAATGTGGGGGAGGCAGATAGGCAAGAGGGTAGAGAGACTGGCAACATTTAGGTCAGACAGGTGATGGAGAGAATGGTGATATGTGGAGAGAGGCAGACAATGGGAGTAAGAAATGTGAAAGATGGAGAGATGGGCAAGAGGGGAAGATGGAATCTGGCAACCAAAGGAGAGACAGGCAACAGGTGGAGAGAGAGGGGGGAAGACAGATGGAAAGAGAGACAGATAATAGATGCAGAGAGAGAGACAGGCGATGGAAAAAGAGAAACAGGTGATGGAGGAGTCAGAAATGGTCTCATTAGAGACAGCAAGAAAGAGAGGCCAAAGGGGGATAAAGACAAAAGAACTCAGGGAGAGAAACAGATGACAGAGCAAGAGAGAGAGATAGGCAATGGTGGGAGAGGCAACACAGTTAGAAAGGTGATGGGGGACAGGAGAGGGTTGGGGCCAAGATGGTGGTATAGCAACAGGAGATTCTGAGTCACAGTGGGGCTATATAGTTAATAAGGAAAGGGGATACAAGCTAGTGACAGAGCCACAAGAGTTTTGTGCAGAGAAGCCCAGGAGTTCATCAGAGACTGAACAGGTCCATGCAGAGGGAGCAAAGAGTCACAGAGGCATGGTAGAGGTGCGGAAGAGAAGCTGAATGGGGAGACTGATGCCACACCCTCCCCGGGCAGACCAGATGAGATGTGAGGACACAAGTCCACGGAGCTGTGGTTGGCAGTGGGCGGGAGAACCGGGCTCACTGTGTTTGAAGTTCCAAGCTGGAAGAATAGAATAGAGAACTCAGACACACCCCTGCCCATCCACATCTCCCCCTTCCCCCAACTGGACCTGTAGCCAGCAAGGAGAAGTTATATTGTATGTTTACATCACTGAATGTAAGCAGGGTTATAATGCATTTGCCTCCCGTGCACATACCCATCAATTGTGGGGGCCACTTCACCACACCCCCCTTCCTTGGAATGAGGATCACAACATTTCAGAGTAATTTCCCACCATCACCACCACACAAGCTGTACAATGGGGAGAAGTTCTAAACGTTGCAATATCTAGCTCATTTCAAACACCAGAGCTGGGCCCAAGTAGGTGAGGCTTAGTGCACTAGAGCTCTCCTATCTGGCCCCATCACCATCCAGAAGTGAGCAGGACTTCCAGAGGCAGGGCTGCGTGTTTCCACTGCCAACACACAGACACATAGCAGCTCATAGCAGAGCTGCTATGAGTAGCAAGACACATATTAAAGATAAAAGGAACCAGAAATGCCAAAAAGGGGAAAATTTTTTAATAAGAGTAAGGAAGACACTATGAGCCCCAGAAAGGAACACTACATCTCCTCTTAAATAATATAAGCAGAAGAAGAAGAGATTGAGGATATGCCAAAAATGTAATTCAGAATATTAATCATCAGATTACTTAGAAGCAATCAGAAATAAATTCACAATCTAAATGAAAAGTTTCCCACATAATTGAGATATTGAAGAGTCAGAATGAAATACTAGATATGAAGAATTCAATAGAGCAAATAAAAATACAGTGGAAAGCTTAGATAACAGAATAAATCAAACAAAGAAAGAATATCAGAACTAGAGGATAAATTTCTGAAAATAACACAGTCAGACCAAACACAAGAAGAAGAAATCAGGAAATTGAAAAACACGGCTGGAGATCTGCAATCCAACATATGGATCCTAGGAATTCCAGAAGGCATCAGAACAGAGAAAGGGTTAGAAGGCATTCTTAATGAAATAATAACAGAGAACATCCTCTTTCTGGAGAAAGAAAGAGACATCCAAGTTTAGGAAGTACACAGAACTCTCAATAGACATGACAAGAAAAAATTCTCACCTTGACATATAGTGGCAAAGCTCTCCTCAGTAACACATAAAGAAAAGATCCTAAAATGTGCACGAAAGAAATAAAAAATCACATTCAGAGGAAACCTTATTAAACTCACACCAAAATTTTCATCAGAAACCCTACAGGCAAGGAGAGAATGGCAAGGCATGCTCCAAGTCCTAAGGAAAAAAAAAAAAAAAACACAAACAAAATAAAAACCTGTCAACCTAGAATACTGTACCCTGCAAAACTTTCATTTATGAATGAAGGAGAAATAAGGGTCTTCCACAACAAACAAACTGAGAAAATTGTAACTACTCGCCCAGCCCTACAAAACATGCTCAAAGATGTGCCACACACAGAAACGCAGAAACAGGAACTTCACTACAAAAGTAGATAATTACCCAGGAAAAGAACAAACAAAATCCAAAGTACATAAACAGAACTATTTACAGAAAGATGGCAGGGCAAAGTCGGTACTTAACAATAGTAACACTGAATATAAACGGTCTCAACTCCCTAGTTAAAAAACACAGACTGGCTGAAGGGATTAAAAAAGAAAATCCATTTATTTGCTGCCTACAAGAAACACATCTTACCAACAGTGATGCTCGCAGACTGAAAGTGAAAATATGGAAAAAGATAATTCATGCTAACAGAAATAAAAAAGAGCTGATGTGTCCATCCTAATATCAGACAAAATATAATTTAACACAAAAACCATCAAGGGAGACAAAGAAAGACACTATATAATGATCAAAGGATCAATTCAACAGGAAGATGTGACTATTATAAACGTATATGCACCAAACTACAGAGCACCTGGATATTTTTTAAAAAATGTTAAAGGATTTAAAGGAAGATGCAGACTCAAATACAGTAGTAATGGGGGACTTCAATACCCTGCTTTCTGCAATGGACAGATAAACAAGACAGGAAATCAACAAAGAAACAACAGAGTTAATCCACACCATAGACCAAATAGTCCTAGCAGATGTCTACAGAACCTTCCACCCTACAGCCAAAGAGTACACATATTTCTCTCCAGTACATGGAACTTTCTCCAGGATTGACCACATGCTAGGCCATAAAGCAAGTCTCCACAAATTAAAAAAGAATCAAAGTCATACCATATATCTTTTAGGACCACGATGCAACAAAGTTGGAAATCAACAACTCAAGAATCTCTACATCAAATGCAAACACATGCAGAATGAACAACATGTTATGGAATGAACAGTGGGTCATAGAAGAAATCAAAAGAGAAATCAAAAAATTTCTGGAAACAAATGAAGATGACAATACAACATACCAAAATGTGTGGGATACAGCCAAAGCAATGTTAAGAGGAAAGTTTATAGCAATTGGTGCCTACATCAAGAAACTGAAGAGGCACCAGATAATCTGGGTGGTACTAATCCCATCTTATGTGATAAAGTGATCATATTAAGTATGAATTGATTATATAGATAGAATTAAGTGTCAAAGGGATCACACAAATAAGACCAAGTGTCTGGTAATAACAATAGACAGAATTAAAAAGGAGAGAAAGTTCAAACATGGGAAGCAGTCCACACAGCAGACCCATAGAATGACAAATGTCCTAAACAGCACTCTGACATCAGAATCAGCCCCTAAGGCATTCTGGATCAGCTAAAAATCCCATGAGAGCATTTCAACGTGGAAAGCCAAAACATACTGGTAAAAATTCTTCTGCCTGAAAGATCTCTGTGAGTGAGACCCCAGTAGAAAAAGGGGCCATCAAAGCTGGGTGTACTTTTCTCTGAATGGAAGAGCAAACTTCCACTTTGCATATGGCCCTGTCTAAATACCAACAGAGTTTGTGGACTCAAAAGACTTTCATAGCCTTAGTAGCTCATGTAAAGAGCCTTGGCTGGCCACTGATGTTAAAAATAAGAGTGTTAATTGTTAAGTCAACTACAAGAATACTGTGCACTTACTCCTTTGTAGGACCTCTGTCCTTATTGATGTGTACTATGAGAATGAACAGTAAAACTTGTCTTGAAACTGCACTTTATACTTTGTGTGCCTGTGTGGATGCAAACTGTTGAAATCTTTAATTTTTATAGAGTTGATCTTCTTTACATAAAGTCAATAAAAACGAACCTTTATGAAGAATGGTATGGGAGAGAGAGTAGGAGATGGGATGGGAGTGGGGCTGGGAGGGCAGGAATGGGGGGAATAACCACTATATTCCTAAAAGCTGTATATATGAAATTTGTGTTCATTAAATAAAAGCCTTCTGAAAAAAAAGGTGACCAGGAGAGATATGCATGTGATAGTGAAGACAAACAGGTGACAGGGGGACAGATAGATGTGACACATTTTAAAATACACAGTTGACATGGTGATTGAGAGACAGTCAAAATGGGGAGAGACATAGAGGTGAGAGTGGGGGAGTGAGATGGGAGAGTGTGGCAGAGCGAGACTGGTGAGAACAGGAGAGAGAGTCTAGTCACCAGTGGCAGAAATAATGTGGTGATAATGTTAGATTTTGCAACAGAGGAAAAGTCAGAGGAGCAGCATGAGATTGTAACAATGAACATGATGAAAGGGAGACCAGAAACAGTGAGAAAGGCAGGCTACAGAGAGCTGACAGGTAAAGACAGAGGTAGGTGATAGTTTGAGAGAAACAGGCAAGAGGAGGAGAGATATACAGGCAACAATGTTGAGAGAAACAGGAGATGAAAAGAGTGAGTGGAGGACAGAAACAGGATACAAGCAAGAAAGAGAAGACACACAAAGTAGACAAAGTAGAGACAGGCAACAGAGGAAGAGAGAGTCAGATAAAAGTGGAAGAGAGAGGCAGGTGAAAGAGATGGAGACAGGCAAGAAGACAGAGAAGTGGGCGACACCATGAGAGGATGACAGGCAACAAAGGGGAGGGAGACAGGCAGCAAGGAAGATAGAGGTGATGGAATGAAAGAGAGACATGCAATGTAGAGAGAGAGAGGTGAAAGGCTGAGAGAGATGAAACACATGGGGAGACACAGACACATTGGAGAGCGGTGCCAGAGGAAAGAAAGCAGATGACAGAGATGGAGACAGGTGACATTTGGTGCGAAAGAATGGCAACAGGAATGGAGAGAAACATGTGATGGGGAGAGAGCAACCAGTGATAATGACAGAGAGGGAGACAGATATAAAATACCGACAGGTGACAGTGCTAGACAGAGATAGGCAACATGGGAATTGAAATGCAGGCATAAGCAGGAGAAAGAGACAGTTGACAGGAGGACAGAACAGGTGAAAATGGGAGAGAGGCAACATGGAGAGAGAGAGAGAGAGAGATGACATAGGGAGAGACAGGCAACAGGAGGAGAACGAGACAACAAAAAGATAAAGACAAAGATGTCAGGGTGAGAGAAACATAGGCAAAGATGGAGAGATAAGCTATTGCCGTATAAAGGCAGGCAATAGGCAGAGAGATAGACAGGTAACAGGAAGAGAGACAGACAACAGAGAGAAAGCCAGGCAGGAAAATGAGGGAGAAGTATAAGAAACAGGGGAGATACAGACAAAGGACAGGTGGAGAGAGACACACAGTCAATTGTGGGAGACAGGCAACGGGTAGAGAGAGGCAGATGAAAGCTGGAAAGAGATACAGGCAGGCCGGTGCCACGGCTCACTAGGCTAATCCACCTGTGGTGCCGGCACACTGGATTCTAGTCCCAGTCGGGGTGCCGGATTCTGTCCCGGTTGCCTCTCTTTCAGGCCAGCTCTCTGCTATGGCCTGGGAGTGCAGTGGAGGATGGCCCAAGTGCTTGGGCCCTGCACCCACATGGGAGACCAGGAGAAGCATCTGGCTCCTGGCTTCAGATCAACATGGTGCGCCGGCTGCAGCGCACTGGCCGCAGTAGCCATTGGAGGGTGAACCAATGGAAAAGGAAGACCTTTCTCTCTCTCTCTCTCTCTCACTGTCCACTCTGTCAAAAAAGTAAATAAATAAATAAGAAAGAAAGAAAGAAAGTGATTAGACAAAAAAAGAGAGATACAGGCAACAGGGGAACAGAGATACAGGTTAAAAGGGGGAGAGACAGATAAGCAAATGCAGGAAACAGAGACAGGCCTTGGAGAAAGAAACATGATAGGGCAAGACAGGCATCAGGGGAAAGAGAGATTGGCAGCAGACAAAGATAGGAAACAGGGGCAGAGCTTGAAGGACATGGGGAGAGAGAGACAGGCTGGAGAGATCTTGCAGGAGGAACAAGAGCAATTGAAAATGGGAGAGCCTAGAGACAGGGGAAGAGAGATACAAAAGACAGGTGGAAAAAGTGGTAAGAGTGAGAGCCAACTTGGAGTGACAGAGTGAGTGACATGAGACAGAGGGAGTTAAAGACAGGTGAAGTGGTTAAGAGATAGGAAACAAGAGGAGAGAGAGACAGGCAACAGGAAGAGATAGAAAGTTGACAGCGAGATTGATAGTCAATGGGGATGGAAAGAGGCATGCATTAGGGACATATAGTGACAGGCCATGGGGGGAGAAACAGGTGACAGTGAGAGAGAGAGACAATAGACAGGGTAAAGACAATGCATAGAGGATGGCAGAATAGGGAAAAGATAGGCTTGTTTTAAAATAGAAGAAAAGCGGAGTAAGTGCATTCCTGGGGGAGAGTAGGAGAGAAGTCTGCAGTGGAAATTCTAAAGAAGGAAGAGGGATGATCTGGAGTTGTGTGGAAGATGTGGATGTGCAGCAACAAACACAATGAGCACACATAACTCCCATCTGGGACTTGGAGGAGATGCCAACTTTGAAGAGCCAGGTGAGAGAAGACTGTGGCAGACAGTGCCACTGGTGTTACTGCCTGATAGAGAGGTTTGTGGACCAAACTGTCTTTCAGTATGGCTTGAAGCCGTAGAGAGGGTAGGGTGCTAGTCTAATGCAGCAAAAGAAAAACATGTTTCTTTCTCCCATCCCCCCAAAAGGGTGCCCACAATTGGCCAGGGTAAGGTGCCATTTTGACACCAGTAGAGGATGCAGCAGCTCTTGTGCACATGTGTGAAAGGGAAAAATCCACATTACTCACTGACTTTGAGTCTGGCATGGAGGCTGGGCACTCATGTTAGGACTGTGATGTGCCCCATCCTCTCAACATATCACAAGCTCTGTGGCTCAAACTGCCAACTCAGATCCCTCAAAAGCAGTTGGCATTGGGAACACCTCTGCTCACTCTATGGATAGGGAAAGATCACTGCACCCCATGACTGCAGGAAACATGCATGCTATGACTGTGGGAATTCTGTGCCTGCACAATATTTCTTGGGGTATAGGTTGTTCTCTGGGTAATCACTATGCCTGGCATCAGAAGCTAAGCTCTCTGATGACTAGGATGGATCATTGCAGAGGGTACACTGTTCACACTGAGGACCACAAATCCTTTGTGTGGTTCTTATGCTGTGGAGCTAACCATGGTCATTTAAAACTTAGGAGAGTTGAGGTTGTGATTAAACCAATATGCATGGTTATACCCTCTCCCCTGCTGACACAAGAGATCTACCATGCCAAATGTTGATATCACTGGATTCTTGACCCACCCTGGAGCACTGACCATCACTCCTTGGTCAAGTCCAGGACATGCCTCTGGGTATTCACTGAAAAAGTTACACTCCATTAAGCCACAGTGACTAATTTAAAATATAAAATCCATTAGAGGAGAAAACCAACAAGTATTTCCACAGATGCCTAAAAACATAAGAAATTAAACAAAAATAAGGAAGACAACACAACTCCCTCAAAGAAATACAACACTTCAATATTAGAATATGAAGATGAAGAGATTGATAAAATACCTGAAAAGGAATTCTAAATAATGATTACTCAGAAGCAATGAGAAGCAAATTCATGTGTCAAACAAATTTATATATGGCAGGGAGGAAAATTTTTCCCATGAGATTGAGATTTTGAGAGAAATCAAACTGAGTTACTAGAAATGGAGAACTCAATATGTCAAATAAAAATACAGTAGACAGCCTTAATATCAGCATTGGTAAGGTAGAAGAAAAAGTATCCAAGCTAGAAGACAAATCTTAAAAAATTCTCAGTCATATTTAAAAATAGAAAACAAAAACATTACAGAACATTTCATAGCACAGTTGAAGAATACACATTCTTTTCATCAGTGCTTGAAGCTTTCTCTAGGATAGAGCAAATGCTAGGCCACAAAGCAAGCCTCACCAAATTCAAAAAAATGAAATCATACCAGGTATCTTTTCTCATCACAATAGAATGAAGCTGGAAATTAACAATTCAAGAATTTCTATAACACATACAAGCACATATATACTGAACAATACATTCTTGAATGAGCAGTGGGTCACAGAAGAGATCAAAAGTGAAAACAAACAAATTCCTGAAAATGAATGAAGATTACAATACAATGTACCAAACTCATGGGAAACAGCAAAAGCAGTATTAAGAGGGAAGTTTATAACAATTAGTGCCTACCTCAAGAAACTGGAAAGATTCAAATAAATGAGCTATCAAGGCATCTCAAGGACTTAGAAAAACAACAAACCAAACCCCAAATTAGGAGGAAAAAATAATAAATGTGGAGAAGGAATAAACAAAATTTAAACCAAAAACATTACAAAAGATCACTGTAGCAAAGAGCTGGTTCTTTGTAAAATAGGTACCACTGAAATAAAAAGAATCATCAGGAATTATTACAAAGAGATGTATGCCAACAAATTGGAAAATTTAGAAGAAATAGATTCCTAGACACATACAATCTACTAAAATTTAGTCATAAAGATATAGAAAATATAAACAGACCAATAACCAAGACAGAAATTGAATCAGTAATGAAGACTCTCACAACAAAAGAAGCCCAGGACAAGGATGGCTTTGTTGCTGAATTCTAACAGACATTAAAAAGAGATTTCCAATTCTTCTCAAGCTATTCAAAACAACTGAGAGGGAATGAATCCTCTCAAACTCCTTCTATGAAACCTACATCACCTTAATTCCTAAACCAGAAAAAAGAACTATAGACTAATATCTGCAATGAACATAGATGCAAAAATCTTCAACAAAATATTAGCTCATTGAATCCAAAAATGCATCAGAAAGATCATTCACCTAGACCAAGCAGGATTTATCCCTTGTACATGAGGATGATTCAACATTCGCAAATCAATGAATGTGATACATCCTGTTAGCAAACTGAAGAATGAAAACCATATGGCTACCTCAATAGATGCAGAAAGCAGTTGAAAAAAATTTATCCTTTCATGATGAAAACCTTAAGCAAATTGGGTATACAAAGAACATTCCTCCACACAGTTAAGGTAATTTATGACAAACCCACAGTCAGAATCCTATTAAATGGGGAAAATATGGAAGCTTCTCTGAAATATGCCATTCTGGTATAAATATTATTTTGGGCTATAAGCAATTGTGAAAGAGTAGACAAGAACAACTGCTCTTTACCAAGAAGGGCAGAATCATAGATGACAGATACAGGAAGTTAAACAGGTGACAAGGAGAGAGAGACAAGGGATTGGGGAGAAGAGAAACAGGAGATAGGAGAAGCAAGAGATAAATGACCTTGTAAGAGACAACAAGTGTGCAAGAGAAAGACAGGCAAAAGAGGTAGAGAAAGAGAGGCAACTGGGGAGACAGAGACAGATGAGAAAGTGAGAGACAGACTGAAAATGGGTAAAGACAGACCAGTGATACTGTTAGAAAGTCAGAAGATAGAGGAGAGATATACATGTGACAGGCTACTGGGAGATATAGAGGTGACATGATTAGAGACATAGGTGACATGAGAAAAGATACAGAAGTCAAAGGGAAAGAGAGAGACATTTGAGAAATGAAGAAAGGGAGAGCTTGGAGATTTAAGAAGAGTTTATGCGTGGGAGTGTGAGAGACTGGTGACAGGAAAAAAGAAGACTTGTGACAACTAGAGAGAGAAACAGGTCACCCTTGAGAGAGCTTTGAGGGGAAAAAAGAGACAGCTGGTAGGGTGAAGTAGACTATATTGGGACAGAGACAAGTGACAGAGGTAAAGAGAAACAGGCAACATTAGGAGAGAAAATGTGTGACAGAGAAACAGGCAAAAGTGGATTGAGAGACAAACAACTAATGTAAAGATAGCAATGACAGGAAAGAGAGCCAGGTGACAGTGGGAGAAATGAACAATTGTCAACTGTAGATGACACTGGCAACATGGGAGGAAATGGAGAGGTGACGGGGGAATGAGACAAGAAAAAGGGTGTGAGGGAGACCAGTGACAGAGACATATAGGTGGCACTGGGAGACAGAGATGCCAATAGAGATTGACAGAGACAGGTAACAAGTTCAGAGAAAGGCAAAAGGAGAACAGAAATACAGGCAACAAGGCTGACAGAGACAGCACTACAGTGGGAAGGATAAACAGGTTACAATGACAGGTGAGACTGGCAATATGGGGTGATGGAGAGACCACAGTGGGGAGTGAGACAAGGAAGAGGGTGTGAGGGAGACCAGTAACAGTGGGAGAGACATACAAATGACAATTGGAGACAGAGACAGCTGACACATAATCAGACATATGACATGTTGAGAGAAATGCAAAGGAAGAAAGAGATAAAGGCAATAGGGTTGAGAAACACAAGATATGGGGAGAGAGACAGGATGCAACCTAGAGAGAAACAACAGCCAAGTAGAAAAAGAATGGGCACAATGGATAGTGAGGGGCTACAGGGTAGAGACAGGCAACAGGGGGCAAGTGTCTAGCAACGGTGGGAGAAAGAGTCAGGTGATAAAGTGAGACAGAGACAAGTGAGAGGGCACAGAAATAGACAACAGTGTGATAGGATGACAGCCGGCAAGTGCAGTGAGGCAATAAAGAAGAGAGAAGTGAGTGAATGAGAAACAGGCAATGTGGAGAGACAGGTGACAGGATATGAGGGATAGGTGACAGGAGGAGACAGAGACTGGAGACAATGGAGAGAGAGAGGTAACAGTGGAGAGAAAGCAGGTGATGGAGATATAGACAGGTGACGTTAGTACAGAGAGACCAACAAGAGGAGAAGAGAGAAACAGGAGACTGGGGATAAAGAAATACCAGTGATAGTGGAATAGAAACAGATTCAAAATAGAGACCAAGGGACAAGAGACAGGGCTGGATGGAAACAGGAAACATGGAAACAGACAGGCATTAGCAGGGGACAGAGACTGTTGACAGGGGCCAGAAAGGCAAAAATAGGATACAGATAGGCAACAGGAGGAGAGAGACATGCAACAAAGGGAGTGACAGACTGGGAACAGAGGGAAAGTCAAACAACAAACGGTAAAATATACAGATATCAGTGGGAGAGAGGCAGCAACAGAGGGGGAGATGAAGACATAACAGCAACAGAGAAAGACAGGCAAGAGATGGACAGGTGACTGTGTAATTTGAAAGGAGGAGATCCCTGTGAGTGAGATCCCGGTGGAAAGAAGGGGCCATCAAAGAAGGAGGTACCTTTCTCTGAAGGGAGTGATTTGAACGGAGGAGAGGGCAATAGGTGAAAGTGAGAACAGGCAATTGGGGAGAGAGAGATGGAGGACTGTTGGAGAGACACGCAAGTGACCCTGGTAAAGAGAGGCTCTAAGGTTAGACAGAGACAGGTGGAAATTCGATAGAGAGATAGGCAACAGGGAAAAGAGACAAGGGAAAAGGGAGAGGGAGACAGGAAAATGTGGAAGACAGTGAGCCAGGCCACAGTGAGAGAAAGAGAGAGACAGACAGACAGACATGACAGACATGACAGACATGACAGAGCAAGAGATAGATGACATGTGGAGATATAGACCACAAATTGAGGGAGGTACAGACTGGCAACAGGCAGTCATGAAGACAGGTGACAGGATGAGAGAGAGAGACTTCCTACAGTGGGAGGCACAGTCTAGAATCAGAGCAGAACATGAGGTGACTTAGCGAGAGATAAACAAAGGGGAGAGATTGGTGATAGGCAGAGAGAGTGGTGACAAAGAGAAACTAGTGATGGGGGAGAGAACAACTGGTGTCCCATGGAGAGAGCCTTGAGGGGAAGAGAGATAAAGGTGATGGGGGAGACAGGCTACAATTGGAGACAGAGGTGGGTGACAAAGGGAAATAAACAAATTGAGAGGAAGGGGACATGGGAAGAAAGAAACTTGGAAAAAGAGGGAGAGGCAGACCATGACTGGAGAGAGAGAGATAAAAGGCAGAGATAGAGAGACAGGTGACAATGGGAGAGATAAACAGGTTACAGTGGTAGGAGAGACAGATATGTGATGGGAAAGTGAGAAAATGAAAAGGGTGTCGGGGGACCAGTAACAGTGGGATAGACAGTCAAAAGATGGAGATAAAGACAGCTGATGGGTGAGACAGAGATAGGTTGAGAGAAAGAGAGGCAAGTGCATGAGAGAGATACTTGCAATAATTTTGAGAGAGAAGGGGAGAGTGAGATAGTAGAATGATAGAAATAGGAGACAGAGTAGAAATAAATAAGATAGTGGAATGACATGCCACCAGGGAGAGAGAGAGGCAGGCAACATTGGAGGAGACAGGCAACAGTGGGAGAGAGATCAGTGATAGAGACAGGTGAGAATGCACAGAAACAGGCAACGACATGAGAAGGTGACAAATGACAAGGGGAGTGTGACAGCCAAGAGAGGAAGAGAGGTGACAGGATGAAAGAGAGACAGGCAATGTGGAGGGAGACAGGTGACAGGCTGAGAAACAGGCACCATAGGGTGACAGATATAGGAGACAGTCAGGTGATATTCAAATGAGAGGAGGAAAGAGATGCAGGAAAACAAATTGAGAGACAGAGACAAGAACAACAGATGGAGAAACAGGACATAGGACTGAAAGGTAAATGAATGTACTATATGGAATATTATGTAATATGGAATATTACACAGCAGTAAAAAATGAAATCCAATCATTTGCAACAAAATGGAGGAATCTGTAAAACATCATGCTGAGTGAAATAAGCCAGTCCCAAAGGGACAAATATATGTTCTCCCTGATATGTGACAACTAACCGAGGACCTAAAAGGAAACCTGTAGAAGTGAAACAGACACTATGAGAAATGATTTGATCAGCCCTTGTCGAGGAAGAGCTTACTATTTTATTCTTATTAGTATTTTCTTTTTCTACTTAATACCATTGGTTGAACTCTTTATTTAACACAGAATTATTCTTAGATGTTTAAATCCAATTAAAAATTGATCCCTGTTAAAAATAAGAGTGGGGATAAGAGAAGGAGGAGACTTACAGTTCGGCACATGTTCCCTCAGATTTACCTGGAAGGGAAAAGCTAAAAACTTGCCATGGGAATCCAAATCCCATTAGGTTGGCAGGTACCAATATCATCTTACTAGTTAAAGTGATCAGTTTAAGTTCATAACTGATCATAAAGATAGGAATAAGTGTCAAAGGGATCGTATAAATAAGACCAAGTGTCTCCTAATAATAATAGATAGAATTTAAAAGGAGAGAATGACATAACATGGGAATCAGGCCATACAGCAGACTCATAGAATGACAAATGCCCTAAACAGCACTCTGGCCTCAAAATCAGCCTTTAATGCATTTGGATCTGGCTACAAAGCCCATGAGAGTATTTCAGGAGTGGAAAGCCAAGACACTGTGGCGAAAAATGACCTACATGAAAGATCTCTGTGAGTGAGATTCCGGTGGAAAGAAGGGGCCATCAAAGAAGGAGATACCTTTCTCTAAAGGGAGCAGAGAACTTTCACTTTGAGTTTGTGGACTAAGGAGGCTTCCATAGCCTTGGCAGCTTATGACAAGAGCCTCAGGTAATTGTGGGGAGCAATTCGGACTATACTGTTACTGGAATTAAGATTTATTCTATGCATCTGCTCTCCCACAATATGGCGCTGGGAGAGAAGTAAACAGCTTCTACCCAGCTGCCTCTCACCAACTTGACAAGCTGCAGGAGCTGCTCCTGATTGGAGGAGAGCGGCGTGCTCGGCGTGTGGGCAGCCGAGTTGGGATTGGTGGAGAGGACTATAAAGGAGGAGAGAGACGGCATGCACCAGGAACATCTATGGGGAACATCTAAGGGAACCCGTGCAGCCCCCAGAGAGCCGGCCGGCGGTGTGCCGCTCCCCTGCGGAAGTGGGGAATGTGGCCAGGGGGAACTGCCCTTCCACGGAGGTGGAAGGGATAGTAGCCAACCCGGGAAGAACCAGCAGCAAACCCGGGGAGGGCCGAGCAGATGAAAGAACAGCGCAGGGTCCTGTGTCGTTCCTCCACGAAGAGGGGGAGCGACATAATGGTGCCGTGACTCGGATATGAAGCCTAGGCAGGGTTTGGTGTCGTTCCTCCACGAAGAGGGGGAGCGACAGTAATGAATGCCATCATAATATAAGAGTGTTAATTATTAAATCAACAACAGGAGTCACTGTGCACTTGCTCCCCATGTAGGACCTCTGTCCTCAATGAGTTATACTATGAGAATTAATGGTAAAACTAGTCTTCAAACAGTACTTTTTACTTGTGTGTCTGTGTGGGTGCAAACTGTTGAAATCTTTACTTAGTATAGAACTGATCTTCTTTATATAAAGATAACCAAAAATGAATCTTAATGAAGAATGGGATGGGAGAGGGACTAGGAGGTGGGATGGTTTTGGGATGGGAGGGCGGATATGGGGGGAAGAACCGCTAAAATCCAAAAGTTGTATCTATGAAATATATATTTATTAAATAAAAGCTTTCTATAAAAAAGAAAGTTAAATGAGATAGTGGAAAAATAGAGACGACAGGAGGAGAGAAATACAGGTGACATAGAGATAGAAACCAGTAGAAGAGAGAGACAAGAGAGAGGATAGAAACATGCAACTGGGGAGAGACAATAGCAGGAGAAAGAGAGAGAAAGAGAGAGTGAGAGAGTCTGATTCAACATAGAGGCCCAGGGATAGGCATGAGATGAATAGAAAGGCACTGGGGGAGATAGACAGTTGATAGGAGGACAGAAAGACAGGAGAAAATGGAATAGAGAGAAAAGTATCAATGTGAGGCAACAAGATAGGCAACAGAGGGAGAGAGAGAGATTTCAAATGGAGAAAGATACAGGTGACAGAAGGAGAGACAGCCAGGCAACAGGAGAGATAAACATGTAACAATGATTGAGAGACAGGCACTGGATTAGAAATAGATAGGTGACAGGAGGAGAGAGAGAGAGACAGATAACACGAGCAAGAAGATGCATACAAGCAAAAGTGGGTGAGAGATAGGTAACAGGCAAGAGAGACAGAGGTCAGGGTGTGTGACACATTGGTGACATGGTGAGAGAAAGAGACATCTTGGGTGAAAGACGGGTTAAACATGAAGAGAAATACAGACTACAGAGGAACAGAGTTATAGGGGAAAATAGGATAGCAACAGGTAAACATGGAAGAGACGGGCAATGGGAATAGGCAATAGGGAAAGACAGAAGTCAGGCCAAAGATCAAGCAACAAGTTGAAAGAGACAAACCACAGTGAGAAAAGCACACATAAAACAGGGGGAGAGTGACAGGCAATAGTGGGAGGGATACACATAGAACAGCAGTAACAGAGACAGCAACACACAGAGAGATAGGTGAATGAGGAGGTGGAGACAGATGATGGAAGCAGAGACAAGCAAAAGAGAAGCAGACTGCAGGTGGTCAGGGAGAAGGTGATGGGGTTGAGAGATGCTGGTGACAGTGGGAGACACACACAGGAAACAGGGTCAGTGTGTGAGTTGACTAGGGGAGACAGAGAGGCAAGAGAGTGAGAGAGTTTGATGGAGGAGAACAGATAGTCAACAGTGTGAGAGACAGGTGACAATGTGAGACAGATGCAGGAGACAGGTGGAGAGAGAGTTAGGCAAGAATGGGTGAGAGAGACATTCGACTTGGAAATAGAGACAGGTGAGAGAATGAAAGTGATAGCTGACAGCCACAGAGAGACAGGTGAAGGGATAAGATAGGCAGGCAATAGGATAAGAAAAAAACAAGCAACAGCAAGAATGATAAACAGATGATTGTGATGGAGACAGGCATGCATAATGGGCAGAGAGTGACAGACAACATGGGGAGAGAGATAGGAAATTGGGATGAGAGAGAACAGGTGACAACTGGAGAAGGAGAAGGGGTAAAAAAGCGTGGAAAAAAGGAGAAAGATGGCGACCGAGGAAGAAAGAGAGAGAAGACAGGAGGAGAGGCAGGCAACAGGCAGAAAGAAACATTTGACACTGGGGAGAGAGAGACAAGGGACTGAGGAAGAGAGAAATGGAAGATAGTGGGAGCACAGAGATATGACCTTGTGAAAGAGAGGTGAGAGTGCAAAAGAGAGACAAGCAAAAGGGAGAAGGACTGAAATACAACCTGGAGAAAAGACAGATGAGAGAGCAAGAGAGACTGTCAACATGGGGAAAGATTGACAGGCAACACAGAGACAGGCAACAGGTTGGGAAATATATATATGTAATTGGGAGAGAGCTAACAGGGAGAAGAGCTGACAGGGAGAAGACGGAGATGACATCATTAGAGACACAGGTCAGAGTTTGGGAGTTTGAGAGAGAGGCAGAAGATGGGGCAGAACAAGATAGGCAAGAGTACAAAAGTGTTGACACGTAGAGAGATACTATTGACAGGTAGAGAGAGAAACTTGACAGAAAAAGTAAGAAACTTGAAACAGAGAGGGAAACAGGTGATAGGAGACAGAGAACGAGAAAGAAACAGTGTGATAGAGAGTTAACAGGGAGATAGGTAAAAAATGGGAGACAGACAGGTAATAGGGTATAGGAAAGGTGATGAGAGAGACAGGTAACAGTGTTTGAGGCAGTTGACATGGAGAGAGAGGGACAAGTGAAATGGGTTAGAAAATTGAGAGGAGGAGAGATATCAAGGAGAGAGAAACAGAGTGAGTCTGTGGGAGCATGAGTAAAACTGGTGCAGGGAAACAGGGAAAGTTGTGACAAACACAGAGAGAAACTGGTGATGGGGAGAGAGATACTGGTGAGCCTAGGAAAAAAGCATGATGGAGAGGGAGACAGGCGACAAGGGAGACATGCTACATCAAGAGAGAGAGAGACAGCTGACAGAGCAAAAGAGAGACAGACAACATTAGGAGAGAAAAGGGGGCTTTGTGGAGAGAGAAAGAGTGGAAAAGAGGAATGAAGGACTGACAATAAATGGAAAGAGGTAGAGACGATTGTCAGAGACAACAAGGTGAAAGTTTGTGAGATAAACAGGTGACAATGTTATAAGAGACTGGTAACATGGGGAGAGACAGAGAGATGACAAGGGGTGAGAGACAGAGAAGATGGTGTGAGGGAGATCAGTGATTAAGGGAGAGACAGATGGGAGACAGTAAGATACAAACAGCCCACAGTAGAGGAAGAGAAAGACAGCAGGTTCAGAGAAACACAGGTGAGAAGAGGAGAGACACAAGCTGCAAGGTTGAGATAGGAGACAAGGAGAGACAGGATAATGATGTAGACAGAAACATGGTCAGTGCAGAAAGAAAAAGCAGACAATGGAGAGAGATGGCAGGGCAGTGAAATACAGGTGATGGAGACAGTGATAGGCAAGAGAGGGAGGGAGAGGGAGAGGGGGAGGGGGAGGGGGAGAGAGAGAGAGAGAGAAACTAGCGACAGGACAGCAAGTCTGGTAATAGTGACAGAGAGACATATTTGATATAGAGACCAAAGGACAGGCAATAGAAGAATAGAAAGTCAAGTTTCAGGTGGAAAGACAGAGAGTTGATGTTGATAGGGGAACATATATACAGTAAAAATGGGAGCAAGCAATAGGCAAAATCGTGAGACAGAGCAATAGGCAACAAGGAATGAGAGGCAGACAATAAAGGGAGATACAGATAGGCAGATAGAAGATATAGATAGGAGAGAAAGAAAGACATCAAAGGGAGAAAGACACAGATGAGAAAGGATAGAGAGGCAAAAGAAAGAGAAACCAACACATGGCAGGCAATAGGCAAAGAGATGAGTGAGGGGCCGGCGCTGTGGCTCACTACGTTAATCCTCCGCCTGTGGTGCCAACATCCCATATAGGCGCCGGTTCTAGTCCCAGTTGCTCCTCTTCCAGTCCAGCTCTCTGCTGTGGCCTGGGAAAGCAGTGGAGGATGGCCCAGGTGCTTGGGTCCCTGCACCTGAGTGGGAGACCAGGAAGAAGCACCTGGCTCCTGTCTTCGAATTGGCACAGCTCCGTCCGTCACAGCCATTTGGGGAGTGAACCAACAGAGGGAAGACTTTTCTCTCTGTCTCTCACTGTCTGTAATTCTGTCTGTCAAATAAATAAATAAAAAATAGAACAAAGAGATGGGTGACAGGGACATAGAAAGGACCTTAGGAGAGGCAGATAGCCAAAAGTGGGAGATAGAGAGAGAGACAGGTGAAAGTGGAGAGAGAGATAGGCAGCAGGTGAATAGAGAGGGGAAAATGAGATAGAGACAGGAAACGTGGGTGAAAGAATGACAGGCAACGGGGACAGACAGACCAAAATAGGAAAGAAATAAAGACAACAGGCAAAGAGAGAAACAAGCAACAGTGGAAAGGATAAACCTGGGACAGCAGTTTAGAGAGACAGCAATAAGCAGATATGTGAATAGGGAGAGAGGCAGATGATGGGGGCATAGACAGGCAACATGGGAAAGAGACAGGAAACAGGTGGTAAAGGAGAGAGGTGATAGAGTAAGAGAGAAACTATGACAGTGGGAGACACAGACAGGATACAAGAGCAGACTGTGAGGTGACTTTGTGAGAGAGAGAGAGATGACAGAGCAAGAGAAATACCTTAAGAAGAGCAAGAGACAGTCAATAATGGGACAGCCTGGCGACTAGGGTGAAAGAAATACAGAAGACAGGTGGAATGAGAGGTAGGCAAATGTGTGAGAGAGTCAACTTAGAAGTAGAGACATTTGAGATGGTGAGATGGAGAGATAAGCAATAGTTGGAGAGATAAACAGGTGACAGGTGACAGGAGAGAGAGATGGCTGAAAAGAGGAAGACAGGAATCCAGAGGAAAGAGAGATAGCCAAAAGGATGACATAGACAGGTGACAGCAAGAAAAACAGATGACAGTTATAGAGAGACATGCATAAGGGTCAGTGAGTTTCAGGCTATAGGAAGAGAGAAAGGCAACTGGAAGAGAGAGACATGTGACAAAAGGAGAAAGATAGGAGACAAGGTGTAAGAAAAGTGGACAGTGGGAGAGACAGAAGGGCAAGAGAGGGAGATGGAGTCTGGTGACAGCAGAAGAGATATACAGGGGACAGGCAGAGTGAGAAACAGATGACAGGGAGAGAGAGAAAAGGGATTGAGGAAGATAGAAAAAGGAGATAGGGAGAGCCAGATAGAAATGGCAATGTGAGAGAAGCAATAGGGAGTAAGAGAGAGACCACAGGGAAAGAAACAGGTGGCAGGTGGAGAGATATATATGCGGCAGGGGAGACAGGCAACAGCGACATAAAGAGCTGGCAGTGGGGAGAGAGATGACATAGTTAGACACAAGTAACATGGAGAGAGAGAGAGAGAGAGAGGCAATGGGGTGAGAGAGACACAGGTGCTAGTGTGAGAGAGACAACGGAGAGATGTAGTGTGGGGTGGGTTTGGAAAAGTGACACTGTTGACATGCACAAACAGACTGATAACAGGCAGACAGATAAACTGCTGACATGAAGAGAAGCAACTACGGGTGAGAAGCAGGTGATGGGGAGAGAGACAGACACTATGTGATAGAAACAGTCAACAGAGGGAGAGAAAGGTGAAAGAGGAGACAGCAACAGGGTAGCAGATGTGACATGAGAGGGAAAGACATTTGACAGTGATAGGTAGAGACAGATGACATGGGGATAGAGAACAGGTGAAGAGAGAAAGTTGAGAGCAGAAGAGAGAGCCAGAAGAGAGAGCCCGGAGACAGAAGCAGAGTGAGATAGATGAGAGTGTGAGAGACACTGGTGACAAATAGAGAGAGAAACTGGTTACAGGGGGAGAGAGAATCTGGTGATAAAGTAAGGAAGCTCCGTGGGAGGGGAGACAAGCTACATTGCAAGAGAGAAACAGGGGACAAAGGGAAAGAAGGACAGAAGACATTGGGAGACGGAAAGATTCAAAGGGGAGAGAGAGGGGAGATAAGAGAGAAAGACAATGAATGGAAAAAGAGATGATAGGGGAGAGATAAGCGACAATTGGAGAGATAAACAGGTGAAAATTATAGATGAGACTGGCAACATGAAGAGAGACAGTTACAACAAGGGGAGTGAGACAAAGATGAGAGTGTAAGGGAAACCAGTGTCAGTGGGACAGGCAGTGTGGCAATATGAGCAGAGACAACTGACAGGGAGAGAGAAGGTGAGAGGTTGAGGAAAACAGGGAAGTGGAGAAAACTGATATAGTTAACAGTGTTGTGAGAGACTGCAGACAAGGAGAGAGATGGGAGAATGATGGAGAAACAAGAGACAGGGTAGAAAGAGAAAGGAGGTGGGCGGAGCCAAGATGGCGGAATAGTAAGGGTGCGCACCGATAGTCCAGGAAAAGATAGTTCAATAAAAGTGGAATTACTGTAGCCTCAGGAAAAGGCTCAGGAAAAAATTGCAGAGGAAACTCTTCCGGATCTAGTGGATGTGACATGGAGGACATATGGGGAGAGCAAGGTCGCCCACCGCGTGGAAGCTGAGCCCCGCAGAAGCCGAGCCGCCGCGGGAGCTGAGCCGCCGCAGAAGCCGAGCCACGTGAGCCGCAGAGTGTGTGTGCCAGCGCGGGAAGGGGAGGTAAGACAAAAAAAACACAGTAACCCGAGACATTGGCAGGGAAAGGCAGAAAGAGCCCACAGGGAACAAGGCCTGAAGCCCCATTGGGGAAAGTTCACCAGGCTGACTGGAGGAGAGAAAAAACGAACAAATAAGGGGAACCGGCACGGACATTAACCTCTCTCCCCACTCACCTTACAAAGCCAAGCAAGACAAAGAGCAGGCGCCATTTTACGGATGTAGAGGCGCCTGCCATTAGCCAAGCAGAAAAACCTGACTCTGGTGGGGAGAAATAACAGGAGGTTAAGACCTAGTTAGTGAAAGGGTGGAGCTAATGAACTGAGACTGTGAAAATCTGAGGGGGGGGGTGGGAGAACTCACCGAGTAAACAAACGTGGTAACCTGGACAAACTGGTGAGAGACTGCGGAGAAATTAGAGACCACACTGAGGGCTGCATAAACTCTTTGTGCGGTCCCAGGGGTAAGCAGACAAATACCCACAGGGGCCAGATTTCATACATCAACTACCCTCAATCCCACTCAGCTGTGTGGAATTACTTCCCAACTGAGTCAAAAAAAAAAAAAAAAAGAGAGAGAGAGAGAGAGAGAGAGAGCAAGCGAGCGTGAGAACAATCTGGGTGAGTCACCTTTGGCACACCCTTAACCCTGAAGAACCAAACAGAGCTCTCTCGCCACACCCATCACAGCCTCTAAGGATCCATCAAAAGCAGACAGTCCACTTAATCTAGAGTCACAGTATAACAAGAAAAAACACCACAGCGAAGACACCAAAGAATATCTCCAATATGCCAAACAACAAACGCAAAAACCGAGCTAACAAGGAAGACACTATCACGCCCCCAAATGAAATAGACACCCCAATTCAAGATTATGAAGATGACGAGATAGAAGAAATGTAAGAAGCAGATCTCAAAGAATTGATAAGGACATTAAGAAGTTCTCAAAAACAAATTCTTGAACTACAGAAATCCTTACTGGACAGGATAGAAAATCTCTCTCGCAAAAATGAAATAATAAGGAGGAATCAAAATGAAATGAAACAACTTGTAGAACATGAAACTGTGATAATGACGAGAAATCATAATGAAATGAAGAATTCAATAGATCAAATGAAAAACACATTAGAGAGTCTTAAAAACAGAATGAGTGAAGCAGAAGAGAGAATATCGGACTTAGAAGACAGAAAACAGGAAAATATACAGTCAAACCAAAGAAAAGAAGAGGAAATTGGAAATCTAAAAAATATGGTCAGGAATCTTCAGGATACTATTAAAAATCCAAACATTCAGGTTCTAGGAGTTCCTGAAGGCATGGAGAGGGAGAAAGGATTAGAAGGCCTTTTTAGTGAGATACTGGCAGAAAATTTCCCAGGTTGGGAGAAGGACAGAGACATCCTCATACAAGAAGCTCATAGAACCCCTAATAAACTTGACCAAAAGAGATCCTCACCACGGCACGTTGTAATTAAACTCACCACAGTGAAACATAAAGAAAAGATCCTAAAATGTGCAAGAGAGAAACATCCGATTACTCTCAGAGGATCTCCAATCAGACTCACAGCTGACTTCTCATCAGAAACCCTACTAGCTAGGAGGGAATGGCGAGATATAGCCCAGGTACTAAGAGAGAAAAACTGCCAGCCCACAATATTATATCCTGCAAAGCTCTCATTTGTGAATGAAGGTGAAGTAAAGACCTTTCACAGCAAACAGAAATTGAAAGAATTTGTCGCCGCTCATCCAGTGCTGCAAAGATGCTTAAAGATGTGTTACACACAGAAACACAGAAACACGGTTGTCAATATGAAAGAAGGTAAACGAAGGAAACCTCACAGCAAAAGAACACAGGAAGTTCAAAACATATATTGGAAAATATCTTTGGCAAATGCCAGTGCAAAGTTACTACTTAACAATACTCACATTGAACGTTAATGGCCTGAACTGTCCAGTTAAAAGACACCGATTGGCTCACTGGTTTAAGGAACAAAACCCATCTATTTGCTGCTTACAAGAAACACATATTTCCAACAAATATGCATACAGAATGAAAGTGAAAGGCTAGAAAAAGATATACCATGCCAAGAGAAATGAAAAAAGAGCGGGCGTAGCCAACTTAATATCGGACAACATAAACTACCACAAAAACTGTTAGGAGAGACAAAGAGGGACACTATATAATGATTAAGGGATGAGTTCAACAGGAAGATATAACGATTATCAATGTATATGCACCTAATTACAGGGCACCAGTTTATTTAAAAGATTTGTTAAGGGACTTAAAGGGAGACTTAGACCCAAATACAATAGTCCTGGGGGACTTCAATACTCCACTCTCAGAAATAGACAGATCAACAGGACAGAAGATCAACAAGGATACAGTAGATTTAAATGACACTATAGACCAAATGGATCTAACAGATATATACAGAACTTTTCATCCTACACATAAAGCATTTACATTCTTCTCAGCAGTACATGGAACCTTCTCTAGGATTGGCCACATACTAGGCCATAAAGCAAGTCTCAGCAAATTCAAAAGAATTAGAATCATACCATGCAGCTTCTCAAACCATAAAGGAATGAAGTTGGAAATGAGCAACTCAGGAATCCCTAGAGCATATACAAACACATGGAGATTGAACAACATGCTCCTGAATGAACAATGGGTCATAGAGAAATTAAAAGAGAAATAAAAAATTTTCTGGAAGTAAATGAGGATAACAGCACAACATACCAAAACTTATGCAATACAGCAAAAGCAGTGTTAAGAGGAAAGTTTACATCAATAGGTGCCTACATCAAGAAATTGGAAAGGCACCAAATAGATGACTTTCAACACATCTCAAGGATCTAAAAAATCTGCAGCAAACAAGATCCCAATCTAGTAGGAGAAGAGAAATAATTAAAATCAGAGAAGAAATCAACAGGATTGAATCAAAAAAAATTACAAAAAATCAGCCAAACGAGGAGCCGGTTTTTTGAAAAAATAAACAAAATTGACACCCCATTGGCCCAACTAACTAAAAAAAGAAAAGTCCCAAATCAATAAAATCAGAGATGAAAAAGGAAATGTAACAACAGACAATGCAGAAATAAAAAGAATCATCAGAAATTACTACAAGGACTTGTATGCCAGCAAACAGGGAAAACTATCAGAAATGGATAGATTCCTGGACACATGCAACCTACCTAAATTGAACCAGGAAGAAACCGAAAACCTAAACAGACCCATAACTAAGACAGAAATTGAAATAGTAATAAAGGCCCTCCCAACAAAGAAAAGCCCAGGACCAGATGGATTCACTGCTGAAGTCTACCAGACATTTAAAGAGGAACTGAATCCAATTCTTCTCAAACTATTCAGAACAATGGAAAAAGAGGGAATCCTCCCAAATTCTTTCTATGAAGCCAGCATCACCTTAATTCCTAAGCAGGAAAAAAGATGCAGCATTGAAAGAAAATTCCAGACCAAAATCCCTGATGAACATAGATGCAAAAATCCTCAATAAAATTCTGGCCAATAGAATGCAACAACACATCAGAAAGATCATCCACCCAGACCAAGTGGGATTTATCCCTGGTATGCAGGGATGGTTCAATGTGTGCAAAACAATCAATGTGATACACCACATTAACAGACTGCAGTAGAAAAACCATATGATTATCTCAATAGACGCTGAGAAGGCATTTGATAAAATTCAGCACCCTTTCATGATGAAAACTCTAAGCAAACTTGGTATGGAAGGAACATTCCTCAATACATTCAAAGCAATTTATGAAAAACCCATGGCCAACATCCTATTGAATGGGGAAAACTTGGAAGCATTTCCACTGAGATATGGTACCAGACAGGGATGCCCACTCTCACCACTGCTATTCAAAATAGTTCTGGAAGTTTTAGCTAGAGCTTTTAGGCAAGAAAAAGAAATTAAAGGGATACGAATTGGGAAGGAAGAACTCAAACTATCCCTCTTTGCAGATGATATGATTCTTTATTTAGGGGACCCAAAGAACTCTAAGAGACTATTGGAACTCATAGAAGAGTTTGGCAAAGTAGCAGGATATAAAATCAATGCACAAAAATCAACAGCCTTTGTATACACAGGCAATGCCATGGCTGAGGAAGAACTTCTAAGATCAATCCCATTCACAATAGCTACAAAAACAATCAAATACCTTGGAATCAACTTAACCAAGGACGTTAAAGATCTCTACGATGAAAATTACAAAACTTTAAAGAAAGAAATAGAAGAGGATACCAAGAAATGGAAAAATCTTCCATGCTCATGGATTGGAAGAATCAATATCATCAAAATGTCCATTCTCCCAAAAGCAAGTTATAGATTCAATGCAATACCAATCAAGATACCGAAGACCTTCTTCACAGATCTGGAAAAAATGATGCTGAAATTCATATGGAGACACAGGAGGCCTCGAATAGCTAAAGCAATCTTGTGCAACAAAAACAAAGCTGGAGGCATCACAATACCAGATTTCAGGACATGCTACAGGGCAGTTGTAATAAAAACAGCCTGGTACTGGTACAGAAACAGATGGATAGACCAATGGAACAGAATTGAAACACCAGAAATCAATCTAAACGTCTACAGCCAACTTATATTTGATCAAGGATCCAAAACCAATCCCTGGAGTAAGGACAGTCTATTCAATAAATGGTGCTGGGAAAACTGGAAGTCCACGTGCAGAATCATGAAGCAAGACCCCTACCTTTCACCTTACGGAAAAATTCACTCAACATGTGTGGGGAGCAACCCGGACTGGACTGAGTTACTGGAATTAAGACTTATTCTATGCATCTGCTCTCCCACAATGTGGCACTGGGAGAGGAGAAAACAGCTTCTACGCAGCTGCCTCTTGCCAACTTGAGTGATGACCTCCAGGAGCTGATCCTGCTCCTGATTGGAGGAGAGCAGCGTACTCGGCGTGTGGGCAGCCGAGTTGGGATTGGCGGAAGACGACTATAAAGGAGGAGAGAGACAACATGCACCAGGAACATCTAAGGGGAACATCTAGCTGAAGGAACACCTGTGCAGCCCCCGAGAGAGCCGGCCGGCGGTGTGCCACTCCCCTGCGGAAGTGGGGAATGTGGCAGGGGGAACCGCCCTTCCACGGAGGTGGAAGGGTCGGTAGCCAACCCGGGAAGAACCAGAGGTAAACCCAGGGAGGGCCGAGCAGACAAAAGAACAGCGCAGGGTCCTGTGTCGTTCCTCCACGAAGAGGGAGAGCGACAAACATGGATTAAAGACTTAAATCTATGACCTGACACAATCAAATTATTAGAGAGCATTGGAAAAACCCTGCAAGATATAGGTACTGGCAAAGACTTCTTGGAAAACACCCCAGAAGCACAGGCAGTCAAAGCCAAAATTAACATTTGGGATTGCATCAAATTGAGAAGTTTCTGTACTGCAAAAGAAGCAGTCGGGAAAGTGAAGAGGCAACAGAGAGAATGGGAAAAAATATTTACAAACTATGTAACAGATAAATGGTTGATAACCAGAATCTACAAAGAAATCAAGAAACTCCACAACATCAAAACAAACAACCCACTTAAGAGATGGGCCAAGGACCTCAATAGCCATTTTTCAAATGAGGAAATCCAAATGGGCTACAGGCACATGAAAAAATGTTCAAGATCACTAGCAATCACAGAAATGCAAGTCAAAACCACAATGAGGTATCACCTCACCCCGGTTAGAATGGCTCACATTCAGAAATGCACCAACAATAGATGCTGGAGAGGATGTGGGGATAAAGGGACACTAACCCACTGTTGGTGGGAATGCAAACTGGTTAAGCCACTATGGAAGTCAGTCTGGAGATTCCTCAGAAACCTGAATATAACCCTACCATTCAACCCAGCCATCCCACTCCTTGGAAGTTACCCAAAGGAAATTAAATTGGCAAACAAACAAGCTGTCTGCACATTAATGTTTATTGCAGCTCAATTCACAATAGCTAAGACCTGGAACCAACCCAAATGCCCATCAACAGTAGACTGGATAAAGAAATTATGGGACATGTACTCTATAGAATACTATACAGCAGTCAAAAACAACGAAATCCGATCATTTGCAACAAGATGGAGGAATCTGGAAAACTTCATGCTGAGTGAACTAAGCCTGTCCCAAAGGGACAAATACCATATGTTCTCCCTGATCGGCGACAACTAACTGAGCACCAAAGAGGAAACCTGTTGAAGTGAAATGGACACTATGAGAAACAGTGACTTGATCAGCTCTTGTCCTGTTGATGTACAATGTAATACTCTATCCATTTTAGTATTTTTTTGCTCTAGTATTATTGGTTGAACTCTGTAATTAACACACAGTTATTCTTAGGTGTTTAAATTTTAACTGAAAAGTGATCACTGTTAGGAATTTGGAAAACATTATGCTGGGTGAAATAAGCCAGTCCCAAAGGGACAAATATCGTATGCCCTCCCTGATCGGTGACAACTAACCAAGCGCCAAAAAGGAAACCTGTTGAAGTGAAATGAACACTGTGAGAAATGGTGACTTGATCAGCCCTTGCCCTGACTGTTGATGAACAACTTAATACGTTATCCCTCTTAATATTTTTTGTTTGTTTGTTCTACTTAATACTTTTGGTTGAATACTGTAATCAATACACATTTATTCTTAAGTGTTGAAACTTAACTGAAAAGTGATCCCTGTTAAATATAAGAGTGGGAATAAGAGAGGGAAGAGATGTACAATTTGGAACATGCTCAAGCTGACTTGCCCCAAATACTAGAGTTAGAAACATACCAGGGAGCCGGCGCTGTGGCTCACTAGGCTAATCCTCCGCCTTGCGGCGCCAGCACACCGGGTTCTAGTCCCAGTCGGGGTGCCGGATTCTGTCCCGGTTGCCCCTCTTCCAGGCCAGCTCTCTGCTGTGGCCTGGGAGTGCAGTGGAGGATGGTCCAAGTGCTTGGGCCCTGCACCCCATGGGAGACCATGATAAGTACCTGGCTCATGCCATCAGATCAGCATGGTGCACCAGCCGCAGCGCGTCGGCCGTGGCGGCCATTGGAGGGTGAACCAACTGCAAAGCAAGACCTTTCTCTCTGTCTCTCTCTCACTGTCCACTCTGCCTGTCAGAAAAAAAAAGAAGAAGAAAGAAACATACCAGGGGATTCCAATTCAATCCCATCAAGGTGGCATGTACCAATGCCATCTCACTAGTCCCAGTGATCAATTTCTGTTCACAATTGATCATAATGATAGGACTAAGAACCAAAGGGATCACACAAACAAGAATAGTGTCTGCAAATACTAACTGATAGAATAAAAAAGGGAGAGAACGATCCAACATGGGAAGCGAGATACACAGCTGACTCATAGAATGGCAGATGTCCTAAACAGCACTCTGGCTTCAGAATCAGCACTTAAGGCATGTGAATCCGGCTGAAAAGCCCCTGAGAGTATTTCATGCATGGAAAGCCAAGACACTCTGGCAAAAAAAAAAAATGACCTAAATGAAAGATCTCCTCGGGTAAGATTCCAGTGGAAAGAACAGGTCATCAGAGAAGCAGGTACCTTTCTCTGAAGGGAGAAGAGAACTTCCACTCTGACTATGACCTGCCTAAATATGATCAGAGTCGGTAAACTCAAAAGTCTTCCATAGCCTTGGCAACTCATGACAAAAGCCTAAGGTGATTACTGATGCCATAAACAAGAGTGTCAATTTGTTAAGTCAACAACAGGAGTCACTGTGCACTTACTCCTCCTGTAGGATCTCTGTCCTTAATGTGCTGTACATTGAGATTTAATGCTATAACTAGTACTCAAACAGTATTTTTCACTTTGTGTTTCTATGTGGGTGCAAACTGTTGAAATCTTTACTTAATATATGCTAAACTGATCTTCTGTATATAAAGAGAATTGAAAATGAATCTTGATCTGAATGGAAGGGGAGAGGGAGTGGGAAAGGGGAGGGTTGCAGGTGGGAGGGAAGTTATGGGGGCGGAGCCATTGTAATCCATAAGCTGTACTTTGGAAATTTATATTCATTAAATAAAAGTTAAAAAAAGAGAAAGGAGACAATTAGGTGAGAGAGGGCGGTAGAAGGGGAGAAAAACAGGTAATAATGGAAGAGACAGACTGTTGACATTTCAGAGAGATAGGTGATAGCATGATAGAGGGAGAGACAAGTGGGATGGCAAAGAAAGAGGGAACAGTATGAGAAGATGACAGGTGACTAGGGGAGTAAGACAGGTAACAACTGAAGAGAGAACTGACAGGATGAGAGAGAGACAGCTAGTAGGGAGAGACAGACGAGTGACAGGCTGAGAGATATAGGCAACAAGGGAAGACAGACAGGAGCCATTGAAGAGATTGGTAACAGTGGAGAGAGACTGGTGATGGAGATAGACAGGTGACAGTGGGAGAGAGAGACAGATAACAAAACAGAAGAGAAACACATGATAGAGGAAAGATAAAGACTGAGCATAGTGGCAGAGAGAAGGATGTGGCATAGAGACCAAGGGATTAGCAACAGGGAAATAGAAAAACAGATGGCAGAGGGGCAGAGAGACAGGCAAAAGTAGGAGAGAGTGAGAAAGGCAAAATTTGGGACAGAGAGACAGGTAACAGGGGAGAGAGAGAGAGAACAAATGGGAATAGATGCAGATTTCAGTGGGAGAGAGAGACAGGCAGTAAATGGAGAGATAAACACATGGCAGTAGTAGATAGAGACAGGTAATATTAAGAATAGACAGGTGGCAGTGGGCAAGAGAGATAGATGACAGGGAGAGGCAGAGAGGTGAAATTGGGAGATAGACAAACAACCAAGAATAGAGAGACAGGGAAAGTGGGATAGACAGGCAACAGATAAAGAGACAGATGACAGAGGGAGTGACAGGGGATGGGGAAAGAGACCAAAAAGTGAGAGATACACAGATGACAGAAGAGAAAGAGGCAACAATGACAGGGATAAACATATGACATCAGTAGAGAGACAGGCAATAGGTAGAAGCCAAACAGGTGATGAGGGGGAGAGACAGACAACGGGGCAGAAAAACATGCAAGAGGGGGAGCAGGAGACGGGAGAAAGTTGTATAAAATGACAGGCAACATTTGAATAGATAGTGGGAAATGAGAAGAAGACAGGAAAATGTTTGAGACAGAGACAGGGAACGGGGACAGAGAGACATGATGGGAAAAAGTAAACTTGAGCATCTGAAAGATTCCACAATAGCAACATAATTGTACTAACCAGGTACCTTGAAAGAATTAGACAGCTTAGAGAAATATGAGCAACTTCATGACTTCTAAATGAAAGGTGAGCAATGTTTTCAGGACTATAATTGGCTGACAGTTTGGTTGACAATATGATATTGAATAGATGTGAATACTTTTATAGAAGCAGTATTAGTGACAAAACGGTATGCAGGAATCTATGGTAAACTGACCTTTACATATACAACTACAAAAGAAAATAAAGAAATTTGACAGAACTTAAATCAAGAATATTTCTCATACCAAATTACACATAAAGGAAAGATATGAACATAGGCAATTGCACTTTGGAATTTTTCCTTTTTTTAACTTTTTAATTTTAATTTCTATTTAGTTTTTAACAGATTCAATGTGATATCTGACACGTTTCTAAGAACATAATATTACTTTCCTCCCTCCCACCCTCCTTACTTCTCCCTTTCTCCTTGTCTTTTAACTTTCAAGATGACAGATTATAAATTTATATTAGAGTAAAAAGGTTTAATACTTTAACAAATAAAAAGTTTAACAAGTGAAATGCAAAATGACTCTAGTGGAAATATAAAAATAGCTATAACAAATAATTGAATGAAAAATGGCCATTTCACTCATATACAGTAAATTTTAAAGTAATCACATAATTAAAATTATAGTAGTATAACATTATTAAAATTATAGTAGTATAACATTATTAACCATTGGTTTGACAAAGTTATAAAACAAAGATTTACAAAACTGCATTTGCAGCAATACCAATACAGACTTTTCTTAATTTTAACTCCCACACATAAGGGAGAACATGCGGTATTTGTCTTTCCACTTTTTGCTGATTCACAAGCATGATGTCCTCAGTTGTATCCATTTTGCTGCAAAAGGCAGAATTTTATTTGATTCTTTTTATAGCTGAGTAATATTTTATTGTTTATATATAAACTACATTTTCTTTACCCATTCATCTGATGATGGACACCTTGGTACATTCCAAATTTTGCCTATGTGAACAGTGCTGCAATAAACATGGTGCTGCAAGTATCTCTTTGATGCATTGTTTTCAATTATTTGGGGTATTTACCCAGTAATGCGATTTCTGGATCTTATGCAAGTCTAGTTTTGTTTTTTTAAGAAATCTCCACACTGCTTTGCACAGTGGCTGTATTAATTTACATTCCCATCAACGATGTATAAGTGTTCCCCTTTCTCCAAATCCTTGCCAGCATTTGTTACTCTCCGTGTGTTGAATTTTAGCCATTCTGACTGGGGTGAGGTGATATCTCATTGTGGTTTTCATTTGCATTTCCCTGTTGGTTGGTGATGTTGAGTGGTATTTTTTTCATATTTTCGTTGGCCCTTTGTATTTCTTCTTTTGAGAACTGTCTGTTGAAGTCCTTTGCCATTTCTCAATTGGATTTTTTTTTATTATTGAGTTTTCAAAGTTGCTGATATATTCGGGATATCAATCTTTGATCAGATATGTAGTTTGCAAACATTTCCCCCATTTTGTTGGATGTCTCTTTATTCTATTGCTTATTTCCTTTGTTGAAACACATAAATATTAAGGATTTCTCTGACTACTTAAATAATTGACCCCCTTAATATTATGGAATAACCTATTTATTCCTGGAAATTTTATTTACTCCAAATTCTACTGCCTGAAATTAATGGAGCTATTTCTGATTAATTATTGTCTTGCCATATTAATCACCTCCCTCCCATATACTTTTACAATATGTATTTTTTATATTAAACGTGTATTTCCTCAGGCTGGAGCTGTGATTAGTGGTTAAAGCCACTGCCTGTAGTGCCGGCATCCCATATGGTCACAAGTTCAAGTCCTGGCTGCTCCACTTCCCATCCAGCTCTCTGCAATGGCCTGGGAAAGCAGCAGAAGATGGCCCAAGTCCTTGGTCCCCTGCCTTCATGTGGGAGACCCAGAGGAAGCTCCTGGCTCCTGGCTTCAGATTGGCATAGCTCTGGCTGCTGTGGTCATTTAAAGAGTGAACCAGTGGATGGAAGATCTCTCTCTCTCTCTCTCTCTCTCTCTCTCTCTCCCCCCACTTCTGTAACTCTGCTTTTCAAACAATAAAATAAATCATAAAAAAGTGTATTTCCTGTAGACAACATATAGTTGTGTCTCATGTTTTTATGCGTCCTGATGATTCCTGTCTTCTAAATGGTTTAGTCAGACCATTGTCCATTAGGTCTCCTTAGATCCAGAGACTCTCACATCTATTTCAGAGCCACACTAGGAGCATATTAATTCTGCTCTTCCTTACTGCACCAAAGCACAGAAGTCTCTGATACACAAGGTCCTACTCTCTTTATGGATCCACGAAGACATCTGGAATCTTGCTACTTTTATGGAACTCTGCATGAGAAACAGAGTGTATGGCCCACTTCTGAGACTCAACATACATATCTTTACACTTTCTTTTGATCTTATGTATTTTATTAACTCTAAAAGAATTTTTAATATTAAAATAATTGCTTTTAAACATGATATTCCTGTTAAATATTTTTACTTTCACTGCAGTCCTCAATTTTTTTTCCAAAACTAAAATCCTAAATGAAATTCAGGAAAACCGTTTATTTTGTATCTGAGTTTTGTCTTTATTTATTATTATTATTATAATATTACAATATTATTAATATAATATAATATAATAATATTGTGTATATTATTATAATATTGTATTATATTGTAATAATAATATTATTGTAGAGAGACCAGAGTTTATGATTTGGAAGGGAACAGTGAATTAACAGAATATGACAGCCATATATTTTTGCCCACCAAATATTTTAAATTCTCCTCTACATTTGCCAGTCACCTTGAAACTAGTGGGGCCTTATGTAGAGTTCTTATGAAAAACGTAAAAATAATCTGTATCACTTATAGTTTAGATACTTATTTGTACACAATATTCTCTACTCTTCTCTTATGATTACTATGTGGTAATCCTATAATCTTATGTTGGTACCATAATGAAGCCTGACTATCTTAGTCCACTGAGGTTGCTATAACAAAATACATAGATTGGGTAATTTATAAACAATAGAAATGTATTTGCTTACAATTCTGGAGCTGGAAACTTTAAGATCCATGCTCCTGCAGATTTGATATCTAGCAGGGGTTTCTTTCTGCTTTCAAGGTGGTGCCTTCAAGGACAGCTCAAACATGGTGTCCCCACTTGGGAGAAAGGCAAACAGGACCCAACTGGCTCTATCAAGGAATTTTATTATGGGAGCTGTTGTGTGGCAAAGTAGGTTAATCCTCTGCCTGCGGCACTGGCATCCCATATGGGCACTGGTTCGAGTCCTGGCTGCTCCTCTTCTAGTCCAGCTTTCTGCTACGACCTTGGAAAGCAGTAGAAGATAGCCCAAATGCTTGGGCCCCTGCACGTGCATGGGAGACCCAGAAGAGGCTCCTGGCTCCTGGCTCCTGGCTCCTGGCTCCTGGCTCCTGGCTCCTGGCTTCGGATCAGCCCAGCTCCGGCCGTTGCTGCCAATTGGGGAGTGAGCCAATGGAAGGAAGACCTTTCTCTCTGTCTCTCCTTTCACTGTCTGTAACTCTACCTCTCAAATAAATAAATAAATCTTTTATTCCGGTGCCGCGGCTCACTAGGCTAATCCTCTGCCTTGCAGCGCCAGCACACCGGTTCTAGTCCCGGTCGGGGCACCGGATTCTGTCCTGGTTGCCCCTCTTCCAGGCCAGCTCTCTGCTGTGGCCGGGGAGTGCAGTGGAGGATGGCCCAAGTCCTTGGGCCCTGAACCCCCATGGGAGACCAGGAGAAGCACCTGGCTCCTGGCTTCGGATCAGCGCGATGCACCGGCCGCAGCGCGCCAGCCGTGGCGGCCATTGGAGGGTGAACCAACGGCAAAAAGGAAGACCTTTCTCTCTGTCTCTCTCTCTCACTGTCCACTCTGCCTGTCAAATAAATAAATAAATAAATAATCTTTTAAAAAAGGAAATTTTATAATGGCACAAATACTATTCAAAATGGCAGAGTCCTTGTGACCTAATTATTCTATAAAAGCCTCGCTTCTTTATTGCATTGCAGATTAACTTTCAGTATGGATACTGGAGGAACAAAAACATTCAAACCATTATATTAATAAGTCATATAAAAAGTTAACTTCTTTTAAGAATCACTTAATGAACATTGAACTTTACAGAAAGGAAATATTTATATTGCCAAATCACTGAACTTTGTTCATTTACTTGTTTTTTGCTGCATTGCTTAGTCAAGCTTGAGTAATATTAGAAGAAATAATACATCAATCAATACCCAAAATATTTTTTTGACAGGCAGAGTTAGACAGTGAGAGAGAGAGAGAGACAGAGAGAAAGGTCTTCCTTCCTTTAGTTCACCCCCAAATGGCTGCTACGGCTGGCGCTGCGCCGATCCGAAGACAGGAGCCATGTACTTATCCTGGTCTCCCATGGGGTGCAGGGCCCAAGCACTTGGGCCATCCTCCACTGCACTCCCGGGCCACAGCAGAGAGCTGGACTGGAAGAGGGGCAACCGGGACAGAATCTGGCGCCCCAACCGGGACTAGAACGCGGGGTGCCAGTGCCGCAGGCAGAGGATTAGCCTAGTGAGCCGTGGCGCCGGCCCCCGAAATATTTTTAACATGTTAACCACGTACCTATGTATGCATCTATCAGCACATGTGCATGTAAATGCAAACTAACATTTTTATTCCTAAATTTTTCTTTAAAATAAAAGGCTAAGATATGAGGATCTGTGGAACATCCTGAATGAAGGAGGAGGGTCTTCCTGTCACTTCTAAGCAGCCTCAGTCCATGCAAAGTAAAAGGAAAGTCCAGAATTACACCACGTGCTACACTTGTTCCCACAGGTCATGATCATGGTTCTTCCTAGTCCAGTGCTTAACCGTACTTTAGGTTTCAGGTTTTATTCAAGCACGCATGTTAAGAAGCCTAACTGACTGCTGCGGCAAGTCCAGGGTGTGGTGGGGGACCTCACTTACCTGATCCTGGCGTCCCGCAGCGCCGGCTATCTGGGAACTTCCTCCTGCAGTTTGGTTCACCACCGCTGCCTCCAGGCTCGCCTGTACTACTCAGTCTCTCCCTGGCCCGCTCTGCCCACTCCCCAGTCCCCTAGCCTCCTGCCTCAGCAAGCAGACGTCCCCAGTCATTCTCCCCTCAAACTGACTTTGTTCCCACCACCTTGCCAGCTGCGCTTCCAGCTATCTCTTAGATCCGAGCGGCCACCACTCACCGCCCTTAACGGCGCGGCGCGCTCAGCCCGCTCTTCTGGGCGGCTCTCTCCCGGGGTCCCGCTGCCTTCAGCTCTGTTGCTGCCGCCAACGCCATCTACTGGACTCAGTCTTCTCTGCGGCCCGTGATACAACAGCCTTCCTATTCCTAAGACCCTGCAAATCCCAGCTGATTCAGAACAACAACCATCCCATTGACACCATGGACAGCACATTCGCCACCAACAGTCTCCAAGCCCCTGCCAGGGCGGCAGATGCTATTCAACCGCGAGGGGAGGACAGGAAGCAGGTAGGGTCCCCAGGGCACAAACAGGCCATTAACTAATATTGAAAGATTTCATTTTATAGAAAGCTTGTTTTTTAACTTAAATAAATAATACATATGTATTTGATAAACATTTCCATAAATGTTACCCATGAGGTAACATTTACTGTTTATTGGCTTGTAGGTAATAGAATATTACTGTTTTATTTGCTGTTTATCATCTTGTAGGTAATATAATATTTTTATTGTATTTTGTAATTGTTTTGGGACATTTGAAAAACATTTTCAAAGAAAATAACACTTTCTAAGTGTGTAGAGGGAATTTTATAGAATCAATAGAATGCCTGTCTTCTCTTTCTTGATCTTTCATCATTGACCCAACTTTATTAGTACTTGAATGTACGTCCTGTTGATGCCAAATCACATGACTTGACTTTTCAAAAAATAAGAAGCCTATCTATATTAGTGTTTATAATTTTCAGATTTTTAGTTCTAGGAAATGTTTTAATTTAAGGAGATAATATACAGATGTACAATTGTTTGTGTTACCTGTGAATGTGAAGTAGTTGAAGAAAGTCAAAACTTCAGAAAAAGAAACGTATTTTAAAATACATGAGAATACAAGACTTAAAGATCTATGTACAAATTACCTTATCACTGCAGCCTGAAAATCTTTAAGTTACATATAAGTATGCATAAAAATGCTAGCTGTGCTTCTTTCTAACTGTTCACTTAAGTCTCTTCAATTATATTTCTGACTCAAAAATATATGTCTCTCATTTCATTGTTTGGAATGAGTTTCTAATTTTTAAAGGGAAAAGAAAGGATTTACTACTCAGGGAGATCCACTGAAATGAACTGAAGTCAATACTCTGGGGAAAAATGGTCTGGTAAATATACTCTAGCATTAACGATAAACAAAATTGAATTCTCGAGAAGTTGGTTTTTATCCATCTATATTCAGCATTGAACAAGTTGTTAATTTTTCCCCATTTTTTTCTAATATAGAGTGATTTTTGAAAGAAATTCACAATCCACCCCACCTTGCCCCACCGTTTAAAAAAAAGACTTATTTTATTTATTTGAAGAAGAGTTGCAGGGAGAGAGGGAGAGAGAGAGAGGAGGGGGAGAGAGAGGAGGGAGTGAAAGAAGAGGGAGAGGGAGAGGGAGAGAGATATGCTGGTTCACTCCCTAAATGAATGCAATGGCCAGGGCTGGGCTAGGCCAAAGCCAGGAGACAGGAGCTTCACCTGGGTCTCCAACATGTGTGCAGGACCCCAAATTGGGCCATGTTCCATAGCTTTCCCAGGTGCATTAGTGGGAAGCTGGATTAGAGGTGGATTGGTAATCAAACCAATGCCCATAAGGGACGTAGGTGTTGCAGGTGGCAGCTTAACCCATCATGCCAAAAAGCCAGTCCACCTCAGAGATTTCAATGACAGCTTCCTTATCTCTGCGAGGATGAAGTAACCTAGCTTCATTCCACATACAATGCGATCTGCTCAGGCATACAGCATAGGCCACAGGTGTTTGCTTTAAAGGATCTTATTTTAAAATATCTTGAATGGAGTGCTTACAGTTATATCTTATTATTAACCAGCTGTGAACCCACAAATGCTTAGAATTGGAATTTTTCATCAGTGAAAGGGCAATGTGTCTGCAAGGGCTTCCCATGAAATGGTCAGACTGGGGTTTAGGAAGGAGGTCTCTTTAACTACTAGGTACTTTTTTTTCTTCTTCTTCTTCTTCTTCTTCTTCTTCTTTTTTTTTTTTAGGCAGAGTTAGACAGTGAGAGAGAGAAAGAGAGAGAGAGAGAGAGAGAGAGAGAAAGGTCTTCCTTCCGTTGGTTCACCCCCAAATTGCTGCTACGGCCGGTGCGCTGTGCTGATCCAAAGCCAGGAGCCAGGAGCTTCCTCCTGGTCTCCCATGGGGTGCAGGGCCCAAGGACTTGAGCCATCCTCCATTGCCTTCCCGGGCCACAGCAGAGAGCTGGACTGGAAGAGAAGCAACCAGGACAGAATCCGGTGCCCCAACTGGGACTAGAACCTGGGGTGCCGGCACTGCAGGCAGAGGATTAGCCTAGTGAGCCACGGCTCTGGCCATGCCAGGTACTTTTTTTACACCGCAGATACTCTTTATTTCCTATGCTGCATTATCCCATATTTGTTACTGTAAGGAAATATCTGAGGCAGAGTATTTGCTAAAAAATGCATTTTATGTAGCTCCCAATTCTGGATTCTAAAAGCCATGCCTCTCGCTGTGTCATAGGGTGGAGCATGCCTTGATAGGGACTTGTGTTATAGGGACAGCTCACATGACAAGACAAGAAGCTAGAGAAAATACAGTCTTACAAGAATGCATTGATCCCTTCAGAGGGCCATGGCCTCTATTCCTTAAAGACTTCCCACTAGTCCCTTTCCATCTATTTGGATATAAACCTTGTCATAGTAACACTTGACACATACATGGCACTGAGGTGCCCACTACTTTAACAAATAGATCAGTTCCTTGGCATAAATTGTTTTATCAGATTATTTGATCAAAATATTAGTGAATATAATAAAGACTGGGTTAATGGATGAAGAATATGCTGAAATAGGCCCTATAGAAATGGTGATGGTGATTCATGATATTGAATAATTTGGCTGTCTAGCAAAAACTTCAAGTAAATAATGGAAACATGATATTAAAAGAGGTTTATTTTGGTGCAAAAATACTTAGTGCATATTCTTCATAGTATACAGTGTATCTGACTTTAAAAATCTTAGTGTTTTAAACATTTTAATTATATAGTTATTTGAAAGGCTGAGGGATAGAATAAGAGATAGCAGGAAGTTGGAATCAGGAGTGGCTGTAAGAGTTGAATCCAGGCACTCTGACATGGGATAGGGACATCCTAAGTGGTGTCTAAGTGACTATGCCAAACAGCTGCCCTGCATTATTCAAGAATTTTTGAAGACTATTCATATCACTAATTTTTGTACCAGCCTCTAGCATACTATCTGATACATATTGGCACTCCACTAATATTACTTATTTTCTCTGTAATCCAACTAATTTTCTTAGGATACATATGTATTTTTGTTATCGGATTATTATAAAAGCAGTATATGTATAATATGGAAAATCAGACATATAAAGCAAAATGTAAGAAACAAAAACTACACAATTCCACCAGCCAAGGATTAATATTATAAGCAACTTATTGTATACATATAAAATTACATATATTTTTACATGATACTGCTACTAAAATGAAAATACTTTTTAAAGATTTAATTATTTATTTTTATTTGGCAGAGAAAGAATGAATATGAATGAAACTTCCGTCTGCTGGTTCACTCCCCAATGACCACAAAAGCTGGAGCTAAGCCAGGAGCCAGGAAGTTCATCAAGTCTTGAATGTGGTTGGCAGGGGACCAAATAACTTAGCTGTGTTAAACTGCCTTCTCAGGTGTATTAACAGGAAGATAGATTGGAAACAGAATAGAATAGGACTTGAACAGGCACTCTGATATGGGATGCCAGCATTGCAAGAAGAGGCTTAATGCACTGCATCACAATGCCAATCCTTGAAAATATTTTTCTAGGTTATATTTTAACCTACTTTTTCAGTTAATGATTCCATATTTCATAAATTCCATATTCCATAAATATGCTTCTTATATAACATATAGGGTGCTTACAGTAAAGGCTGGTACTAAAATTGCACAATTTGATGCCCCACACAGGAAATGGTTCACATAGTCAGAAATCATTAGAGTGGTGCACTATAGGCCGGCGCCATGGCTCACTAGGCTAATCCTCCGCCTTGCAGCGCCGGCACACCGGGTTCTAGTCCCGGTCAGGGCGCCGGATTCTGTCCCGGTTGCCCCTCTTCCAGGCCAGCTCTCAGCTGTGGCCCGGGAGTGCAATGGAGGATGGCCCAAGTGCTTGGGCCCTGCACCCCATGGGAGACCAGGAGAAGCACCTGGCTCCTGCCATCGGATCAACGCGGTGCGCCGGCCGCAGCGCGTCGGCCACGGCGGCCATTGGAGGGTGAACCAACGGCAAAGGAAGACCTTTCTCTCTGTCTCTCTCTCACTGTCCACTGTGCCTGTCAAAAAATAAAAATAAAATATAAAATAGAATGGTGCACTATATATTTAATCACATATAAGATTGTATACATAGTTAAACCTTGAAACTTGATAAAAATATTTGTTGTATAGTGGTATTGTCTGTCTTGGTGTTGGCTTAACTCAGTGATTTTCAGACTTTCAGACCTCAACAATGCTTGCACATATCATGAACTTGAGAAATATTCCAGTGTCAAGTAAATCTTACACAACAGAATTTCCTGCCCAAAACACCATTTTATTTGAGTGTTTTCAAATAATATATTTGAAACAAAGATAGCAACAAAAATGACATGTATCTTATAAGTTTATGATATAGCAGAGCAGAACGATAGCTGATTTGCTAATAATAAAAATGTGAAAATAGTATTAAAGGTATATTCTAACTTCACTATACATTCCAATCAACAGTAAAAGTTTCAAATTTCTCAGTCTCCTGACCAAAACAGTTTTCTGCTTTTTTTTTTATTAGAAGGTAACCTATTGAGCATGAGGTACCCAGTTGTGTTTCCAAAATTTTTTCTATTTTTGACTAACGTTATTTTAAAATGACAAACCAAACTGCTTATATTTACTTACAACTTAAAAGTGTGATGTTTTAGTCTATATATACATTATGAAATGCTTAAATCAAAGTAATTAACCTATGTATCAGTTCACCATTTACGATTTACTCTTAGCTACTTTGAAATATACCTTATTATTTATTATTTTCCCCTTGATATCCAAAGGATCTCAAAAAACTTTCTTCTCCTGCAAAACTAAAGCCTTTTTATGCCATTCTTCTCTTCCCTGCTCCCAGTCCCTGGTAACCACCATTCTACTCTCTACTTATACTAGTTCAAATATTTAGATTCCACATATAAATGAGATCATGTATTACTTGTCATTCTGTGTCTGGCTTATTTCATTTAACATGTCATCCTTCAGGTTCATCTATGTTCTCACAAATGACAAGATTTCCTTCTTTTAAGACTGAAAGAGTGTTCCATTCTGTACATGTAACCATGTTTTCTTTATCCATTTACTAGTGGACAGACACTTAGTTTGATTACATATCTTGGCTATTAATAGTACTGCAAATAATATGAAAGTAGATATATCTCTTCAACTTAATGATTTTAATCCTTTTGGTAAAATGCCCATTAGTGGAATAATTGCAACATAGATATTCCCATGTCTAATTATTTGAAGAAGTCCACTTGGTTTCCCATAATTAATGTATTAATTTACATTCCCATCAACAATGTACAAGATTTTCAGTTCTTCACATCCTCTCTAACACTTACCTTTCTTCTTTTTGTTGATAGTTACTATAACTATTTTAAGATAATATCTCATTTTGGTTGTAATTTGTATTTCCCAGGTGATTATTGATGTTGAATATTTTCTCATGAACCTTCTGGTCACTTGTATGGTTTTTTTTTTTTTTAAGAAATGTATTTTCAGGTTCTTTGCCTGTTTTCTACTTTTCAAAAATTTTCTTGATGTTCCTTCTTTGAATTGTGGCTATATTTTGGATGTTAAGTCACTATGGGATGTACAGTTTGCAAATATTTTCCTACACTTCATGGTTTGTCTCTTCACCCTTTTTTTCTTTGCTGTAGGGGTTTACTTTGATACTATCCTTTTTATTCTTTTCTTTTCTTCCTTTTTTTTTTTTTTTTTTTTACTTTTGCTTATTGTGCATTCAGTGTCGTAGCCAACAAATCATCATCCTGGCCAAGATCATTGCAAATTCCCCCATTTTTCTCTAGTAGTTTTATAGTTTCATGTTTTATGTTTAAATCTTTACTTTAGTTGATTCTTGTACATCAATTGAGATAGGATCGAAATTCGCTTTTTTGCATGTGTATATATTACATACACAGCACCTGTACTAAAAGGGCTGTCGATTTTTTCCCATTGTTAACCCTTTTGTTGAAAATCAGTTGACTAAAAATGTGTGAATTTCTTTCTGAGCTCTCAACCTAATTCTATTGTATATTATGTTTATGATGTTGGGTGTTCTGTTTGCCAGCAACATGCTGTTGTGATGATAATATCTGTATAAAATAATTACAATGTGTGATTACCTAGATTTATTCATTTAGCTCAAGATTTTCTTGGCTATTCAGGTCATGATTTTGGTTCCATATGAAGACTGTCATTGGAATTTCAATAGCTATTGCATTAAATCTGTAGATCATTTTGAGCAGTATACCCACTTTAATGGTATTAGTTTTCCAATTCACTAAAGACATACAAAACACATCTTTCCATTTATTTATGTCTTCTTTCTTTTTAAAGTACATTTCTGATTGTTTATTACTTATTTTCATTTTATTTAAAAGACAGAGTAAGATGACAGAACGGCACTGACAAAGAAATATCTTGCATGCACTGGTTTACACTTGAATATCAGCTATTGCTGAGACTGCATCAGGGTGAAACCAGAAACTCAGTCCACATCTCCATGTCGGTATCAAGGACATAAGTTACTTGAGCCATCATCTGCTATACTTTTTTGCATGCAACTCTTTTTCTTCTTCACTAAATTTATATCTTTTTTTGCTTTTATAACTGGGTATTTTAAAATTTCTTTGTTAGATAGTCATTAATTAGTGTAGAAATGTTACTGATTTTTTATCTTGATTTTGTGTCCTGCAACTTTATGAAACTAAGAGCTGTTTTTTAGAGGACGTAATGTTGAAACACAGATAGCTATAATAAATAAGGAAAAAGACAGAACTAAATACATAAACCTGGAAATGAAATTGAGGGAGAAAGGAGGAATGCAGAGACAGAGAGAGATATATTCCATCTTTTGGTTTGCCTCCCAAAGGCTGGGTCTGGATCAAGCTGGAGTCAAGAATACAGAATTCAATGCAAGTCACCCAAGTGGAATAACTGGATTATATTGTATTTCTATTTTTAATTTTTTGAGGGATGCCCATGCCATCCTCCAAAATGACTCCCGATTACACTGTAATTTAACAAGGGTATTAATACAGAGTCTACTCTATAAATTCTGGTAAAACTACACATCTTCACTCACTTTTAGTGATATTATATTAAGAAAACTTATCAACATATTCAATTGCAAATAATGGTTCAGCATCTTGTATGTTTTACTAAAAGGAACAGTGATATTTATATTTGAAAAAAAGATGCTTTATCTTTACTGCTCTACTGCCACAATTTTGAGAAAAAATTATTAAAAATAACATTTTATTGAAATAAACTATTTACAAATGCATAATTTCCTCTTTAAGATAATAGTTGCTATGGGTTTTCTAAAAAATGGTTCAAATATAAGGAGCCATGAAATTAATGAATACCTAGTAGTAAAACCTGTATTAAGGTCAAACTTTTTTTCAAAAATGAGAACGTGGATTTTTTTTTTACTACATTACTTGGCTTTGTTATTTCTACAAATTGAAAATCATTATGAATCATTGTACCAGTTCTGACCAGGTGATCAGTTCATTCTGCAGTGTTGACTGCAATGACTTTGGAATACATAAATTCTTGTATTGATTTGAAGCACTAAATAGTATCTCAGGGATGTCTCGAAAACATGAAGTAGATTCAGAATATCTTCATGATTCTTATATGAAATTCAACCTATGCTAATCCATTTTTAGATGTACGTTATTCATATATCTAATCTCTCAAATATCACTGTGATTTCTCTTAGACTCTGAAACATGATCTTATTTTCTATTCTAAAATAAATCGATTTATAACATTAGATATAGAGTTTTTAAAAATATAAAGCATACAACCTAATACCTAAACTGGGAATTATATATAGTAAATTAAATATAGCCTATACCTGTCAATAATATTTATGTGTGTATACATATATAAATAATAAAGAAAATAACAATAAACTCAATATTGTTATATCTGAAAATATTATGTGAAAGGATCAAGTGAGAATTATGTCAGGAAAAAAAGTTGGACTAATATTAAAAATAATTTAATGGGGCCGGTGCTGTGGCACAGTAGGTGGGGCCACTGCCTGCTGCAGTGCTAGCATCCCATGTGGGCGCAGGTTTGAGTCCCGGCTTCTCCACTTCCCGTTCAGCTCTCTGCTGTGACCTGAGAAGGCAGAGGAGGGTGGGCAAAGTCCTTGGGTCCCTGAGCCCATGTAGGGGACCCAGAGGAGGCTCCTGGCTCTTGGCTTTGGATCAGTCCAGCTCCAGCCATTGCATTCATTTGGGAGTGAATCAGTGGATGAAAGGCCTCTTTCTCTGTCTCTCCCTCTAACTGTAACTCTATCCCTCAGATAAACAAAATATTCAAAACAATAATAAAACATAGCATTTCTTGGTTATTTCAAAATATATGCAAACAATGGTATGTGATAAAATTCAACACCTCAAGGACCTAAGACTGTGTGAAAGATGCCAAACATGCAGAAGCATATACTATCCCATTTTTATCAAATTACACAATATGTAAATCTGATTTATTGTGTTGAAAGTCATGATAATTACCTCTCAGTAATACAGATGAGGTAACTACTTAAAAACCACATGAAAATGATTTTTTGGCAAGCCATAATTTTTCTGGTTGCTGATCTCATTGTTAGTTATGTGGGTGCACTGGATTTGAGAGAATGAATGTGTCTATGCATATTTCAATAAAAACAACTTTTTAAAATGTAGCTTATACTGCAAAAAAATAAAGTCTTGAGATTTTTTTCCAGGAGAAGAGAATACAATAGATATTAATATTGGAAATAATTCTCATTTTCATATATTCAGCTGTAGACTTTGAGGCATGTTAAGAAGGGAAAGGTGTATATCCATCTGCCAGACATGAAATATCACTCACAGGAACATATCCCACTCCAATGCTAAGAATAAGGGGGTTGGAGAGTTTCTCTGAAGCATTGTTCACAGAAGTTCAGATGCTTTTCTGTTTTCAAGGAACTTTTTTGTTTCTGGGAATACACATTTAAAATGAGTACCGTGGGACAAGATAAATAAATTTGTAAAATGTTATATAGCTCCTACAATATAAAGTTGATTTTAAACTACAGCAAGATTGGTTTAAGAAGCTCGAATGAAAATAAAAATAATTTTAAAAGTTTAAACTGCACATGACAGATCACTGTATAAATCAATTCTGGAACAGATAAAGCAAAAAATATATTTAAGAAAATGAGAATTTACATTATTGAAAAAATACTGCTTATCATTTATCAGTAAAGCCAAATATACTGTGTTATGAACCACATTACATGACTTACATCTTAGGATAATGCGATTTGTTATTTGAATTGAGGATTTTGCTATTTCAAGTTAAACTCAATTGAAAATATAATGTTCTCTACATGCTTTTCTAGGTATAGAGGATATATAAGTAAATTTTGCAGGAATAAATTTTCCAGTTATGTCACATTAACAAGTAGGAGTTAAAACATCACAGCAAAACCTGAAAGAAAAAATGATGTCAAGCATCTAAATCATATCTTGATTTAGTCCATTTAATTTATTCAGTTTAAAAATAATGAGCAAGGCTGGTATAGAGGTTGCGGCGCGTTTAGATTCGTGGGATTACGGTGACTCCATGGAGAAACAGCTGGCCTGTGCCCAAGACTGCTGAGCCCTCGCAGCTCAGGGGCATACTGGCCTCACACATGGCACGCGGCTAGTGGGCGGCCTTGCGAGGCGGTGCCGCCTGGGTGCCAGGGGTGCAGCAGAGCAAGGGGTGCGCCCGAGGGGCCCTGCTGCTGCCAGAGCCCTGCTGTCTGGGCTGCATACCAGAGCGCTGGTGACTGCGCCAGGCAGCGCTCTGCCTTGTGGTTGCTGGGGGCCAGCCGGCGAAACCACTGATTCTGAGCAGGGAAAGCGGCCTCTGGGGCCGCGGCTGGAGGAGGCGCCACAGCCTAGGCCTGGAACAGCCGGTGGGTCCCAACGAGCGCCGCCAGTCTGTGTGAAAACCCATGGGCAACCCAAATACGTTGTCAATGATGAGAACTGGCATGGCTCAAGTTTTGGTCTGTTTGATTATTGAAGAAGATTTTAATATCGCACTAGGAGTTTTTGCTTTAGTTAGGCTGATTTGTTGGATGAATTTATTGCTCGAAACTGAGCCAATCAAAAATCAGCTTTGAGAAGTTTTTTGTTTTTGTTTTTGTTTTTGTTTTTGTTTTTAACAGGCAGAGTGGACAGTGAGAGAGAGAGACAGAGAGAAAGGTCTTCCTTCCGTTGGTTCACCCCCTAAATGGCCACCACGGCCAGCGTTGCACCAATCCGATGGCAGGAGCCAGGTGCTTCTCCTGGTCTCCCATGGGGGTGCAGGGCCCAAGCACTTGGGCCATCCTCCACTGCACTCCCCGGCCACAGCAGAGAGCTGGACTGGAAGAGGAGCGACCGGGACAGAATCCGGCTCCCCGACCGGGACTAGAACCCCGGGGGTTCTGGCGCCACAGGCGGAGGATTAGCCTAGTGAGCGGCAGCGCCGGCGGAGAAGTGCTCTTGATCCACTTACTGCTAAAGTACTTGTCAGTATCTTTTATGTGAGTTTAACCTATGCAGACCTTATTCCAGTTCCACTTATATGATAATTTCAAGAGAAGTAATGTTGATTTGTTGATTTCTGCTCTTTTTTATGTCAGATATGGAACTTTTCCAATACCACGAATGCTAGCTAAATATTTCAACCCTTGCTAAGCCACGCTAGGTTGAAACCAACATTCATCAGCAAGGTAAACACAGCACTCCAGTTAATCTTGGTGGCAGCTGCTTTGGCAGCTCTGGTTTTCAATTATTCTGACAGCATTTACCTTCAGATGCTTTGGTGTTTTATAGCTTTCAAAACTGCTGCATCAGCTTACAGTAACTATCATTATGATCAGGAAAACTGGTCAGGTGATGAAAGGGAGAGGGATATCATCCATCACTATTATCAAGGAAGCAATAGACAACCTCAGCAGCAGGGAAATCTACAAGAGTTTTTAGTGTTCAGCTCCAAAATAGACTTGTCAGAACAAACTCTGTCATCAAAATTTAAGTACTGTGTATTGAAAATAAGCTTCATTATGGGCAAATGCAGAATTTCCAATGTCTTTCTAAATACAAATAAAACTATAATTTAGAACTTCTAACCTTAGGTTTCCTGGTTAATTTATAAGAGATAATTATTTCAATTTCTGTCAGTCATTTATAATATGATTTTGAAAAAATGGTTCAGAGAATGGAAACAGAAGAGTTGACTCCGTCCTCCAAGTATTAGTCAATTTCTCTGGTTTAAATATACAACTTGGCTGTCCACTATCACATTCAATTCTTAGATCCATGTACCCATTAGCAATTAATGTATTTAATATTTGATCATTTCAGAAAATGAGATTAGTTAGCTGTGGATGAAACAAAGTTGTAAGGAGATTTAAAATACAGTAATTTTTGCAAATAAGATGATCAAAGTCAGAGTTATTAAAATTCATGTTAGTCTTCCAGCTTCTCAGGTGCCTAATCATGTTTGGTAGGATGATAAGGAACAAAGGCAGCAGAAACATGAGAACATGTCCATTAGCCTCTGCCTTTAAAACACATTGAGTTCCATCATGCTTTCCCCCTGTGTCTAACTTAGCCACGTTTGTAAAACATTGGAACATGTACCCAAATCTCATGTGAATAATATGAAACTGTATATTTTTCAAAGGTTTTTTTAAACTTTAAGGGATCTTCTTTTGTTAAAATGTAAAAGGATTTAAAAGGAATAAAAGTTGGAAAAAAGAATAATGAGCAATATGGGCTCTAAGAGCAACCAAATAATTGGAAGCACAACCATTAAACTAGTTGTTTCCAAATTTTAAAGGCATCAAAATCCCCAAGAGCCAATGTTGAAATTATTGTTTCTGGGCCCAATAAATAACTTTAATTTTAAAAATTTGATTTGGTAGGATTTCTGCTGTTTATAGTGCAGGTAGTACTGTGGCAATACTTTAAGAAATATTGACTATGCAAAGGAAAGAAATGTCCAAAGAACTGATCAAAAGTTATGTTCTATTTTCTCCTTTATCTTCCTTTTAGTTTTAACTTGTAAGAAGGCATTAGAGATTTAGTTACAGATATCAATTCCATTATTGCTTGAAAACACAAAAGGAACTAAGTCTTTTATATGATAGGATCACAGACAATATTAAGATATTTCCAGAAAACTAAAGCAATGGAAAATAACATGCAGTTTGTGTGTTTGTCCTAGGCATTCATTTTGATTATGATACTTACATAATTTCATACACTCCATTAAGAAAAACTAAGGATACATAAAAAGATGGATTGTCTGAGTAAAAAAGCTATAACTAGAAATGACCTGTAGGAAAATGGTAAACATTTTTAATAACTACAATATTTTAACAAGTTTTCTTGGGACATGGGACCATGGACATTGTTTTATATTTCAAGAACTTTCATGAGTTATATTAATACATGCATGATATAATATTTGCTCTTTGATTCCTCCTTTTAAAATTATTTTCTAGTTATAGTCCTAGTCATTTGACTTTTTGGTTGTTGGACTTTGAATTGGTTGAATTGAGTAAACTTCTCTATCACTTTTTGTTACCCTGATGAATATATATAATCACTTTCTATATGGATTCTCTTGTATCTTGAATAGTTTATAAAATACTTCCATTTTGTACATCAATACAAGATCCATTAAATGTGTATTACAGAAACATCTCAACTCTAAGTACAGTTTCATACATAAGCATTAATAAGTTACCCTAACATCTAGGTTCCATTCTCAAGCCTGCTTTATAATTTTGTAAGCTCCGTATCTCACTTTAAAAATGCAAACAGATTTTTGAAAAATGATTTCAGGAAGCTATTGAAATTACATATGTTACAGAAAAATGATTAACATCCTATTCAACAGCTAATATCAAACCTGGAGATAGAAGTTACACAAAGGAACTTAATGTTGATTTGTGGAATAGGCCCAAAAAGGAGATACTTGATCCCTTATTAGGTAGACTATGGTGTGTCTGAACCAACCACATTTTGCATATGCTGTAGATAATAAGTTACTGGTAGATAACAGTTATTGAGATTTATTTTAGGATGGTGTACAGAAGATAAGGCCATGTTTCAGAGTCTAAGTGATCTCACAGTGTTTATGGAAATATGAGAGATGAGATATTATATGAATAATGTGCATCTATAAATGCATTAGTGCAAACTGAATTACTTATAAGAATCATGAAAGAAATTTTGAAATACCTCAGATTTTCAAGACATGTTGCTAAGACGCTATTTATTCCCTTGAATCAATTTCTTACAAAGTCATTACAATTAATACCCTGTTGAAAATTCATCACCTGGTCATAATTGTGTGATGATTTATAATGATTTTCAATTTGTAAAAATAACAAAGACAAGTGATGTAATAAAACTGCCACGTTCTACTTCACCAAACAAATTTGAACTTACTAGAGATTTTACATCTAAGGATTCTCTGATTTTATGGTTGCCAAATATTTGAGCCAGCAATTTTTTAAAATCATAGCAATTATTCTCTGCAAAATTGAATTATGCATCTGCAAAGCATATTGCAACTGAATGTTGTCAATTGTGCCAATAAATGTGCTTAAGATAAAATATCTTTTTCACTCATGAATATCACTGTTCTTTTCAATACTACATAGAATAAGATGCTTATCCACTACATGGAAATTAATATGTTGAATAACATATCTAACTAGTGGTGAAAGTGAGTGAAAATAAGTGTAATCTTACCAGAATTTTTAGAGTAGATAGTACACTATTAGCCCTGTTACATTAGAATATAGTAGGGAGAGTTCCATAATTAATCCAGTATACAAACTCTGAATATTGAAGAGTGTTAACAAATATGTAAAAGCTTCTTCCGGGTCTCCCACACGGGTGCAGGGGCCCAAGGACTTGGACCATCTTCTACTGCTTTCCGAGGCCATGGCGGAGAACTGGACTGGAAGTGGAGCAGCCAGGACTAGAACTGTCACCCATATGGGATGCCGGCGCCACAGGCAGAGGATTAACCTACTGTGCCACGGCGTCGGCCCCCTTTCTCTGTTCTTAATTCTGCCTCTCAAATAAATAATAAATAAATAAAAATAAAAATAAATAAATTCTTTTTAACAATTCTAAAAAGAATATGTAAAAGCAGGCATATTAAAACTATCTGATTTTATCAAATATAAAAAGATGTTGCAATTATCATTTATAATGAAGTGAGAAGTTCATAAATATCAAGAAAGACAATCAAAGAAATTTCACCCTTTCTTAAAAATCATAAATCAATTTGTTCAAAAACATATTAGGCATTAATTGTGCCTTGGATTACATTGATAGGTATAAAGAAAATGCTTTGCAATGCTATAATATTAGAAACACTTAAGTAATAAGTATGTAAGTACTGAGGTATGATTAAAATATGTTTCGATTTAGCACTTTATTCATAACTATCTATGAAGAGATCTTTATTAATTTCTTGAGAAGATTGAAAGAGATATAAAGAGATCTCTTATCCACTGTCTCATTCCCCAAGTACCTGCAACAGCCAGAGCTGGGCCAAGTCAAAGTCAGGGGTTGTGAACTCAATCTTTCTCCCACATGGCTGGCAAGAACCTAGCTATTTATTTTTTTTTTTTTGGTTATATGAGATTCTTTTTTATTTTTTTTAAACTTTTATTTAATGCATATAAATTTCCAAAGTACGACTTATGGATTACAATGGCTTCCCCCCCATACCGTCCCTCCCACCCACAACCCTCCCCTTTCCCACTCCCTCTCCCCTTCCATTCACATCAAGATTCATTTTTGATTATCTTAATATACAGAAGATCAGCTTAGTATACATCAAGTATGGATTTCAACAGTTTGCTCCCACACAGAAACATAAAGTGAAAAATAATAGATGATTTTTTTAAATGATGATGAAATCAGAGCAGACCTATTGTCATGTTTAATCCCAGTGAGAGTCAAGTTGGGAGTTGATAATTTCTTTTTTTTTTTTTTTTTTTTTTTACAGAGGATCAGTTTAGTATGCATTAAGTGAGGATTTCAACAGTTTGCACCCCCATAGAAACACAAAGTGAAATATATTGTTTGAGTACTCATTATAGCATTAAGCCTCAATGTACAGCACATTAAGGACAGAGATCCTACATGAGGAGTAAGTGCACAGTGACTCCTGTTGTTGACTTTACCAATTGACACTCCTGTCTATGGCATCAGTAATCTCCCTATGCACCAGTCATGAGTTTCCAAGGCTATGGAAGCCCTCTGAGTTCTCCAACTCTTATCTTGTTTAGACAAGGTCATAGTCAAAGTGGAGGTTCAGTCCTCCCTTCAGAGAAAGGTACCTCCTTCTTTGAAGACCTGTTCTTTCCACTGGGATCTCACTCGCAGAGATCTTTTGCCAGAGTGTCTTGGCTTTCCATGCCTGAAATACTCTCATGAGCTTTTCAGCCAGCTCCGAATGCCTTTAGGGCTGATTCTGAGGCCAGAGTGCTGTTTAGGACATCTGCCATTCTATCTGCTGAGTATCTCACTTCCCATGTTGGATCACTCTCCCCTTTATTTACTCCATCGGTTAGCATTAGCAGGTACTAGACTTGTCTATGTGCTCCCTTTGACTCCCAGTCCCTCCACCATGACCAACTGTGAACTGAAACTGATCACCTGGAACAGTGAGATGGCATTGGTACATGCCACCTTGATGGGATTGAATTGGAATCCCCTGGTATGCTTCCAACTCCACCACTTGGGGCAAGTCAGCCTGGGCATGTCCCAAATTATACATCTCTTCCCTCTCCCATTCCCACCACCATAGAACCTAGCTATTTAAACATCACCTCCTGCTTCCCAGAGTGTGCAGTAACAAGAAGCTAGAATCAGAAGTGGAGCCAGGACTCAAATCTAGGCACATTGAAATGAGATGTGGGAATCCCAAGTGGTGTCTTAGATGGTATCTCAAAAGCACATCCCATAGAAAGAGATCTAGCAAAAGAATGTGAGCCATCATAAAATGTTTCAGTGTTTGTAAATAGGGATGGTAAATGAAAAAATTAATAATTCCATGCTGTTTCATTATTACATTCCTACATCTTTATCTCAATTATGAATGTTTAAAAAATTTAAGGATCCAGAATGAGATAAATTTTCCTAGATATAAACAATTTAAGATGGCTACTTTAGAATAATTGTTTTCTGAAATATTCAATTTTCAGAGATTACATAGTTTCTTGCTGGTTATTTCTTTTTTTTTATCATTTTTTTTTAATTTCCAAAGTACGATTTATGGATTACAATGGCTTCCCCCACATACCATCCCTCCCACCCACTACCCTCCCCTTTCCCACTCCCTCTCCCCTTCCATTCACATCAAGATTCATTTTCGATTAACTTAATATACAGAAGATCAGCTTAGTATACATTAAGTAAGGATTTCAACAGTTTGCTCTCACACAGAAACATAAAGTGAAAAATAATAGATGATTTTTTTTAAGTGATGATGAAATCAGATCAGACCTATTGTCATGTTTAATCCCAGTGAGAGTCAAGTTGGGAGTTGATAATTTCTTTTTTTTTTTTTTTACAGAGGATCAGTTTAGTATACATTAAGTAAAGATTTCAACAGTTTGCTCCCCCATAGAAACACAAAGTGAAATATATTGTTTGAGTACTCGTTATAGCATTAAATCTCAATACACAGCACATTAAGGACAGAGATCCTACATGAGGAGTAAGTGCACAGTGACTCCTGTTGTTGACTTTACCAATTGACACTCCTGTCTATGGCATCAGTAGTCTCCCTATGCTCCGGTCATGAGTTTCCAAGGCTATGGAAGCCCTCTGAGTTCTCCGACTCTTATCTTGTTTAGACAAGGTCATAGTCAAAGTGGAGGTTCTCTCCTCCCTTCAGAGAAAGGTACCTCCTTCTTTGAAGACCTGTTCTTTCCACTGGGATCTCACTCGCAGAGATCTTTTGCCAGAGTGTCTTGGCTTTCCATGCCTGAAATACTCTCATGGGCTTTTCAGCCAGATCCGAATGCCTTTAGGGCTGATTCTGAGGCCAGAGTGCTATTTAGGACATCTGCCATTCTATGAGTCTGCTGAGTATCTCACTTCCCATGTTGGATCACTCTCCCCTTTATTTATTCCATCGGTTAGTGTTAGCAGGTACTAGACTTGTTTATGTGCTCCCTTTGACTCTTAGTCCTTTCATTATGATCAATTGTGAACTGAAATTGATCACTTGGAATAGTGAGATGGCATTGGTACATGCCACCTTGATGGGATTGAATTGGAATCCCCTGGTATGTTTTTAACTCTACCATTTGGGGCAAGTCAGCTTGAGCATGTCCCAAATTGTACATCTTGCTGGTTATTTCATTTGGCCTCTAAAACTGTCTGTAAAGCAAGAGGTAGTTTGTGTCATTGATTATGTAAAAGATCTTTCCTCATAATAGATTATAACACTGAGTTTAAAATTTTTAGGTGTTCAAACTTTCTATGGTATACTGTTCCATTAACTGGCACTGAAAGGGGCATATCATCTACTATAATTCATACTATTTCCCAAGGCACTTCTACAAAACTTCAGGATAAGGTCAATTATAAGAAACACGTATCCTGCAGGATACAAAGTCAATCTGCAAAACTCAGTTGCAGTTCAGGGGCCGATGTTTGATGCATCAGTTAAAATGCCCCTTGAGACACACAAATCCTTTACTGGAGTACCTAGGTTCGAGTCCTGACTTTACTGCGCATTCCAGCTTCATGTTAGTGTACATACTGGATGGAAAAGGTGCTGTCTCAAATAATTGGATCACTCCCACCCATGTAGCAGACCATGATTGAATTCCTAGGTATGGGTCATACTGGCCCAACCATGGCTGTTGTAAATACTTAGGGACTGAAACAGTGGATGGAAAATCTCTGTCTAGCTCTCTTGTTAACTGTCTCTGTCTCTCTGCCCTTCAAATAAATGATATAAATAAATAGTGTATCAAAAATCAGTAGCATTTCTAAGCAACGAAATCAATAAAAAAGAAATAAAAATTAATCATATTTTCATTAGTTAAAGGAAACAAATAAATTTAACTAAGGAAGTGAAAAATCTCTGCACAGAACATTATAAAATATTGATGACTGAAATATAAAATATGGAAATAAGTGGAAGTGGGCGAATTCATATTGCTAAAAAATACTACCCAAATTGATCTATAGGACAAACACAATTCCCAACACAATCCCAATGACACTCTTTAAAGAAATAAAAGAAACCATGCAAAAATTCTTATGGCACTAGGAAAAGTCACAGTCAAAGAAATATTGAGCAAAAAGGCCAAAGCCAGAGGCATCACACTAAATAACCTTAACATCTACTACAAAGCTACAGTATTCTAAATAACATGGCACAGGAACAAATAGACATATACACCAAAGAAACCCGATATAATGCTAGAAATAGAAACACAAACTTATGGTCAACGAAAGTGAAGAACATACAATAAGAAAAGTACAGTCTTTATATTAAATTGTGGTGGGAAAACTGAGTATCCACATGCAGAATAATAAAATTTAGCTCTTATCCCATCCCACATACAAAACTCAACTGAAAATTGATGGACTAATTCAGTGTAAGATAAAATTAAATGATATTGGTCTGGGTGATGATTTGTTGAATATAACTCTGAAAACATAAGAATCAAAAGCAAAAACACACACATAGAATTGTATCAAAGCAAAACACAGCAAAGAAAAAAATTATTGCATGAAGAGACAATTCATGAATTGAAAGAAAATTTTTCCAACCATACACTCCATAGTGAGTTAATATCCAAACAATATAAGCAACTCAAAGAAATCAACACAAAGAACATTTTTTTTAAAAATCTAGCAGAAAATAGGCAAAGTACACGAAGAGACATCACTTAAAAGTATAAAAAGATTGAACATCAATAATCATCTGGGAATTATAAATTACAACTACAATATCATCTTTTTTTTTTTTTGACAGGCAGAGTGGACAGTGAGAGAGAGAGACAGAGAGAAAGGTCTTCCTTTGCCGTTGGTTCACCCTCCAATGGCCGCCGCGGCCGGCGCGCTGCGGCCGGCGCACCGCGCTGATCCGATGGCAGGAGCCAGGAGCCAGGTGCTTTTCCTGGTCTCCCATGGGGTGCAGGGCCCAAGCACCTGGGCCATCCTCCACTGCACTCCCTGGCCACAGCAGAGGGCTGGCCTGGAAGAGGGGCAACCGGGACAGAATCCGGCGCCCCGACCGGGACTAGAACCGGGTGTGCCGGCGCCGCTAGGCGGAGGATTAGCCTATTGAGCCGCGGCGCCGGCCTACAATATCATCTTAAAACTGCTACAATGACTATCAAAAAAAGGATGAAATATGGGTGTTTGAGGCGATTTGGAGAAAAGGGAACCTTGCACATTGCTGATGAGAATAAAAATTAATACAGTGATTATCAGAAACCATAAGGAGATTCCTCAAATAATTAGATATAGGACTAAATGTGATTCATATATTTCACAACTGAGTATTTAATCAAGAGACTTTAAATCAATAAGCTCAGAAGATATATGTACTCTCATGGTTTTTTTTGCAGTACTATTAGGAATAGCTAAGATATATGATCTAAGTATCTATCAACTGGTAAATAAATAAAAAAGTGGTTACATGTACAGAATGGAATACTATTCTGGATCCAAAAAGAAGGAAATCTTGTCATTTGAGACAACTTAGATGAACCTGGAGGACAATATGTTCAGTGAAGTAAACCTGGAACAGAATGACAAATAATTCATGATCTCAATTATATGTGGTATCTAAAAATACAGACTAATATAAGTGAAAAGTAAAATCGTGGTTACCAGGGACTGGGGGCAGGGAATCAGGCATTAGGAAATATTGGTCAAAACATAAAAAGTTTTAGTTTGACAGAAGGACTAATTTTTCTGACATCAAGGGGAATACAATGAATAATAAAGTATGTTTCAAAGTAATTGAGAGTAAATTTTAACGGGTGGAGTGATGAATTGGTTAATTATCTTGATTTGATCATTTCAGATTGTGTACATTGACCTAAGCGTCACATATAATGTAAATATATGTAAATATATGCAGTTTGAGTTAATATTTTAAAATTATGTTAACTAAAAATAAATTCATGGGGCCGGCACCATGGTATAGTGGATAAAGCTGCCGCTAGCAGTGCTGGCATGCCATTTGGGCGCCGGTTTGAGTCCTGGCTGTTCCACTTCCTATCCAGTTCTTTGCTATGGCCTGGGAAGGTAGTGGAGGATGACCCAAGTCCTTGGGCCCGTGCACCTGTGTGGGATACCCAGAAGAAGCTCCTGGCTCCTGGCTTTGAATCAGCTCAGCTCCAGCAGTTGCAGCTATCTGGGGAGTGAACCAGCAGATGGAAGACCTCTCTTTCTCTCTCTCTTTGCCTTTTGTAACTCTGCATTTCAAATAAATAAATAATTCCTTAAAAATAAATTCAAATAAGTTTAAAAGCATCACTGGGTACCTCACACACACTAGTGTATCCAATATTAATAATAATAATATAGAAAACTATATATATATATATATCTTTTGTGTGTACTTTTTAAAGATGGGAGCATGAAGGATTGGAATGATAATCAAACTTAACTTCTGAGTTAATTCACTACTCTTTGCCTCTCCCAAGTACCATTGCTATAGTTAAGACTCTCACACCTGTTTGTTTAGTTCTAATATGTATTATGAGCTCCAGATCTACATTTATAACTGCCAACCCAACTGGAAATCCCACTGTCAGATTCCATAAGGACAATCTGTAGCAGCCCTTGATATATGCATATGCCTGTATATTCTAGATACCAATAATGAATTTTTCAAACAAATTTCTTCACTCTTACTTTAGTTTTCACATCCAGCACAAGCACTGCCTTCTTTGAGAGCCCTCCATAGCCTGTCCAGGCAGAATTAATCACATTCTCTTCACATTCTCAATGAACTTAGAATATACCCTTAATACTATATTCACATTTTTTATTATCAGTTAATCAGATAACTTCTCCTCTGCCACATAATAAACCTATAAGATAGATCTCATTTTTGTTGTTGGCTTTGTTTCAAATGTATTATTTGAAAACACTCAAATAAAACAGTGTTTTGGCCAGGAAATTCTGCTCTGTAAGTCCTGACTTACTTTCACGATACATGCAAGCAGCTCTGACATCATCCAAAGTCTGAAAATCACCAAATTAAGCACATACATGGACAGAAAATACTACTACACACTCAATTTTTGATAAATTTGAGGTTTAAGCATGTATACAATCTTATATTTGGTTAAATATATGCCCTTCCAATGATTTATGATCATGGCAATCATTTTCTGTATGGGGCATCAAATTGTGCATTTTGAGTTTCAGCCAATACTGTAAACACCCTAAGTGTTAGACAGGAATATTGAGATGGAAAGATGGAATAATTAATTTAAAAAGTATGTTACAATACAACCTATAAAAGGTATTTTTGAGAGCTGGCATTGTGGTACAGTGCGTTAAGCCTCCACTTGACATGCTGGCATCCCATACTGGACTGCCTGTTTGAGTCCCATATACTCTGTTTCCAATCTATCTCCCTGCTAATACACTGGAGAAGGCAGTGGGATATGGCTAAGGTACTTAGGTTCCTGCCACCCACAAAAGAGATCTGGTGGAGTTCCCAGCTCCTTGTTTACTTCCAGCCATTGTGGAAATTTGGGTATTGAACCAGTGGATGCAAGGCATTTCTGCTGGCCAACCCACACTTTTCACTGTCACTACCAAGGTGGCCTGTTTCAGCATATTCTTCATCCATTAACTCAGTCCTAATTACATTAACTAATATTCTGGTAGAATAATCTGTTAAAATAATTTGTGCCAAGGAACTGATCTATTTGTCATTGTACTGGATACCCAAATGCCATCTAAGTACAGGTATTGCTATGACAGAGTTTACATTCAAATAGCTTGAAAGGAGGTTAGATACTAGTATAGTTAACTGTATTTCTATCTGCAAATGTTATAATAAAGCTAGTAACAAACCATTCCCTATGAAAGCGAGTTCATTTTAAACAATTCATTCTATATATAGGAAGTAACAGAGAGTTTAATAAAATCGAAAAAAAGTAAGAAAAGCACATATGCTGTGGTTTTGAGGTGGCTTGTCCATAAAAGAGTTTATGTGTTGGAACCTTTATCCTCAGAGTGACAATATTAACAAGCGATGGGACCTTTAAGAGGTGGGGCCTAGTAGGAGCTCCTTAGAGGCCATGCAGAGGTTCCTCTGAAGGGATCAATGCAGTTCTTGCAGGACCACAGTTTCTCTCTAGCTGCCAGGCTTGTCATGTGAACACCCCCTGTATCACAAGGTCCTACCATAACAATCTCCACCATATTACATTAGCCAAGGGGGCAACCTTCTGTGCTGAGCCAATGTCAAAGGCATGCCTTCGAGAATCTGGAACTTGGAGCTAAATTAACTTCTTTTCATCATAGAATACCCTGCTCAGGTATTTCCTTATAGTAACAAGCATGCGCTCTCCGCTGTGCGTAAAAGTACCCAGTAAACAGATTCCTTCCTAAGTCTCAGCCTGACCATTTCATGGGATGCTTCTGCAAACACGTTGTCTTTTCACTCACACAAAATTCCAAAGCTATGGATTTGTGGGTTCACAGGTGGCTAGTAGTAGGAAATAATTGTAAGCAGCCCATTTAGTAGATTTTAAAATATCATCCTTTAAAGCAAACACCTGTGGTCTATGCTGTATCCCTGAGCAGCTCACATGGTAACATATTTAATAAAGCTGGTTATCTCATCCTTGCACTGATAAGGAAGCTGTCAGAAAAACCTCTGAGGTGTGTTTAGGCAGATTAATTTCATGCTAAAATCACTCTGAATTAGAAATTAATGGAAAAAAAATAACAACTTGTTCAATGCTGAATACAGATGGATAAAAACCAACCTCTGGAGAAATCAATTTTGTTTATCATTAAAGCTAGAGTATATTTACCAGATCATTTTCCCCAGAGTACTGACTTCAATTTATTCTAGTGGATATGATTAGTAAATCATGCTCTTTGCTTTAAAAAAGTAGAAGTGAACTCATTCTGTATAACAAAATAAGAGACATAAAGTTTTGAGTCAGAAGTATAATTGAGGAGACCTATGTGAAAAGTCATAAGTATTTGGGTCTAGTATTCTCTTGTGTATTTTAAAATTAGTTGTTTTTGTGGATTTTCTGAAGTCTTGAATTTTTTCAGCTATTTCACACTCACGGGTAACACAATTAATTGTACGTCTTCATATTATTGTCCTAAATGTAAAATATTTCAAAGATCTAGATAGCTGCAGGATATAAAGACAAACATAGGTAGGTTAATTATTCTTTGAAAAGTCAAGTCGTGTGATTGGCATCTAAGAGACATACCCCCACATGTGAGAAAGTTGAGTCAATGAGGGGAGATCAAGAAAGAGAAGAAAAGTAGATGCGTGCTTTATATAGCTTCTTTAAAATCCCACCACATGCAGAAAGTGTTGTTTTCTCAGAAAACGTTTTCTAAAGTCAAAAAAAAAAATCACAAATGTACAATAAGAACATCTTATTGCCTACAAGAAGGTAAGCAGTGAGAACCTCTGTAAAGTTCTTGGGTAACATTTACAGAAAATTTTAGGAAATATCTGTACAATTATCAAAGTTAAAAGACAAACTGTAAAACAAGATCTGGGGCCTGCACTGTGGCGTAGAAGGTTACGCCTTCACCTCTAGTGCCAGCATCCCATATTGGTGTTGGTTCGAGTTCCAACTGCTGCACTTCCTATCCAGCTCTACGCTATGGGCAAGCAAGGGAAGATGGCTCAAACATGCGGGCCTCAGCACCCACGTGGGAGACCCTGGATGAAGCTCCTGGCTTCAGGCTTGCCCAGCCTCAACCATTGTGGCTGTTTGGGGGAGTGAACAACCAGCAGATGGAGCCAGCAGATGGAGGATTCTCTCTCTCTCTCTCTCTCTCTCTCTCTGTGTGTGTGTGTGTGTGTGTGTGTGTCTCCCTCCCTCCCTCTCAACCTCTCCTTCTCTCTGTATCTCTGCCTTACAAATAAGCAAAAATCTTGAAAAAAAAAAAGATTCTAAAAACTAGCGCCCTGGAGACACGCCGCACCCGGTCCCGGTCCCCGGCCCCGTCTCTACGCCTTCCTACCGTCTTCCCTGATGGTCTTCGCGAAGGAACCAATGAGCACTCTTGAGAAATAAAGGTCGAGTCCCGAGGGCATTGGAAAGCAACTGACTCTCAGTTGGGAAGACCCGGCCCAAGGGTCACGGGGAAGGCCAGGAACGGAAGACGACCAAGTATGCGCCTGAGTCTGGTGGACACGCGCGCCTGCGCCAAGCTGCTCTTGCCAGTCTCCTACCCCGTGTCCTGGTGGGGGCGGGGGGGGGAGCGAGGCTGTCTGTAGTTCACCCAACAGAGGAGCTAGGACTCTGGATTAAGTGCCTGGTTGCAGTTCTGTCTCTCCTGTGGTTGTCCTTACAGGAAGGAGATTCAGTCCATCTCATGCCCTTTCTCTAAAAGCTCACATTTTCATCTGCTCTCACATTTTCATCGGTTTTCATGCATCCTGGTCCCCAACATTTAAACACTCATGTTTCTCCTATCCCTTTCTTGGGGTGTCACCACTTAAATGTCCAGTTTAGAACTGAGTATTCGCATTCTCTATTTGTCAACTTCTTTTCCTAGGTGCCCATTTAGTTAATGGCAATTATAGTCACCCGGTCCGTTCTTACTCAAGCACTGGGCATCTTTGCTGAGTCTACTGCCCCACCTCTATATCCCACTCGTGATAGTGTGCATGCCACATCTCATCCAGTGTCAGTGGTATTTTGCCTCTACAACTGCCCTAGTCTTGTGAGAGTGTAGATTTTTAGTCCAGTGATGCTCCATTGCCATATTTCAGGAACTTCTTTAAGAAATTTCACTTACACTATTTTATTACTCGTTATCCACAGTTTTCCTAAGTGATTTGAAATTCTAGCTTAAATGTGTTGCAAATGTTGACGATGATTTAAGAAAAGTTTACCTTCCAATGATGGCTTCCAAGAAGCTATACACACACACACACACACACACACAATGTAAGATCTGCTGAATTTTTTAACATACCATTTTTTTAAATCATACCTAATGTAACATACATAAATTAAAACTTTCCAACACTCATAGTGTTCTAAGATACACTAAAGGAAAAGTTTTATGAAGGTAATCTTAAAATTTCTTGTTATGATTTAAAGATACTCTAGAATTTTAGTATTTGAGTCATCATGAATGTTATCTCACTGTTTTAGATTACAGAGTGACAGTAATTTCAGAGTCTAGACTGAGTACACATTAAATCAGTTATATACCAGGAAAGGTTTTCTGAAAACTCTACTGATCTGCCCGCATATTTCCCCTGGTATGTCTGCCTCTTATCACATGCTGCACACTATTCATTGTGTGAATTTATTTCATAGAGATTTACCATTCTTAAAGTTCAAAGGTTATTTGGAAAATCAATTCAGTGCGCATAAAATCATTACAAATTACATACATCAGCAACAATTTGCAGTGTTTGAAAACTTAATTTCCTGTACACAAATAGAGAAAAAGTTGAATATGGTGGAAAATAGTTTCTGTGAAAAATGTTTTTAAGATTTTTGAATCTAAATATTTTCAGAGGAAAAGCCTCATTTCCAGTGCCACCTTAAATTTATACATATTTCTTCATGTTCTAGTAGCAAATTCATCTTCTAGTATCACAGATAGGTGTTTATAAACTTGAATAAGCACTATGGTCTGTCTTACAAATGAATTAGGGAAATTTTCAGAAAAATAAAAGGTGAGACACCACATGGGACATCCACATCCAATATAAGACTGCCTGGGTTTGAATCCCATGTCTGCTTATGATTCCAGCTTCCTGATAGTGAATACCCTGGCAGGTAGCAGGTAATGGCTCACGAAGTTGAGTACCTGACACCTTCATGAAAAACATGGATTGGGTCTGGCTCATTGCTTCAGACTGGCCTAGTCCTGGCTGCTGTGTGCATTTTGGGAGGGAACCAATGGATAAAAGATCTGTGTGTTTCTATTTCTTGTTCAATTAAGCAAATAAAAAGTTGAAAGAAAAATATGTTTTTTAAAGAGGGGAGGCAGAGACAAAACAAGAATATAAATTAAGCATAAATATTTATTTAATGAAAAGCTTGAACTTTAAGTTTCCAGAAGTACAATCATTCAGGAAATATTTACTGATCACTTTTGATTTTCTAGGCATTCATGGTATATAAAGATGAATGGTACATTCTCTGCTTTCAAGGCGCTTAAAGCTGATTTTGAGAAACATGCACACAAAATGTTTTACTCATATAACAATAATATAAACTTATTAAAACAATCTTCAGGAACTACAGATTTTTTTCTGCATTTCTGGACTTATATTTAATACCACTTATTACACTACGGGTTCTGATTTGAAAAATACCAGCATGTAGTATCTAGACACCAAGGCAGCATTTGAGTGACAAAACATCAAGGGAAAACCCGGCGGCAGTGGGCGTGAGGGGCATTTGTAGTATATCGGGTTAAGTCATGGCCTGCAATGCAGGCATATGATATGGGTGCTGGTTCACATTCCTAGAGGTCTCCTCCCAATACAATTCCCTGCTTACATGCCTGAGAAAGAAGCAGGAGATGATGTAAGTACATGGGCCCCTGCCACCCATGTAGGGGTCTCAGATCAAACTCTTGGCTTCACTCTGGCTGTTGTGGCCATTTGCGGAGTGAACCAGTGGATGGAACTCTCCCCCCTCCCCACTCTTTAACTCTGCCTATCACTATCGCTCTCTCTGCCTTTCAAAGAAATGAATATATCCTTTAAACAGCAAGTATTAGCAAATCTGACACAATAATAATCCAAAGTCAGCATAATCTGCCTACTTTTGATGAAGGGACAATTTCCCTTGCCTCTTTCAATATTCTAACATATAGAGAAGTACAAACGGTTTTCACAATTGTCCACAATTTGCATTTACCTATGTCCCAAAATACTTTTCCTCAAACTAATCTCATTAAGTTTTAATTTGCAGCTAATCACTTAGAAAAAAACTTCCTGTGTTGATTATTATATATTATCACATCCTTGTTTTTTAACAACACATTTATTCTACTTTGGGTATAAGTCCTTAAAAAAAGAAAATATTAGCAATTTAGACTTAACATGTTCAGAATCTTTTTCCAGAAGGAGCAGAAAGAGCTCATTTTTCTTCTTTGGACTTTTTAAAATAAAACTGGAAAATTTAAAGTATTATGAAATATAAAATCTAATATCAAAAATAGCCACAGCAAAAATGTCTAGTCTATCCCCTGGGTCAAAATATATTCCCCCAAATCTGTCATACTTTTCACATTTACAGTTAAGAACCCTGATTTGAGTGCTGGAACTGAAACTTTGTGCAAATTTCTCAAACAAGTATTAAAGTATTGTCAAAAAACTTGAAGTATTAAAGCATTTTATCAGTTAAGAGAGATCATAAACAATCAAAATAAGGGAGAAAACAGATCGGTTTGTTTTTTTTCTGATTAATTCAGTAAAGTAGAACCCTTGCATCTTTGAAGTATTCTAATCAAATGGGATTTTTATACAAGATTCTAAGACAACTTTTTTTTTCATTTCATCAAAAAAGGACTTAAGAAACCAAAAAAATGCAGATGTGTGCATTTTAAATGAAATGCTTCCAAAACTAATGTATTTTACAATTACAATAATGTTATAAAATCACAGTGAGCTCTCCAGAACATAGTAATAACTTTTGTTTAGAAAATATCCTGAATTACTATATATCTGCCCTGAAAAAACCCACTATAATGTTGAAATATAAGTAATACAAAAAGAATATATACACAGCTGTAAGATAATGACAGCATCCCCTTAATGAAACAGAATATGTGATTTACTTAAAGACAGAATGAAACTAATGTTTAGCCAAAATTACATGGATGAAAATTCAAAAAGTTAGTGTTGGGGAGAGTTAAATCAGGCCAATTCCACCTGAAAAACAAAACTTATGGAATTAAAAGCATACATACTACATGCCAAAGTAAAGAAGGAATTAGAGGGTCAATTTTCGTACTTTGAGGAGTGACCATACTTAGCTCCACAGGCCCGCGTAGTGCCCATGGAGGACAGAAAGGAGAGGCCCCCCGGCCACGAAGAGCTTCATCTCTGGCCAGTTGTAGCAGTGGGTGTAGAGCGCATTTGTCAGTTCGTCCACACCATCTAAGTAGTTTGACCAGAGTCCATCGTGTTTGAGCCAGCCTCTGCCACAGGTGAGCTTGAGCTGCCTCCTCGAAGACCCTGGAGAGGAGTCTGGAATGGCATCCCCTCTCTCCTCCAAGAACTTCTGGGCGCGGACATCATAGAAGAGCAGGGAGCCGTGGCCCGTTCCCACGGTGATGATGTCGTGGTAGAAGCTTAGTGAACGGACGCAGGTGCCACCTTCCCGGCAGCACAGCGGGCGGATGTTGTGCTGGCGCTGGCGCGGATCTACGAAGGAGACGTGGGACTCAGAGCCCACGGCGTACAGGGACAACTCCTCGCAGTAGGTCAGGCACACGTTCTCCCGGAAGTAGGGCAGCCTGAAGGACAGCAGCCTGGACAGGTTGCTCCGAGGTTTCCACAGGTGGAAGTAGCCATCCAGGGATACGGCTCCCAGCTCCTGGTTCTGGCTGCTGAAGGCAAGAGAGCGCACCTGGTGGTGACAGGAGTTTGTGCTGGCCTTGGGGATGTCTTCCATGGCACTGGGGCGGATGTGGGCAAACATGGGGGACCCCATGGCATTGCGCCTGACTACACTGTCATTGAAAATGTCAAAGTCCAGCCGCCATAACGCCACGGTGCCATCGCGGGAGCCGCTCACAACCATGTTGTCGCTGATCCAGGCGATGGCAAAGATCCAATCGCTGTGGCCCTGGCGGTCGCCCAAACACACGGGGTCCAGGGTGGGCAGCTGATAGATGGCCAGACTATTGGGGTTTTCGCCCCCGGTGGCCAGAAGCGTCTTGGAGGGATTCAGCTCGATGGCGTGGATGCCACAGCCAGGCTTGGCTCGAACCAGCGCCCGCACCCTGTCCCGCATCAGGGGGAGGCGCGTGATGTGGCCCGAATGCACGTCCAGCACGAAGAGCGTGTTGCACTTGGTGCCGCACACCACCTGCCTGGCGTTCAGCCACTGCGAGGCGAACACCTTGTTGAGGGTGCCCAGGGCCAGCGGGCGCTCCGTCAGCATCCTAGGCAGGCCCCGCACCACGTGGCAGCTCAGCTGGCGCTCGAAGCCCGGGATCCCTGCGCTGCCCCGCATACCGACCTCGCGGTCCTTCAGGTAGTGCACCAGCGAGCGACGAGTCGCCGGCCTCCTCTGCGTCTTAGGTAGCTGGGGCCCCTCTCCGTCTGCCCCAGCTGACGAGGATGAGCTCCTGGCGGTGGCCTGGAGCACGGTCGCTTTCCGCTTCCTGCTACCTCTTTGCTGCGGGGCCATGGTCGGCGTTGGGCTACTGGGGGCGGCCGCGATGCCTGAGGTCATGGCGTGGGCGGGGGCGGCGGCTGTGATGGTGCGGCGTCGGCGGCGCCGCGCGGCAATCGTTTTGGCCATCATGGACGTGGGGATGGTGGCTCCGCCGGGAGGCTGGACGATCGTGAGGCGCCGAGTTGACGGAGTCAGGTAGGCGGCGGCGCAGCAGCGGTAGAGGTAGCAGTGCCCTGCGAGGGATTCACGGGCGTAGGCAGTGGAGCGCGGGCTGAGCTTGGCGGCTAGGGCGGTGCCCGACGGCAGGGCGGACCTAGGGGAGGGCTTGAATTGCAGTTGGCGGCGGGTTGGGAGGGAATTCAGTGTGAGGGGCGGAAGCTGTGGGAGGGGCGGGCTGGGCGGGTAGACGGAGGTGAGAGTAGCGCCGTCGTGCATACAGGGGGCAGTGGAGAAGTGAGCTGCCGGAGGAGGTTCCCAGACAGCCAGGGTTGCGGGACGCCAGGATGTGACACGTGTGGTTTCCCCATCCTCGCCATAGCAAGTGATTAGCTTTTTAAACATTCCTACTTGAATAAAATCTGAAATCTAAACTACAGGTAAACACGGGACTAGGAAGAACAGTGATTATGATCTGAGAGGGAATAAATATACAGTCAGTATAATTCTGGAACTCCCGTCGACATTGAACTTGACAGGGATTGAGGGTATTTTGCAATGGTAGTGAGACCCTTATCCTTTAGTTTGGTCTGTTCCGCAGCCTCACTTTCGTTTCAGGAAGTCAGGAAGTCAGGAAGTTAGGAAGGAAGTTAGGAAGTTAGGAAGTTGGAAGGAAGGAAGGAAGGCAGGAAGGAAGTAAGGAAGGAAAGGTTTAGGGGCCAGCGCTGTTCGAAGTAGGTTAATCCTCTGCCTGGGGCACCGGCAGGCATCCTGAGCCGTGGTTCTAGTCTAGGCTGCTCCTCTTCCAATCCAGCTCTCTGCTATGGCCTGGGAAAGCAGTGGAAAATGGCCCAAGTCCTTGGGCCCCTGCATCCATGTGGGAGACCTGGAAGAAGCTCCTGGCTTCAGATCGGCGCAGCTCTGGCCATTGTGGCCAGTTAGGGAGTGAACAAGGGGATGGAAGACCTTTCTGCCTCTCCCTCTCACTGTCTGTAACTCTACCTCTCAAATAAATAAGTTTTTTTTTTTTTTCCAAAAAAAGATTTATTTGAAAGGTGGAATGACAGAGACCAATAGAGATTTTCCATCTGCTGATTCACTCCCCAGTTCTCTGGAGCCCTGCTGAAGCCTGGATCCAGAAACTCCATTTAGGTCACACACCTGAGTGGTGGCAGACCAAATACTTGGTACTTCTGCTACATTCTCAGGAGCATTGGAGCAGCTACGACTCGAACCTGCACTCACAGGGGATGCTTGTGTTGCAGGCAGTGGCTCACCCACTGCACCAAAATGGTACCTTGTCTTCACTTTTGTTGTATTTTAAAGTTTCAACCAAGTAGTGGTGGTCTCTGAATTTGCACACCAAAATTCCTGAGCAGTGCTTACTAAAGTCAAACCCTGGCCCCCTGTTCTGCCTGTGGGGAGGTCCTGGATTTTTTAGTTGGTGAAGCTCTAAAAACCTTGTGTAATGTGCTGATGGACAGAGGCGGGAGAAGAGAAACTAAGGATTTTTTTTTTTTTTGTAGGCTGTGACTTTCCTTGAAGCTCAGAGACATGGGGAGGTGGTGTAGGTAACATCTCAAGAGTAGGTAACATCGGCATTTCAGTTGCTGATTCTCAGGTGCCAAGAGACTGAATCCTGTTGGTTGGAGAGGATTTTTGAAGTGGAGATAAGGAACTTTCCAGAGAGAATTGCAGAAACACAGTGGTGATGATGCAGAGGTGGAGAGAATAGGCTTAGTCCTGAGTGTGGTAGAAATGTTCATATCCTGCTGCTCAGTGTTCTGCCTGTACCCGATCTTGCCCACACTGGGAGTTTAGTTACAGAGTGATACAGTGGGCTGCAGAGAGTCAGCTACCTGATGCCAATGCTGCACTCTCCAATTCTGGTCCACAAAAACTGTATTTCCTGAGTTGGTGTAGGGGAGGAGGATGAATTTACTTTTCTGCCCAATCAGAGAGCTACTTTTCCGCCCAATCAGGGGCTACTTTGTGGCTGCTTGATTCTCATCCAGGCCCAGCGGGGTTGCAACATCCACACATTCCATCAAGCTAATTCCCTCCAAGATGAAGCCAGCCGGGAGGAGCAAAAACCCAACAGCCTGACCATCTACCAATTGCCAACCATGGACCCTGTTTTCTCAGGCAACCACCAAGGTCACAGGGACTGGATCTTTGTCATTGTCTGTATCAGTAACACCTTGGTTGTTACTCCCATGATGGCACTATGGCACTATGGCAGTTAGACCATGATACTTTCAGTGACAGTATTACAATGTAATGGGTTTCCCCATGTATGCTCACATCTGCGCAAGAGATGTGGAAGTCATCCTCAAAGATAAGACCAACCCAATAGCCAGAAGATGTGACCCCTGACCTTCAGAGGCAAGAATCAGGAACTGGAGGCCGTGTACCTCAATGGCTACTTCCACCCGAGGAAAGCTCAGAGCCACCTGTTCAGGGTGTTGTTCATCAGGTTCATTCATACATCTGAGAAAATGGATGCCTGACCTACTGTAATGAATTGTCCCTGTATGCTGTGGGTTCCCAATCTCATGTCTCTTTATAAGATCTATGCCAAGGACAGTGCTACTTCTGGCTCCTTTGCTCCCAGAAAGCTGGCACTGGTGTGTGCTTGTTGAGTTTCCATCACTACATCATCAACATGGGAATAGACCATGGCTTCCTACTTTTCTGTGACATCAATGCCCAGAAGTTCCTGGAGGAGAGAGCCAAGGTCATTCTGGACTTATCTCCAGGGTCTTTGTGAAGGAAACTCAAGCTCACCTGTAGCAGAGGCTGGCTCAAATATCATGGCCTCTGGGTAAACTACTTCAGTGATGGTGTGAATGAATTGCCAAATGTGTTCTACACTGACTGCTATAACAGGTCTTATGGGTTCTAGAATTTTGATTGATCTCCTCAATATCTATCTCTCTCTCATTTTCTTTCTCCCTATAACTCACACTATTATGATCACTTCGCAGAGATGTTGATTATTTCTTACTGTTGCTTTATAAAACATGATTTTATGGCCTTATCTTCCTTAGAAAAATAATTAGATTATTTTTCCTAAATACAATTCCCATCTCTTTCTTGAAAGCTTTATTTATCTGAAAGGTAGACTGACAGAGATGGGGTGGGGAGAAAGACAAAGAGAGAGAGAGAGAGATCTGGATTAGGGCAAAGACAGTAGCCTGGAGTTCCATTCTGGTCTCCCATATGGTGGCAGGTATCAAAGTACTTGGGCCATCTTCTGCTGCCTTCCAAGGCACAGTAACAGCAAGCTAGATCAGAGGTGGGATAGCCAAGACTCAAACTGGCACTCAGTATGGGATGGTGGCATTCAAGCCATGGCTTAATATGCTGCACCACAACACAGACTCTACAGTTTCTTTCTTTTCTTTTTTCATTTTTTTGACAGGCAGAGTTAGACAGTGAGAGAGAGAGAGAGAGAGAAGTCTTCCTTTTCCGTTGGTTCACCCCCCAAGTGGCTTCTGTGGCCAGCGCGCTGCGCCGATCCAAAGCCAAGAGCCAGGTGCTTCCTCCTGCTCTCCCATGCGGGTGCAGTGCCCAAGCACTTGGGCCATCCTCCACTGCCTTCCCGGGCCACAGCAGAGAGCTGGACTGGAAGAGGAGCAACCGGGACAGAATCCAGCGCCCCAATCGGGATTAGAACCCAGTGTGCTGGCGCCACAGGCAGAGGATTAGCCAAGTGAGCCGCAGAGCCGCTTACAGTTCCTTTCTTAAGAGGAACTCTATTACCAACTATTAAAATGGTATATTTTCAGTCTGTTACATGTTCTTTTTCCTTCAAGATAACTTAGAAAAAACTCATTATAATTATTTCCATTGTATAGATTAGAAAACAAATATTGTGAAAAGTAATGATGTTAGAAAATGACAGACTGAAGAACAGAATCAAAATCTGATTCCTGTATGTGTGTGTGTGTGTGTATATACATATATGAGTGATTGTGTGTGTGTGTGTATGTGTGAGTGTGTGTGTTTCTATTGATACATCTGCCATGCTTGATTAATAAAAATCTCAGTCTCTGATCCTGGATTTGCAAAATAAGTCCCTTTTATTTATCAAGAACATAATATTGCCCGTGATAAATAGAACTGGAGCCAATAATCCCCCAATATTTTTACCACCTCTGGAATTTAGTGGAATATTTATGTTCCAGTTTTTTGTTTCTTAAGTTTTATTTGGTTTGCTTCTACATACTACTATTACTCTAAGAGGAAGAATCATTTGACAAGAATATTCAGAAAATTCTTACATGACTTCTAATTTAAGAGATCTTATTAACAAGCTTATTATGTTTTATAACCATATTCTTCTACAAAAATAATTGCTATTATAATTAAGTATTTTCCTTTAGAAGCTATATAAAGATAGATTTCTTTGGAAAAGTTTTTCTTACTAAGACCAGCCTAAGTTATATAAATAAGAATTGGTTGCTGTTCTAAATGTGATTGGATGGTTGAAAAGTTGTAATTCCCCAGAGGGATTGACAGTACAGAGAACAGTTGAAAATTCATAAACTTTAATACTAACATGAGGGAAAAAGTGCAGTCACAGTAAATGACTGTGATTAGCACTGGGTCCTCTGACCTTTGTAGACACTAAGCAAGTATTTGCTATGTTGAAACAAATCTAGGAAGAAAAACATTTTCAGTATATAGGTTCATATTCTCAAAATTCTGCTCAAATTTACCTGCATGTTCAAAGAAATATCTAATTTTTAAAAAGTAAATATCTAAGATAGATTTCAATTTAGCAAAATTTCTGAGTTGAAGCACATTTAACTTAGATATCAATAATTATCAAAGTTGGGGGTATGAAAAAAATCAGCCCTGACATCTTCAAGAACATGAACAATTTATTGTTAGGGAAAATTCATGTCTCATAAAATTTCAGAATTTAATATATGAAGTTGAGTGGCATTGGTCACAAATAGAAGATGATCATCTTCTATAATCAGAAATTTCACAGTCACTTTGATCCAATTTATGACATTTCCTAAGAATTTTGTTAATATCTTTGTTCACTTCAATGCCATTTGATAATTTATGCAATGATATCTATTCATGAGAATTCCTATATCACAATTTCCTTAATAAAATGCCTAAAACTTTGAAATATTTTCTGGGTAGCCATGATAAATTTAAGATTAAAAAATCTTTTTTTTTCTAAAAAATAGATGACAGTTACTCTTCTTAATGAGGTGCTCGACTCAAATAGTAACTGAATTTGAAATAATGAATTTTGAAAGCTGAAAATACCTATGAATATTTTACAATCAAATGCTTTGATTTGGAAGGAATGAGAAATTTGAAATTTGGAAGCAAGAATAGTTATACGTTTTGCCCAAGGCCGTCTGGCTGTTTACAGGCAGAACATTTTTCTTAACAATTATTTATTTATTTGAACTTCAGAGTTACAGCTCTTCCATCCACTGGTTCACTCCTGAAATGGCCACAACAGCCAAGGCGGGGCCAAGCCAAAGCCAGTATCCAGGAATGCCATCCAGGTATCCCCATCGGTGGAAGGGCCCAAGTATCCTGGTCATCTAAAGATTTCCCAGGCACATTAGAAGGGAGGTGGATGGGAAGTGTAGCAGCCACAACTTGAACCCTCCTCATATGGGATGTTGCATTGCAGACAGTGGCTTTATGTGTTTTTGTTGTTGTTTTTTGTTTGTTTTGTCTGGGGTAAAAAAAAAAAAAAAAAAAAAAAAAAAAAAAAAAAGAGCCAGGAGGGCCCAGCCCATACATGCACCCCCAGGCAGCCTCCCACCTCCCTCTTCTCTTTGGCGTGCCAGCCTCCTCCGAGTGCCGCCCCAGACCCGGGGGGCCATGCCCCGGCATGGCCGTGGAAGAGGCGGCTCTCTGGCTCTCCAGGCCCGCGATGGATCTGCGACTGCACAACACACTGGGATGCGTGTCTCTTGGCTGAGCATTAGCGGAGGAGGTTAGGTGCGGGAGACCTGTTGCTTCGGGTTTGCCTCCAGACTTGGCAAGCGGCACAGAAGCGTTTTGGTCCTGCCGCCCCACCCCCAGCCACCTAAGTTGCTCCTCCCACCCCAAGGCGCACCCCTCTTGGGCCAGCAGGGCAACCTGGGGGGCACATCAAGCCAAGCTCCACGACTCCCAGTCCTGCGTTTGGAAGGGCATACGGGACAAACCCTTGAGTTTGTCTCAGTAGATGCCAGCGAGGGAACTGTTTTGCTATGTAGGAAACCCCGACCCCAAAGCAGGTCATTTATGATTGTTTTAGCGCAAGGTTCCCCACCAACGTGTGTTGCGTGAGGGGCGAAAGAGTGTCTCCTTTCCTACCACACCCGGTTTCCCAGGACAAAGGGTTCTCCACACCAACCCAGTCTCCAGGTGCTGCGAGGGCCGGTTGGCTTTCCTTTCCACAATGCCTTTCCTTTCTTCCACAGGCAGAACATGTTTAAGAAATTCACCTTTTTTCTCTGTTCATTCCCCTCTCTACAACTTACTCATTTGGGTCCTTATAGCTGATATTTTGTTTTTATTGATTTGCTTTAAAATAATGACTGTGTGTGTGTGTGTGTGTGTGGCAATTTAGGAAATTTAATTAAGAGTAGTTATCTTAGCCAGCGCTGCGGCTCACTAGGCTAATCCTCCACCTTGCGGTGCTGGCACACCGGGTTCTAGTCCCGGTCAGGGCGCCAGATTCTGTCCCGGTTGCCCCTCTTCCAGGCCAGCTCTCTGCTGTGGCCTGGGAGTGCAGTGGAGGATGGCCCAAGTTCTTGGGCCCCTGCACCCACATGGCAGACCAGGAGGAGGCGCCTGGCTACCAGCGCAGCGCACTGGCCATGGCAGCCATTTGGGGGTGAACCAACGGAAGGTAGACCTTTCTCTCTGTCTCTCTCTCACTGTCTGGCTCTACCTGTCAAAAAAATAAAGAGTAGTTATCTTTCTACATCTATGTCTTACCTGTGTCAATTGCAACCAAAATTTGGAAGTACATTTATCAGGGTTTTTTTGTCTCTATGTTAAATTGCCCAATTAAGAGAAAACGTGGAGTTTGTTTTTCTGGGTCTGGTTTATTTCGATTAGCATAATGATTTCTGCTTCCATCCATTTTGTTGCAAATGTCAGAGTTTAATTCTTTTTATCACTGAATACTATTGTTATGTATACACATCACATTTTCTTTATCCAGTCATCAGTTGGACATTCAAGTGGATTTCATGTCTTTGCTATTGTGAATTGGGCTGCTTTATATATGTTTATACATGGGATTATGGGTATCTATTTCAAATGCTGATTTTATTTCCTTTGGCTCTTTTCTCAAGACTTGGATATTTGGGTAATATGGTCTATTTTTAGTTTTCTGAGGAATCTCTATACTGGTTTCCAATATGAATTTCTGTAAACTGTTGGAAGTTGAGTTCAAGAGCTTTCAGAAGCCAAATTCCTTATCTTGTTTAATTATTAGGGTACTTGATCTCGTAAGTTATTATAATATTGGTCTATTGGATTTTTATGAATATTCTTAAAACAAAATGTACCAGCTGGATTTTTTCATCTATATAATATTATGGCAAGAAGTAAAATGCATAACACAATAAAATTTTCTCTTATTTTCTTGTGATCCCTGACATTTATCTTATCATCAACCCGTACATATTAATGTTATCACAAATAAAGTACACTACATGATGGATATGTGATGTTGAAGGAAATCATTTTGAACTCTTTACCTCTCTATCAAAGCCCTGAGATTTCCTTTCCAGTTTTCTTCAGATAAAAGTTATGATAGGTTTATTCTCTGTAATTTTTCAATTCAGAAACTTTTAATAATTCTGACAAAACTACTAGAAAAACTAAGGGAAGGGTGTATTTTTATATTTCAATATCTATTATTGTATGTTGGTGGAAGATAATACATTGGAGAAGAATAGAAATGAAAGTTCATGTCCAGATTCCTGAGTGGATAATTTCATTCACTTTACAAAAAAACCAAAATGTTAAATCTCTTATGACAATACTTGTTTTTTTAATTATTACTATAAAGAAGCAAGAGAGTATATAGTCACAGGGGCAAACGTAATTTTTTATCCATGAATAGAGTACATCACACAAAGCCAGTGCAAACCTCTGGGGAGAGAAAGAATTATAATGGCACCAAGCGGCCAGAATTACAGGAATAATAGAAAAGAGATAAGAGAGAGCCTAGAGGAAGCCAATTAATTTAATTTGAAACTGATTAGAGAGATCATTTAGTCAACTTAAAATACCTTTACATTCAAAATACAACAAAATGAAATATATTGGCTGTACTCGATTTAAATGTTACTTTTATAAAGAAGATCATGTGAGGGTAAAACTATAACTAGCATTCCAGGATAATTAAATTTGATGTATCTCATTGTGAGAATTTCAAAATAAGCATGCCGATATTACTTATTTTTTGGTCAGATTCTTGACATTTTAAGATGTTGGTTTGTTTCTCATATTTTTTCCTTCAATTTTAATAAGAACCCTTATCTTACATGGAAATGTTTCAGAGCTGGCACAAATTTGTTTCAAACGTTTATGAGAAACTTATGAGTGAATCATGTTTTGGACATTTCTTACCAAATTAATACTTTAAGTATAGATTTTCTGAAGAAATGTTTTAACTTAATTTAATAAATAGGTTAGTTTTAAACACTTTATTTTTAAAATTTATTTATTCATTTATTCATTCATTTATCTATTTGAGACACAAAGAGAGATACAGACACAAAAAGGGAGACAGAGAGATATCACATCCACTGGATAACTCCTTGAATGACCTTATAATCTGGATTTGGATCAGGCAAAAACCAGGAACTAGAAACTTAATCTTGATCTTCCATATGAGTAGCAGGAACAAAACTTCTAGAGTCATCACCTGCTTCCACCTAGGTTGCACATTAGCAGAGAACTGGAATCCGGAGTGGAAATGAGATTTGAACCCAGGACCCTTGATATGGGATGTAGGGAGTCTTGAGTAGCAGATTATTTGCTAAAACAAACAATTGTCAAAAATGATAAGTTTTAAATAGCAGTTGGATACCAGACAAAGTGATGGAAGTGATCAACTCCAGGAGGAAGTACTGAGAACACTGCTTTCTCAGTGTTTAAAAAGAGATTTCTCAAATGTTAACTTTTTTAAAAAAAATGACCACACAATTGAAATCCTAGGCAATATCAGTGATAAAATGTTCTTTCTCACCAGGGCATACTGCCCTCCCAATCCCCTCTTCCTTGGGATGTCATTTATTTTCTTTTTTTAAAGACTTTATTTATTTATTTGAAAGAGTAACAGAGAAGCAGAGGCAGAGAGAGAGAGAGAGAGAGAGAGGTCTTCCATCCGTTGGTTCACTCCCCAGATGGCCATTATGGCTGGAGCTGGGCCAATCCGAAGCCAGGAGCCAGGAACTTCTTCTGGTTCTTCCACACTGGTGCAAGGGAATAAGGACTTGAGCCATCTACTACTGCTTTCCCAGGCCATAGCAGGGAGCTGGATTGGAAGTGGAGCAACCAGGACTCGAACCAGTGCCCATATGGGATACCGGAACTGCACATGGCAGCTTTACCCTTTATGCCACAGAGTCAGCCCCAGCGTGTCATTTCTTTAACAGAAATCCAGAAAAATGGATTTCCATATGCAGAAGCAGCGGGTTAAACTCTTGGCCTACAGTGATGGCATCCCATATGGGTACCAGCTGGAGTCTCAACTGCTTTACTTCTGATCTAGGTCCCTGCTAATATACATAGGAAAGCAGCAGAGGATGACCTAAGTCCTTGGGCCCCAGCAACCATGTGGGAGACCTGGAAAAATCTCCTGGCTCCTGGCTTTGGTTCAGCTCAGCTCTGGTTTTTGCAGACGTTTGGGGAGTGAACAAGTGGGTGAAAGTCTGTCTCTCTCTCTCTCTCTCTCTTTAACTCCTTCAAATAAATAAAAATAAATCTTTAAAAAGACACATTCTTGCTGAATGGATTAAAATTAAAGCCCTGATAGGCCGGCGCTGCGGCTCAACAGGCTAATCCTCCGCCTTGCAGCGCCGGCACACCGGGTTCTAGTCCCGGTTGGGGCGCCAGATTCTGTCCTGGTTGCCCCCCTTCCAGGCCAGCTCTCTGCTGTGGCCAGGGAGTGCAGTGGAGGATGGCCCAAGTGCTTGGGCCTTGCACCCCATGGGAGACCAGGAGAAGCACCTGGCTCCTGCCTTTGGATCAGTGCGGTGCACTGGCCGCAGCGCGCCAGCCGCGGCGGCCATTGGAGGGTGAACCAACGGCAAAAAGGAAGACCTTTCTCTCTGTCTCTCTCTCTCTCACTGTCCACTCTGCCTGTCAAAAAAAAAAAAAAAAAATTAAAACCCTGGAGCTGGCACAGTGGGGAAAGCTGCTGTTTGCAGTGCTGGCATCCCATATGGGTGCTGGTTCAAATCCCAGCTTCTCCTCTTCTGATCCAGCTCTCTGCTATGGCCTGGGAAAGTAGTAGAAGATGCACCAAGTCCTTGGGCCTTTGCATCCACATGGGAGACCTGGAAGAAGCTCCTGGATCCTGGCTTTGAATTGGCGCAGCTCTTGCCATTGTGGCCAGTGGTGAGTGAACCAGCAGATGGAAGACTTCTCTCTCTCTCTTCCTCTGCTTCTCTGTAATTTTGCTTTTCAAATAAATAAATAACTCTTTTAAAAGTAAAAGAATGGCCGGTGCCGTGGCTCAATAGGCTAATCCTCTGCCTTGCGGCGCCGGCACACCGGGTTCTAGTCCTGATCGGGGCGCCAGATTCTGTCCTGGTTGCCCCCCTTCCAGGCCAGCTCTCTGCTGTGGCCCGGAAGTGCAGTGAAGGATGGCTCAAGTGCTTGGGTCCTGCACCCCATGGGAGACCAGGAGAAGCACCTGGTTCCTGCCTTCAGATCAGCACGATGCGCCGGCCATAGTGCACCGGCCACGGCGGCCATTGGAGGGTGAACCAACGGCAAAGGAAGACCTTTCTCTTTGTCTCTCTCTCTCTCACTGTCCACTCTGCCTGTCAAAAAAAAAAAAGTAAAAGAAAAGGGGGACGGCGCAGTGGCACACTAGGTTAACCCTCCACCTGCAGCACTGGCATCACATATGGGTGCCAGTTCTAGTCCTGGCTGCTCCTCTTCCAATCCAGCTCTCTTCTATGGCCTGGGAAATCAGTAAGAAGATGGCTCAAGTTCTTGGGCCCCTGCACCCTTGTGGGAGACCGGAGGAAGCTCCTGGCTCCTGGCTCCTGGCTCCTGGTTTCAGATAGGCCCAGCTCTGCCCATTGTGGCCATTTTGGGAGTGAACCAACAGACGGAAGACCTTTCTCTCTGTCTTTCCCTCTCACTGTCTGTACATCTACTTCTCAAATAAATAAATAAATCTTTTAAATAATAATGGAAGAAAAATTTTTAAAAAATTGAAAGAAAAGACCCATATATTTGCTGCCTTCAAGAAACACACGTCAACTTCAAAAAAACATGCAAACAGAAAGAGAAAGAATGGAAAAAGATATTCCATGCTAATGGAAAGCAAAAAAGAGCAGGTGTAGCCATCTTATTATCAGACAAAATAGACTTTAACAGACAAACTGTTAAAAGAAACAAAGAAGGGCACTATGTGGTGATATAAGGATCAATTCAACAGTAAGATGTGACTATAATAAATGTATATGAATCCAATGTCAGGGCATTTGGCTATTTAAAACAAATGTCAATGGCTCTAAAGGAAGACATAGACACCAATACAATAGTAATGGTGACTTCAACACCCCACTTTCATCAATGGACAAATCAACCAGATCAACAAGACAGAAAATCAACAGAGAAAAAAAAGCTAATTTTTACTATGGACTTAACTGATATCTACAGAGCATTTCTTTCCACAGTTGCAGAATAAACAATCTTCTCATCAATGCATGGAGCATTTTGTAGGATAGACCATATATTAGGCTAAAAAGCAAGTCTCAGGAAATTCAAAAAACTGAAATCATACCATGCATCTTTTCTGGCCACAAAAGAATGAAGCTGGAAATTAAACTCAATAATCTCTACAAATTATACAAATACATGGAGAATGAACAACCTGTTCCTGAATTAACAGTTGATCATAGAAGAAATAAAAAGATAAATCAAAACAATTCTGGAAACGAATGAAGATGACAGTGCAACATATTAAAACTATGGGATGCTGCAAAAACAGTGTTGAGAGAGTTTATAAAAACCAGTGCCTATCACGATCTACACCCTGGACACCATCCTAGGCTCTAGCCCCTGCCACCATTGCTGGAAGCCAGGTGGCCACATGGCCCAACAACCGGTGTCAACTCCACCCCCATCCTAATGGGATTCGATGCTCCTACTTCCTTGCCCACACCCTGGCAAAGTTTGAAGAGTACCTGTTCCTGAACATGTGGCTCTCTTTCCTCCATCTCCTGATCACTCTCTCTCTCTCTCCCCCTCTGTTGATCCCTCTCTCTCTGTCTCTTGATCTCTCTCTCTCTCCTCTCTTTTTCCTTCTTTGCCTCTTCCCTGCTGTCTGTCAGGTTTCCCCCAATAAACCCTTTCCTTTAAAAATTGGTGCCGACAAAAAGTATTGGAAAGGCATCAAATAAATGAGCTATCAATGCATCTCAAGGACATATAAAAACAACAACAAATCAAAACCAAAATTAGTAGGAGAAAAGAAATAACTAAAATTAGAGAAGAAATAAACAAAATTGAAACAAAAAGACCACAAACTAATAGTGAAATGAAGAGCTGGTCTTTTAAAAAATAAATAAAATTGATACACCATTTGCCCAACAACCCCCCCCAAAAGATGGAGAAACCCCAAGTCAATAGAATCAGAAATGAGAAAGGTGATGAAACAAGAGATACCACAGAGTAAAAGAATTATCAGGAATTAATACAAAGAGCTATATTCCAGAAATTGGAAAACCTGAAGAAATGGATAGATTCCTAGATACATATAATATACTAAAAATTAGTCATGAAGAGACAGAAAATGTAAACAGACAAATAACAAAGTTGGAGATCGAATAAGTAATAAAGGACCCTCACAACAAAGAAAATCCCAGGGTCAGATAGCTTCACTGCTGAATTCTACCATACATTTAAGCAAGAACTAATTTCAATACTTCTCAAATTATTCAAAACAGTCGAAAGGGATGAAATCCTCCCAAACTCCTTCTATGAAGACAGCATCGTCTTAATTCCTAAGCCAGAAAAAATATGACAGAGAAGTATAGACTAATATCTGTAATGAACACAGATGCAAAACTCCTTAATAAAATCCTTACTATTCAAATCCAACAACACATCTGGAAGTTCATTCATACAGACGAGGAGGGATTTATCCCTGGTATGCAGGGATGGTTCAACAATCAAAAGTAATGGTTCAACAATCAAAGAGTAAAAACCATATGACTATCTCAATAGATGCAGAGAATGCATTTGATAAAATACAACATCTTTTCATGATTAAAAAAAAACTTTAGCAAATTGGGTATAGAAGGACCAATCCTCAACACAATCAAGGCAATCTATGACAAACCCAGAGCCAGCAAATTATTGAATGGGGAAAAGTTGGAAGCATTCCCGCTGAGATCCAGAACCTACAAGGATGCACACTTTCACCATTACTATTCTATATAGTCCTGAAAATTTTAACCAGAGCCATTAGGCAAGAAATAGAAACAAAAGAGATCGAAATCGGGAAAGAGTAAGTCAAACTGTCCCTATTTGCAGATGACATAATTCTATATAAAAAGGAACCAAAAGAATCTACTAAGAGACTATTGGAACTCATAAGAGATGCTCGTAAAGTTGCAGGATATAAAATTAACACACAAAAATCGATAGCTTTTGTATGTACAGAAAAAGCTATGGCTGACAAACAACTTCCAAGAACAACCCCATTCATAATAGCTACAAAAATTGAATACCTTGGAATAAATTTAACTAAGGATGTCAAAGATCTCTATGATAAAATCATAAAATAGTGAAAAAAAAAGATGACACAAAAAATGGAAAAATCTCCATGTTCATATATTAGAAGAATTAATGTCATCAAAATGTCAATACAACTAAAAGCAATTTACAGATTCAATATGTACCCAATCAAAATACCAATGACATTCTTTTCAGATCTAGAATAAAATGATACTAATATTCATATAGCAACACAGGAGACTCAGAAATTCAAAAGCAATTTTTCACAACAAAAAGACAAAGGCATCACAATACCAGATTTCAAGACACACTACACTGTAGTTATAATCAAAACAGCCTGGTATTAGCAAAAAAAAAAAAAAAAAAAAAAAAAAAAACAGACCTGTCGACCAATGAACAGAGTAGAAACTCCAGAAATCAATCCATGCATGTACAACCAACTTATCCTTGACAAATGAGCTAAAGTCAATCCCTGGATAAATGACAGTTTGTTCAACAACTGAAGCTTGGAAAACTATATTCAGCATGCAGAAGTACAAAACAAGAACTCTATCTTACACCTTACACAAAAATCCACTCAAAATGGATCAAAGACCTTAACCTACAAGCTTAAACCAACAAATTACTAGAGAACATTGAGGAAACCATAGAAGACACTAGCATATGCAAAGACTTCTTGAGAAATACCCCAGGAGCACAGGCAATTAAAGCCAAATTTAACAAATTGGATTACATCAAGCTGAGAAGCTTCTGAACTCCAAAACAAACACTCAGAAAAGTGAAGAGACAACCGACAGAATGGGAGAAAATATTTATATTTGCAAACTGTGCAACTGATAAATGATTAATATCCAGAACCTATATAGAGCTCAATAAACTCAACAGCAACAAAACAAACAACCCAGTTAAGAACTAGATAAAGGCCTTAGACAAGAGACGAAATTTAAGTGGCCAACAGACACTTGAGAAAATGCTCAGGATCACTAGCCATCAGGGAATTGCAAATCAAAACCAGAATGAGGTTTCACCTCACCCCAGGGAGAATGGCTGTCATACAGTAATCAACAAACAATAGATGCTGGCAGGATGTGAGGGGAAAAGTTACGCTAATCCACTGTTGGAGCCATTGTGGAAGACAGTATGGAGATATCTCAGAAAACTGAAAATGTATCTGCTATATGATTCATCAATCCCACTCCTGGCAATTTATCCAAAGAAAATGAAATCAGCATATAAAAGCATTCTCTGTGCCCCTGTGTTCATTAAAGCTCAATTTGCAATAGCCAAGACATGGAATCAACCCTGTTGTCCATTAACTGAAGACGGGACAAAGAAATTATGGCATATATACACTGTGGAATACTACTGAGCAGTAAAAAATGAAATTCTGTGGTTTGCAACAAAATAGATGCAACTGGAAACCATTATACTTAATGAAATGAGCCAGTCCCTAAAGGACAGTAACTATATGTTTTCCTGATCTGTGGTAACTAATAGAGTATCTAAAATGTAATGTATACAGGTGAAATTAACATTTTGATATTTGATGATTGTTTACAGCTCTTACATATACTGTTAAAGAACAATGTTTTCCCCTTATACTATTTGTTGAACTCTTTTTACTTACTGTAGCATCAATCTTATGTCTTCATGGTTCAATTTAGGTAGATTGCATGTGTCCAGGAATCTATCCATTTCTGATAGATTTCCCTGTTTGCTGGCATACAACTCTTTGTCATTATTTCTGATGATTCTTTTTATTTATGTGGTGTCTGTTAACTGGACTGTTCAGGCCATTAATGTTCAATGTGACGAATGATAAGTGGTAACTTTGCCCTGCCATTTGCCAAAGATAAGTTCTAATACATGCTTTGAATTCCCTGTGATCTTTTGCTGTGAGGTTTCCTTCCTTTACCTACTTTCATTATTTTATGAAGATGGCAGAATAGGAAGGGAGCACACTGATACTCTCAATTTGATGCAATCGCAAATGTTAATTTTGGCTTTGACTGCCTGTGCTTCTGGGGTGTTTTCCAAGAAGTCATTGCCAGTACCTATATCTTGCAGGGTTTTTCCAATGCTCTCTAATAATTTGATGGTGTCAGGTTGTAGATTTAAGTCTTTAATCCATGTTGAGTGATTTTTTGTGTAAGGTGAAAGGTAGGGGTCTTGCTTCATGATTCTGCACGTGGAAATCCAATTTTCCCAGCACCATTTATTGAATAGACTGTCCTTACTCCAGGGATTGGTTTTGGATCCTTGATCAAATATGAGTTAGCTGTAGATGTTTGGATTGATTTCTGGTGTTTCTATTCTGTTCCATTGGTCTATCCATCTGTTTCTGTACCAGTACCATGCTGTTTTGATTACAACTGCCCTGTAGTATGTCCTGAAATCTGGTATTGTGATGCCTCCAGCTTTGTTTTTGTTGCACAAGATTGCTTTAGCTATTCGAGGTCTCCTGTGTCTCCATATGAATTTCAGCATCATTTTTTCCAGATCTGAGAAGAAGGTCTTCGGTATCTTGATTGGTATTGCATTGAATCTATAAATTGCTTTTGGGAGAATGGACATTTTGATGATATTGATTCTTCCAATCCATGAGCATGGAAGATTTTTCCATTTTTGGGTAGCCTCTTCTATTTCTTTCTTTAAGGTTTTGTAATTTTCATCATAGAGATCCTTAACGGCCTTGGTTAAATTTATTCCAAGGTATTTGATTGTTTTTGTAGCTATTGTGAATGGGATTGATCTTAGAAGTTCTTCCTCAGCCGTGGCATTGCCTGTGTATACAAAGGCTGTTGATTTTTGTGCATTGATTTTATATCCTGCTACGTTGCCAAATCTTCTATCAGTTCCAATAATCTCTTAGTAGAGTTCTTTGGGTCCCCTAAGTAAAGAATCAAATCATCTGCAAAGAGGGATACTTTGAGTTCTTCCTTCCCAATATGTATCCCTTTAATTTCTTTCTCTTGCCTAATAGCTCTGGCTAAAACTTCCAGAACTATATTGAATAGCAGTGGTGAGAGTGGGCATCCCTGTCTGGTACCAGATCTCAGTGGAAATGCTTCCAACTTTTCCCCATTCAATAGGATGTTGGCCGTGGGTTTTTCATAGATTGCTTTGATTGTATTGAGCAATGTTCCTTCCATACCCAGTTTGCTTAGAGTTTTCATCATGAAAGAGTGTTGTATTTTATCAAATGCCTTCTTGGTGTCTATTGAGATAATCATATGGTTTTTCTTCTGCAGTCTGTTAATGTGTTTTGCACACATTAAACCATCCCTGCATACCAGGGATAAATCCCACTTGGTCTGGGTGGATGATCTTTCTGATGTGTTGTTGCATTCTATTGGCGAGAATTTTATTGAGGATTTTTGCATCTATGTTCATCAGGGATATTGGTCTGTAATTCTCTTTTAATGCTGCATCTTTTTCCGGCTTAGGAATTAAGATGATGCTGGCTTCATAGAAAGAATTTGGGAGGATTCCCTCTTTTTCGATTGTTCTGAATAGTTTGGGAAGAATTGGAGTCAGTTCTTCTTTAAATGTCTGGTAGAATTCAGCAGTGAATCCATCTGGTCCTGGGCTTTTCTTTGTTGGGAGGGCCTTTATTACTGTTTCAATTTCTGTCTCAGTTATGGGTCTGTTTAGGTTTTCTATCTCTTCCTGGTTCAACTTAGGTAGGTTGCGTGTGTCCAGGAATCTATCCATTTCTGATAGGTTTCCCTATTTGCTGGCATACAAGTCCTTGTAGTAATTTCTGATGATTCTTTTTATTTCTGTGGTGTCTGTTGTTACGTTTCCTTTTTCATCTCTGATTTTATTGATTTGGGTCTTTTCTTTTTTTAGTTAGTTGGGCCAATGGGGTGTCAATTTTGTTTATTTTTTCAAAAAACCGGCTCCTCGTTTGGCTGATTTTTTGTAATTTTTTTTGTATTCAATCCTGTTGATTTCTTCTCTGATTTTAATTATTTCTCTTCTCCTACTAGATTTGGGTCTGGTTTGCTGCAGATTTTCTAGATCCTTGAGGTGAATTGAAAGCTCATCTATTTGGTGCCTTTCCAATTTCTTGATGTAGGCACCTATTGATGTAAACTTTCCTCATAACACTGCTTTTGCTGCGTCCCATAATTTTTGGTATGTTGTGCTGTTATCCTCATTTACTTCCAGAAAATTTTTGATTTCTCTTTTAATTTCTTCTATTACCCATTGTTCATTCAGGAGCATGTTGTTCAATCTCCATGTGTTTGCATATGCTCTAGGGATTCCTGAGTTGCTAATTTCCAACTTCATTGCTTTATGGTCTGAGAAGCTGCATGGTATGATTCTAATTCTTTTGAATTTGCTGAGACTTGCTTTATGGCCTAGTATGTGGTCAATCCTAGAGAAGGTTCCATGTACTGCTGAGAAGAATGTAAAATCTTTAGCTGTAGGATTGAAAGTTCTGTATATATCTGTTAGATCCATTTGGTCTATAGTGTCGTTTAAATCTACTGTATCCTTGTTGATCTTCTGTCCTGTTGATCTGTCTATTTCTGAGAGTGGAGTATTGAAGTCCCCCAGTACTATTGTATTGGGGTCTAAGTCTCCCTTTAAGTCCCTTAACAAATCTTTTAAACAAACTGGTGCCCTGTAATTAGGTGCATATACATTGATAATTGTTATATCTTCCTGTTGAATTGATCCCTTAATAATTGTGCAATAGTGGACAAAACTGCTGTTTCTCACACCAACATCTCATATGGGTTTTTGTTCCTGCCCTGGCTGCTCCACATATCCAATCCAGCTCGCTGCTAATGGCCTGGGAAAAGCAATTGAAAATGACACAAGTTCTTGGGCCCCTGCCACCCATTCAGGGGACCTGGATGAAGTTCCTGGTTCCTGGCTTTGTCTTGGCCCAGCCCAGTTCACTGGGACCATCTGTGGAGTGAAATCACTGGTTGGCAAATATCCCACCCCCCAACACACACACCTCTATCTTTAACACTGACTTTTAAATAAATAAATAAAGCTACAAAAAGCAACATTATACAAATGTGATTACATAAAAACAAGTTGCTTGTGCATGGCCAAAAAAAGAAGAGTGAAGTAACAGCCTATGGAATTAGAAAGAATATTTATAAAACATATATAAGTGAGTTTTGCATGACTGTAACAAAATACCCTGTGTAGGCTACTCATTAAGAAAAAGTTTTACTTACTTACAAGTTTGGTGGCTCAACCTCCAAATGATACATTGCAGGTTCATCAAGAACTGTCCCTTGGTTGCATCACCTAATGTCACATAGCAATGGTAGGAGCACATGAAGGAACAAGCAGATTACATCAGGAAGCAGAGAAGAGCAGGGATTTGGCTTTATCCTTCTATAACAGCATTTAGAGTGAACTCAAGAGTTGTATGCAGTCTAACTACTACATCTCTCCAACACTGATCTAAGGACAACTACTGAGTCCCACCTCTTAAAAGTTTCTCAGCACTTTCCAGCACTACCATGCTGAGAACAAAGCCTCCAATCATATGAACACTTTGGGAAAATCTGTATCATATCCAAACCATAGCATCATATATCTGAAAAAGAGTTATTATCCAAAATATATAAGGAACTCAACCCACTTTTAAGAAATCATTTCTCAAATGAAAATTTAATTGTCCTGGAGTTCATGGATATGCTGAAAGATTTTCTACATTCTTTTTTTTTTTCTTTTCTTAACTAATATTGGTATATTCTCATTGGCCTATGATCTAGCTCTCTGATTACTCCCTCAGTTGCATTCAGGGCACTGATGAGTTATCAAAGGCATTATTGATTTACAGAATCTGCTTTGATTATTTCTCAGAATTCTTCTTTCTGCTTATATTCACAATATTCTTGTATGTTGTAAACTTTTCTTCATTAGAACCCTTAACACAGGAGGAGTCTTCAAAAAATTCATGGAAATTGAATGTTATAAAAAAGGATGCATGGACTTTAAATTATTTTTGCACTAATATAACATACCTTTTGATTTCATTTTCCACTAACTTTTTGAAACACTCTCGTATTTATCATAGTTATTTTGAATTCCTGATTTGTAAATCATAAAATCTGCACTATTCATATATGAGACTGGTTCTGACACTTGATTTGTATGTACCTTTACACTGTGATTTTTATTGCTTTTCACAGTGCCTGGTACATTGTTATTGAAATTCTGATGTGAGTATAGAGGTGGTTAGCCCAGCTGTTAAAACGCTGACATCCCATATGAACGTATCTGGATTCAATGCCCAACTGTGGCTTCTGATTCCAGCTTCTTGGGAGGCAGCAGATGACAGCACATGCAGTTGGGTTCCTGCCACTGATGTGGGAGTCCTGGATTGAGTTCCTGACTCCTTGCTTCAACCTGGTCCAGCTTTAGCCATTGTGGGCATTTGAAGAATGTACCCGCTGATAGGAGTTCTCTTTCTCTCTCTCTCTCTCCCTATCTCTCTCCCTTGCTCATAAATAAAGAATAAAGTCAGACATGATATTTGACATAATAAGAACAGAGATAAAAGTCCATCAACATGAGGTTTCATATATATATATGTGTATACTTATATACATATATATGAAAATACATATGTATAAGTATATACATATATATGTTTGAGTGTGTTTGGTATAGATACTGTACTGGTGTCAGAAGCTTCTATTTCCTCTATTATCCTTGTTAATCCCATGCAGTGAATTTTTATTACAGATATATGGATTTCACATCTTTAATTTCAAATTGGTTGTTTTTATATAATTTCTATTTTTCTTCTGAGGTTATCCATCTGTTACCACTTATAACCATTTCTTTCTCATTTTTACTTATTTATAGTAGTTGTTCTAAAGCCCTTGTCTGCTAATGCAGACACATTATGGAGTTTATTTCTATTGATTCATTTTTTTCCTAATTCCAGTTCGTCTCCCACTTCTCATGTCTAGGTATTCTTGATATTCTCAATATTGTGAGGTATACCTTTAAAGTTGTCTAAATTATCTTGTATTGCACTAACGTCTGTTGAATTTTGTTATGGCATGAAATTAAATTACAATTAGCTCCCTTCATCTCATAATCCTTGGTTTTATTATTTATTAGGGAAATACTATTTAAATCTTATCCAAAGTCCTAAGGGATTGCCCTCATGTCAGGGTATGGTCTTTACTAAAGTGTGATTGTTTTTGAATTTCAGTTTCTTCTCTTGGAAGAGTTTCTTGTTATTGACTACTCTGCAAGCAAATTTCAACTTCCTTAGCAAACTTTAACTTTGATCCTTATCTCCTCAACTGAGCAAGATGAGTGTTACAATTGGAATCTACTGCCCTGAGCCATGGGAAAATTTCCCAATAACGAATGTGAAGTGAACTTAGAGCTCTCCTCACTAGATTAATTTCATTCAATGAATGCAGTCCTCTTCTGCCTTGTGTATATTGCCTTAAAAGAAAGGATTCTCTCATATATTTTGTTGAGGTTTATAGTTGTATATAGATGGATGGCAAGTCTGATAGTAGTTGTTATATAATAGAAGTAGAAATATGATTTATTGTTTAATAGGATGACTTCTTAGTTATTATAATAATTGATACATTTGGTAGTATAAAATGCATTATAGCATATTGGATAAGTGTATAGGAACTTTCTGTTACTGTTTGGCATTGAATTCTGACACAAGCATTTATCACTGATATGACCTTGGGCAAATGATTAATAACTAATTCATTCACTATAGCATAGCTTAGATAACTCATTTTAGGGTTTACTAATGTTATTACTTTCATATGAATGTTATGAATAAAAAATGAGTTAAAGTATAAAACTCATTAGAATATTGACAAGTTTATAGTGATCACTTAATACTTATTAGCTTTTAAAAACTTTTTAAGTGGGAGTTAGGTAACTGATTACCTAGTTTGGTGGAGAGGTAGTGTATTGCCGCATCTGTATTTACTTATTAGGATTGCTCTTCTTCTTCCAGACCTCATTAGCTTACATATGGTTAGCTGTCATTCCGTGGCTTGTCTTGGTAAACTCAATATAACTGGAGGTCTCATCTTTTCACCTCTATGGAATGGTAAAACACATAGTTACATTCATTTACTGTGCCGTAGTTTAATTTTATTGAGTCCTGAAGGCATATTAAAAAGTGATTGGAACTGATATCAAAGCATAAACCAAAACTTATTACCTAAGATTAAAAATAGTTTTTTAACATGAGTGCACACACACACACACACACACACGTGCCCCATGCAGCTGTTTATAAATGGTATTCGTCTCCTTGAGGAGGCAGTAGAGATGATTTATATATATATATATGTATTTTGATTAACATTATGTTTTGAATTTTATATTTTAAACATGTATTATCTTATATTTTAAAAACAGCAGACTCTAGATTCTTAATAAGAAATATTCTTAAATTATATACTGAATAAGATTACATGAATCTTGACTAAAGGAGTAATAAACAAGTTTTCTTGATATTGATGCCTATGTATTTTGAAATGTAATTCCACCATAGTATTTTTAATTTAAGAAAAATAATCCAAAGAATTTATTTTATTTCCTAACAAATTTACCCTAAAGTGCATGTAGAATATTCAAAAGGTAAATGGGTTAATTTTATTTTTAAAATTATAGTGACCTCCTGAATGGCTACTTGACCTGAGATAGTTAAACCACAACGCAGGGCAAAATTATTTTAAATAGTGTTTTACTACAATGATAATAGATTAAAAATATATGCAACTGATTTCTATGGTAATAATAGATTTTTAAATATATGGGATAGGAGGTGAGCTTTTGGTTCAGTTGTTAAGATTTTGCTTGGATATCCATATTCCATATCAGTTTCCCTGGGGAAAGTCTCAGATCTACTTCCACTTCTACCTTCCTGAAACAAACTCCCTAGAAGGAAGCACATGATAACTCAAGTACTCAGGTCCCTGCCACCAAAGTAAGAAACCAGGATGGAGTTCTTGGTTCCTGGCTTCAACATGGCCAAAACCCAGGTGTTTTGGACAGTTAGGGTGTAAACCAGGAGATGGAAGGTTTCTCTCTGTCCCTCTCTTTCTACCTGTCTTTCAAATAAAATGAAAATGAAATATCAAAAAACTCATTTGAAATAGACTATAAATGTTCAGAGTAAACCAATGACATATACAGATTTAGTATACTGTATGCATGGTATTTGTTAGTGGAAAAAATAAATTACTTAAAACTGTATATGTAAAACTTTTTGGGGAAAATGAACTCTATATGATAGCAAACTCATGCTCACATTTAAAAATATTGAAAATAAAACTGCTAAAATGTTAGAAGAAAGTGTTAGTGATTATAAAATTTTGGCATGGAGAAAATATTTCCCTGGGTATAAGCCTATAAAAAAGGCATAAAGGTAATGTTAAAAATATGAAAGAAAAATTTTGGTAATAAAAAGTTGCTTCAGAATCTAAAATTGTATAGTATCACGGCATTATAAACAATTCGTTTGACAAAGATGTAAAAAAAAAGTTTGAGAAAACTCTATATTTGCAGCAATACTAATACATACACAGGAATTTCTGTCTCCTGTCTACGTAAGATTGGAGTTGGTGAACTCAAGAGGCTTCCACAGTCTTGGTTGTTTTTAAATTTTTTAATGTTAGTTCCCACATGTAAGTGAGAACATGGCGGTATTTGTCTTTCTGTGTCCTGCTTATTTGTTTGATTACTGTTTATGGTCCTTGCCTATATTCCTAGTAAATATAATCTTTTTTAATTTTTTACTTGTTAAATTATTTATTTACACAGGGCCAGCACTGTGGCACAGTGGGTTAATGTCCTGGCCTGAAGAACTGGCATCCCATATGGGCACCGGTTCAAGACCCGGCTGCTCCACTTCCAATCCAGCTCTCTACTATGGCCAGGGAAATCAGTAGAAGATGGCCCAAGTCCTTGGGCCTCTGCACCCACCTGGCAAACCTGGAAGAATCTCCTGGTTCCTGACTTCAGATCGGTTCAGCTCTGGCCATGGCAGCCATTTGGGGATTGAACCAGTGGATGGAAGACCTCTCTCTCTGTCTCTCTGCCTCTCTCTGTAACACTGTCTTTCAAATAAATAAAGATAAATCTCTTTTTTTTTTTGACAGGCAGAGTGGACAGTGAGAGAGACAGAGAGAAAGGTCTTCCTTTTCTGTTGGTTCACCCTCCAATGGCCTCTGCGGCTGGCGTGCTGCGGCCGGCGCGCCACACTGCGCTGATCTGAAGCCAGGAGCCAGGTGCTTCTCCTGGTCTCCCATGGGGGTGCAGGGCCCAAGCACTTGGGCCATCCTCCACTGCATTCCTGGGCCACAGCAGAGAGCTGGACTGGAAGAGGGGCAACCGGGACAGAATCCGGTGCCCCGACCAGGACTAGAACCTGGTATGCCGGCGCCGCAGGCAGAGGATTAGCCTATTGAGCCACGGCACCGGCTGTAAAGATAAATCTTTAAAAAAATTTCTTTATTTACAGTGGAACAGTAAGCCTTTGACTATAATGTAAAATAAAAATGTTATCTCAAACTTAAAAAATTAGAAAGAGAAAAAAATAAAAATCTAAAATGTGAAGTACAGCAGTTTTATAAATCAATGAGAAACAAACTTTTGTAGAAACAGCAGAAGTCTATTTTAGGGAAATATCCCTCAACAAAACATAAAAGTTCAGTGAACATGGGAAAAAATCATCATGCACGCATGGAGATGGAGAAACTGAAGCACCATTTTTCGCATAATTATTGATAGGACAAGATAGTGGGAAAGCTGTTTTCCAGGGGTGATAGTATTATCTGACAGCTGTTGGAGTTAAAACGTGTAGCACCAATATCCTGCAAACATGCATATCTTTTGATGAAGCAATTACAATTTAGGATTAAATCCTAAGGATTGAAAATATATGATATATATATATATGACAGTGTGTATAATGAAAAATTAACAAATATAGGTGGTAGATTATATAAATTATACACAATCCCTAAAATTATATACTACATAGGTAGTTAATCTTATATTGTTAAAATAAATTCAATTATGTCAGATTCAATTTTTGTACACAACAGTAATTTGGAAATACTTTATTACAGAATAAAATCTATAGTATGGTACCCAGAATAATTGAATACCCATATGTTTTTAGAAAATGATGAAAGATGACAGTATATTATTTAAAATCTCAACAGTAATTTCTCTGATTCAAACATCCTTGGCTATTTTCAGTATCTTCATAGTACTTTTTGTATTCAACATTTTTATGCCTTTGTTACTTTAGAAATATGAAAACAATTAGAAAAGCCATTTTATAAAATGAATATAATTAACGATATTTCAAAATATATGAGAGGCATATATATATATAAAATATTTTAACTTGACAATGATCTAATTAGTTCCTAGCCCTATTCAAATTGTTGTCAGCAAATTACATATAACGTAGTCTCTTAATATCATAAGTTTCCACATAATCCTTTTTTAATATATGTTTTTATTAAATATTTATTTATTTGAAAGGCAGAATTACAGAGACAGGACAGGGGAGAAACAGACACACACACACACACACACACACAGAGAGAGAGAGAGAGAAAACGCGCTTCATCCACTGGTTCAATGCCCAAATGGCCTCAACAAACAGGGCTGGGCCAGGCCAAAGCCAGAATCCAGGAGCTTCATTTGGATCCTTACATAGGTAGGGACCCAAACACTTGGGTCATCTTCCACTGCTTTCGCAGGTGCACTATTAGAGACCTTGGTCAGTAGTGGAGCAGTTTGGATATGAACTAGTGCCCATGTGGTATGCCAGTGTCTCAGGTGGCAACTTAACCTACAATGTTACAATGCCAGCCCCTGGAATACATACAAAAATTCTGCCATTTGCTAGACCATTCAAAAATTCACTTTATTGGCTGACGCTGCTGCTCACTAGGCTAATTCTCGACCTGCGCCACCTGCACCCCAGGTTCTAGTCCCGGTCAGGGCACCGGATTCTGTCCCAGTTGCTCCTCTTCCAGTCCAGCTCTCTGATGTGGCCCGGGAAGGCAGTGGAGGATGGCCCAAGTGCTTGGGACCTGCACCCACATGGGAGACCAGGAGGAAGCACCTGGTTCCTGGCTTCGGATTGGCAAAGTGCACGGGCCGTGGCGGCCATTTTGGGGGTGAACCAACAGAAGGAAGACCTTTCTCTCTGTCTCTCTCTCTCACTGTCTAACTCTGCCTGTCAAAAATATTCACTTTATCTCTAGCACCCAGATATTTTCAAAGAAGCCAAGCTCCAAAACATCTTCTAGGCTTTTGCACTCTTAAGAAATACAACAATTGCCCTTGTGGATGAAGAAATTGAGATGCCCTCAAATAAAGTGATATTCTGTGAAAGGGTCTTCAAAAGTTCTTTTGTGGATCAGTGAAGTTTTGAATATTGTGATCTATTTTCATACTTCCAAAAGAAAAAAAATAACATGAATGAAAGACCTATTGACTGTCACTTTTAAATTAGACATAGCATTTGTTTAAATATCCACATTGCTCACTGTTTTGAGTTACACTCTTTTGACTTTCAGCCTTATATAATGACACTGGTCATCTTGTCATTTATGATCCAGTGATAACAGTGTTCTCTGTTCTTTCTATTGCATTTTTTGCCATTGCCTAGAATCCTCTTTGCTCTCTGGTTCATGAAATTTCTATAATTCCTCCATGTCTCTAATTCATTTGTTATGGAAATCCCACAGAAATATAACACAAAATAACTGAGTGTAGTTTAGAAGACATGACTTGCTGTAGTACACAGACATAATAAGTCTGTCTTTGAAGAAGATGCCGAATATAGCATGGCACTGATAGACTCACTTTGAGATTAAAAGTGACAGTCTTTGATGAGACTGTATGTTAGTATGGAAGATAAAGATACCATAGAGTAGACGGCAGAACAATGGTAAAGAAGGCATTTGAGAATAAGGACAAAATTCCTCAAATCCAGAGATTGTCTCAGTATCTTCCCCATGGATACATCAGTAACATAAGGGTAGTGAAAGTGCACATGGAGAGACTGAAGGCGAAAATATTTCTCAATACATATTTGTCTGATTTCTAATTTCCCTTCCTCTACAGATTAATGTTTTACCAAAAATATTGACGGTCCCTTATCTTTTTTAACATACACACACACACACACACACACACATGCACAGACATGCTCACATCCCCTTTTATATTCTCCAAATGACCACAGAGGCAGGACTGAGTGAGGCTGAATCTACAAACTCATTCTAGATTTTCCATGTGGGTAGTAAGCTCACAAATACTTGAGCTATCACCTGCTGACTCTCAGGGTCTTCATTAGCAAGAAGCTGGAATATGGAATAGAGCTGAAATTTGTACTCAGGCTGTCCAATGCAGGACATTGGCATCCTAACTGGAGTTTAACCACTGGTCCAAATGCCTGTCCCACTATCATGTTCTAATATACTAAATTTTAAGAAAAATTCAGCTTGTGTTAGTAGAGTAATTGCATAGAATTACAGTTAACCAAAAACATATTCCTGCTCTGTCTTTGGCCAGTTTAAGAGGAAAATTTTCAAACAGAACAAATTGTTACTTTGACATTACTGAATCTTTCCATTTCCACCTTGTTGCTTTGATGTCATGTTGCTGTAGATAGACTGATGTTCTAACAGGGTAATGCATCCTGTAAAGGTTTATTTTCAAAAGTTTCTTTACTCCTAAAGAACCCATTACGTGGAAAACAGTAACCAAAACCAGAGAAACCTAAATGCTGTGTGATTATGAAATTAAATTGGGTTTTCAAAAATGTCAGAAAGGTTAAATTTCAAAGATCACCTGACTCTAAAGTTTTAAAAATGATTGGCAAATATAAGCCTATAATTTATGGAAAATAACAAAATGTAGGCCATTAAAGATTAGACAAGTTGAATTTCCTTGTCAGTAGATAAATCATAGATCAGTTTGGGACAGTAAAATTCCAAAAACCCGCAAGTCATTGAGCTTTTGGCATAGCAGGTTAAACCACTACCTGCAACTCCAACATCCCATATGGGCATTGCTTCAAGTCTCGGCTGCTCCATTGCCAATCCAGCTCTCTGGGAAAGCTGCAGAGGATAGCTCAAGTGCTTGTGCCCCTGTACCCATGAAGCTCCTTGCTCCTCACAGCTGATGGGGCCACATGAGGAGTGAACCAGTGGATGGAAGATCTTTTTCTGCCTCTCCCTTTTTCTCTCTGTAACTCTGACTTTCAAATAAATAAAATAAGTATTTTAAAATGTCCAAAAATTAATATAAACATTTCAATATTCATAAATATTAATATATATATTACAGAAGTATGCTTGTACTTTGTTTATCAAACTTTTTTAAAATTACACATAATTTTTTTTAATTTGTTATAGAGGAATCCTTTTCTCTATTGAGTTCCCTACTTTGTGTAGGGATTGTTACTTCACCTTCAATCACAAACTCAGTTTTGTAGTCAATGGGAGGTTCCCTGGGACATTAAACTTTAAGAACTAAAAGTGGGACCACCTCAGCAAACCTTATACTGAAACCCTTACCAATTCCTGTGGTTTGGCATTAATTTACAATTTTAACATGCATGCATACACAAACACATACAAATATAATCACTTAATAGTCCTTGGAGGATGAAATTTCCATGAAATCGGGATGAAAATCTGAATCTCACTGTAATTTCCAGATCATTGTCCTCTCAGATTTCTATGTAAGGAACACTTGACTTAATTTTTAAAAACAGACAGCATTAAATTGGTGAGTTAAGTTGGACATGGACTTTGTTGCCAGACAAAATGGAGTTTATATTAGGATTCAAGCAGTCGGTAGTTAGGTAACATTGAGCAAAATCATTGAACTCGCTCAAGGTTCAGATTCCACATATGTAAAATGGGATAGCAGCAAGTTTCCTATAAGGTTGGTGCTTGTAAAAGCCAGGTGGCACATAGTAATATTTGGTTGTTTGCTTATTTATAAGGCAAAGTGAAAGAGAAGGAGGGAAACAAAGAGTAATAATCCAATGGCTAGTGTATTTTGCAAATGTACACAACAGCCAGTGTTCAGGCATATCTAAGCCTGTGTTGTGTTGGGAGAGCATTATCTGGATCTTGACTTCTTTCAGCGTAGAAATAAGGAAAGTGTCTGAGATTTGAAGCATAAGTAACTTTATTGAGCAAGCATGAAGAACGAACAGACTCTCTGACTCACTGGATACCATTTGTGCAGAGATGGGCCCCAGAGCTCGGTGTCTGAAAGGTACGTGGGCTTTAGTTATCTTAAATGGGGTTTTAATTTCCTCTTTGTCATTTTGGGGTGATGTTATAAGCATGAAATATAGGACTTCTAAGGATTGTTCTGAAGCATTGAGCATGTGTACAGAAGGGAGTTGGCGTAGGAGAAGCTCAGATGTCCATGAGTGCTTCATGAGCTCAGAAGGCTCCAAGTGGCTATGTTAGGGTGCATATGGGAACAGGCTAGATCCTTGAAGGGGGAATTTCACCATCTTTGGAAGAAGGAAGAAGTTTGCACTAGATCCCCCTATTTATTCCTAACTAAGAGTCTCCTAGTCTTACATTTGGAGACAGGAATTCCATCCAGACTTTTAACATGGGTGGCAGGAACCCAAGTACCTAGGCCAGTATTTACTGCCTTCCAGTTAGATTAGCAGGAAGCTAGATTGGAAGCTGGGAAGGAGTCGATAATATTAGTTCCATTTACATCCATTTCATTGGTGCTATCAAATGGAAAAACTATTCAACTATTTTGTGATTATCTCAGCAGATTTAGTTCTCCCTGGTGGTTTTGGAGTGCATTTCTCAGGGAATTGCTTTAGAAAAGCAGAACTAACATGATCTTCATATTGGAGTATATGAAGAGGAGTTTATTTTAAGGATTGGTTTACATGATTATGGAAACTGGCAAGTCCAAAATCTGTAGGGTAGGTCTGCAGGCAGGAGGGATACCCAGAGAAGAGTTGTAATTCAAGTATGAAGGCACTTGGCTATCAGAATTATAACTTTTTGAAGGAAGGTCAATAATTTTTCTATTTAGGACCTTTAGTTTGTTGAATGAGGCTCTTCTTATGTCACATAAAATTACATCCTGCAGTGCTGGCATCCCATATGGGCACCCATTTGAGTCCCAGCTGCTCCTCTTCCAATCCAGCTCTCTGCTGTGGCCTGGGAAAGCAGTAGAAGATGGCCCAAGTCCTTGGGCCCCTGCACCCACATGGGAGATCCAGAAGAAGCTCCTGGCTCCTGGCTTCGGATCAGCGCAGCTCTGGCCGTTGCAGCCAACTGGGGAGTGAACCAAAGGATGGAAAAACCTCTCTCTCTCTCTCTCTCTCTCTCTCTGCCGCTCCTTCTCTCTGTGTAACTCTGACTTTCAGATAAATAAATAACTCTTTAACAAAACCAAAACGTGCCATGAAATGAATATATTTGACCAAATATCTGAGTATCATGACCTAGGCCACTTGACACATATAATTAACCATCGCATGGAAGGAAGGTAGTTCATACTCTGTAAACTAACACTAGGATGTTAAAAGATGTTCCCACTAGGCTTTGGAGGTACTAAATTTCTTTGGCACTATATAAACTATCTGCATCCAGCATTGTGACACAGAATCTTAGGCTTCCACTCGCCATGCCAATATCCCATGTTGGAGTACAGGTTCATATTCTGGCTGCTGTGCTTCTGGTTCATATTCTGGCTGTTGCACTTCTGATCAAGCTTCTTGCTAATGTGCCAGAGAAGGCAGCAGAATATGGTCAAAGTGGCTGGGCCACTGCCACCCATGTGGGAGACTCAGAAGAAGCTCCTGGCTCCTGGCTTTGGCCTGGCCCACGCCTGGCTGTTGTGGCCATTTGAAGAGTGAACCATCAGATATAAAATGCTGATATCCTCTCTCTCTCACTCCTCTCTCTCTAATTTTCAAATAACTGAATATTAATAATATCTGTGTTACTCGTGTACTGAAAATACTAGGGATATTCTGGAGTCTAAAGCGGAGCTCTAATAAGGTCAGGAATCAGGACTGGCTCTTCCAGGGGAAGCACGTGTCTTTCAAACAATTTTTAGGAAAGCAATGTAATTTTAATTTGGGACAGTTTTTAGAAAGATACGTAAAAGCCCAATATCTTCCCATAACAAGGGCCAACCTAGAAATCTGGCGGTTAAACAGATATAATCAGGGTTGTAGAAGACTGGATATTAATTGAAAGAGAAAATAAAAGCACACAAGCAAATATGTGACTATTAAAAACCAGACTTTAGTGACCATAATATAACGAAGTTTTTGATAAAGTCCAATAACAAAAATAACAATTGATACATTAGTAAGAAATAAAAATAAAAAATAAAACAAAACAAAACAAAACAAACAAACAAAAAAAAACAAAAAATCTGAAAGATAAAATTTATGCAAGTTTTTATCAGGAAACCTCAGCATTTGAGGACAATCACCATAATACCTTCCCTAGACTTTCCTATATATCCCAGACTGGGCTCTCTATATACTTGTAAACCAGAGTATCCAATCAGTATAAAAGAAAAAAAATAAAGAATCATACAAAAGTCTTTTTAATCCCTTCCTCTACGTTAAAACAAGGGAAGGGGATATCTCCAATTCACTCATCGTGAGCCATCTTTTGATCCATGTTGTAGATGGCCAACCAGTCTGTTCCTTATTTCCCACATTGCAATACTAAGTGCATAATCTCTACTTAGGGAGTCCATATAAAAAATTCAGCCTGTTACATACCTTCCAACATTATCCCACACCTTAACTATCCATTATTACATATATCCCCCCCAATTTGTGCTTGACTAAATTGGAAACTCGAGTAGTTCTTTTGGATTGTGATTCACATCCTTGTGGGGGTCACAGACTGAAATTCACCTGTTGGCAGTGGGTATCTAAATCTAAATCTAGAAAAAAATATTTGGTAAGGTTGAGTCTTCAGGGTACTCAATTGTGTTCTGTTTTGGACATAACCTTCTGAAAGCCTATTACCATTTTTTCAGGCAATGTAGGGTTAAACCCTCAGAGAGGTGAAAAATGGAGACCACTGTAGATGTAAAGACTGCTACCACGGGTTGGAGAGTCCATTTCTGCAGGACAATAAATTAATTAGAATTTTGGAGCCCAATGTTCATAGCATCATCAACTTCTTTACATGTGTATTCATGACAACTTGCAAACTTTTATTTTTTCCTAATCATTGCCATTTTACAATAGATAAGATGAGAGGATAAGAGTCCAATTTCCTTAGAACCAATGAAACTGGTAGCATAGTCATTCCAAGTCCAAAGACCTCGGAATCAGTGGAACTGACACTGTAACTCAGTCTGATGCTGAAGGTTTGATAACTCAGGGAACCACTGGTGTGGATCTCAGAGTCCAAAAGCTGGAGAACCTGGAATTCTGACATCCAAGATGAAGAGAAGAGCATCTTGTCTCTGAAGAAGAGACCCAGAATTCATCCTTTTCCTGACTTTTGTTTCATCTGTCCATTTTTTCTGCCTGTACACAACTTACTGGCTTACTGAGTAACATGCTGATTATTTACAATTTTTAGTATTTAAAAATAACTGTAATGGGACTGGTGACATGACACAGGAGATTCAGCCACTGCTAGTGATGCCAGCATCCCATAATGGAGAGCTGGTTCCAGTTCTGGCTGCCCCACCTCTGATGCAGTTCCTTTATATTCAGCTTGGATTGCAGGGGATGATGGCCCAAGTAATTCGTCCCTGCTATCCATATGGGAACCAAGGATTTAGTTCCTGGCTCCTAGATTTGGCCTTGTCCAGTCCTAGCTATTGTGGACATTTCAAGGGGTGAACCAGAGGATGGAAGATCTTTCTGTCTCTGTATCTCCCTCTGACTCCACCTTTCAAATAAATAAATAAATACATTGCTTATTTTACAAATTAAAAAAGATGCTATAAACATTTGTGATCAAGTTTCTGTGTGAACATAGTTTTTCTTTTGCTAAATTATAGTTGATATTCATATATTTTTATGGGGTACAATGTCAGGTTTTGGTATATGTGTTTATTATATAATTATTAAAGAATGCTAAATAATTTAGCTATCACATCACATACTTTTTGTAAGTAAAATTTACTTTTTTTCACAACTTTGAAATACATAGGGCAGGCACTGTGGCATAGTGGGTTAAGCTGCTGCCAGCAGCACTGACATACCATACGGGTGCTGGTTCAAGTCCCAGCTGCTCCACATCCAATTCAGCTCCCTGCTAATGTAGCTGGGGAAGCAGCAGAGGAGAGCCCAAGTCCTTGGGCCACTGCATCCATGTGGGAGACCAGAAGTTGTTCCTGGCTCTGGCTTCGGATCGGCCCACTTTGGGCCATTAAGGGAGTGAACAAGAAGATGGAAGCTCGCTCGCTCGCTCGCTCTCTCTCTCTCTCTTCCTCTTTCAAATAAATAAATTAATTAAGAAGTCTTAAAAAATAAATATGTAGCACATTATTATTAGTCATGGTCATCATGCTGTGCAACCAATCACTAAAAGTTATTTTTTTTCTGTCTGATACTTTGTAATCATTGGTAAGCATATCTCCTTTCTCAATGTCTGAAAGCCATTGTTCTATTTGACTTCTATGAGTTCAGCTTTTGTAATTTCAACATAGAGATGAGATAGTTCAATTTTTGTCCTCATGTGCCTAGTTTATTTCACTCAGTATAGTGTATATAAGGTTTCAACTCCTTTGAATAAAATCCAAGAACAGTGATTATTGGTTTCTGCAGTAACAGTATGTTCAGTGTTTTGGGTTTTTTTTATCAAAATGCTAAAATGTTTTTCAAAGTAACTGCTGCTAAAGTGTTTTTCAAAGTAACTGCACCTGATGTGGGCTTTCTGGTGCAGCAGGTTAAACCACTATTTGGGATGTCTATATTCTATATCAGAATGCCTATGTTTAAGTACAGCTTCTGCTACTGATCTAGCTTCTTGCTAATGCATGTCCTAAGTCATAGCAGATGGTGGCTCAAGTATATGGGTACCTGCCACCTTCATGCAAAACTTAGATGGAGTTCCTGTCTCTCAACATTGACCTAGTCTATCTCTGGCTGTTCCTGGAATTTTGTGAGTGACCCAGCAAATGGAAGGCTTCCTCTCTCTCTCTCTCTTTCCCCTTCTTCCCTGTCAAATAAATACACAAATTAATAAATTAATGATTAACAAATCGACTGCACTGTTTTGCATTCCCACCAGCAGTGAGTGAGTGTTCCTGTTATTACATATTCTCACAAGCAGTTACTGCTGGGAGTGTTTTGCATTTGGTCATTCCTCTAGATCTGTAGTGGGATATCACTGTTGTTTTAATTTCCAATTCCCTTATGACATATATGTGAAGCATCTTTTCAAATGTTAATATGATCTCTACATATCTTTTTAAATACTTCTGTGTATTTAGGATAGCAATCTGTTAGCATTTGTTGTTTACTCATATTTCTCACAGGCTGCGGTTTGTCTTTGTTTTCCTGAACTGGTTTCAAGCTTAGTGAGGTACATGTTATCATAGATTATGACTTTAGTATTGTATTTAAAAAGTCACTGCTAGGGTGGTGTTTGATACAACAGTTAAGACACCACTTGAGTTGACTGCATCCCGTATCAGAGTGCCTTTGCTCCAGGTTTTGAGCCTTTGCTCCAGGTTCCTGATAATGTTCAAGCTAGCTCCTGGCTTTAGCCAGACCCAACCCAGGCTGTTTTGGACATTTGGAGGGTGTGATCTAGTAGATGAGATTTCACTCTCTATCTGTGTGTGTGTGTGTGTGTGTGTATGTCTTTTTTCCTCGCACTTTCCCTCTTCCTTTCATTCTTTCTGTGCATTTCAAACAAATAAATACCTCCATGTTTAAAACTCATTACCAAATACAGTACCACCTAAATTTTCTCCTATCTTGTCTCTTCAGAATTTATAGTTTTACATTCTACATTTAATTCTATTATCCACCTCTAATTACTTTTTGTGACACATAAAATGTGTGTTTCAGGAATTCTCCTTTTTTTGCATAGGCATATCTAGTTTTCCATTATTATTTGGTGAAAGCTATTTTCCTCCACTGTGTTGTATTTTTTGCCTTGCCCCCTTGTTAAAAGAGAGTTGATCTTTATTGTGGAAATATTCTTCAATTTCTAGGCTCTTTATTTTGCTCCAATGATTTATTGTCTTCTATTTTATCTATATCATAGTGACTTGGTTACTTAAGCTGTTGAGTTAAATATATATATATGTATATATTATATATATATATGTAAGCTTTATTCTTGCTGTCTCTTTTTTAATAAGTAAAAAGTAGGAAGACCACAGTTCCACAGGAGTATAAACAAGAGCTAAAAACAATAATCATATCCCCAAATGACCATTTCTTTACCATACATTGTTTGGGAAAATATATTAATTGCCACATAGTAGAGAAAACACATGATATTTGTGTTTTTGAGACTGGTTTATTTCACTAAGCATAATGGTTTCCAGTTGCATTTATGTTGATGCAAAAGAAAGGTCTTCCTTATTTTTTATGGCTAAGTAGAACTCTACAGTGTATATATACCACATTTTCTCTATCCAGTCATCAGCTGATGGACATCTGGGTTGATTACATACTGTAGCTATTGTTAACTGAGCTGTAATAAACATGGGGGCACAGATAACTTTTTCATATGCTGATTTCATTTTGTTTGGGTAAATCACCAGTGGGATGGCTGGGTCATATCATGGATCTACTTTCAAATCTCTAAGGAATCTATCTCCAAGATGTTTTCCAAAATAGTTGTACTAGTTTACATTCCTACCAACAGTAGATTAGGGCACATTTTCCCCCACATCCTTGACAGCATTTACTTTTTTTATTTCTGTATGAGAGCCATTCTAAACCTCATTGTGATTTTGATTTGCATTTTCTAATGGCTAGGGATCCTGAGAATTTTTTATCTGTCTGTTGGCCATTTGAATTTTATCCTTTGAAAATTTCTTGTTCATGTTCTTTGACCATTTCTTAACTGAATTGTTTGTTTCATTGTTGAGTTTCTTGAGCTCTTTATAGATCCTGAATACTGAATATTAAACCCTTATCAGTTGCATAGTTTGCAAATATTTTCTACCTTTCTGTTGGTTGCCTTCTCAATTTGTTGAGTGGTGTCCCTTGTAGTGTAGAAGAGTGTTAGCTTGATGTAATCTCATTTCTCTATTTTTGTTTTTATTGCCTGTGCTTCTGGGGTCACTTCCAAAAAGTCTTTGCCTATGCCAATGTCTTACAGAATTTCCCAATGTTTTCCTCTAGTAATTTGATGGTATCAGGTTATAGATTTAGATCCTTGATCCATTTTGGTTTGATTTTTGCATGAGGCATAAGGTAAGGGTCTTGTGCCAGAGACCAAGTAGAAAAGGTTACCACAGCCCTGTAAGGAATGCAATGGAACAAAGATGGGAGATATGGGAAACAGACTAAGCTGAGGCATCACAACTTGGAAAACCAGCAGGGGGCAAGGCACAATTGCTTGCAGGGATGTTGCTCTCAAGATAACAAGTTGAAGGAACTTGTTTACCCAGACTTTCTACTCCCTTCCCCCTTTATGCTCTGGCGGTGGTCATGTGACAGTCTCGTGAATATATGCACTTAGAAAATGATGTTTTTAGCTGAACAGTAACCTGGCCTGACGTCAGTAAGAATGCCTGGCAGATAACTGCAGAAATAAAAGCTCCAGGGCAAGGCAGAGAGGCGTTCCTACTGCTAACTAGAGGATTCCTCTGGCTCCCTCAATTCTTTTGATTATCTCCTGTGTTTAACATTCATCACCTGCCATCCCCTCTTTGCCCTGGAAATTTGCTGTGGGGGACACGGCAAGTGATGCCCAAACAAGGATGAGATCTTGCTATGTTGTCCAGGCTGGATTGCAATGGTTATTCACAGGTGCAATCCTACTACTGATCAACAATGGAGCTTTGACCTGTTCTGTTTTTCAGGGCCCAATGAACTTGTTGTCACACATTGTTCAAACAGAGCAACAAAGTGCCTGTTTGGGCGCCACTTGCTGTAACCTGCACAGCAACTTTGCAAGCTGTGACGCCTTAGGTCAGACTGTTTCCTTATCTCCCCCGCTTCATTCCACCGCATTCCTCACAGGGCTGCAGTGACCTTTTCCCCCTGGTCTCTGGCAATTTTGTTTCAAACTTCTGCATGCACAGATCCAATTTTCCCAGCACCATTTAATGAAGAGACTGTTCTTTCTCTGAACAGCTCATTTGTCAAAGACTAGCTGGTTTTAGATGTGTGGATAAATTTTGGATGTTTCTAATGTGTTCCATTGGTCTACATGTCTATTCTTTGTGCCAGTCCTAGGCTGGTTTGATTACAACTTCCCTGTAGCATGTATTGACGTGTGGTACTATGATGTCTCTGGCTTAGTACTTATTGTTTAAAATTACTTTAGCTATGCAAGGTCTCTTATATTTCCATATGAATTTTAGCATCATTTTTTTTCTAGAACTGAGAAGAATGTCATTGCTATTTTGATTGGGAATGCATTGAATGTGTAAATTGATTCCAGTAGTATCAACATTTTAATTATATTAATACTTTCTGTCCATGAGCATGGAATATTCTTCCATTTTTTATATCTTCTAATTCTTTCTTTAATGTTTTATAATTTCATTGTAGAAATCTTTCACATTCTTTTTAAAATTTATTCCAAGGTATTTAAGTGTTTTTTTGTGGCTATTTTGAGTGGTGTGGATCTTACAAGTTCTTTTCTCAGCCATGACATTGTTTGGGTTTACAAAGACTATTGATTTTTGTATGTTGATTTTATATCCTGCAACTTTACCAAGCTCCCTTATCAGTTTGGACAGTCTCTTATTGGAATCTTTTGGTTCCCTTATACATAGAATCATGTAATCTGCAGACAGGGATAAACTGACCTCCTCCTTTCAAATATGTATCTATTTGATTTCTTTTTCTTACCTAATTCTTCTGTATCTGAAAGTAATGTATGTATTCCTGATTAATTGTTATTTTGAAAAAATATTATTTTTCCAAATTATAATCTTACCATTCACTTTTAAAATATGTGTTTATATTTAAATTGGATATGTTGTAGACAGCATAGAGGTGTCATATTTTTTGAAGCATCCTGACGATATCCACCTTCTAATTAGTTATATAGACCACAATCTGCTAGTCTCCTTAGGTCCAGAGAAGTATAGAATTCTCTGATATGCAATGCCCAAATATCCTTATGTCTGCACAAAATTATCTGAGGTCTTACTGCATTTCTGAAACTAAGGATGAAATGTGGAGTGCATGCCTCTCCTCTGAGACTTAACATCTATATCTTTGTCACTTTCCTTTGATTTCACCTATTTTATTAATTATAATGTTATTTTATAATTAAAATGCCTGCTCTGAGCCATGATACCCCTCTTAAACTGTTTTACTTTGACTGGTGTCCTCAATTTTTCTCCAAGCCTAGGGGCTTATATTTTGAAAACACAAAAACCTTTATTTTGTATTCTAGTTTTATCTTCATTTTTGGAGAAATGATTGTAGAAGTACAAGATTGTATGACTTGTGTGAGAACTGTGGAGTATAAAACGTGATAGCGAAATGCTTTTGCTCACCAAATATTCTAAGAGTTCCTCTACACTTGACAACAACCTTGAGTATACTGGAGCCTTATACATAGTTTTTGTAAAGGACTATAAATAAGTTGTATCACTTCCAGGATCAAATACTTATTTGTTAATACAAAGCATTCTGTAATCTTCTTCTACTACTGCGTGGTACCAATGTGTTGGTACCATAATGGAGCCTGAGTATCCTAGTCCACTGATATTTTTACAATAAAATACCTACGTTGGGTAATTTATAAACAATACTAATGTATTTGCTTACAATTCAGGAGCTGGGCAGTCTAAAATTAATGCCCCTGGAGATTTATTGTCTTATAAGTTATTTCTTCCTACTTTTATAATGGGGCCTTAAAGAAAGCTGCAAACGCTGTGTCCCCAACATGGTAGAAGGCGAAAAAGTATCCAACACACTCACTCAAGCCTTTTAATAAGGGCACAAATGCATTCATAATTACAGAGCCCTCGTGACCTCATTATCTCATGAAAGCATTGCCTCCTAAAAATGTTGCACTGGGTATTAACTTTCAGCATGAATACTAGAGGGTCATAAACATTGAAAACATAGTAGTCCTAAGTCATTTATGGAGTGTAACTTATCTGAAGAATCACTGAAAGAGCATTGTGCATTACAGAAATGAAACTATTTGTAATTTTAAGTCACTGAAGTTTGATAATTTCCTTCTTAATACAGCATTGTTTAGTCTATATTGAGTAATATTAGAAGAAATGACATATGCATTAATATCCAAAAACAATATTTTACACATTAACTACCTGCCTACTTATGTATCTATAAGCCCATCTGCATATACATGCAAACTAATCTTCTGGGTTTTTTTACTTCTAAGATTTATAGCACTGGGTAAAAGACTGAAACACAAATTGAGTGATGGATTAGTCATTTTAAGTTTGCTTAGAGTAAGTTATTCAATGACAATAAGTAAGTAATAGAAAAGTTATATAGAAAATAAAACTAAACAATAAGTACAGAGGCCAGCATGATGGCATAGTGGTTTGAGCCCTTCTTAAAATAATGGCATCTCATACCTCAGTGCAATTTGGATCTCTACTGCCCCACTTCTTATCCAACTCCCTGATAATGTGCCTGGAAAAGCAGCAGTAGATGGCCCAAAAACTTTCACTCCTGCCACCATGTGGGAGAACCAGATGGGGTTCCAGGCTCCTGGCTTCAGCCTGGACCAGCCCCAGCCTTTGCAGCCATTTGGGGAGTTAACCAGCAGACGGAAACTCTGTGTGTGTGTGTGTATGTGTGTGTCTGTCTGTCTGTCTGTACCTGTCTTTCACTGCGTCACTCTACCTTTCATATAAATTAATTCATAAATATTTTTTAACTTTTATTTCATAAATATAAATTTCCAAAGTACAACTTTCAAATTATAGCGGCTTTTCCCCCCCAATAACCTCCCTCCCACTTGTAACCATCCTATCTCCCACTCCCTCTCCCATCCCATTCTCATCACAACACATTTTCAATTATCTTTATATACAGAAGATCAACATAGTAATATTAAGTAAAGATTTCAACAGACTGCACCCACAAAGACATAGAAAGTATAGAGGACTGTTTGGGTAGTAGTTTTACTGTTAATTCACATAGTACAACACATTAACACATTAAGGACACAGGTCTTACATGGGGAGCAGGTGCACAGTGACTCCCATTGTTGATTTAACAATTGACACTCTTATTTATGACGTCAGTAATCACTTGAGGCTCTTGTCATGAGCTGCCAAGGTTATGGAAGCCTCTTGAGTTAACCAACTCTGATCTTGTTTAGACAAGATGCTTCCCATGTAGCATCATTCTCTCTTTTTTAATTCTATCAATTATTATTTGCAGACACTAGTCTTATTTATGCAATCCCTTTGACACTTAATCCTATCTTTTTATCAATTATAAACTTAAACTGATCACTTTGACTAGTGAGAAGGCATTGGTACATGCCACCTTGATGGGATTGAATTGGAATCCTCTGGCACGTTTCTAGCTTTACCATTAGGTAGAGTAAGCATGTGCCAAACTGTACATCTCTTCCCTCTCCTATTCCCACTCTTATATTTAACATGGATCACTTTTCAGTTAAATTTAAACACCTAAGAATAATTGTGTGTTAATTACAGAGTTCAACCAATGGTATTAAGTATAACAAAAAACACTAAGAGGAATAAAATAGTAAGTTATTCCTCAACAGTTAGGACATGGACTCATCAAGACATTGTTTTTCATGGTGTCCATTTCACTTCAACAGGTTTCCTTTTAGGTGCTCAGTTGTCACCGATCAGGGAGAACATATGATATTTTTCCCTTGGGGACTGGTTTATTTCACTCAGCGTGATGTTTTCCAGATTCCTCCATTTTGTTGCAAATGACCGGATTTCATTTTTTTTTACTGCTGTATAGTATTCTATAGAGTACATATCCCATAATTTCTTTATCCAGTCTTCTGTTGACGGGCATTTAGGTTGATTCCATGTCTTAGCTATTGTGAATTGAGCTGCAATAAACCTTGAGGTGCACACAGCTCTTTTATTTGACAATTTAATTTCCTTTGGGTAAATTCCAAGGAGTGGGTTGGCTGGGTTGTATGGTAGGCTATATTCAGGTTTCTGAGCAATCTCCAAACTGCTTTCCATAGTGGCTTTACCAGTTTGCATAAATAAGTCTTCAAAAATAAATGTTAAGTTGATTTGTATTCTGCATAAGTGTCATATTATATAAAAAGATCAGACAAAAGACTAGCAGTAGAAAATGAAGCATTAGGCATAAACCATAACCTCTGCCTGAAGACAAAGTTAAATAGATAATGTATTTCAACAAATCAACTAAATAAAAAAGAAAAGTAGTATAAAGCATCATACATATTGAACCATAGTCTGGTAAGAGTTTGAGAAATTCTTTGTGGTGTTTATATGAAAATTATTAACACCAAGGCCAATATGTTTTATAAGAAAAATCAAAGAAGAAATAATTTAGAATAAATGATAATGCTAAGATGTTTATAATTAATGAAAAATGAGGAGACATGTATCCAGAAACATAAGTAGCAAGCTATTATCACATGATAGTGTACAATTATGAATAATACAAGAACAAATACTTTAAAAAATCACTGCTTTCCAGGTTTCAGAATAGCCTAAGAAAATATCTTACTCTGAGTCATATATTTTAGGAATTAAACAACAATAGGCTTTAACTGTCTAGGAAGTATAGATCAAATATCCCTTATCCAATTGCTTGGGACCAGAAGTGCTTAATATTTGAGATTTTCTTTAGATTGAGGAAATATTTGAATATACCTAATGAGAAACCTTGGTGGTGGGACCCAAATCTAAACATGCAGTTCATTCATATACCATGAACACTTTATATATGTAATCTGAAATCAAGTTTATACAATACTATTACTGCACCTACATTTTGACTATTTTCTGTCAGATGGGGTTAAATTTGGAATTTTTATGTATTACATTATGTCAGCACTCACAACTTCCATATTTTGGAGCATTTTTGGTTTTGATTTTGAGATCATGAGTATTCAATCTGTATTTAAATTGCATCAAATTGGGAACCAGTGTACATTTGTCACTGTATCTTGGTATAAGCGATTTCATCCTTGTAATTTCCTTTCTACCCATGTCAATCCCATTTTGCCTGCCTGGATAGCTATCATTCAGCTTTGAAGATTCAGTACAAATGTATTACCTACTTCCCCTCTATTTTCTTTGATGCTTTCCCCTAACAATCTGTAGATATATGGTTACCAACAATATGACATCAACTTAAAAATAATGCTTTAGAACTGATTCATTCAGAAAAATATGCTTTTGTGTAGATTAAGAGGAATATATGATTTTATAGAACCAAGAGCAAAGTACCTTGGCTGGTTAATAACTCCAAAAATCTTTCAGTTTTAGAAATTTTTTTGTTTTATAAATTGCTTCTGTTTGATGAGTCTTAGGTTACAACAAAGTCATGAAAAATGGGAATAATTGAAGAATAATAGGAAAATATACTTATCAAGTCAACAATTCACTCCAGTCTTTCATGTTCAGCTGAGCAACTCTAATTATACTCACTGTTTTCTATTCAACATGATCATATTAACTATTCAAAATGGTTCTTAAATTGGAAAAATTAAACAACTGGAAATTATGTTTTCAGATGTACCTGCATTTATCAGTAGAGTTGTCAAAACTTATTCATGTTCTTTTATTTGAAATAATTAATTTATCTATAGTGTTCCCAAAAGATAATTTATTGCCATCCTTATCCAAGTGCTGCAACTGTGAAGTTTTCACTTCACATCTCAAGCAAATAGCAAGCCTTAATTTGTATTTCTATCATCTAGAAAATATAGCATCTAAAATTCAAAATCAATATCCTTCTTTTTTGCACATATGAACTTCTACTATCTCATAATCCCCACTCAAACCATCATTGACAGAAGGCATGCAATTTTATGAAGCAAATGATGAAATACTAGAATCAAAAAACATTTTCTGTTTTAAAAATTTCCATAATATTCATGATGATTTGTAATCAAACCACGTATACATGGCAAAATAGTGCCTCTTTTAAACTCTCTAGGGTGCTTTACAGGACACTGAATAGGGATTTTGCTGCATGAAGCCCATTAACATTAATATGATTCATTGGGATAAATCCCTACACACTTCTCTGGAAAGTACTTCAATGCATGTAATTGGAAATGATTTTTTTTAAAGATTTATTTTTTTATTTGAAAGCGAGAGTTATAGGTTACAGAAAGGGCAAGGCGCAGAGAGAGAGACAGAGAGAGTGAGATCTTCCATCTGCTGGTTACAAAAGATCCAGGAGGGAGACCCAGATGGCTGTCCAGGATCTTAGCTTCCTTAGGGCTCCAGACATTTGGGGAGTGAAGCAACCCATTCATCTCAGCCACTCTGCCTTTCAAATAAATGAAGTAATTTAAGAAGGAGTAGAAGAAGAAATACAAGTTTAATGTCAAAAGGAGACCCAGAATTACAAACCAAGTGCACATTTGTCCCGCGCTTAACTGTAGTTTAGACTTCAGATTTTATTCAAGTAAGGATGTTAAAAAGACTAGTCGGCTACTGGAGCAAGCGTGGAGAGATCCCCTTGTGTCCGATCCCGCAGCGCAGCAGCGCGAGCTGTCTGGGAACCTCCTACTGAGGCTCTGTTCCCCACCGCCCCCCACCCCCACCCCCGTCCCGCTTGCACTACTCTCTTCCCGTGCCCTCCTGCTCTGCCGGCCCCTCCCACTGCCTCCGCCCCCCAGCACGCAGACCCTCAGCTAGCCCTCGCTTCAAGTTGACTTCCCCTCGCTGCACATCCAGCCCACCCCAAGGTCCGCGCGGTCGCCCCTCACCGCCCTCGCCAACACGCTCAGCCTGCGTTCTGTTGTCTCCGACCACTCGTTTCTCGCGGGGCCCCGCAGCCTATACCTCCGCTGCCGCCTTCTACCGAACTCAGTGGGCTCCACGCCTCATGAGCACCCAGCCTCCAGGTTGACTCAGAGGCGCCACCATCCCCACCGCCACCATAGCCAACAAGGTTGCCACGTGCCACCACCGTCGCCGCGCCACAGCCGCCGCCACTGCCACTGCGGCCTCTGGCCCTCGACCACCGCCCACCACGGCCCCGCAGCAAATAGGTAGCAGCAAGCGGAAAGCTCTGGAGCTCCAGACCGCTACCAGGTAGGGGTTGGCCTGGGCAGAGAGGGACCTCAGCTACCGAGAAGCAGAGGAGGCCAGTGCTTCCTGGTGCACTACCTTGAAAGACCGCGAGGTGGGTGCCCTGGGCTTCCAGCACGAGCTGCACAGCCACGCAGTGCGGAGTCTGCCCGTGGTGCAGACAGAACGCCAGCTGGCCTTGAGCACCCTCAACAAGGTGTTCGCGTCGCAGTGGCTGAACAGCAGGTGGGTGGTGTGCGGCACCAGGTGCAACAAGCTCTTCCTGCTGGATGTGCACTCGGGCCACGTCATGTGCTTTCCCCTGTTGCGGGACAGGGGTGCCTGTGCTGGTCAGTCCCCAGCCTGGCTGTGGCATCGACACCATCGAACTGAATTCTACCGAGATGCTTCTGGCCACGGGGGGCGAAAACCCCAATAGTCTGGCCATCTACCAGCTGCTCACCCTGGACCCCATGTGCCTGGTCGATTACCAAGGCCACAGGGACTGGATCTTTGCCATTGCCTGGATGAGTGACATCATGGTTGTGAGCAGCTCCCACGATGGCACCATGACGTTATAGCGGCTAGACTCTGACATTTTCAATGACAGTGTAGTCAGGCGCAATGCCATGGGGTTCCCCATGTTTGCCCACATCTGCCCCTGTGCCTTGGAAGGCATCCCCAGAGGCAAAACACCACTGACACTGGATGAGATGTGGCATGCACACTATCACGAGTGGGATATAGAGGTGGGGCAGTAGACTCAGCAAAGATGCCCAGTGCTTGAGTAAGAACGGACCGGGTGACTATAATTGCCATTAACTAAATGGGCACCTAGGAAAAGAAGCTGACAAATAGAGAATGCGAATACTCAGTTCTAAACTGGACATTTCTTAAGTGGTGACACCCCAAGAAAGGGATAGGAGAAACATGAGTGTTTAAATGTTGGGGACCAGGATGCATGAAAACCGATGAAAATGTGAGAGCAGATGAAAATGTGAGCTTTTAGAGAAAGGGCATGAGATGGACTGAATCTCCTTCCTGTAAGGACAACCACAGGAGAGACAGAACTGCAACCAGGCCCTTAATCCAGAGTCCTAGCTCCTCTGTTGGGTGAACTACAGACAGCCTCGCCCCCGCCCCGCCAGGACACGTGGTGGGGGACCAGCAAGGAAAGCCAATTTCATAGTGCAATTATCAAAAAGAGGAAATTAAAATTGATGAAAGAGTATTAACTAATATATCAGCTTCCCTCGAATATTGCAGGTTGCCCAACTTATGTCTTCTTATTATTCTTCTAGATGCTTAAATTGTTCCACATTTGGCCAGAGACTTTTCAAGCCTACTAATATGTTATTTAACGTATTGCTAATAGTCTTTGAGCACTTATTTGCTTTTCAAGCTGTCTTGTACTTACCCTAAACTATGTCTGGAATCAATCACTTGTCTAGGGAACCCTAATTGTTTGTGATAGGTGTAAACCATAAAATATCAGCCTGCTTCGTGTGTTCAATGTGTTTCATGTGTGTGGAAGTGTCCAAACAATGACCACAAACTTCCTAAAAGGTATCCATGTCTTAATTCTCGGGACTGTGAGTATTACCTTATATGGAAATATGTGTGATTAAGTTGGACTTGGAATGGAGAGATTATCTTGGATTTTCCTTGGTCTCTGAACATAATCACAAGTATTCCTACAGGAGAGAGTTGGGAGATATTACCAAAGAGAAGAGGCAAAAGATCTGAGATCATGGAGACTGAGATTAGAGTGATATGACCACCAGTCATGGAACGATAGCATCCACCAGACGCAAAGAATGGATTCGTCCTGAGAGAAAAGAAACGAACACATAACCCTGCTTACTTCATGAGTTTGGCCCAGGAATACTCATTTTGAGATCTTAGTTTCTAAAAATAAATTTTGCTAGTTTTAAGTCACCAAGTTTGTGGTAATTTGTTAAAGCATTCAAAGAAATATATTTTGTTATTACTTATGGCCAATTTTTAGAGGACAGAGTCAGCAAATGTAATTTCAGTAAAACTATGAGTTCATATTGTTACCTCCAATCCACATAAAATATCATTTTTTTCTTCCCTTTTCTCCTACTGAAAACCAAATTTTCCAGCAACATCAATATTTCACTATTTTTTTCTGTCCTTAAATAATTTTAAAGTTAACACACCATTGAATATACCATAATCAAACAGTAAATAGGATATTTAATCCCCTAAATTCTGACCAAATTGTCATGTGTATAAATGAATTGTTCTTTTATTTGCTAACTGGTATTCTGCGGCATGGATGTCCAATGCTTTAATGATTTACAAATTGAAGAACTCGGGTTCTGTTCAGTTTCAGGATATTACTAAGAAAGTTCCTAAGAACATTCATGTATTTGATACCATGTAAACGTTAATTTTCATTTCTGTGGGATAAGTGCTCAAGGGGGTGTATTCATATGTGTGTGTGTGTGTTTATAAAAAAAAGTGTGCTTGGTTTTTGACTTTCCATGTATGACATTTCACTTAATAACCTCCAATTCCATTCAATTTTGTTGTAAAAGCCAGTTTTGTATACTAGTTTTTATAACTGAGTAAAATTTCATCATGTACATATGCCACATTTTCTTTAACTTTTCATCTTTCGATGGACATTAGATTGATTATGTATCTTTTCTACTGGGAGGAGTGCTGCCATAAAACACAGGAGTTCTGAGGCCAGCATTTGGCATGGTGGGTTAAGCAGCTGCTAGGGATACTCCCATCCTATATCAGAGTGCCAGTTCAAGACTTGACAGCTCTGCATCTGACTGAGCTTGCCACTAATGGACCTAAGAGCAGTGAGTGATGGCTCAATCCCTTGAGTAACTGCCACTTATGTAAGAGGCCTGAATGGAGTTCTTGGATCCTGGGGTTGGCCTGGCCTAGTCCTGGCTGTTGCAACCATTTGGGTAGTGAACTACTGGCCGCAGATCTCTTTCTCTGTTACTCTACCTTATAACTCCATCTACAAAATTGGAGTGCAGGTATGTTTTTCATATGCTGACCTCATTTCATGTGAATATATTTCCAGAACTGAGATATCTGGGTGACGTGGTGGATCTATTTTTAATTTTTTTCCAAACCTCCCTACTGTTTTGAAAAAGACTGGAATAATTTGCATTCCCGCCAAGATTGCATTATTGTTTCCTTTTCTCCACAAACTGATCAGCATTTGTTAGTTTGGGGCTTTTTAATAATAGGCCTTCTAAGCAGTGAGATGATATCTCATTGCAGTTTTTGTATGCGTTTCCATGATGCTAGTGATATTGAATTTTTTTTTAATTTATTTGACAGGTAGAGTTACAGACAATGAGAGAGAGAGAGAGAGAGACAGAGAGAAAGGTCATCCTTCCATTGGTTCACTCCCCAAATGGCTGCCACGGCCGGCGCTGCACCAGTCCGAAGTCAGGAGCCAGGTGTTTCTTCCTGGTCTCCCATGCGGGTGCACGGGCCCAAGCACTTGGGCCATCCTCCACTGCCCTCCCAGGCTACAGCAGAGAGCTGGACTGGAAGAAGAGCAACCGGGACTAGAAGCCGCTGCCCATATGGGATGCCAGCACCGCAGGCAGAGGATTAACCAAGTGAGCCATGGCGCCGGCCCCCGATATTGAATATTATTTTCTGTCACTTTTGGCCACTTGTATTTATTCTTTTGAAAACTATCAGTTCAGATCATTGGCTAGTTTCTTAAGTAGTTTGTTATATGATGACATAATTTATGTATAATCTCCTGCTGTTTCACTTATCAAGTAACTAGTGCGTGCATCCGTGCGCGTGTGTGTGTATGACATATGTAGATTATATGTATGTTTATACACAGATAACATATACATGCTTAGGTATAGTTCACTTATTCTTTTCATATTTACCTTCTTGGCAGTTTTGATCATTCACTTGAGAGTTTCATCTTTTCTGTAGACATTTGTAGCTTCTCAGCATTGCTTTCGCTGAATCCTATGTGTTTTGAGTTACTGGGTTTTTATTTTCATTAATATCAATTTTCTAATTTCCCTTGTGATTTCTTTGATCTATTGGCTATTTGGCAGTCCGTCAAAATATCTACTTATTTATTATTTTTAAATTTCTGATTTTATATAATTGTAACACTTCTAAGTTTAATTCTTGGCTTATATAGGTCTGTCCCACTGGGTGCTCCATATGCATTAATGGGGATTCTGCTGTTGCTTAGTGGAGATTTTTATAGATATTTAAATCTACTTGTTTATATGTTTGTTCAGATCACATATTTTGATGTGGATTAACTTAGTTCTTCCATCCATCATTCAAAGATGAGTATTAAGGACTCTATGATTATTGTTGAGTTGTCTAGTTCTATTTTCAGTTCTTTCATTTACTGCTTCTTGCCTTTAGGGACTCTATTACTGAGTTCTTCCATATTTAAAGGTTTCATGTGTTCCTGATGGAGTTACCATTTTGTACCACAATGTCATTCTTTGTCTTTAGTGAAAATTTATATCTTAAAATCTATTCTATCACATATTGTTATAGCCCCTCTAGGTCTCTTTTAAGTGCAGTTGGCATAGCTTATCTATTTCTTACCAACTTATTTAAAAACTTTTGTATTTGTATCTGAAGCGTGAACCTTGCAAACAGCATGCACTTAGGTGATATTCATGGTTATATTGGTTTGTATCTCTTCTATCAATATCTACCTTTTTAAATTTTTATTTAGTAAATAAAAATTTCCAAAGTACAGTTTATGGATTACAATGGCTTTTCCCCCCCATAACTTCCCTCCCACCTGCACCCCTCCCATCTCCCGCTCCCTCTCCCATTCCATGCACATCAAGATTCATTTTCAATTATCTTTATATACAGAAGATCGATTTAGCATATATGAAGTAAAGATTTCATCAGTTTGCACCCACACAGAACATAAAGTGTAAAATACTGTTTTGGTTGAGTACTAGCTATAGCATTAATTCACATTGAACAACACATTAAGGACAGAAATCCTACATGGGGGAGTAAGTGCACAGTGACTCCTGTTGTTGACTTAACAATTTGACACTCTTGTTTATGGCGTCAGTAATCTCCCTAGGCTCTTGTCATGAGTTGCCAAGGCTATGGAAGCCTTTTGAGTTTGCCGACTTCGATCTCATTTAGACAAGGTCATAGTCAAAGTGGAAGTTCTCTCCTCCCTTCAGAGAAAGGTACCTCCTTCTTTGATGACCCGTTCTTTCTACTGGGATCTCACTCACAGGCATCTTTCATTTAGGTTTTCTTTGATTGTTTGTTTGTTTGTTTTTGCCAGAGTGTCTTGGCTTTCCATGCCTAAAATACTCTCATGGGCTCTTCAGCCAGATCCGAATGCCTTAAGGGCTGATTCTGAGGCCATAGTGCTGTTTAGGACATCTGCCATTCTATGAGTCTGCTTTGTATCCCGCTTCCCATGTTGGATCGTTCTCTCCCTTTTTGATTCTATCAGTTAGTATTAGCAGACACTAGTCTTGTTTATGTGATCCCTTTGACTCTTAGACCTAGCAGTATGATCAATTGTGACCTGAAATTGATCACCTGGACTAGTGAGATGGCATTGGTACATGCCACCTTGATGGGATTGTATTGGAATCCCCTGGCACATTTCTAACTCCACCATTTGGGGCAAGTCAGCTTGAGCATGTCCCAAATTGTACATCTCCTCCCTCTCTTATTCCCACTCCTATATTTAACAGAGATCACTTTTCAGTTAAACTTAAACACCTAAGAATAATTGTGTGTTAATTACAGAGTTCAACCAATAGTGTTAAGTAGAACAAAAAAATACTAAAAGGGATAAAGTATTAAATTGTACATCAACAGTCAGGACAAGGGCTGATCAGTCACTGTTTCTCATAGTGTCCATTTCACTTCAATAAGTTTCCTTTTTGGTGCTTGGTTAGTTGTCACCGATTAACAGTGTCTAATTCCTTCAAATTGTCAGGGTTGAGAAATTACTATTTTTATGTGACTTTTGCAATTTTTCTCCCTCTAAGTCTACATTATTGACTGATTTTTCATTTGATAGATATTTTCTAAAACAAAATCATAATTCTTCATCGTATATGTAGCTTTGTAATTGTCCCTGAGTATTTCGATTATTACTTTAATACAAACAGTATCGAATTATACCAACTTTATTTCATTGTGATACAAAAATCTTGTTCTGATATGCCTGTTTTCCTTCATTATCCATTACATCATTACTATCATACACATTTCATCTTTATTGATAGGCCCTTTAAATCATTTTTTACTGATTTTTCACATGTGTCTTTTCAATGTGATAGAAGAAAAGGGGTTTCATACAAAACCAAATTTATGTTTAATTTCCTAATTTCCTGTGTATTTAATTTTATGGGTGTTTATCCCTTTACTTAAATTCTTATTTATCTATACTGTTCATCTCAGGCTGAAAGGTTCTTTCTAATATTACTTGTAGGCCTGGTCTGCTAACCATGACCTATTCTTCTGTTTACTGAAGCATATTTTAATTAATCTTTGGTTTTGGAATAGTTTTGCACATACAATTCTTGATTTATAGCCACCCTCTCCTTCTTGCACATTAAATACATAATCTCAGGTTTTTTTTTCCTAGCTTCAATGATCTGGTGAATAATTAGCTCTTTTGTGAAGAGTTACTTATTTCTAATGAATTGCTTTTCTCATGTGGCATTACATATTGTATCTTTGATATTTAATTTGATTGACCATGTCGTATATGAATATGGAATACTTTTAGTTTATACTATTGAAGCTTGTTGAGTTTTTATAAATGCAAAAAACAGATAGTAATTTTTCATAAACTTTGGGGGTATTGACCATTTTTCTTCAAGATTTTTTGAATGTCTCTCTTCTGTCTTTCTAGAACTCCTATTATGTAAATATTTATGATAGCCCCTAGGTCTCTGAGGCTCTGCTTACTTTTCCTCATTCTTTATTCTTTTTCTTACTCCGTCTAGATTATCCTAACTCAGTTATCTACATCATTCACTCAATGTTCTGATGTTTAATTTCTCTTGTGTATCTCATTTCAGTTATACTACTTCACAGCTCCAAAATTTATATTTGGCTCTATTAAAAATAATTTGTTTGAATTGATAATCTCAACATAATGGGATAGTGTTGCTAACATACTTTATTTAAAAATTATATATTTATTTGAGAGGAAGAGAGACATAAAAGAGAGAAAGATCTAGAGAGTCATAATTTGATGCTTTACTCCTCAAATTCTTGTAATAAAATAACTGGGAGGAGGTCAAATTCTGGAACTAGGAATTCAATTTACATCTTTCATGTGGGTGATGGAGACTCAACTTCTATAGTCATCACTACTGCCTCCAAGGACATCCATTATCAGAAAGCTAGAATCAGATTTGAGAATTAGGAGTTGAACCTAGGCACTCCAATGTGTATGGCACTAAGCTAAACAGTTGCTCAGCACATTCTTTTAATTCTCCACATAATTCTAGACATGATCATAATAGCTTATTTAAAATCTTTTTTGTTGTTGGTTCAATATCTCTGCTTCCCCAAGGTCATTTTCTATTGACTATATTATAATTTGCATATGGAACATACTTCCCTGCTTCTTTGTATATTTCATCTTATTGAAATATTGAAATGCAGCAGTTATGAAAATTAGATTCTGTTTCTTCCAAAGTTGATTAGTGCTGTTACTGTTAGGTCATATTTATGAAAAATATATGTTAAACAGAATTATTTTGTGTTTGTGGTCACCAAGCTCTCTTCTTATATAGATTAGTGGTCTGCTAACATTGTTATACTTATTTACGTAGACTCCTTGAACCAATAACTCTCCCAGCCTTTGATGAATGCCTCTGTATATATGGTTCAGAATTTCGCAGCTCAACTTTCTTCTCATTTTCTTGTTTTTAATTGAATATTAATGTCAGCTAAAGGTGAGAAATCAGGGACCTCTCAGGTCATTCTTAAGCATGTACATAGATTTTATCACACACATCTATGCTTGTAGAGCTTCAGGGCATGCCAGATTTTCTGACATTCACTCATGGATACTTTGTTCCTCAGTTTTCCTTGTAAATATTTTTCATATCCCCTGAATAACCTCAACTGAAAGTGGCATCTCAGGTAGTTGTGATGGTAAACAATTGCCTTTGACTTTTTTCAAAACAGTGGACTGGAGCTAACAAAGCTCTGAGTCAGGTCGAATAAGCAAACAGCCTTAATTATGGAGTTTTATGGGGATAATCCAGTTCAAATAATTACTATGATCAGAATGTGAGTCTTTTGAGGGTACACTATTCTGTTCCCATATGCTGGGCTTTTGGGCCCATGTGGGATGCCGACGCTGCAGGCAGAGGCTTAGCCTGTTTCACTACAGTTTCAGCCCCAGTTTCATTTTTTATTTAATTGTGATGAATAATTTTTCACCAAACCCCTTTTCTATATATATACTTGCAATATTATTATTGTTCATAGCAAGTAATTCAAGTCTATTCATGCAAACAAAATATAATTTATATAGTAAATAATGTGTTTCTTTTATATTTTATCTTTGAATTTACTTCTACCAACTGTGTGTGTCTTGATTTATGATATTTCTGGTAAAAGACTTGTCATTTCCTCATTTTGTCTTCATTGCCTTTTTAAACTATCTAGTCCTAATGAGTCTGTAATGGAGTCTTGTTCATCAAATGCATAAATATTGTCACTCTATAAATTCTTACACATTATTGTTCAGTGCTAATTCTGAGAATCAAAATATAAATTATATGATTTTTATGCAGAAAGCAACAAATGACAAATACTTGTGATGATGTGAGTAAAAAAGGTGCCCTGGCCCACTCTTGGTAGGAATGTAAACTGGTGCAGCCACTGTGGAAGACGGTATGGAGATACCTCAGAAATCTGAATATTGACCTCATATTATCCAGCCATTCCACTCCTGGGAATTTATGCAAACGAAAATAAATCAGTATATGAAAGAGTTATCTGTACCCCCTGTTCATTTCAGTATAATTCACAATACCTAAGATATGGAATCAACCCAGATGTCCATCAACTGTTGAATGAATAAAGAAATTGTGGTATATATACACTATATATATATATGTAAAAAAATGAAATCCTATCTTTTGCAATAAGATGGACACAATTGGAAACCTATATACTTAGTAAAATAAGCCAGTCCCAAAAAAAGATAGATATCATGTTTTCCCTGATCCGAGGTAACTAATAGAGTACCAGAAATGTAATGTATTAGAGTGAAATAGACATTTTGAGATTCAATGATTGTTTATAGCCCTTGTCTCTTCCATTGTTGAACTCTTTTACTTAGTTTAGGGCTTACTATATGATCATTAAGTAAACTGAAAATAGATCTTTGTAAAAATTAAGAGTAGGAGTGTGAGAGGGAAGAAGAGGAAGGAAGGATTGGAGTGTGGACAGGAGGGAAGAAGGGGGAGTGTCACTATGTTCCTAAATCTGTATATATTAAATTCATGAAACTTGTATAACTTAAATAAAATTTTAAAAAGAAATTATCTTTAGTGATGGAGTAGGATATCTCTAACTTTCTGTATCTCCTCCACCATTTTGTACCAATTACAAAAATTGTAATAAGTACTTGAAAATTAATCTCTAGTCTAAAAAACTACTGAGAATTTGACTTGCTTAGAAATGAAATTTGTCATTTCCGTTTTCTGTACTAAAGTTCGTGGAGGTACAGGATTCCTCTCCCAGGGTATTCTCTTTGTGGCAAAAAGGACTTCCTGTGGAACATCCTTATCCCTATGGGGATTTGGTGAACTTTCATTTTCATTTCTTTCTTTTTTTTTTCTTTTTTGACAGGCAGACAGTGAGAGAGAGAGAGAGAGAGAGAGAGAAAGGTCTTCCTTCCATTGGTTCACCCCCAAAATGGCCACTACAGCCGGCGCCTGTGCTGATCCGAAGCCAGAAGCCAGGTGCCTCCTCCTGATCTTCCATGCAGGTGCAGGGCCCAAGCACTTGGGCCATCCTCCACTGCACTCCCAGGCCACAGCAGAGAGCTGGACTGGAAGAGGAGAAACCGGGACAGAATCCGGTGCCCCAACCGGGACTAGAACCTGGGGTGCTGGCACCACAGGCGGAGGATTAGCCCAGTGAGCCGCGGCGCCGGCCTCATTTTCATTTCTTTATAATGGGCATAATTGCTCCAAAACATTTTGTATTTTCTAATACACTGTGAGTAGTAATTGTGTCAATCGAAGAAACCTAGATGATTTTAGGAGCTGAAGAGTTCATTTATTTAAGGACATTAGGTAGTTCACAGTATTTGTGAGAAACTACAGGCTGAGAACAATCCCGAAATCAAGTCCACATCATGCTGCAGAAGTGCCTCCTCTGGACACCCATGCTACAGCCTGCACTTCCTATGTCCCTGACACTGGTGCACCAGGGCTTGCCACCACCCCTGTGATCACTACTGTTTGCCCCTGAAAATCAGATGCTGCTGCTGTCAGCACCAACATCCATCTTCACAATCGATGTGGGCAGTCTCTCCTCCTTTAATTTAACATGTGGAGGGGATGCATCTGATGTTTGAAGCCTGTTGTACTGCTTGTGTCCAGCACAGGAAAGCTGAGAAATCCAGAGTCTGACATTTTCATGTTTCTAGTGGGAGCAGGGAAGGAACTAGGTTAGGGTATTCGTCAAGAATTGGAGAGTTATGAGTAGATGCCCAAAAAGAATGATTATTGTCCATCTGGACAATAATAGAATGACAAAAATCTGTGTTTGATTCCTGGTACTTCCTCCTGGAATGAATATGTAGATGTATCCAGTGTTAAAATTTTTCTTTCTTCTGTACTGTTTTTACTTTGAAAAGTTAAATTCTACTTGGGAAAAAAGTCCATGATTAGTCTTAATGCTCTTTAATGAATGTCCTCATGGATTTTTTCCTACAATTTTTTAACAAATCATTTCCTTTTAATATAGTAAATAATTCTATGGGCAGGCATTTGGCACAACAGCTAAGATGCTGCTTGGAACATCTTCATCCCATATTAGAGTGCCTACGTTTGAGTTCTGGTTCTGGGTCCAATTCCAGCTTCTGCTAATGCAGACTCTGGGAAGTAGCAGGTAATGGCTCAAGTAATTGGGTCCGTGCCACCCACATGGAAGACCCAGATAGAGTTCCCAGCCCCTAACTTCAACCTGATCCATCCTGAGTTGCAGGCATTTGAGGAGTGATGTAGCAGATGGGGGTCACTCTCCTGTCTCTGTCTCCGCCTTTCTGTTTCTCTTTTCAGTAAAATAAGTTAATAAACCCTTTTCAATGCATATTTGGAAAATAATGAACAGAAAAGCCAGTAGGGAAAAACAATAGATAACTTATTATCCACCCTCCTTTTGTCATTTATTCTTTAACTTGTATCAGCAAAAGATAGCAATTGGTATCAAGGCTGTTGCCAGAATTTTAACCAATTCCAGGTTAGCTGATTGCATCACTGTGGTTTTACTCCCATTGCCTTTTTCTCTAAAACTAATTATTGATTTTCTGATTCTCAGCATTTCTGATGAGGAAAAGTTTCTTTTTTTCCTTCTGGGTACAGAATATATTGATGACTTTTGGAAACCAATAATGCTATTTGTAAAGTTTAGCAACAATTCTCCCTGAGGCAATTTCTTCAAATCTCAGTTTCAGTAGTTCTCATTTAAAACAGATTTTGAGTTCTTTCAATGTTAAGGTTCCCAATGTTTTAAAATGACAGTACTGAAAAAAGCCATGAGGCTGCCATAAAAGAATGGGTTCTTCCCAGGATAGTGGTGGCCAAAGACTGAGAGGGTTAGGGGAGACAAGAGAATGGGGGAGATGTTGGTCAAAAGAAACATACTAATGGTTGGAAGAGGAAGAATGCATTTCAAGAGATTATTGTACAGCAAAGTGTCTAGGTTGTTATGATATAGACCTTATTCTTGAAAAATGTAAAGAGTGTGGCAGTTATATATTCTCACAACACAAATAACTGAAATGCAAGGTATCAATTTATTAAATCAAACCCTTTCACAAGGTATATGTACTTCAAAATATCATGTGATACTCAATAAAAATGCATCAACATTTTAAAATTACAAAATTAGAAAATTTTAAAAATACATAAATAAGATTGTTTGTATTTACTACTACTGAATGTATATATCATGGTTAAGCTAGGGTAAGCCAAATCTAACACTTTGAAACTTAGTCCATCTTGCCTGTTTTCTTTCAGTGTGGGATCATCAGAATCAAAATTTTCCAACATTCTCTTGCCAATTTCATTTATACTTCTCATGAGAACTGTCTTTAGATGGGACAGTAAAGCTGTCTTCAACTTTTCTAGTGATCTATATTAACGTCAATACATCTTTGATTATTTATATTTATAAAATGTATCGTTAGATGCAGATATCTTTCATTTGTGATTTTATATTAAATGACAAATTATTCTTGATTTCACTTTACTTTTTCTTTTATTCCTCAATTTTAATGTAATTGTTGTTTCTATTGGTCCATCAAATTATCATAGTGACATTGTCAACTCACAGAAAATTCCATAAATCATACTTGTAATGATCATATACATTTTCTTAGAGCCTGCTTATGCTACTACACTCTTTCTCCTTTCCGGTGTTATATATTTTAGCATTTCTGAGTTTTTAGGGTAGCACATTAATATTTATTGTGAAGTTCAAAAGTTCAGCAATAAGTATCTTCAGATTAACATTATCCTGGTAACTGGCCTAAGCTTTTGTTTCTATCTTCATACATTTTCCCAACTGTAGAATAATTGTATTTGACTATTGTTGAACAAATTATTTTATATCTACTGGAAACCCTATTATGGTTACTAGATTATAACACTAAATACTGCTTCTACTATAATGATATAATTTATGTTATATTGTAAAGTGCTTTTCTTTTAATTTAGTAATATGACTTATACATTATCAGTAGCCTGGTATAGGCCAACCTTAGTATTGTGAATATTAGATCACATTGGTTGACATTTTCATGGTGACATCACCATCTCTTGCTAAAATTTGTTGGGGGTTTCCTGGCAACTTTCATTTTCACAATTTCTCAGAATCCTCTTAGGCCAGTATAATCCGTTTTCTTTTCAGATGACATATTTTCATCTTTATTGGAGCTCTGTGGAAATTTTCATTTATATTTGATTTGGAATTTCAAAAGTATACCTCTACATCCAGTACCTTTTCTTCTTTGCTATCCTGAGAAATATTGTGGCATTTCCTTTATTTATGTTCATTTGTAAATTTATTTTCCATTTTTCTGCATAATCCTTTTTATATATACTTGTCACTTTACTATTGCTCATATCAAATGACAGTTATGCCTACAGCAGTCATAATATGATTTCTGTTGTACCACATACATCTCTTTATATTTGTTTTTTTGCTTTTGAGTTAATAGCTATCAGAGGTGAATATCATGAATATTCCAAAGAAAGACAATCCTAGCTCTGCCATCTTGCTTGGCACATTCTTTTTGAGGTCATCAGTACTGAATTTCTGTATGGTGTCATCATGATTTTACTATGCAGATTCTTCACACTACCTTTTACCAGTTGGTTTATATTCCCTTTCTGGGCCATAATGTTTGTGTTTTCCTGGAGTTATAGGAGACTATAAATTCTCTTTAAATTTGAATTTGAAAACTGCAGCTTTTCTTACAAGAATCTTTCCCTTAACTTCATCTTGGCAATTAGTATGATCTTTGCTTTAACTTTTTTGACATTTCTTGCTATTTCCCATTTCAAAATAATCATGATGGAATGACTTCTACCAAATTTCTGTCACTTCGTTATTGTTTCTACTCTATAACTGAGCAATCTCATACGAAACTATAGTTTGAATAGTATGAAGTTTCTCCCTGTTGTATTGTTTTGTTTTTGAAATTATTAGAGTCAGCTATGTATTACATTAATATCAAAATATTTAAGTCAATCATATAACTGAGAAACTGAGGCCAAATTATTTTTATTTATAATCTAATTGTCCAAAATTGCTCACAATTCTGTTAGTGTTCTGGACACAGTTTCATGGAACCATTTTTGCTCCGTGTGAATGATGATGTATTCTAGAGGATGTAAGTTTAAACTTTTCTTGAACTTTTTGAAATTGTAAATTTAATGTTGATTTTTGAATTTCTCCAAGATTTAAATTACTTTCTCTAAATTTTTTTGCAATTTTATTGATTGATTTGTTAGTTTGTTCTTACTTTTTACATTTAGTCTTTAATTTTGCAATTTATATTCATTTTTTAATTATTTCAGTTGTCCTGAACCATCCATACTACACATATTTTGTAACAACTAGGGCCAGTTTCATTTTCTTTTCATGGTTGCATATTTTCACACTTTGGCAATTTTTGGAATTCTAAATTAACCATTAATTTTATAATTTTCTAACATTTACTTCTACACACTGGTATCTCTCATATAATATATGCTGTTAAATGTTAGCATTTTGCTTGATTATATTTCCTGCAATATTTTATTCAAATGTTTGAATGAAATTCTACTGGCCATTTTAAAAAATATTTACTTATTTGAAATGCAGAGATACAGAAAAAGGAGAGGGGAGAGGGGTATTTTCTATCCTCTGGTTCATTCTCCAAATGGTTGTAATGGCCAAGAGCCAGGAGCTTCTTCTGGGTCTCCCACATGGGTGCAGGGGCCCAAGTACTTGGGCCATCTTCTGCTGCTTTCCCAGACACATTAGCAGAGATCTGGATTGGAAGTGGAGCAGTGGAGACTTGAACTAGTGCCCATATGGGATATCAGCACAGCAAGTAGAGGCTTAATCTATTCCATAGTGCTGGCCCCAATGGCCCATTTTTTACTAACACCTTTATACCTGCTTTTAACTCTGTTCTTGCTCTTTCCAAATTATCTGTCAGTGATCACAATGTATTTTATATCATACTTTCTGCATCCTTAATTATTTTTTCTTTTTGAACTAATTCTGTCACCATATATTTTATCAATATTGCTCCGTAATCCAATCCCAGTACTGTTTATCAGTAATCATGATGGCTGACATCTGCACTGTGAATTCATTATATCTCTTATCATTATGCAAGTTACATGAACAACCCTTTATTTACAAAATTTCTCAGATGCATTTAGTTCAATTTAATCATTATTCCTCTTCATATAACTTCTGTGACTTTTTCTGAGTTTTTGGTATTCTGAACTGTACCTTGATTTTTGAAATTTTGGTAGGTGGTAGGAGTCTGTAACGATTATTCTGGTAATAGTAGCATGTTAGATGTATTTTAAGTTCTGGATATTTTTATTAATATGTTTTAATTGCATAGTCACACAACACAGACAGGGATACCCACAGAGTGATTTCCCATCTGCTTGTTCAATCTCCCTGGCTACAATGATCAGCATCTGTGACCTCAATCCTAGTCTCCCAAATAGGCAGCAGGCTTCCAATTTCTACAAACATAACTTCTTCCTCTCAGGGTCTGCATTAGCAGGAAACTGGTATCTGCAGTGAGAAAAAATCAAATCTAGAATTCGGATGTGGCACAACAGAATACTAGCCAGTGAATTAAACACTGGACAAAATACTTCTATCTTATTTTCTTTTTAAAACATTATTGAAATGCAATGTTTTTCACCCCAATACAATTTATGTGATTTTATTCTATTGTTTCTCCTCCTTGTGTACGCAAATCTACTCATAGTATGTACAATTTATATTTTAAAATGTACACAAATGTTTGTTTTTTCCTTAATCTTTGAATTTACTAATGCCACATTTATATATCATTAATATGCAAGTATATGACACAGGAAGCATTGAACACTTGAACCATATTGACTGAGATGTTCATTGGGAGGCCACCAATATATTAAAAATTTCCAAAGATCCCCATGCTACTTCCATATACATATTTTGTCAGAGAAATCCAGTGCAAGTGTAATTTTTCCCAATTTCAGATTCACAATTTTGACTACTCTTCTTATTGGCAATCTAAATTTAACATCATGCATTAAAAATCCCTAAGAATATACTTGTAGATACTAGTTTCATTCATTCACAGACTATATCCTGATCAGTGACATGTTTTATGTTTGATGAAGAATTGTGATTTTTAATATTCCTTAAAAATTTTAATAATGAAATATTTCAAAAGCAAATATATTATTTCTTTTACTAAGTTCCTCAATTTTTCTCAACATTGTCAGACTATTTTTAATTTCATAGTATCAGTATCTAGTTGATGTTTTTGTCCTTACATTTATTATTTTCACATATGGAAATCATAACTATTATGGTGTAAGGCAATCATAGCATGTGAGCTTGTGGACATGTTTATTGGATTTTTTTTTTCTAGTTGAGATCATCTCCCTCTGAATTCTGTAAATTGTCATGGAAAATTTCTTGCATACAGACAACTTATGCTGATGGAGTTAATTTCCTTTCTTGATTATATTTTATAAGTTTTCTGGACTTTAATAGGTCTATAACTGCCCCTTAATTTATTTTTGAATGTATGTATACATTTGGGTTTTATTGTAATACAGCAACTTTTACACTTTTTAACACTTAAACTGAGCCTGATCTTTCATTTGCGTTGAAACAAAAGAAAATAAAGATGAAGAAAATTATAATAGATAATTTCAATGCTAAGTAAGATCCTACAAGCTCTGCTTATTCTCCCAAGTGGCAGAGCTCATCATTATTAGGAAGAATTTGATTTTTAAAAGAGTCATCTTGAACTTCAAGGATGTCTATTAAACAGTTAATCATGCCGAAAGAGAAGCTGTATTGTTAAAATGCCAATTTAACCAGCCCAAACATCGCAAATCCACCCTTTGCTGATGTTCCATAACCACATTTTTAAAAGTTTTTTTGTCTTTTTTTAACTAAGAGAAAGTAAATAGATACATGTCGGTAAATGTTAACTGAGCCCAATATACAGAGAAAGGAAGAAAAGTGGTGTAATTCTGTGTACTACTACGCAGGGGCCTAGCACCCTCCAGCACTCGGCAGAGTGAAGGCAGTATTCTTTTTTTCCGCAGACATAGAAATGCTGATTCTGTAATGTTTTTCTCAAGACAAGAAGTAATAAAAATTGAATTTGGAACAGAAAGGTGTAGAGATTCTTTTCTTATTTACTCTGGCCAAGGTATTTGCCCATAATGAGATGAGGACCATAGTCTTTGAAAGGATACCTTAAAGGCAGGGTGACTGAGGAAAAGAAGAAACTGATAAAAATAACAGACTGAAACTTGCTCCCAGTTACTGAAGAAAATTTTTTTAAAAGTATCCTGTAATCCATCAATGCTCTATTAGCTATTAGTCATCATCTCCTTTCATCCCCTCTCCTTCTGCTCCATTATTTTAACACACAGAAAGAAAGAGAAACAGAGGGAGATCTAGCTGCTGGTTCACTCTCCAAATGGCCTTAAGGGCCAGGGCTGGGAAAGGCTGAAGCTAGGAACCGAGAGGTTCTTCTGGGTCTCCCACGTGGGGGCAGGGGCCCAAGAACATGGACCATCTTCCTCTGCTTTTCCAGGCAAGGAGTTAGCAAGGAGTTGGATCGGAAGTGGAGCAGCCGAGATTCAAATTGGTGCCTCTAGGGGTTGCTGGAGTCTCTGGTGGAGGCCTTACTCTCTGTGCCACAACATATTACCCTTCATCTTCAACTTCAGCTTCTTCACTTCCATCCTCAGCCCTTTCCTAATTAATATCATAAATAGCCCCCTCTTTCTTTGCCTTCTTCATTTTCATCCTCTCCTTCCCCGTCCTCATCATCCACATCAGGAACCAAGTACCACTGTAATGGATTCGACCAAATATCTTTGATGGGCTCTGCTCTCCCATCTGCAAGTACATTACAATGGTCAGTAAACCAGATAAAGAAGCCTTCTGTAGAAAATTAAAAATAAGAAATGGTTGGAATTCATCAGTTCTTTATTAGTAATCTCCTTCATACTTCTCTACTTCATATCATCACCTTCTTGACTTTTATCTTCATACCCTTCTTCAATGTCTTCCAATACTACTTCATCATTGTCATCTTCTCCTTCCCCTACCTCATCATCAGCATCAGAAACCAGGTACTTCGGTAATGGATTCTGCAAAATATCATCTTTGTGGACCTCTCCTAACCTATCTGCACCTGCAATGAGATGGTCAGGAAATCAGGTGATGTGCCTTTTCCTGCTGGCTTTGTTCAGCATTTGAATTAAAGTTTTCCTCAAGTCCTTTCCAGATTTCCATCTGAGTTCCATGGGCTTTGGAGAGGGATCACTACTCTCATTCAAATAATGATTTTCATCAAAAATATGTATATTTTGTATATAAAAGCATATATATTCTGTACCTTGATTTAATATATTCAAATTATATATTTTCAAAAGTGTATATATTCAAAAATATATTTATTCTGTATATACTATATATTGTATACATAAAAAATAAATATATATATGTATATTCGGTAACTTGATTTAACATATTCAAATTCTGCATCTTCAACTCTTGTCGGGTAAGACAGAGCATTTTTAGCCTCTGGAGCAGGGCAGACACTTTTTAAATTCATGGTTGACAAACTGTTACCCCCCCAAAATCTGGGATTTTGGCGATCAGTCGTTGGCGGAGTTTGTTATATTTCTGTCTCACTGCCATAATCTCCTCAGGCGCTTATTTCAACCATAGTTCAGTTGCTTGTTCTCTGAGCACCTATAGGTACCTTAGGGTTGAGTCCAGCTCAATTTTCCTAACCTGGGCCGCCGACTCGCTAGGGGGCGTGTAGCGACTTCCCCTTGTGCCTAAAGCGCTGGGGCTCACTCTACCCTAAGTTGCCACCCTTTCAGTATTTCCCCGCTCTGTCCCCTCGCCCACGTGCTACATCTGTCCTTACTGGGCAGCCCCTTTGCCCGAGTGCCTCCAAGCCCACTCCTTGGCGGGTGCCAGAACTGAAAAAGACTAGGGGCGGGGCGGCGGGGCTGAGAGGGAGCGGGGCTCCTGTTCACTTTGGTGAGGCGGCCACGGCAGTGGTGGTCAGCAGCACTGTCACTGAGCTCAGTGCCCTGTGTGCTGTTTGTTCTCCCAAGGGAGCCCAGTTTTGCTTTGGTAAGTGCCTTGGGTGTGAGCGGGAGTCCTGTGCTGGCATGTTTATGTTCTCAGTAACTAATGTCATGTGGATGTCTTCTTTATTATAGCAGTCCTTCCTGTCTACTTGCCTTGTTAGTGCCGTTGTCACAAAATCTTCCTTTCCATGACTTCATAACAGTATCATTTATATAGCAGCAGGCATGTCCTGTTGTTATGTTGTCATTTGTAGATTACCAGCACCTGAGCATGAAAGCCAGTGCCAGCCCCTTGAGGGTGGGCCATGAGCTTACATTTCCACAGCGCCCTCAGCCTGGTCCAGGGCGTTGTTCAGGATGCCTTCATGTACACATTTATGACAGGGAACTAGGGCCAGTATCATCTTTCACCCCGTCAAGGTCACATGTTTTTTTCCTTCCCTACATTTTTATGGGATTTACATAACCATGAATTTTTGAAATTTTCCAAAGTATAATTCTAGACACCAATATGCTTATTTAATTCTATTCTGTTAAGTTACCTCATCTTAAATTTGATTTCAGTTCCTGGAATATTTTATTAGAATTGTTTTATCTGACCTGTTTCTACCAAATTCTGTTGTATCTGCTTCTCAAATTATTCTTGCTCTATCTAAATTTGTCAGTAATCACAATAACTTTTATAACACATGTTCATCACCTTTTTATTTTTTTCTGCTTGAATATGCTGTTCTGTGTATTTATTTAATTGATATCCAAGTGTAGTCCAATCCTAGAAGTGTTAATTTATGACCATGATGGCTGACTATTCATTGTGAAGTCATGTCCCTCAAAACTCTGTATGTCTCATGAACATCAGGTATGGGGTTGCTCAGATCCACCTTATGATACTCTAATCATTTAATCTTCATTTACCATGCTGATCTGTTCTGTGGTTTTACAAATTTTAGAGTGTACAGCCTTGGACACTGGATTATTTCTTTTAAAATTCTTTGTAAAGTTGTAGAATTTTTTTCCTCCAATTTTTGGTTCTGAAAATTTAAATTTAATGAATTGAAAACTTACATACAGAGGATGGATTCCCACCTGCAGTTTCACTCCCCCTGTATATAACATCAAGGAGGTGGGACTTCAGCCTTGGTCTCCCACATGAGTGGCAGGGTCTGATATACTTGACCTATCTACGTTGCCTCTCAGAAACTGAAATCAGGAGCCAAATCTGAGATTCAAACTGAGACACTCAGCTGGGGAACAAGACCTCACCCACCACTGTCTAAACCACTAGGCCAACTATACTTTCTGCCCCTTATATTTTCTGAAATAAATGCAATATTTTTTACCTGATTTTGGATTGACTTTCAATTTGTCCAAACTATAAATGAAAACCTCATATCATTTCCTTGAGATTATACTGGTAAATACGATTATGTTTCCTAGACTTAATATCCTGCTAATTTCCTTTATTCCTTTGTACAGATGACTTTAGAACTGCTTTGCAAAAATGTCCCTTTAGCTACTTATGCCTAGATTCCTACTTATGCCACATTATTTTTCTAGTCAAAATATTACATTATATATTGTAGTATGTGCTTTGATTTTTATTTTTTGCTTTGTCTCCGCATGATTATGGACATCTGGGTTTATCATCAATAAACTATTTGTAAACATATCTCACATAGTGTATCATGGTTATTTTAATTTAGTTTTTAATAGTAAAGTCAGCAATTTTTTATGAATTCTGAATGTGATTCCAGCAACTTTCGTGTTCCAAAAATTTTCACCGTTGTCCAGGGCCATGCCATGCCATGATTCTCTATTGCAGGTGATTATATATGGAAATGTGTGTGTGTGTATCTCCTTTGTAGGATTTTTATGGAACTTAAAATTTCTCTTTTTTATGTTTTCCAAATTACAATTGTTTATGCTAGTATCATTTCTTTAAGTTTGTTACATGAAGTCACATTTCTTGATTTCAATTTCCACAATTTTCTTTATATTCTTTCTTAGATGTAAACTTTATGGAATCTTTTTCACCCAATTTCTGCATATGTGTTTGTCACTGTAATATGTTTCTTAGAAAATTACCCAGTTATACTCACAGGAATCACAGTATCATTTTATATTGTCACATGTCTTATTTCTTAATTTGCCTTTCATTTTGCTAGTTTTACCTGGTTTTGTCAATAATATAGTGCAAGGTTTGGTGTGCACAGATATCTAGAGCCAGCTGTGTTGTTGTTATCCCAGCCAATGGAATAGAAACAGGCCCTGGTAGAGGCTTGAGCAGCTCCCTCACCAAAACTAAGCAATGTACTCCTTGGACTTTGCTGTTACCTCCTGGTGGGGACACTACCCAGGTCCATAGGAATCAGCTGGAAGCTGCTATTAGTCTTAAGTTTTTTTCTGAACTTCTCTTGGGCTCTTCACTGAGGTCCTGTGAGCCTTGAGGCCAGAGAGCACCATTGTGTGGTTCAGGGCTTCTCCACAGGAAGCTTTGGGGTACAGTAGCACAATGACTGGCTTGAACCAAATGAAGGACTCCAGGGCTTTTGACCTGACCCACCTCAGGCAGCTGCTGTTAGAAGACCTCCTTGGGCCTGACCCTACCTTCTGCCATCCTAGGCTTTCTGTAATGTTTCAGAGAGGACCTTTACCTGATGCCTTTAGATCATTCAGGTCTCTGTGTAGGGAGAGAACCAGCTGGAAAAGAGGGTTCAGTGCCAGGTTGATGCCTATGTAAGGCTTGTTTTCCCCTATGTAACTGTTTCTGAAGATGCTGATTTTAAAGGCCAACTCACAGCAAGCTACCAAACCAGTGAGGTTGTGGAAAATTCCAGACCTTACCTGCAAGTCTCTCCTAACTGCCACTGCACCCACTACATGTTGGCTATCTGAAACCCAGAGGTGGATGCCCCTGTGGACCTGAATTCTTTCCCCAGAGATGACCAGCATTTAACCAACCCAAGACCCCAGGACCTGGAGCAACGTCACATGTTACGGTATAGAAGCAGGAGAAGACCTCACTAACTTGTCAAAGAAGGAGCCCTGGTCAGTGTCCACCCTCTGGCTGCACATTAGAAGAGACCAAAGGCTTCAATTTTGCTCCTCTTCAGTTGAGAGCAGGGCTACAAACGGACTGCTCCTACAAAGATTAGTGCACTGAAACTCAAAAATACTGACTGGTTGGTAGGCAGGTGCTGTCTGGCAATGGGGAGGAGGGTGTGCTTCACCCTTTCAGCCTTGGCTTTTCATTGGTTTATGGCAGGGGAGCATCCATTTCCAGTGTAGTGGAGGAAATACCAAATGTGTTGTTGTTCTGCTCAATCCGTTTCACTGTTTCTAATAAAGGAAGCAGCTGAAGAACAGCAACAAAAAATGCCTTTGCTGTGAAATTATTGTATTAAGTATTGTATTGTATTAAGTAGCAGTATAGTATTTTTATATTCTTTTTTTATATTCTTCTTCCTCTGTATCTAATTGTGAATCTATTAGTGAGTCCAGCTAATTATATATTTCTACTCAGAATCATCATTATAAAAATATATCTTATGACATACATCAATTATTAATTTTCACATTGTATTTGTTTTTTTAAAGCTTTTATTTAATGAGTACATTTTTCATAGGTACAATTTTAGGAATATAGTGGTTCTTTCCCCCATATCCACCCTCCCACCCCGACTCCCATTCCACCACCTACTCCCTTTCCCACCCCCTTCTTCATTATGGTTCATTTTTAGTTTAACTTTAGATACAGAGGACCAACTCTATGTTAAGTATATAGTTCAAGAATTTGCACCCACACACCCACACAAAATATATAATACAGTTTGAGTACAAGTTTTGAGTTAATTCTCCTAGTATTACTCATTAAGGATGGAGGTCCTACATGGGGAGTAAGTGCACAGTGACTTCTGTTGTTCCTTTAACAATTAACATTCTTATTTATGACATCAGTGATCACCTGACGCTCTTGCCTTGAGCTTCCATGGCTATGAAAGCCTTTTATGACCGAAGACTCCATCAGTAATTGGACACAGTCATAAGCAAAGTGGAAGTTCTCGCCTCCCTTCAGAGAAAAGTACATCCTTCTTTGATGGACCCTTCTTTCCACTGAGGTCTCACAGAGATCCTTCATATAGGATATTTTTTGCCACAGTGTCTTGGCTTTCCATGCCTGAAATGTTCTCACAGGCCTTTCAGCCAGACCAGGTAGCCTTAAGGGTCAATACTGAGGTCAGAGTGTTATTTACAGCGAATTTCATTCTAGGAGTCTGCTGTGTGGACTGCTTCCCGTATTGGACATTTCCTACTTTTTAATTCTGTCTGTTATTATTTCCAGGCACTTAATGTTATTTATATGGTCACTTTTACACTTAAATCTATCTATATGTTGACTTTAACATTTAATATGGTCACTTTAACAGTTATGATGGCGTATGTACCACCGATTTTCATGGTTTTGGAGTCCCCTGACAAGTTTTTAGGCTGTAGGCTTTGAAGTAAGTCTGTAGGACTGTATGCAGAACTATACACCTTTATAGTTATATACTACCTCCTCCCTCTCTTATTTTTTACATATGATTAACTCGGTGTTACATAAAGAGTTCAACATTAGTATGAAGAAGACAAAAGAAAAGGAAAGAAAGAAAACAAATAAAAAAAGGAAATACAAAATAAAAAGTAACAATAAAAAACTGTCCCTTGACCAGACGAGTGTTATTCAAGTCAATGTTTCTAAAAATGTCTATTTCACTTCTATAGTTTTCATTTTAGGATTGCTATTAATTCTCACAGATCAGGGAGAGTATATGGAATTTGTCTCTTTAGGACAGGGTTATTTCACTAGTATGAAGTTTTCCAGCTTGATACCTTTTGTTGCAAATGACTGAATTTCATTTTTTAATGCTGTGTAGTATTCCATAGTGTACATATCCTACAATTTCTTTAACCAGTCTTCGGTTGATGGGCATTTAGGTTGATTCCATGTCTTAGCTGTTGTGAATTGAGCTGCAATAAAAAAGGAGGTGCAGATAACTCTTTTGTTTACAGATTTCACTTCCCTTGGGTAAATTCCCAGGAGAGGGATTGCTGGGTCATAGGTAGGTCTATATTCAGATTTTTGAGGTATCTCCATACTATCTTGCCTAGTAGCTTTACCAGTTTACATTCCCACCAACAGTGTGTTAGGGTGCCCTTTCCCCCACATATTCTCAGGAATTTGTTGTTTGTTGATTTCTGTATGAGGGCCAATCTAACTGGGGAGAGGTGAAACCTCATTGTGGTTTTGATTTGTGTTTCATTGATGGCTAGTGATCCTAAACATCATTTCATGTGTCTGTTGGCCATTTGGATTTCCTCTTTTGAAAAATATCTGTTTAAATCCTTTGCTCATTTCTTAACTGGGTTGTTTGTTTTGTTATTGTGGAGTTTGTTGATCACTTTGTAGATTCTGGTTATTAATCCTTTAACAGTTGCATAGTTTGCAAATAATTTCTCCCATTCTGTCAGTTGCCTCTTCACTTTACTGACTGTTTCTTTTGCTGTACAGAAGCTTCTCAAATTGAGGTAATCCCATTTGTTCATTTTGGCTTTGACTGTCTGTGCCTCTTGAGTATTTTCCAGAATTCTTTGCCTGTGCCAAAGTCTTGCAAGGTTTCTGCCAATATTCTTGATTAACTTGATGGTGGTGGGGCATATATTTAAATCTTTAATCCATGTTGAGTGGATTTTTGTGTAATGTGTGTAGTAGGGGTCTTGCTTCATACTTCTGTGTGTGAACATCCACTTTTACCAGCACCGTTTGTTGAAGAGACTGTCCTTGCTCCAGGGATTGGTTTTAGCTCCTTTGTCAAATGTAAGTTGGTTATAGATGTTTGGATTGATTTCTGGGATTTCTATTCTGTTCCATTGGTGTATCTATCTATTTTTGTAACAGGACTAGGCTGTTTTGATGATAACTGCCTTGTAGTATATCTTAAAGTCTGGTATTGTGATGCCTCTGGCTTTGTTTTTGCTGCATAAGATTGATTTAGCTATTGGAGCTCTCCTTTTCCTCCATATGAATTTCAGAATCCTTTTATCTAATCTGAGAAGAATGTTTTTGTTATTTTTATTGGTATCACATCGAATCTGTAAATTCTTTCATAAGAATGGACATTTTGATGATATTGATTCTTCCAATCCATGAACATGGCATAGTTTCCATTTTTTCATCTTCTTCTATTTCTTTTTTTAATATTTTGTAATTCTAATCAGAGAGATCTTTGACATCCTTGGTTTGGCTATTGTGAATGGGATTGATCTTAGAAGTTCTTTCTCAGCAGTGGCATTGTCTGTGTATACAAAAAATGTTGATTTTTGTGTATTGACTTTATATCCTGCTGCTTTACCAAACTGTTCTATGAGTTCCAATAATTCTGTAGTAGAGTCTTTTGCATCTCTATAAATATAATTATTTCATATGCAAAAACGGATAGTTTGACTTCATCCTTCCCAATTTCTAGCCCTTTGATTTCTTTTTTCTTGACTAATGGCTCTGGCTCATTCTTCTAGAACTATATTGAATAGCAATGGTGAGAGTGGACATCCCTGTCTGGTACCAGATCTCAATGGGAATGCTTCCAACTTTTCCCCATTTGATAGGATGCTGGCCTTGTGTTTGTCATAAATTGCCTTGTTTCTGTTGAGGAATGGTTACTTTAAACCCAATTTGATTAGAGTTTTCATCATAAAATGGTGTTTTATTTTATCAAATGCTTTCTCTGCATCTATACAGATAATCATATGGTTTTTGTTCTTCAATTTGTTAATGTATGTATTACATTGATTGATTTGCAAATGTTGAACCATCAATGCATTCCAGGGATAAATCCCACTTGGTCCAGGTGAGTGATCTTTCTGATGTGTAGTTGGATTCGATTGGCCAGAATTTTGTTGAGGATTTTTGCATCTATATTCATCTGAGAGATTGGTCTATAGTTTTCTTTCTCTGTTGCTTTTTTTCCAGGTTTAGGAATTAAGGTGATAATGGCTTCATAGAAAGAATTTGGGAGTATTCCCTCCCTTTCAATTGTTTTGAATCATTTGAGAAGAACTGGGGTTAGTTCTTTAAATGTCTGGTAGATTTCAGCAGTGAAGCCGTCCAGTCCTGGACTCTTCTTTGTTAGGAAGGCATTTATTACTGGTTCAATTTCTGTCTTCATTATGGGTCTGTTTAGATTTTATTTACCTTATTTGCTCAATTTAGGTAAGTTGTATGTGTCCAGGAATCTACTCATTTATTATAGGTTTTCCAGTTTGTTGGCATACACTCTTTCTAGTAGTTTCTGGTGATTTTTTTTTATTTCTGTGGTGTCTATTGTTACGTTTCCTTTTCCATATATAATTTTATTGATTTGCATCTTCTATCTCCTTTTTTGGTTAGTTGGGCAAATGGTGTGTCATATTTGTTTATTTTTTCAAAAAAACCACTTCTTCAGGGCTGACGCTGTGGCACAGTGGGTTGACAATTTGGCCTGAAGTGCCAGAATCCCATATGGGTGCCAGTATGAGACCCAGCTGCCCCACTTCTGATCTAGCTCTCTGTTATGGCCTGGAAAAGCAGTAGAGGATGGCCCAAGTCCTTGGGACCCTGCAGCAGCATGGGATACCCAGAAGAAGCTCATGGCTCCTGACTTTGGATCAGCGTGGTTCCAACCATTGCATCCAACCGAGGAGTGAACCATCGGATTGAAGATCCCCCTCTCTCTCTGCCACTCCTCTCTGTGTAACTCTTTCGAATAAACAAATAAATCTTAAAAAAAAAAAAAACAGCTGTTCGTTTTACTGATCTTTTGTATTGTTTTTTTGGTTTCAATTTTGTTGATTTCTTTTCTAATTATAATTATTTCTTCTACTGGTATTGGGTTTAGTTTGCTGCAGCTGTTCTAGATCCTTGAGGTGCATAGAGAGTTCATTTATTTGGGCATTTCCAGTTTTTTGATAAAGGCACCAATTGCTATAAACTTTATTCTTAATACTGCTTTTGCAGTATCCCACAAATTTTGGTAAGTTGTATTGTCATCCTCATTTGTTTTGCAGAACGTTTTTTATTTCTTCTATGACCAACTGCTCATTCAGAAACATGTTGTTCATTCTCCATGTGTTTGCCTATAATGCAGATTCTTGAGTTGTTGATTTCCAGCTTGTGGTCTGAGAAGATGGATGGTATATTTCGATTTTTTTTGAATTTGCTGAGACTCCCTTTATGTCCTAGCATATGGTCAATCCTAGAGAAAGTTCCATGCACTGGGGAGAAAAATGTGTACTCGTTTGCTGTAGGGTGGAAGGCTCTTTAGTTATCTGCTAAGTCTGGTCTGTAGCATCAATTACCTCTATTGTTTCCTTGTTCATTTTCTGTCTGGTTGATCTTCCAATGCTGAAAGTGGGGTATTGAAGTCCCCTGTTACTATTGTATTTGAGTTTACATATCCCTTTAAATCCCTTAATAATTCTTTCAAATAGCCTTTGTCTCTTTTAATAGTTTTTGTGTTAAAGTCTATTTTGTCTGATATTAGGATGGGCACATTGGCTCTTTTTTGGTTTCTGTTATCATGGAACATCTTTTTTCATCCTTTCATTTTCAGTCTGTGTGCCTCTTTGTTGGTAAAGTGTGTTGCTTGTAGGCAGCAGATAGATGGGGTTTCTTTTTTAATCCATTCAGTTAGTCTGTGTCTTTTAACTGGGGAGCTGAGACCATTTGCATTCAGTGTGACTATTTTTAAATACTGGCTTTTTCTTGTCATGTTTCTGTAATGTGGATTTCGTTTGTACTTTTGCTGGGTCATTTTTTACATTTATCTTGTTTTGTAGTGAAGTTCCTGTTTCTGAGACAGTGTTGTAGGTCTTTGTGCAAAGATACAAATTGTTTCAATTTCTGTTTGCTGTGGAAAATCCTTATTCCTCCTTCATTCATAAATGAATGTTTTGCAGGGTACAGTATTCTGGGTTGACTGTTTTTTTTTCTTAGGACTTGAAATATATCTTGCCATTGTCTTCTAGCCTTGTAGGGTTTGTGATGAGAAGTCCGGCGTGAGTATGATTGGATTATCTCTGAATGTGATTTGTCATTTTTCTCTGGAACATTTTAAAATACATACTTTGTATTTCACTGAGCTGAGTGTTGCCACAATGTGAATGGTGAATTCCTTTTATGGTCATATCTATTAGGAGTTCTGTGTATTCTTGTACTTCGATGTCTCTTTCCATTTGTCTATTGTAGAGGTTTTCTGATATAATTTCATTTAGAAGTCCTTCTAATCTGTTCTTTCTTTCCACACCTTCTGGAACTCCTATGATCCATATATTCAGTTACTTTATAGAATCTTGTAAATCTGCAACCATGATTTTTAATTTTCTAATTTCTTCTTCTTGTGCTTGGTTTGACTGTATTATTTCTGGAAGTCTCTCTTCTAGTTCTGATATTCACTCTTCTATCTCATGTGTTCAACTTCTAAGAGTTTCCACTGTATGTTTTATCTTGTCAATTGAATTTTTCATTTCTAGTATTTCATTTTGGCTTCTCTTTAAAATTTCAATTTCTTGGGAGTGCTTTTCATTCATATCTTGAATCTGTTTTTGATTGCTTCTAAGTAATCTGATTATTACTTTTCTGAATTAGTTTTCAGGCATAGTCTCAATTTCTTCTTATTCAGCCTCCATTATTGAAGATTTAGATTGCTTCATTGTCAAGTTCATAAATTCTTCTTTATTCTTATTCAGGATTTTTCCTTTCTTCTTCAACATTTATGTTTGGTTTCTGGTTGGTTTTATTTTTAAATTGATTTCCCTCTGCTATGAGCCACTATGTGTCTGCGTCCTTTGCAAGTGGAAGCACGCAGCTCCCCCTCCTGGAGCTTTGTTTACTTCTGGGTCCTGATGGAGGTGGATACCCGGGCTTTGGTGTATAAGCCATGCCTACTGGGGCTGGGCTCCCAGCCCATTTGTATGTAAAAGGAGCATGGGTTTTCGTTGTTTAATATTACTCTTTTTTTTGGACAGAAAGAGTTAGACAGTGAGAGAGTGAGAGACAGAGAGAAAGGTCTTCCTTTTCCATTGGTTCACCCCCAAAATGGTCGCTACGGCTGCAATGCTGCACCAATCTGAAGCCAGAAGCCAGGTGCTTTCTCCTGGTCTCCCATGTGGGGTGCAGGGCCCAGGCACTTGGGCCATCCTCCACTGCCTTCCCGGGCCACAACAGAGAGCTGGACTGGAAGAGGAGCAACTGGGACAGAATCCGACACCCCAACTGGGACTAGAACCTGGGGGTGCTGGCGCCACAGACTGAGGATTAGCCTAGTGAGCCACGGTGCTGGCCAAATATTACTTGTTGTTGTATAACTTGTGTGATGGGGGGAAGTCACTCTGAATTGTTGTGATCCTTGTTCCCACATGAGTGTGTTGTGAGGTTGCCCCCGCAATTGATGGGTTTGTGCATGGGAGGTGAATGTGGTAGCCAGCTGCCTATATTCAAAAATATAAACAATCAATATAGCTTCTCTCTGCCAGCTGTAGCTCCAATGGATTGTGGCGTGTTCAACCTCTCTACCCATCCCCCAGAATTTCTGCTTCTTCCCGCTTAGATCTCCAAGCACTGTTCACCAAATTAACCCAATCATCAATGTCTGCATATCTGTAGGCTGTCAACCTCTCAGCTGGTTTGCTGAGGAAGTGGCACCTGTCTCCTCACTGGGTCCCTGTGCCACTTCTCTACACCTTGGCCACCTCTCTGCTTCCCCCAGCATGGACCTGAGCAGCTTCTGGTGGAATCCTGGCCCACTCCACGTGAACTTTCATGATTCCACCACCTGCTTGTACCCCTCTTCTTATTAATTATCCGTTTTTCCTTGCTGACTTGGAATGTCCCACTGCTATACTACCATCTTGCCCCAACCTCCCACATTATCTTTGAATGCATTCCAATAACTTGTGTATATCACGAATAAATTCCTTCACTCCAATACTAGCAGAAGGAATCCATGGACACTTGGGTTTGCTTTTTCATTGTTTGGTCATTAATTCATTCTAAATTCTGTAATTGGCTGTAGCAAGATTCATGTTCAGCACTTCTCAGAATTATCCAGGGCCAGCTGTCTCTTCTTCACTTTCTGCATTGCAGTATGTGTGTGTGTGTGTGTGTGTGTGTATAGGTGTGTGTATATATATAATGTGTATATATATATTTCTTTTCTGGATTTTTATGAGACTGGAAATCTTTGAAGTTTTAAAATTTTCAAACGACAGTTTGTCGTACTGGTATTTTAATGTTTAGTATAACAGTTCCATTATATGTTTCCTTCATTTAAGTTTCAAACGTTGTATTTATATTAAGTGTGAAATTTAATGAACACCTTTTCGCCCAATTTCTGTATCTCATGGCACAGCATCAGGAGAATCTGTAGGGTCAGGTGGAAGCAAGTGCACACTGATGCTCATTTTCATAGGATTGGGACATCATTGTTGTTCCACCAGGCCCACACATGAATGTTTCTCCAAGGCATGCATTTCCTCATGTCCATAGCAGGGGAAGTTGATGCAATAGTGGTCTAAAAGCTGATTTAATTATATCATGGTTGACATAGGTTTGACTGTGTGGAATTTGGCTTCTACTGCCTAAAAACACCTGGTTGGTTAAAGTGTAGTATTCATAATCTTGACCAGATTGCATGGTTCTGTTTACATAGACAAGTACATAAGATTAGAGAATATTGAACACAATTCTTATTCTTTGTTGTTTCTGTGTCTAGATACTATTCTCCATAAGAGTAATAATAACAAGATTTTAAATGAATGATTATAAATGATTTTGATGAGAAGAGACAGGAAGAGAGATCATCCACCTCCCGTTTGAATCCACAAATGACCACATTATTCTGTCTGGATAGCTGAAGCCAGTAGCACAGATCTCCATCCAGGCCTGTCATGTGAGTGGCAGGGACTCAAGAATGGTTGCTCCCCGGGGAACTTGATGGAAAGCAGCATAGATGGGACTCAAATGTGCACTCACATATGGGTTGCCAGAGTCCACAAGATCTTCTTAACCTGCTCTACTACAGCGTCCACCTTAATATAAAATATATTTTTGGTAAAAGTTAAACAGTAACAGAGTTTGTATATTTGGTGTATGTAAAACTACAGATTTGATGGGGGCCTCTAAATATGGCTAATGTGCTTGCATTCTTGAGACTGATGAAATGGAGGATTAAGTGTTATTAGGACAATCTTCTAACTCCAGATGACCCCTGGAGGCCTGATGAGGATGTAGTAATTCCCAAATGAACAATAAAGGCCACGCAGGATGCTGGCCAGATCTTGGGGTCAAGGGAGTCACAGGAAGACAGCAATGAAGTGTGAACCTCTAACACTCTTCTTGGAACCTATTGGAAACAGATAAAGACAGAAAACAAGAAAATCCTTGCCCATGAACATAATATCCAAAAGGGAAGGAAGACTTATCCCTAACCCAGATCCCTTTGATCCCAAGGACTGTGATATCCTCCTAGGGAAATGGGCTCATCCCTGAGACCCCCACAAACCAGACAATGATGAGATGGACCCCATCATTCCCATAGCACAGGACCAATCCACACCTGTTCAGGAAGTCATAGAATATAGGATCTCTTAAGGCAGATGAAATGCAGGGCTGACTTCAGAATAGACATGACACTGTTGAGGCTTGTCTGCCAGCTGGCAGCTGCTGACAGAGAAACCTACACCCACTGTCTAAAGGAGGCTGTAATGAAATGCTGACCCCAGCTGGACAAGCTCAGAATGTCCAGTTATTACAGATGCAACATTCCATTCATTTCTCACATGCATGGATAAAGTAACATTGATCTATAAGAACCACTCCTTTTTTTGTTAGAGCAACTGAGAAATATGGGGAAAGAGATGAGGGGAGCTTGAGGGAGAGATACAAAGGCACAAATAAAATAGAGTTCCCAAAAAGCTGGTTTATTCTCCATGTGGGAAACATATGAGACAAGGCCAGGTCACTACCTCTCATTCTAGGTCACCTACTTGGTGGCATGTACCAATGCCAACTCACTAGTCAAAGTGATCAGTTTCAGTTCATAATTGATCATAATGATAGGACTAAGAATCAAAGAGATCACATAAACAAGACTAGTGTCTGCTAATATTAACTGATAGAATTAAAAAAGAGAGAATGATCCAATATAGGAAGTGGGATACACAGCAGACTCATAGAATGGCAGATGTCCTAAACAGCACTCTGGTCTCAGAATCAGCCCTTAAGGCATTCGGATCTGGCTGAAGAGCCCATGAGAGTATTTTAGGCATGGAAAGCCAAGACACTCTGGCAAAAAAAGGACTTAAATGAAAGATCTCTGCAAGTGAGATCCCAGTAGAAAGAATGGGCCATCAAAGAAGTAGGTACCTTTCTCTGAAGGGAGGAAAGAACTTCCACTTTGACTATGACCTTGTCTAAATGAGATCGAAGTCGGCAAACTCAAAAGGCTTCCATAGCCTTGGCAACTGGTGACAAGAGCCTTGAGTGATTACTGATGCCATAAAAAGAGTGTCAAATTGTTAAGTCAACAACAGGAGTCACTGTGCACTTACTCCTCATGTAGGATCTCTGTCCTTAATGTGTTGTATAATGTGATTTAATGCTATAACTAGTACTCAAACAGTATTTTACACTTTATGTTCTGTGTGGGTGCAAACTGATGAAATCTTTACTTAATATATACTAAATCGATCTTCTGTATATAAAGAGAATTGAAAATGAATCTTGATGTGAATGGAATGGGAGAGGGAGCGGGAGATGGGAGGGGTGCGAGTGGGAGGGAAGTTATGGGGGGGAGACATTGTAATCCATAAACTGTACAATAGAAATTTATATTTACTAAATAAAGGTTAAAAAAGAAATTTATATTTATTAAATAAAAGTTTAAAAAATAGTTGCCTTACAATAAAATGATAAATTAAAAAAAGAAGCTTCAATGTGCAATGGATCCTGTACATGAACCCATGCACTAGGTGATGATTGCAGTTCTCTGAAGGGCATGATACACCTGGGCCAAACTCCTGCTAAGGCCTTTGACCTTACTTGATGCATTCCAGATGCAGTGAGACCAATAGTGTATGTTGGGCCCTAGTGCTTGCATGCATGTCCTTGTCTCTTATTGGCCATCATTAGCTCTTTTACTTGGGCTGGTAAGATCTCTCTGAGTGTGGCTGGTTTTTTAGCTTTCTTGTTCACTGCATCGCTTTCAAGTTTTCCTGCCTTAGACTTATAAATTCTTTCCTCTTCCATCTTTTGACTTGTGCCCCTCCATACCCCACATTTGTTGTTTTCTCCTATACTGGAAAACCTTGTTTGTTTCCACAGTCAAATGACTATCTTTGTGTCAAATCCAGCCCATGACCTGTTTCTCCAAATAAAGTTTTATTAACACATGGTCCCAATCAGTGTTTATAGAATGATTAGGACTTCCTGCTTGGTACAGAGGCAAGCTGAGTGGTAACGACAGATGCTGGGAGAACCTCAGAGTGAATGATGTGCTGGGTGGCTCTGATTAGGCCCGACATGTAAACATTTTCAATCCAGACCACAGGGCCCTTGCTCGTGTTATTTCCTCAGCAGGCTGAATTCCTTCCCTGGCCTGAGCACCCTCGCTGCTTCTCTTGCGGGGAGAGATGACCACGGGCAATCTGTGAGTAAACTACCATCTGGTTGAAAGTGGAAGAGACCAGGGAGCGGAGTGAAAGGTGGATGGGGGGAGCTCAGACTACAACTTGGGTCTGTGGGGTCTGCTTAGTTTTTATAAGCCCTGGGTACTGACCCTACCCCTTCCTCAGGTGGACTCTTGCAGTGGAGCTGGACTAGAATCACCCTCCTCCCTTCACCTCCCCAGCCAGAAATTGTCGCTCCCCCTCTTCGTGGAGGAACGACACTAAGCCCTGCCTAGGCTTCATATCCGAGTCACGGCACCATTATGTCGCTCCCCCTCTTCGTGGAGGAATGACACAGGACCCTGCGCTGTTCTTTGTCTGCTCGGCCCTCCCCGGGTTTGCTGCTGGTTCTTCCCGGGTTGGCTACTATCCCTTCCACCTCCGTGGAAGGGCAGTTCCCCCTGGCCACATTCCCCACTTCCGCAGGGGAGCGGCACACCGCCGGCCGGCTCTCTCGGGGGCTGCACAGCTGTTCCCCTTAGATGTTCCTGGTGCATGCCGTCTCTCTCCTCCTTTATAGTCCTCCTCCGCCAATCCCAACTCGGCTGCCCACACGCCGAGTACGCTGCTCTCCAATCAGGAGCAAGTCCTACAGTTAATTGGTTGAACTGGAGGCAGCTGTGCGGAAGCTGTTTACTTCTCTCCCAGCGCCATATTGTGGGAGAGCAGATGCATAGAATAAGTCTTAATTCCAGTAACTCAGTCTAGTCCGGTTGCTCCCCACAGAAATCATACCCGTCTTGCTTGCACAACTGATGGGTTTCCAGGGGAAGGCCAACTGGATTTAGTCCTAGGCAGTGGGCTGTGCCTGTGGATGTGGAAGTCCTGAAAACGATGACTATAATGGAAGTGGGCATTGTCTTCCTGCCACCCTCATCATCTAGGTCTTTATCATTTGTCCAAGAACACTGCCCTTAATGCTCAGCATTCCCCCTTCAAATTTAACCTTCTCACATTATGTACCTGGGTATTCCATCTAGGATTACCCCAAGCCCTAGCCCATGCCCTAATATTAATAAAACCATAAGCACTTGTTCTTTTTTGAATATTTTATTTAAGTTATACACATTTCACATTTTCCTTTACACCATTTTAGGAACATAGTGGCACTTCCCTCCCAACCATGCTCCAACATTTCCTTCCCCTCCTCTTCCCTCTCAAACTCCCACTCTTAATTTTTACAGTGATATTTTTTGAGTAAATAAATGATCTTATAGTTAACTTTACCTTAAGTAAATTAGTTCAGCAAATATTATAAATAGAAAACGAAACAAAACACTGATGCTCAATAAAAGAGACAAGGGTTATAAACAATCATCACTTCTCAAGACATCTATTTAATTCCAATATGTTATATTTCAGGTACTCTATTAATAACACTTGTTCTTTTTAAGGTCTATTAATTTATTTGACAGAGTTACAGAAAGAAGAGTGGGAGTGGAGGGAGAGACAGACAGATCTCCCAACTGCTGGTTCACTCCCGAAATAGCTGCAATGGTTGGAGCTGGGCCTATCTGAAGCCAGGAGCCAGGAGTTTCTTCTGGGTCTCCCATGTGGATGCAGTGGCCCAATTACTTGGGCCATTTCGCTCTGTTTTCCCCAGGCATATTAGCATGAAGCTAGATAGGAAGTGGAGCTGCTGGGACTTGAACCAGTGCCCATATGGAATGCTGGTGCTTTAGGTAGCAGCTTTACCCACTATGCCACAGCGCCGGCCCACAGCAATTGTTATTAAACATATGATAATACCCACGCACTGTTAACCTCATGACCTTACTCAACCAAAGGAACTGGCCCTTACCTCCTGGACTTACATGGAAGTCCTACCCAACCTAGCCCAAACATGAGACCATATGAACCTTGCAAGTCTCCCTTGTTCTTTCCAATCTGGCTCTGCATGCTTGGCCTTGCTGTACTATTTACCCTTTTGGCCAGACCACTTGTCTTTTCCACTGTTCAATGCACATGTAGGCTTCTGCACTGGGGTGACCCACCAAGTCATCACTATATAAGAGTGTCTGCAATATGAATGTCATATCCATTGCCTTTATCTTAGTCTATATGCATCTCTCCAGTCTCCCTTCTTACTGACCTGGTCAATCCCATGTGATATAAATATTATGGTGTAGGGTCTGGGCTGTGGCATAGTGGGTAAAGCTGCTGCCTGCAGTGCTGACATCCTATATAGGCACTGGTTCATGTCCCAGCTGCTCCACTTCCGATCCAGCTCTCTGCTATGGCCTGAGAAAGCAGTGGAAGATGGCCCAAGTGCTTGGGCCCCTGCACCCTCATGAGTGATGTGGAGGAAGCTCCTGGTTCCTGGCTTCAGATCTAGCCCAGCTCTGACCATTGTGGCCAGTTGAGGAGTGAACCAGTGGATGGAAGACTTCTCTCTTCTTCTCTTTGCCTCTACCTCTTTGTAACTCTGCCTTTCAAATAAACAAATCTTTAAAAAAATATTGTGGTGCAATGAACAGGCCATAACTGTCCTGCTCTTAACAGCCAACAGTACTCATGTTTACTTAGATATTTGATCTCAATCATGTCATCCCCTTAGAGAAAGAGTCTTGTGGATACACACCAGTGGCAAAACTAACTGTCCTGAACCCTGTGATCTCACAATCCCTGACTTCCCCACCTCACCATTCTGGCCCTCACCTGCTGAGCAGGCTGACCCACATTGCCTTAAGCTTCTAGATCCACACACTGGGATGTCCTCACCTGGCATTACACTGTGGCCAGAGCTCATGCTCTTATCTTTGTAGCAGGTTATATGCATATAATCCTGACAATATCTTGTCCATCCTTGACTGGTACTAACCTGCTAGTCTTACATCCCAAGGGAAAATACCATATATTTCCTCACTCTCCTGAGCTCTACCCCATCCCCCTAGTCCTAACTCACTGACTTAATTCAAAGATCCTTCCCCCTTCTGCAATTCTACAGCCTCAAAGTCTTGCACAAGACTCCCCTGTGGTTTCGCCCCCTCTTGTGAACTTTTTATATTTCCAACCCTGTATGCCTTTCTGCCTTTTCCCAAGACCTGCCTACAATGCTTTGCCAACCTGGTCTTTCCCACTGAAGCATCTTCCTTGGGAACTAGCCCATGCACTAGCCTTAACTCTCACAAAACCTTACTTGCCCATTCCTCCTGATTTACAGCCCGAGATATTCCCATATGGTGTTCACCTCCCAGCATACTTAATTGGTCATAACATCTTTGCCCTAACCACCTTAGAATTGACACCCCAGCTTCCTCTGCACAAGGGATCCACCTGCTGATTTGCTACTTTCCAGCTTCATTCCATTGTGGTTTGAGAAGATGCATGGTGATTGCAATTTGTGAATTTGGTGAAACTGGCTTTATGTCGTAGCATGTGGTGAACCCTGAGGAAAGTTCCATGCACTGGTGAGAATATGTATTCTGTGGCTGTAGGATGGAAAGTTGAGTAGACATTTGTTAGGTGCAATTGGTCTATAGTATTGATTAACGCTGTTGTTTCCTTGCTCATTTTCTGTCTGGTTATCTGTCCATTGCTGAAAGTGGAGTACTGAAGTCCTCATTACTATTGCATTTGAGTCTATGTCTCCCTTTACATCCCTTAAGATTTCTTTTAATTGGTCAAGTGCCCTGTAATTAGGTGCATATACAGGTATAGTAGTTATATCTTCCTGTTGAATTGATCCCTTAATCATTATGTAGTGCCTTTTTGTCTCTTAACAGTTTTTAAAGTATATTTTGTCTGATATTAGGATGGCTACAACAGCTTATTTATGGTTTCTGTTAGCACGAAATAACTTTTCCTATTCTTTTGCTTTCAGTATGCATGTAGTGATGACTGTGTTTCTCTGCGCAGCCCATCCTTAAGACTCTGTGGCAAAAAATATCCTACATGAAGGATCCTTGTGAGAATTCAGTGGAAAGAAGGGGCCATCAAAGAAGGATGTACTTTTCTCTGAAGGGAGGGGAGAGCTTCCACTTTCCTTACGACTGTGTCCAATTACTGATGGAGTCTGTGGTCACAAAAGGGTTCTATAGCCTTGGCATCTTTGAAAGAGCCTCAGATGATCACTGACATAATAAATAAGAGTGTTAATTGTTAAAGGAACAACGGAAGTCACTGTGCACTTACTCCCTATGTTGGACCTCCGGCCTTAATGAGTTGTGCTATGAGAATTAACTGCAAAACATGTTCTCAAACTATACTCTATATGTTGTGTGGATGTGTGGGTGGCATTGTCTACCAAACTTTATGCCCCTGGATTAAACCTCTTAACATTGTACTTCTGTCCTCATAATCCAGGTCTTGAACATTTGGCCATGATATTTTCCTTGATGCCCAATCCACTTCCCCAAACAACTTAATCTTCTGACATTTTCAAGCTGGGCTTCCCCATATGACATTAACCCCATGTTGTAACCCTTCATTCATAGGAATATGCCCATAACTCCTTGTTACAAATCTGAGCATACCAGTGTGGCGTTAATCTCCTGACTTTTCTCACCAGATGGTAAAGTTCCATTACCACCTGGAATTCTACGGAAGGCCTAGCCAACCTGTCCCAATCCTGAGGCCATAGAACAGTTGCAAGTTTTTCGTATTCTCAACCAACTTGCGTTGTGTCCATGACCTTGCTGTCTTCTTGCCCTTATGGCCTGGCCCCTTGTCCTTCTCACTATGCAATGCCCTCTTGGGCTTCTGCACATGGATCAACTACTGAACCTTCACTATATACCAGAGCCTCCAATATGAATGCAAGATCCATTGCTTTACCTTAACCCATACTCATCTTTCCATTCCCCTTGCTTTACCAGCCTGTTCATGCCTAAGTGGTATTGACATTGTGGTGAAATCGCCTAGCTTTTCCATTGTGTCCATAACATTTTAGGCATCAACAGCGTTAATCTTACTCACTTAGAAACATGATCATGTCTGTTCGTTGCCATGTGAAATGAACCCTGTGGTCTCAGGACTGTGGATTTTCCTACCTCATTTTTATGTCTCATCACTTGCTGAGCAGGCTTTCTCACATTGCCTTGAGCATCCAGATTCAGCCACTGGGATTTCTCCGCCCAACATTACACCATGGCCAGACCTCAGAACATTACCCTATTTGGTTTTATGCCTACAATCGTCTGGCCTTTAATACTTGTATATCCCCAGCTGAAATTTACCCGGCAGCCTTATTCCACAAGTGAAAGCCTCCTAGGATTTACTTCCTGGCCTTAGCCTTACCACATTAAGCAGATGGTCATAACAAAGACCTTTACCCTTTTGCTCTGACCCCATGGCCACCAACTCCTATAAATTCTCACTGTGGCTTCTCCAGTTGATTTGACCCTTTGGAATACCTGCATTCTGGATGTCTTTCTGCTTTGCCTATGCCTCGCCCTACCATGATTTTCCAGCTTGGCTTTAACACACCAGACTATAACAGGATATTCCTCATGTGGAATTACATCTCCATTGCCCTTACCTTCCATGAATACTCATCTACCTATACCCCCTTATTTACACCACTGGATATCCCTGTCTGATGTTATACTCCAAGTATATTGAACTGGTAACAACATCTTGGTCTTTGCCTCCTTGTCATAGGCACCTGAGCTACTCTGGTCTGGCCTGCATAGAACCACATGTGTAGACATATGCATCTTTCCCAATTCCTTGTACTGATTCCACATGTCTTACAATCATGTCCTTATCAATCTCACTTTTACTTCCTGAAGACATCAGGCTTGCCAACCTTGCCTTAAACTTCTGAATGCACTTTGCCACCCAAACCTGGCATTGATACCTGACCCGACCCCAAGCCCTGACTTGTCCCCATACACTATGCCCATTAGTCTCAGTGTTCTGACTTCCTGGCCTTGATGACCTGATCACAAATAGTGTACATTATACCACAAGCCCCCTATTATTCTATTGTTCTCTTGTATAGACGCCCCACAGAACACAATGTTGGTGAATACACTTCTGAGCAGATACACTTGGATTGTCCCCATTGGCCTTGTCCATCTGGCATTAACCATATGTTTCTATCATCTTGGCCTCTCCAAACTAGCTTTTCAGTGTATATTTGCTCAGCTGATCACAATACCTTGGCCATAAACCTCTGCCCAGAGAGTGTAGTCCTTCCCCACCTATCTGCCTGACCCTCAGCATTTGCCCATACCCAACAGGCCTTAAATTCAGACCTTGCCCACTTGGCCAGAACCATAAGGCCATTCACCCTTAGTCAATATTCCTTCCCCTCAGATATCTCTACTATGTGCCATCTAGCCTAGCCTACAAATAATTACCATCCAGGCCTTAAGCCCATTCCCATAACCATCATTTACTATGACCACAACAGAAATATTCTGGCCAAATCAGGAAATCTTTGGCCCCTGACAAAATACAGGCCCACTACCACTTTCACACCAGGATTAATTTTCCTGATACTGCCCAGATACCTGTTATTTGCCAGTCACATTCCCTCAGCCATAGCCTCTTATCCTTAACTCTTTTGATTAACCCATTGGCTTCTATGACCTGCCTTAATTCCCTGCCCAGTCTTTGCACTCAAATCTTGCCTACCTGATCTATACCCCAAGGCCAGGTGCCTGTGACTGAAATTCCCAGTACTTACACCTCTGCCCCTATCCAACCCCAGTATTGCCCAACCACCCTCATCTTACTGCTCTTGCCTGTCTGCCATTTACCATGTGGCTTTGTTGACCTGACTAGACCTACCTCTCTTTTCACTGTGGTCTTGTGGTCAAGTGGCCATAAAGTCTAGGCCACAAATCCCTACCTGAATTTCCTTGACCTTGTCCCTTTGGCCTTTGACCTATGGCCTTGACTCCTAGGTAGTGTCCCCTTGTCCTCTTCAGCCTGGCCTTGACTCATTCACTTGCTCACCAGGTCTTCTGGAGGTGACCGCTCAAAGTGGCTTTACATTCAGCCCTTGTGAAAGATAACAAAAACTTCTGGTCCAAAAATCCTGGATGGAATTCTCTGTCCTAATTTCTATTCCCTATGTGCCCTATGACCTTCCCTATTTGGTATTTTCCCTATAATCTTATCTGATGGGCATTTCCAATCTGGCACTACCCTTATATCCAGACCCCATTGTCCATAGTGCTGCCATATGCACCAATCCCATCCCCCCACCCATACCCACCTCATCTGACTACCCATTCTTTTCCACATGGACAACTTCATGTGATATTTCCACACTAGCCCTTATCCCTGGATTACACCCTCCTAGCTTTAAGGCCATGTCCTCATATCCCACATTGTTATAGTTCTACATGACAATCCACCCTTACACACTGAGCTGGAGAATTGTAGGCATAAACTCATGACTAGACTCCTCTGTTTTAGCCTCATTTATTTATACTTCTGGCATCACCTCCCAGGCTTCATGCTTCTGGGTTAATCCTGTTGACATGGTCTTTCCAGCCTCCACACCCAGGTCTTGACCATTTGGTCATGATTACTATCCTCGATACCCCAGCCCTTTCACAACTCCCACATTAACCTCTGACATTATCTACCTGGGCTTCTCCATCTGGCACTACCCTCAACCCAAAACTGAGCAGTTACCCTTTGTTATGGTCATATGCCTTCAGGCCCCTGTGGTTATACACATGTGGAATTAACTTGCATGCCTTACTCACCAGATGGTAACTCTTTGGCTCTTATCTCCTGGTATTAACCAATTGGGCTGACTTGGAAGGCCTAGCCAACCTGTACTACACCTGAGGCAATAAAACTTTGGCAACATAATTGCCCAATTGGTCTTCCATGATTGCATTGTGCTTTTGTGTAGATTCCCTTGGTCAGATATTGTTGGTGATAGACCTGTGGGAAAACTCAGGTTGATTGTTTGGCCTTCTCTGTGTGGCATTAACTACATGTCTACCCTAGTGGCCTGGCCGAACTAGATTTCTATCATATATCTTTTCCTCCAGGCAGAAACTCCCTACCCACAACCACCTGTCATACCTCAGCTGGCCAGATGTCTTAATATTTGTCCTTACTCAATCAGTCTGAAGTGTAGACCCTGTAGACTAGGCCAGAACTATAAGGAGATCCACCCTTGGCCAGAATTCCTTCCCCGTAATTCCTTCCACTTTTAGCTGCCCTTGCTTACAAATCCTTCCCAACCTGGCCTTAAGCACATTTCCATACCAACTGGGTACTCTAATTGTGGCGATAACATTCTTGACAAATCCCATAACCCTGGCACCTGATGACATTTGAGGACAATTCCCTCTGCTCTTAACCTGGTTTGTTTGAATCTCTGCTATTTCCTACTAGGATATAGTCACCTGGTATTGCCCACTCACCCATTATCTCCAGCTGATATTCTCATGACCAAACCTCTTTGCCTTAAATCTGTTGATTAACTAATTGGCCTCAACCTCCTGGCCTTAGTACCTTTTGCTGGCCTTGTATTTATTTTTGCCTAGCTGACATCACCCTAATATCAGACATCCATATCCAAAATTCCCTGTCCATGCAACTCTCCCCTACCCAACCTATCTTTTGCCTACAAACCCTTTTCCTTTTGTCCTGGCCTTGCATATCTGCCATTCATTGTGTGATTGACCTGACAAGACATAGCACTCATTTCACTGGAGACTTGTCCACTTGGCTGAAAAATCTGGGCCTCTAACCACTGCACAAACTTCCCAAACCTTGCTCATCTGGTCTTTTATCTAGGAATTTGTCACCTTCTGGGTCATGCCACCGTGTCCTTTTCTGCCTGGCCTTGCTTCCTTGAATTTCTTACCATGATTTTGCAAATGGCCTTGCTAAACTGGCCTTATATTGACCTTTAGGAAAGACACCAGTGCCCACGAGTTTTGAAATCCTGACTGCATCACTGTGGTGGAATGAGAAGGCCATGCCAAGATGGTCACTGGCAAGCGAGCATCAGTTACTCAGGAATGGCTTCGGAAACCACCTGGCAATGAAGCCTGCCTGCATGGCAACAGGCTGTGATTGGCTAGGGCATAAACTGCCCCTTGACCGGATTGGCTGCCTTGGCTATATAAGCTGCTGTACCAACTGAAATAAATGAGTCTGCGAGCTGCTCACCTCTGGCCCGCTTTCACCTGATTCGTGGTGTCTGTGTGGTGACTCCGCGCCTCTTGCCCCCACCATGCTCCTCTTCTCAGAGTGAATCCACAGCAAAACATCACCTTATTTACTAAAGCTGAAAAATATGCAACAGAGAAAGAGAATTACAGACCAATTTCCCTGATAAAAATAGACACAAAAATCCTCAACAAAATTCTAGCCAATAGAATCAAGCAGCTCATCAGAAAGATCATCCACCCAGACCAAGTGGTACTTATCCCTTATTTGCAGGGCTGGCTCAACATTCGAAAATCAATCAGGGCCAGAGCTGTGGCACACTAGGTTAATCCTCCACCTGCAGCACCAGCATCCCATATGGGCACCAGGTTCTAGTCCCGGTTGCTCCTCTGCTCCTCTTCCAGTCCAGCTATCTGATGTGCCCTGGGAAAGCAGTGGAGGATGGTCCAAATGCTTGGGCCCCTGCACCGCATGGGACATCAGGAAGAGACACTTGGCTCCTGGCTTTGGATCAGCGTAGCTCGCTCCAGCTGTTGCAGCCATTTGGGGAGTGGAAGAGCGGATGGAATACCTCTCTCTCTGTCTCTCTCTCACTGTCTGTAACTTTACCTGTCAAATAAATAAATAAATAAATCGTTAAAAAAGAAAATCAATAAATGTAATAAACATATTAACAAACTGCTGAACAAAAACCATATGATTATATCAATAGATGCATAGAAAGCATTTGATTAAATACAGCACCCTTTCATGATGAAAACTCTAAACAAATTGGGTATAGAAGGAACATTCCTCAGCATAATCAAGGCAATCTATGAAAAAGAAAATAATAAAATAGTAAGCTCTTCCTCGACTGTCAGGACAATAGCTGATCAAGTCATTCCTTCTCATAGTGTCAGTTTCACTAGTACAGGTTTTCTTTTAAGTGCTCAGTTAGTTGTCAGAGATCAGGGAGAACATATGATATTTGCCCCTTTGGGACTGGCTTATTTCATTCAGCGTGGTGTTTTCCAGATTCCTCCATTTTGTTGCAAATGATGTTTACCTACCAACCAATGCTAGAAGCAACTCAGAGGAAGTTACCAGTATTGAACATCTTATTCCTTCTACCTAAAGGGTTTCTATATGGAATCAATATATTGTTGAAGTGTAGACTGAGCATCCATTCCCAGTTTTCATTTGGCTCTCTACCTCAAAGCAAATTTTGCTGAAAATTATGATTATATACCGCTATATCAGAGAAATGTTCATGGTATGGGAAATGCAGAATAAATTCTTAGAACCTAGAACATGACACCATATTAAAACCAATGAGTTTCAGGGAAGAGTATAAATGCAAGGAAATGTAAATTGTACTACAATGTGGGCATGTCACCAATGTGAGAAGCTAAGGTTGTTACAGTATTGAAAGTTAATATACTATGAAATGCTTCTGAGAAAGAAAGAAGCCTTAAATAAAAAGACTCCTCAAATAAAACTAAATCTCATTATTGAAAATCACTTTGTTCATTTACTGTGAGTTCTTTATTTGAACTATTTGCATACATTAGAGTTTTTTTTTCTACTTAAGAGATTTTTGTCCTAGAAAATCTGAATTTGTTTAGGCAAATTTTTCCCTTTAAATATTGTGGATTTTAAATATGGCTGCTCTCTGATCCATAGTTTTCAAATGGCTTAGATTCTGTGGTGCTCTGTATGAATAGTATCAATATATGCCTATTACATGTATTTAGTAGTTGATGTCTGAAATCATTCATAAAGAAAATTTTAAATTAAAAAAATAATAATAATAGAATTAAAAAGGAGAGAATGATCCAGCATTGGAAGCAGGCCACACAGCATACTCATAGAATGACAAATGTCCTAAACAGCACTCTGGCCTCAGAATCAGCCCCTAAAGAATTTGATCTGGCTAAAAAGCCCATGAGAGCATTTCAGGCATGGAAAGACAAGACAATGTGGCAAAAAATGACCTACATGAATGATCTCTGTGAGTGAGATCCCAGTGGAAAGAAGGGCCATCAAAGAAAGAGGTACCTTTCTCTGAAGGGAGGAGAGAACTTCCACATTGATTATGGGCCTGTCTAAATAATGTCAGAGTTTGTGGACTCAAGAGGCTTCCATAGCCTTGGCAGCTCATGACAAGAGCCTCGAGTGATCACTGATGTCATAAACAAGAGTTTCAAAGGGCTGATGTTGTGGTGCAGTAGGTTAATCCTCCCCCTGCAGTGTTGGGATTGCATATGGGCACCGGTTCTAGTCCCGGCTGTTCCCCTTCCAATCCAGCTCTCTGCTGTGGCCTGGGAAAGCAGTAGAAGATGGCCCAAGGTCTTGGGCCCCTGCACCCATTTGGGAGACCAGGAAGAAGCACCTAGTTCCTGGCTTCGGAGCGGCACAGCCCCGGCCACTGCAGCCATTTGGGGAATGAACCAGTGGATGGAAGAGCTTTCACTCTGACTCTCCCGCTCACTGTCTGTAACTCTATATCTCAAATAAATAACTAAATAATAAAAGAGTTTCAATTGTTAAATTAACAACAGGAGTTGTTCCCTTATTCCCCATGTAGTGAGCTCTGTCCTTAATGAGTTGTACTTTGAGAATTAACGGTTAAACTAGTCTTCAAACATTACTTTATACTTTGTGTGTCTGTGTAGGTGCAAACTGTTGAAATCCTTACTTAGTATAAAGTTGATCTTCTGTATATAAAGATAATTAAAATGAATCTTAATAAAGAGGTGGGACGGTTTTTTGGGGGTGGGAGGGCGGGTATGGGGAAAAGTACTGCTATAATCCAAAAGTTGTACGTATGAAATGTATATTTATTAAATAAAAGCTTTCTAAAAAAGAAACCCTGGCTGCAGTTCCCTTTCCTGATGCCCATGGCCTTCCCCACGTGGCTTTTGCATATAATCTTATCCAATTGGCACTCCCAATCTGGCGGTATCCCTTTACTCAGACCACATTGCCCCTAGTTCTGCTGCCACACATAGTCCTGTTCCACCTGCTTCTATCCATCTTGCCATAAGTTCATTTTTCTATATTTACATACCCATAAACCCATATCCTTGCACATGTAGTGACACCCAGCTTGAGGTAATATCAACTTGGGATACCATTCCCAATCTAGTGAGTAAATACTCTGGAAATATCCCCATGTGCTTAGGTACCTTTCCTTGGACCACTGGCCTCTCCTTGTCCCTCTACTTGTGGCCATGCCCCCGGATCCTGCCCCACATACCCTACCCTCATGGCCATATGTACCTGTGCTTATCCACTGCGGCTTCTGCTCCTGGCAGTTCACCCCTGGCTAAAACTTTTAGCACTTAATGTTACATCCATACTCATCTACCCATTCCCCATGCCTCTATTTACCTGGCCAGATCCATCTGCCCTTGTGCGGTCACAGGTCATAGACTTAAGACCTTATCCTATAGGCTTTCATCTCATAGTCTTTGCTGACTTATGCACCAGTTCTTATTCCCTGCTCTGCCCACTATAACAGGCTCCTTGGGTCAGTACACCTTTGTGTACTTACAGCATTACACTTTGGCCTGGTCTCCTTATCTGTAACCCACAATGTCCACCAGGCTTTTCCATCTGTGGTAAGCACTTCCCATTATCCAAGTGGGCCTTCCTCACCTGACATTCTTCCCCATCCTAACCAAATGCCCTTACCCTTTTGGCATGCCTATATACCTTTAAGTCCCAGGAAGTACACAGCTGGCCGTAAAACCGGGTGGTCTTACACTTGGGCCTTGTTTACTTGTTTGATCCAGTGGGCAGACCTCTATGACAGAAACCCATGTCCATGGTCTGCTTTCTTTGTCCACCAGTCCTTGCTAACCTTTACTTTTGTAGCCATGCCTGTAGTTCCTGTGCCAGTACTGCCCAAGTGGGCATATACACCTGGGATTAACCAAAAGGGCCATCTCCACCTGTCCATACCCTCCTGCCCAGCAGACTGCATTACACATACCCCACCTGTACTCCTCTGCCCTTCCTTGTTGCTTTAACCACTTGGCTCAGCCCATCTGCTGTTAAGTTCCTGGTGTAGTCACCAGATAATAACCTCATGAGTTGAACCTCTACACCCTAAGTAACTTGGCTCTATGATCCAATCTTCCTGAGAAGCCTCCAGGATCGTGAAGTTCTGAGGAGACTTGTGTAGTCCAGTGTGTCCTGAACCCCTTGCCCACCAGACCTGCATATATTGCCTTAAGCATCTAGACTGAACATTTTTAAACCTTCCCCAACTGGAATTTGTTTCTGGCCTGACTTCATACCCATAGCCTTTTGCCATACCCGTGCAACCAGAAGTTCTTGCCTTTACACATTTGCCTATGCATATCCTGTATTCATCTCCAGGCCTTACCCGACTCAACTGGGATAGTTCTGGGATAGTACCACTTGTCCATCTGTCTTAATGTAATGGCAGACACCCATTACATTGATTCCCTCTAGTTCCTTCCCTTGTCCTACAGTCCAGGCATTTTCATTGTTTACTGACCTTTCTGGACCTTCTCTCCATACATTCCCCATATGGCCATTTGCACCTGAACTGACCCATTGCACTATCCCCAAGTGCTATGCAATTGCCAAACTCTTTTTTTTCCTGAATATTTATTCATTTACTCATTTACTATATAGATGGCAGAGTGACAGATATGGAGGGAGAGAGACGAAAGTTTTTCCTTCTGCTGCTTCTCTCCCCTGAATGTCCCCCCAAATAAGGCTGATTCAGACTAAAGGAAGGAGACTGTTTTACTCTTACCAGGTCATAACCTCCTGGCCTTATCCCATACACCTTCATCTCCTGGCCTTATTCACTGGACTTAACCACATTGCCTTTGGTACCACTATATTAGTGGGCTTAACACATATGGCTTTGTATTCAGGCTGTGCTAGCATGGCCAGGACTCTATGGTCATAGAGCCCTGTCTGATATTTGCCCTTTTACCCTTCTCTTCCTATTTTCACCTCTGTCACCTTGTCCTCCTGGTATTGCCCACTGGGCCCTTCTACTCCTCCCTTGGCATTTCATCTGGACCTAACAGATCAAACATTCTCCTCCTTGGAATTCCCCCACCCCAGCCCAATCTCAATGCCTGAATCCTTGCCAACAGGTAGATACTCTGATCTTTACCTTTGCCAACAGAATAGAAGAACTACCCCTGTAGTTTCCTACTCCATCTGATTATCAGCTCTGAAAACCTGATCATAGATGTTTGGTATACCTATGTGGTTTTTACTGTGATGTCTTACATCCTGAACCAAACCTGGTGACCTTTATGCAGAGGCCATAATGTTTGGCACTAACTCCTGGACCTATCTTTCTGGACTTATATCACCTGGTATAAACTCACCGGCTTTAACAACCTCATCACAAGTACCTGGAGTTATTACCTTCCTGATTATCTTACCTAACACATCAGGCTCAAACTTTATGCTCATGCACCCCTGGCCAGAATATCAAGTCCTTCTCTTGTAGCTTTATCCACCAGGCAGTGAAACTGGGTCTAACCTCCCTGTCCTTGCTTACCCAGATTTGACATCCTGACATTGTCCTCCTACTTCTCCCTCTTGGTTTGGTTCACCTGGTCAAAACCATCTAACTTTAATATGGCCAACCCAACTGGCATGGCAACCAGTCATTGCCCCTAGTTTGAAACGCAGGGGCATGAGCTTCTGTCCAGAACTCCTAGTCTTTGAACATCTCCCCTGCATTTCCAAAGCTCTTACCTCCAAGATCTACCCTTCAGTGGACTTTTGCACATTATCTGATCCACCCACAGTACCTTTCTGACTACACCCCATTGTTTTTATCCCCTGTAATGACAAGGCCCATCTCCCTGTCACTACACCCTTGGACTCACCATCTATCTTTCCCTCCAGGCCTTACCTTATGGTATTGGACTCATGGCCATTGTTATCCATTGGTACGGTACCATTCTGCCACTAAACTCTTGGCCATAAGTCCCTATTCTCACTTCCTGCTCTAAAGACCTGGCCTGCATACCCTGGCCTTCACTCCCGAACTTAGCCCCAGGCTACTTCCCCATGGCCTTAACACATTGGCTTTCATTTCATGACCTCTATACCATAGCCTATCCTACTGGTCTTAGCAAATGGACCAAAATACATTGGACATTACTTAACTGATCTTCCAATATTACATTTCCCTTTCTTTCTGATTCCCATGGGCATACACTGTTGGTGACCTACTTTTTAGCATGTTTACTTTGCAATGCCCACCTGGCCTTGTCCACCAGGCAATAACCATATGGATCATAACCTTCTGGTCTAACCTAAGTGTCTTTCTAGGATGTCTTTTTCCAACAGGCCAGAAATACCTTCCCAGAACACCATCCTTTCCAGCAGGCCACTTGACCTTCAGTGTTTTCACTTGCACAATGGATCAAACATTCAGGCATTCCACACTTAGAACCATAAGGCCATCTACCCTTGGCCAGAATTCTTTCCCTATACTCCCATCCACTGATTGTCTGTTTGCTATTACTACAAACCCTTCAAGTCCTAGCCATGAGCACATTCTACTGTCCATTGGGTACTCTCAATGCGGCAATAAAATCCCCATAACCTTGGCCCCTTAAAACACATGAAGCCCATTCCTCCTGCCCCTACACAGCTGGTCTGACAGTCCCACTGAGATATATTCACCTACTATTGCCCATCTATCTTCCCTCCACTTGCCAGTCCCCAGGACCTCATCTCTTGGCCTTACCTCCTGTGATTAACCCATTGGTCTTAATACACTTGCACTCAAGTTTTGGCTGCATGACCTCAACCCTAATGCTAAATGACCATGACCAAAATTCCCTGTCCATCCACGCTTCCTCTACCTGACCCCAGCTTTTCCTACCAGACCTTATCCCACTGGCCTGGCCTTGCCTATCTGCCATTTACAATGCAGCTTTGTTAACTTGGCCAGACCTACCAGCCTGTTTTTTTCTGTGGTTTTGTCCATGTGGCCATGCTTTTTCCCTTCTGGCTTTTGACCTGTGGCCTTGCCTCCCAGATATTGGACCCTTGTCTTTTCTGCCTTGCCTTGCCTCCTTGGTGTTGTCAACAGATATTTTGGAGATGCCTTTAGCAAACAGGCCTTGCACTGAGGCCTTGCACAACATACCGGAACTCACCAGTCCTAATTACACCTGCCTGGAATTTGCTCTTGTAATTTCCATTTCCTAGATGCCCTCTGGCCTTCCTTCCACAAATGGCTATTGGCACGTTGCATTATTTAGTGGTCATCCCCAATCTGGCAGTAAACCTCCATACCAATCCACTTGTCCATAGGACTGCCCACATGCCTAGTACCATTCATTCTGCCTTTTCCCACCCACTCTGCCCACACATTCTTTACCACATGGCCATCTCCATCTGCTATTTCCATCCCAGTGCTTATCACTAGAGCCCAGCCTCCTAGGCTTAAGGCCCTGGCCTCATCTATTTGTTATTACATATTAAGCATGCATTCTGTTCTTATACACTATGCATAAGAGCTACTGTTTTACACATGTGTGCTGATTCCTCTATTCTTAACTGATCTCTTTGTACTGGTGGTTTTGTCTCCCAGAGTTTCTGTGCCTGGCCTTAGCCCCATGATATTGTCTTCTGCCACCTGGTTCAAATCTTGACCATATGGCCATGAACACTGTCCTTTATGTTCAGCCCTCACCTGCCCACAACTTTACATTTCTTAGACTGTCTACTTGTGCTTTTCCCCCTGGCATTCCCTCTAGCCCTATGACCTGACCATACCCAGCAGACATTAACTTCCTGGCCTTACTCAACAGATGGTAACCTCCTGGTATTAACCAACTGGATTTACATAGAAGGCTTAGCCAACCTGTCCTAAACCTGAGGCCATGGAACCCTAGAAAGCCTCCCCAGTTCTTAGCCAGCCTGCTATGAATCGTTGGCCTTCTTGAGCTCCTCCTATACTTATAGTTACTTGTCCAGCACTTCCCATTGTGCCTCAATCATGTGGCCTTCTGTATCTGGGATCAACCACTGAGTCTTCACTACATGTAGTGCCTCCAATGTCAAGGCCAGATCCATTGCCCTTACCTGAGTCATACCCTTCTCCCACTTCCATCTCCCTGCTTTACATACCTGGCCATGCCTGTGTGATATTAACAAGTCTGGTGTAATCACCTGGAAATAATTTTTGGCCACCAAAATCTATCAATCATATTCACACAGATACTTGATCTTACTCTGGCCATTGCCACATGGAGAGACCTGCATGGTCATTCATAACTGTCAAAATTACTTCCTGAACCCTGTGGCTTCACAATCACAGATCTCCTTAGCTCACTTTCCAGCTCTCCCTTGCTCAGCAGACTTGCCCACATTGCATTAAACATCTAGATTCAGCCACATAAATTCTCCTGCCTCGCATTATACCCTAGTCAGACCTCATACCTGTACTGCTTCTAGCTAGTTATATGCCTAAAGCCCATGGACTTTAATAATTGTCCATCCCCAGCTGGAATCAGCCTCCAAGTCTTACTCCCCAAACTAAACTCTTCTAGGATTAACTCCCCAGTCTTAGCTTTACGGCCTAACCAAAGGGCTACATTCAAATGCCTTTGCCCTGGCCCAGATACCATATCTACCACTTCCTGCACAGCTTCCCCTATGGTTTTTCCCCTTGATGTGACCCTTTGGCACACCTGCAATCACACAACTTTCTGACTGCTACATGGCTCTGCTTACCATGCTTTGTCAACCTCATCTTAATAAACTTGGTCTTACTCAGTGGGTTTTCTTCCTTTGGAAGTACCCTCTTCATATCTTTACCTCCTGTTAATATATTTCTGCCTGTTTGCCCTTATTTACACAGCTGGGTATGTACAAGCTGACATTGAACTCCTGGTATTCTCAACTGGTCATAACATTTTAGGCTTAATTTGCTTAACAGATATCTGAACTTACTCTGGCCTTGCCTGGGTAGACCCACCTGTGTGGACTTAAACCTCTGGCCACATTCCCTGTACTGACTCCTGGTGTGTTGTAACCATCTCTTTGAAACCTCACCTGGACTTGTTGACAGGCCCAACCAGGTTTGCCTACCTTGCCTTAAAACTGGAATGCCCCATGCCAGCCCACCCTTGTAGTGTTCCACTCCAAGCCAAGCCCTTACTTGTCACTATATCCTTATGCCCATTAAGTCATGGAGTTAACACTTTTGGTCATACCTATCTGATATTAACCTACTGACTTTACTCACCAGCTAACAATATCATGATATCAACAATATATTCCTAAATTCCTGTTATTATCCAACATGTTATATGCAATTGCCTTGTCTGCCCAACCCAACGCAACCCAACCCTATGGTGTTATGTACCTGGAAGGTCTCCCCTATACTGAACTCCAAAGGTCTTGTATACTCTTTTCTCACTCTAACTTTGACCTTTTGCCTATGGCCACTAGCCCTTTGGAACATACTATTCTCACATGGGCATACAATCCTTGGCTTACTCATTGTCCTTTCCACCTGGCAGTTCTCCTGGTATTAAGAAAGTTCTTTTCCCCTCTGCAAGACCCATCTGTGTTACCACACTAACCATATTAAAGTGATATAATCCTTCTGCTGTACTCACCAGTCATAACCTCCTGGCCTTATACCCAAGGCTTTAACGTCCGGTCCCTAGCTAACTGTCCTTAAGCATCTGATTTTACTCAGCGTGCCTACACATCTTGAGCAGCCTCCATGAATTTTTTTATCAGTGAGACTCTCAAGTCTTAAGCCTGTGGCCCCATCCCTTGTATTATCCTTCTAACTTTGTGCATTGGAGCTCCCATCATGCTTTAATGTATCTAAATTCATTTTGCTGAAACCATGTCCCCAGAAACCCTTGTCCTTACACATCTGATGACACCCAACTGGAGTTAATATCCTCATCATTTCATAATGTGATAACATCCTTACCAAAAACCACTGGCCTTATATATTAACCTTGTCCACCTGGACCAATTATTCAATATATAAAAATTCCTGGAGGCCGGCGCCGCGGCTCACTAGGCTAATCCTCCGCCTAGCGGCGCCGGCACACCGGGTTCTAGTCCCGGTCGGGGCGCCGGATTCTGTCCCGGTTGCCCCTCTTCCAGGCCAGCTCTCTGCTGTGGCGAGGGAGTGCAGTGGAGGATGGCCCAGGTGCTTGGGCCCTGCACCCCATGGGAGACCAGGAAAAGCACCTGGCTCCTGGCTCCTGCCATCAGATCAGCGCGGTGCGCCGGCCGCAGCGCGCTGGCCACGGCGGCCATTGGAGGGTGAACCAACGGCAAAGGAAGACCTTTCTCTCTGTCTCTCTCTCTCTCACTGTCCACTCTGCCTGTCAAAAAAAAATTCCTGGAGATATTGCGATTTGCTTAGGCTCCCAGCCTTGGAATGCTGGACTTGCCCCACTCTCCCTCAGCCCTGGCCATGCCCCCAATTTTGCCCTCTATGCCCTGTCCTCATGGCCATCTGCATGTGCCTAGCTACTGCTTACCCATATGCATGTATCCACAGGCCATAACTCTGAGCTTATCTACTTGAGTATTTTGCTCTTGGCAGTTCATCCATGCCAGATCTTTTAGCACTTGTTCCCCATCCATCCTCATCTGCCCATTACCTTGGCTTAGTCCTACTGGCCACATCCATCCAGTATTAACACTCCTAGCCTTATGCCATAGGCCTTCATCTTGTTGAGTTTTGATGACTTATGACTTCTCTACTAGGCTTATTCACTATTCCACACACCGTGACAGCTCCCATGCACATGCACCTGTGACTGTATGCTTTTATCTTTACCCCATGGCCTGGTCTACTTATCGGTGTCCTCCAAAAATTGTCTTCCAGGTTTTCTTATCTTCCCAAATGTATCTATAGTTATCCACTGGGCTTTCCCCACCTGGTATTAGCCCCTGTGTTAACTTTTCCCATGGCATATGTTTATGCCTTTAGGTTCCTGGCTTCACACAGCTGGCCATAGAAAAAAAGTCATATTAAAATTAGGCCTTGTTCACTTGCTCAAATCCAATGGGTAGAACATCTAAGAAAAAGCCCTGTCGGTAGTTTGTTTTCCTTGTCCACCTGACCTTGCTCCCTCTTATTTGCTTTTGCGGAAATGCCCATAGTGCATTCTCCATGTGGTGCATGTAGCCATATACATCTTGGGTTACCCAGTGGTCCATCTCCACCTGTCCATACCTTCCTGTCCAGACATCTTTTCACTGAACCCTGCCCATACCTATCTGCCCTTCCTTATTGCTTTACTGACTTCGCCATGCCCATGTGCCGTTAAGTACTTGGTGTACTTCCCACATCATAACCTCATGTTTTGACCTCTAGACCCCAACCAACTTGCGTCTATCATCTGGACTCACTCTCTGTTCTTGCCAACTTGAGAGACTCCAGTGGTTGTTAACTTATGGTGAGACTCTCGTGTCTTAGTACATGTCTTGAACCTCTTGTTCACTAGGCTTGCTTGTGTTGATTTAAGCATTGAGACTGAAAATTGTTGTGCCTTCCCCAATTAGGATTTGCTCCTGGCTTGACTTTACACCCACAGTCATTTGCCATACCTATGTGATCAGAAGCTCTTGGCTTTACACATTCACCAATACACATCTAATATTAATATCATGGCTTTATTCTCTCCTTAAGCACCTGCATTTTACTACTTGGTGGCTGTTCAGGCCTGTTCATCTGCCTGAACATAATGGCAGACACCCATGGAGATATTTCCCTGTTGTTGCTTCCCTTTGCTGGCTTCTCTGGTGTTCCCTATGATGCCTTCCCCATGTGATTGCACCTGAGCTGCCCAACTGCACCATCCCTACATGATGCTACTCCTTTGCTTGATTCTTTTTTATTTCCTTAAAATTCATTCATTCATTCATTCATTCATTGATATGATTGGCAGATTGATAGCGACAATGGGAGAGACACAGAGATTTTCCATCTGCTAATTTACTTCTTAGTATTAACATGAGGCAGGACTGGATTAGGCCAAAGGCATTGGCCTGGAACTCTAGGTTGGCAATCCCCATGGCTGACCAGGTACCCAAAGGCTTAGGCCTTTATGTACCCCCTTCCTAAGTGCATTAGCAGGAAGCTCAATGAGAAACTGAATTATTGAGATTCAAACCACAGCTCTAGTATGGAATGTGGTATTCCTAGCAGCATCCTAACCTGGTGTGCCACATGCCAACCACTTGCCTCATTTCTTTATTCTTTCACAATTCACATATACCCTTCTCCCTTGGATTTATCCCCTGGCTATACTGTTTATATTCTGGTGTACTCACCAGGTCATAACATCCTGGCCACATCCTCTAGACCTTCATTTCCTGGCTTTAAATGTTTTAGTTTTTAAATATTTATTTGAAAGGCAGAATTACAGAGATGCAGAGAGAGAGAGAGAGAGAGAGAGAGAGAGAGAGGTCTTCCATCTGATGATTCATTCCCCAAATGGCCATAGTGGCTGAAACCCTGCCGATCTGAAGACAGGAGCCAGGAGCTTCCTCCAGGTCTCTAACATAGGTTCAGGGGTCCAAGGACTTGGGCCATCTGCTGCTGCTTTCCCCGGGCACATTAGCAGGGAGCTGGATTGGAAGTGGAGCAGCCAGGACTCAAGCTAGCACCCATATGGGATGCTAGCACTGCTGCTTTACCCACTATGCCATAGCACCAGCCCCTTCTATATGTTGTGTGGGTGTGTGGGTGCAAACTGTTGAAATCTGTACTTCACATAGAATTGGTCTTCTGTATATAAAATCAAACTAAACACGAAGCATAATGAAGAAGGGGATGGGAGAGGGAGTAGGAGATGGGATGGGAGTCAGGATGGGAGTCGGGGTGGGGTGGGTGGGTAGGGGGGAATGAACCACTGTATTCCTAAAGTTGTACCTATGAAAAATGCATTCATTAAATAAAAGCTTAAAAAATGAACTGTGTCCAAAGGCACCTGTGCTCTATTGGCCTCTTACAGGATACTGTTGCAGGGTGATCGAGGAGAGAGAAACATGCCCCCTGCTTCTTTTCTTCCTCTGCTTTGCCAGGTATACTATCCCGAACAGGGCTCCTGGCCAGATTCTCTCCAGGCTCTTCCCGTGGCTTTATTGCCAGTGACTTGGGATGCTGCAGTCTGGTCTCACCTCACTTTGGAGCTGGTGCTGAGGTTCTCAGCTGCTGGGGTCCTGAGTTGTGTGTGTCCACAACCTCCACGTAGGTCCAGAGTTTCCCTCTAATTTGTGTGGATTTTCCTCTGCAATTGTTTCCCAACTTATCCCCAAGAACAAACTCCTTCCACTTTTTTTTAAACTATCTTCTCCTAGACTGTGGGGAGCAGTAAGCTCCCTACCTGTCCCGCCATCATGATCCAATCCTGTATCCCTGTATACCATGGGTTTTGATATGTTGTATTTCCATCTTCATTCATTTCAAGGGATTTTTTTATTTCCCTTTTGATTTCTCCTATTACCCACTGTTCATTCAGGATCATGTTATTCAGTCTCCATGTGTCTGCATATTTTGTGGAGAATATTACATTACTAACTTCCAGCTTCATTCCATTGTGGTCAGAAAAGATACATGCCATGATTTCCTTTTTTTTTTTTTTAATTTTCTGATACTTGCAATATGGCCCAGTATATGATCTACCCTAGAGAAAGTTCCACTCACTGAGGAAACAAATGTGTCTTCTTTGTCGCTCCCCCTCTTCGTGGAGGAATGACACAGGACCCTGCGCTGTTCTTTCGTCTGCTCGGCCCTCCCCGGGTTTGCTGCTGGTTCTTCCCGGGTTGGCTACTATCCCTTCCACCTCCGTGGAAGGGCAGTTCCCCCTGGCCGCATTCCCCACTTCCGCAGGGGAGCGGCACACCGCCGGCCGGCTCTTCTCGGGGGCTGCACAGGTGTTCCTTCAGCTAGATGTTCCCCATAGATGTTCCCGGTGCATGCCGTTTCTCTCCTCCTTTATAGTCCTCCTCCGCCAATCCCAACTCGGCTGCCCACACGCCGAGTACGCTGCTCTCCTCCAATCAGGAGCAAGTCCTACAGTTTATTAGTTGAACTGGAGGCAGCTGTGCGGAAGCTGTTTACTTCTCTCCCAGCGCCATATTGTGGGAGAGCAGATGCATAGAATAAGTCTTAATTCCACTAACTTAGTCCAGTCCGGATTGCTCCCCACATTCTTCAACCGTGGGGTGAAATGTTCTGTAGATATCAATTAGGTGCATCTGGTCCATAGTGCAGATTAGCTCTGTTGCTTTTTCTGTCTAGTTGATATGTTCATTGTTGAAAGGGGGTATTGAAGTCTCCTATTAATATTGTATTGGAGTCTGTATCTCCCTTCAGATCCATTAACATTTGTTTTAAATAGCCAGTTGCCTTGGCATTGGGTACATATATATTTATTATAGTCACATCTTCCTGTTGAATTGATTCCTTAATCACTGTATAATACCCTTCTTTGTCTCTTTCAACAGATTTTTGCATTAAAGTCTATTTTGTCTGATATTAGGATGGCTACACCTGCTCATTTTTGCTTTCTGTTAGCATGTAATATCATTTTCCATCCCTTCACTTTCAGTCTTTTTGGTTTTTTGTTGGTAAGGTGTGTTTCTTGTAGTCAGCCAATAGATGGTCTTGTTTTTCAATCCATTCATCCTGCCTGTATCTTTTAATTTGAGAATTTAGGTCATTTACATTCTAGGTTGCTTTTGATAAATAATAACTTGGCCATGCTCTTATTCCATAAATATTCCTATTGTTTGCATTGGATGTCTTTTTTGTGCTTTTACTGGGAGATTTTCTGCCCTCACATTCTTTCATAATGATGACTATCTTTCTGTGTCTCTGTGTGTTACACGTCCTTAAGCATCTTTTTAAGGCTGGAGGAGTGTTGACAAATGCTTTCAATTTATTTTTGTTATGGGAGGTCTTTATTTCACCTTCCATTCATAAATGAGAGCTTGGCAGGGTACAGTATAATGGGCTGACATTTTTTTTCTCTTAACACTTGGACTGTGTCTCTCCATTATCTCCTAGCCTGTAGGGTTTCTGATGAGAAATCAGCTGTCAGTCTAATTGGAGATTCTCTGAAAGTAATCTGACATTTCTCTTGGGCACATTTTAGAACATTTTCTTCATGTTTTACTGTTGACAGCCTGACTACAGTGTGTCTTGGTGAAGGTCTTTTCTGGTCATGTCCATTAGGCATTCTATGTGCTTCCTGTACTTGGAGTTCCCATTCTTTCTTCAAAGCAGGGAAGTTTTCTTATTATTTCACTGAATAATTCTTCTAATCCATTTTCCATGTCTTCATGAACTCCTAAGACCTGTATGTTGTATCGTTTGCTAGTATCCCATAAATTCCCAACACACTTTTCTTTTTCTAATTTCATCCCCCCTTCTTTAATCTGATGAGATATTTCCAACGATTTATCTTCTAGCTCACATATTCTTTGCTCTACATCACCAAGTCTGTTGTTATGACTTTCCACTGTATTTTATGTGACCTTTTGCATATTTAATTTCTAAACATTCAGTTTGATTTCTCTCAATGTATCTATCATTGGTAAAATTTTCATCCGTTTCATGTATGGATTTCTTTAACTCATGAAGTTGCTTCTCATTGCCTCTGAATAATCCTATGATCATTCTTCTGAATTCCTTTTCTGGCATTTCATCAAGCTGTACATCTTCACATTCTAACGTTAAGGTGTTGTTGTGTTCATTTGGGGGTGTCATGTTGTCTTCATGTTTCTTGTACTTCAGCATTTATTTTTAGGCATTTGTGGAAACACTTGTTGGTTATCTCCTCTGATGGCTTTTATCTCAGAACTATGCCTTTGTGGTTTAGTGGAGTGTCTGCTCCTTCACTGCTCAGAAGTGTGTGCTGGGGGCGAGGACAGGGAGCTCAGGTCAGTGCTGAAGGTTGGAGTGAGAATCCAGGGTGACACCTACGTTGGACCTACTAGATCCCCTCTATTTTCAGCAGGGCAGAGGGTATGATCACTTCCATCGGTGTAATCACACCCTCACCTCTTTGCCAAGGTGATCAATGCCCAGTATTAGCCCACATTAGGCATAACCCTCACTGAAGTTGGCACGTGAACCACATAAAGGGGTTTGTGCAGACCTCAGTGTGAGCATGGAACCCTTGGCAATGATCCACTCCAGGTAGTCGGAACCTCTGGCTCCAGACAGAGTGATTGTCCAGAGACCCAGCTACACCCCATGCCCAATTATGAAGTCACAGAATTCTCACAATCACAGCTCTGAAGGCTCCCATGATCACAGGGTACAGTGCATCCCCTCGCAGCCCTGAAAACCTACCCTGTCCACGGAGAGAGAAGTGATGTCCCCAGAGCCTGCTGCCTGTGGGTGCTCTGCCTTAGAAGTTTGAGCCCTGGAGCCTGTGATAGGTTGAGAGGATGGGGGCATCACCATCACAATCCTAAGTGGGTGCCCAGGACCCATCATCCCTCCCAGCCACACTCAAAATCAGTGGGAAATGCAGACTTTTCCCCTCTGGTAAAATCCCATGGTTGGTGTGCACGAAGAGCAGCCACAGCCTCTCCTGGTATCAAGATGGCACCTTCTCCCCACTGGTTGTCGGGCTTCCTTGTTGGGGAAAAGGGAGAAAAACATGTGCTTTTCCTTCCCTGGATTAGGTGGGTGCACTGCCCCTGATAGGGCTCTAGGCCGGATTCAAATTCGGTGTGGTCCACACGGTTCTCCCTCACGCAATATCCACAGTGGCATGGGCTGCCATGGGCTGCCTTCACCTTGCTCTCAGAAGCTGGTGTCTCCTCCAACCCCCAGCTGCAGATGTCGTGTCGTAGTGTCCCCTCTGGCTGCTGTGCGTCCACTCTTTCCACACCGCTCGATGGCATCCCGCTTCTTTCTGTAGAATTTCCACTGCAAACTTCTCTCCAACTCTCCCCTGAGAATACACTTCCTCCGCTTTTCTTCTGCTACCCTCCCCTGGTCAATGTCAGCACATCATTTTCCTATTCAGCAATCATGGAACCCAATCATTTTTCAATAATGCTTTCCTCTGTGCTGTTTTTTCTGTCTAAAGTCTCTTACTTTCTTCCTTGTGCTAGCATTGAATTCGTTTCTTCTTTTGTGGTTGTTTGTATTATATACATACATCAAAATTTTGATTTCAGATATTTGTTCTTTACTATTGTAGATGTGTGTGAATATAAATTGTCCTCTGGGCATTACTCTCGCTGTACTTTTTTCATTGTAATTCATCTCTAAGTATTTTCTAATGTCCTCAGTGATATTGCTTTTAACCCACTGGTTGTTGAACTGTGTGTTGTTTATTTTCACACATTTGTGAAATCCATTTTTCTTTCCTCTATGGATATATAAGTTCATTGTGATTGGTGAAGATATCTTATATGACTTCTGTCTTTTCAAGTATATTCAAACATGTTCTGTGGCATAGCAATTGAGGGGTTCTGGTGAATTTTCGTGTATACGTGAGAGAACATGTGTATTCTGCTGTATGATTGAAAGGTCTGTTGAGAATATTTGCATTCTAGTTTTGTTTTGTTCAAGTACACCATTTCCTATTTGATCTCTTTCTAGTTGTTCCATCCCTCATTGAAAATGTGGGATTGGTGTATCCAAGGATATTGAGAAATACCTATTTCTCCCTTTACTTCTATCAGTGTTACTTCATATAGAGCGGCTCTATTGTTAGGTGTGTTACCGTCTGTAATTGTTTTATTGTGTTGTATTTATATAAAAGGAACACATTTCATGTATTTTATATGTACAGTATTAAGTGCATAATAATTCCCAACCTACACTCCCTCCCCCTTCCTTTATTTTTCTTATTTTTTTTTTCAGGGACATACTTTTAAATTAGTTTATAATCATAAGTGTAACTCTCCACGAAATAATGAATTCAACAGGTACTACATAGAAAACCGCTGTTCCTCAAATGGACATAAAAGGGACATAAACTAATCAAATCTCAACATCAATTTCACTCATTTTTTTCCATCCTCCGTATATTAATTATCACAAACCAGGGAAAACATATGGTAGTTGTCTTTTGGGGACTGGCTTATTTGACCAAGCATAATAGTTTCCAGTTGCACCCATCAAAAGTTTCTGGTTGCAAAAGATAGGATTTCATACTTTTTTATGTCTTAGTAGTATTCCATCGTGCATATATACCACAATTTCTTGCTTCAGTCATCAGTTAGTGAACATCTGGGTTGGTGCTGCTATAAACATGGGGATACAGATAACTCTTTCATACACTGATTTCACTTCCTTTGGGCAAGTTCCCAGAATGGAATGGCTGGGTCTTTTTTTCTATCTGAGAGGGAGATTTCCCCATATTCGTCTTCATTCCCCGATTGCCCACAACATCCAGTGTTGAACCAGCTGATATGGCACGTGGACATCGTAATCAGTGTCTTAACCAACAGGGCAAATTCTCACTCCATGTTATATCTTACTAGTGCAATAATTTTTTCAATATATAAAGTCCTTCTTTGTGTCCTATAATCATTTTGGTCTCAAGCATGTATTATCTGATGTTAGCATAGCCACACCAGCTGGATTTTTCTGTATGATATAAACATGCATGTCCTATTCCAGCCTTACTTTCAAACCATTTGTGTATTTGAATCTGAAGTAATTTTCTGTAGACAGCATATGATAGAATCAACTTTTTGAATATTTATTCTGTAAAATATGTGCTTTTTCATTGGAGAGACAAATCTATGTACATTAAAATATTTATGACATAGTTGAATGATTTGTGAATGTGAATATTTTAAAATTTACTGCGCATGGGTGAAATGGTCATTTTCCCATTCAACTATTGGTTATAGCTCTTGTCTACATTCCCACTAAACTAGAGATTTTTTGCTTTATAGTTGTTAAACTTCTTATTCAGAGAAGTATTAAGCCTTTTTAATGCAATGTAATTTTAAAATATATTACCTCAAGAACTAAAAGAAAGGGAAAAGGTAAGGGGAGGAGGGAGAGATGGAGGGAGGGAAGAAGGGAATAACATTATGCCCTTAGAATTGTATCTACAGATCACATTGAATCTGTTAAAATGAATTACGATTAATTTTTTTAATCTAAATTATGATACTACTTTTGAAAACTTGATGTTTGTTTTCTGTTATGTCTTAAGCATTTTCTCCTCCTTATTTCCACCATTACCAAGTTTGTAAAAGTTTAGTTGAAATTTTGTAGTGAACAGTTTTAATTCCCTCCTCCTTTTCTTATTTGGATGCATTTGGGATACTTTGTGTACATATTGGTGATACTCATCCTAGCATAATTAGTATAGGAGACAAAGAAGGACATTATGTATTGATGAAAAGCATTGTGTCGAGAAGACATAACACGGGGTGGGTATTTGGCCTATTGGGTAAGACACCAGTAAGGATGCAGACCCCAAATATATATAGGAAATTATCTCAAATATGTTAACATTGGAGTTAGATATAACATCCTAAATTGGTATCTATTTAATTTGAGTTGATGCTACCTAAAATGGTGTACAGAGAGTCTACTCCTTGTCACAGATTATAAAATCTTTATATATTGCATGTACAAAAATGTACATTTATAATTATTTTTGTATATTTTTCCTTGAATTGTACATGAGATAAAAAGTAGAGCCATGGAAGGGCATTTGGGGTAGCCCTGAAGTCACCTCTTGGGTTGCTCAGAGGGGAAGGCCCACATGGTTGTAGCCCAGATTGTGTTCCTGGCTCCACAGCATTTGTGGGGAGAGCCAGCAGGTGGGAGCTCTCTCTTTCTCTGTCTCTGCTCCGTTCTCGTTCTGCCTCTCAAATAAAAAATAAACATATGGGCTTCAATGTGGTGTTAAAACCCAGAAATACAACAATACTGGCTTTTATACTTGCCATGCAGTTACCTTTTTATTTCAGTCTTTATTTCTCATATTGCTGAGTTTGGGCCTCTTGTCCTTCATTTCAGTCTTGTTGAGAATTCTCAACTTTGTTTCATATGAGCATGTTTTAATTTCTCCCTCATTTTGAAGGATCCCACTGTTGAGAGCGCAGTCCTTGGCCGTTAGTTTTCATTAAGCATTTTAAAGGTTTTCTATATCCCGGCCTCCATGGTTTCCAGTGATTTAACCTTATTGAGGATCCCTTGCATGTGATGAGTCTTTTCTCTCTTGCTGACTTCATATTTTTATTTTGTCTTTTAAAATTATTTATGTTACTTAATATAAGTGAGAGTTAGAGAGCAGGAGAGTTAGCATGAGAGTACTTCCATCGGCAGCTCACTCCCCAAATGCCTGCCACATCTATGGCTCTGAAACCTGGAGTGGGTAACTTCATCCAGTTCTCCCATGGCAGTGTCAGCAACCAAACTACTTGAGCTATCTCTGCTGCCCAATAGTGGCTGCATTAGCAGGAAGCTGGAACCAGGGGCCCGAGCTGGAACTTGAACGCAGGAATGCCAATATGGGATGGGGGTGTCCCAACTGGTGCCTTAACCATTAGGCCAGACATGTGTCCCAAACTTTGTCTTTTTCCAATTTGAATATAACATGTCTCAGCATGGATCTCTTTGAGTTTATCCTGGCTCAGGGGTTTTGTACCTCTTGGATGTGTACACTCTTGGAAGTGTACACTCATGTCGTTCCTCTAACTGGGAATTTTTTTTCAGACTTTTGTTTCTTCAAATATTCTTTCTGTCTCTTTATGGCTCCCATTTTTATGTAATTTGAATTATTAAAGACCTGATATGCTTGATAGTGTCTTATTGGTCTTATTTACACTCCATTCGTGTTTCCTTGGTTTTTTTTTTCTTTCTGCTCCTCAGACTAGAAAATCTCAATTATGTTCCATTCAAGCTCACTTACCTTTTCTTCTGCCCACTCATATCTGCTTTTAATCTTTTCTAGTGAACATTTTACTTTAGTTTTTTTTTTTTTCTGGCTCCAAACTTTCTGTTCGCTTCCTTTCTGTCATTTGTGTTTCTTTATTGACATTGTCATTTTGTTCAAATAACGATTTCCTGATTTCCTCCAGTTCCTCTATGGTTTAATTGGGCTGTTTCTCTATCCAAAAGCGTGGCCTCAACTTCTGTCCTTGTGGACAGTTTCTAATAATTTCTTATACTTCTGGTAAAAGAGACGTGCTTTCTTGTTTGCATGACACACGGCTTCTTGTTTAAGACACATACATCTATCATTCATATCTCTGCCCCATCGCGGTTTCAGGTTCGTTGTTCCTGTTTGCTGTGTGTTATTTCTTAACAAATTTTGAAAATTCTGTGTTTGTTTTCTCTGGCTACTGAAATGTGCGTTCTTTCCATCAGGGCTCAGTGTTTCTGTTCCTAAAATGCCTTACATCTGTGTGGGTCCACTTCTTAAGTGGCTAGCAAGAACGTCTCCTCTTTGCGATAGCCTTCTGTTCCTGCTTGTGTGCATCCTGCTGATCAGCCAGAGGGGAAATCTTAAGGCACTACTCTGGTCTTTCCTGAGCATGCATCCCACCTTGGACATGTGTGTGGCATTCCTGATTACAGGCTGTAAGAAAGAGGTTTGAAAGCCCATGTTACCCTGGGTGTGTCCTGTCCTGTCCCTTCACTCCTTCTCCTTTTTGATCAGTCTGTGGCTCATCCCAGATCTTCTCTGATATCCCTGGCTTCTGGGGCCCATGCTGGTTCCTGTGTGAGCTTTCAGCAAATGTCACCTGAGAAACTGCCCCAGCCTTGGAAATGCTCCAAGTCAGGCAAAACAAAGACAAGCCTCTGTGCCACTGCATCAGGGACCATCACACAAGTTGAATAGACAAGCATGGTCATTAAGATTAATGCCTGTATTGCTCCTTCTGGCATTAGCAACCTGCATCAGGAGTTTGTGTTGCTGACCTTATCAGTGGTTGCTCACCTGAAACTGGAATATGTAGGCAGGCATTTAAGCTGCAATAGCACTTTCTTAACTCAAAGCCACAGAGTCCTTCTTTATTTTCCAGGTCCTTAGTTGCTGCTGAGGAGTGATCTAGCCCTGGATATCCCTACTTTGCAATTTTCAGTGATATTACCGTGCACATGGTTTTGGTTATGAATATGGGCCTGACTTGCCGAGCCAAGGGCATTCAGATGAGCAGATTCTGTTCTGTTTATTTGCACTCAAAGGTTCCTTTAACTCATTCAAATGCTTCATTAAGGTGCTTATTTAAAGATTGGCTTTCTGCAGTCGGAAGGCCTAGACATGTAACCCAGAGGCTCTGAGACTACTGGACAAAGTGCTTATCCTCCTGGACACAGGTGTCCACATCTGTAAAAGGAGCTATTTTGATGAGATCTGCTTGTCAGATTAATGCAGGCCTGCCATTCCAGAAGTCTGTCACTCTATTTTCAAAGTCATCTTAGGGAATTCCGGGATTGTTCTGAACCTAACTGGGTCACACTGTCCCCACAAGTTCATGTTGAAGCTCCATACTCCGCTGTTTGGAATGTGACTGTATTTGTTTATTATTCCTTTTACAAAGTAATTGGATTAAAATGAGGCCATTAGTTTTGGCTAGAGTCCAAGTGGACTGTTTCTTTAAGAAAGGAAGTATTGGGATTTACAGGGAACCAGCAGGGGTATTTGCGCACAGATAAAAAGGCAGGTGAAGATACAGTGGGAAGGCAGCCGTCTGCAAGGCAAGTAGAGTCTCAGAAGCAGCCAACCCCGACAGTACTTTGCCGTTTGACGCCCAGCCACCAGAACTGTGAGGAATTAACTTTGGTTTTTAGCCACTTTGCCTGTGGGATTTTATGATAGCTTCCCTAGCACACTCATCAGGGAATTTCGTCCATCAAAATGAGCTTGCCTTTGGCCTGGGAAACTTTTAGAACGCTGCCCCTCAGCTCACTAAAATGCTTTTTATCGCCCCCATGTGGCTGCGCCCACTTCCGGCATAAGGCCATCTGGCAGACCGGAAGAGGTGGTTGATCAGGCAAGATGGCGGCGGAAATGGGCGCTAGCGTGGGTATGCGCGTGGGTTCAGGGATCCAAGGTGCAGAGGGCGGCAGCAGAGCTCTGTGTGAGGGTGCATGGGTGGCGGTGTTGTGCCTGCTATGGTTTGCGCTGAGCACGGGTGGCAGCGTGATCAACAAGCTGATCCTGAGCACCTTCCCGTTCCCGGTGACTTTGTCACTGTGTCACTTCCTGGTGCTGTGTGCTGGACTCCCACCACTGCTCCGAGCTTGGCGTGTGCCCTCAGCACCACCTGTCTCAAGCCCGGTGTCCAGCCCGCCTACCTCACCCAGCCAGCAGCTGCCTCCGCATTTCTACCCACGCTATGTGCTGCCGCTTGCCTTCGGCAAGTACTTTGCATCCGTGTCGGCGCATGTGAGTATCTGGAAGGTGCCCTTGTCCTATGCGCACACCGTCAGGGCCACCATGCCCATCTGGGTGGTCCTTTTGTCCCGGGTCATCATGAAAGAGAAGCAAAGTACCAAGGTGTACTTGTCACTCATCCCCATCATCAGTGGCGGCCTACTGGCCACTGTGACCGAGTTGTCTTTAGATGTGTGGGGACTCCTCAGCACCCTCGCTGCCACACTCTGCTTTTCGCTTCAGAACATATTCTCCAAAAAGATATTGAAGGATTCTCAGATCCATCCGCTCCGGCTGCTGAACATCCTGGGCTGCCATGCCATTTTCTTTATGATCCCCACGTGGGTCTTGGTGGACCTCTCTGCTTTTCTAGTCAGCAGCGACTTGACCGACGTCTCCCAGAGGCCTGGGATGCTCCTGCTCCTGGCTGTAAGTGGCTTCTTCAACTTTGCCCAGAACATCATCGCCTTCAGCATCCTCAACCTTATCAGCCCCCTGAGCTACTCGGTCGCCAATGCCGCCAAGAGAATCATGGTTATCATCGTATCCCTGATAACGCTGCGCAACCCAGTCACCAGCACCAACCTCCTGGGCATGATGATGGCTATCCTGGGGGTCCTCCTGTACAGCAAGATCAAGTCCGAGGCAAACCAGCAGGCCCAGAAGCACCTCCTCCCCATCACCGTGGCTGACCTGACTGGCACCCAGCGAGAGCAGAGGCTCCTTTCTCGGCAACCCGGGGGCTACCAATATGGCTACAACGTCTTAACAGAGCACTTTCATTAGAGCCAACAGAGCTTCTCAAACTCAGAGTTTCAACCCTTATGATGTGTAGAGGCCAGGGGATGGGAGGAGGCCCGGCTCAGGTTCCTTCCCCTGCCTTCCCGGCAGATTCAGAAACTGGTGACCGCCCGTGAATGCTGCTTTCACTTCACATTGCCGGGATGTGTCCAGGAATGACATGGGCATCAGGCAGACCAGGAGACTGGTCTGGGAGTTCTTCAGGTCACCTCCAGCTGTAAAGTTTCCCCATCATCCCTGTGGCTGTTTGCAGTCACTGGCAAATGTTCCCATGTGCAAAGCAATCCCAGTTAGCCTTGAACTCCTAGAACTTGACTCTGGGATGTGCAAATGGGTGCTGGTATCTGGCAGATCCCGAGGGTAGGGAAACTAAACTCTTGCCTCTGCCCTTGTCTTCTCATGCCAGAGCAGGGCACCTCTCCTCTCAGAGTAGTGAGGCGGCTCTTTAGGAAATCATAGTGATCCCGGTAATGTCTGTTGTATTTATTATCTTTTAGGGCACATTTCTGCCATCTCTTTGATGAGCTGGTAGGATGTTTCACCTTGCACTTTCTCAGGGGATGTTTTGTAGTTGTGTGTTTTTGTGTGCCTGAGTCCCCATCAGGGGACACTTGAGGACTGGTCTATGGCTCAGATATGGTTTTGTTTTTACTGCGGCTGCTTGTCTGATGCATGATGGCATTTGGTCTGTCTGTTTTAGCTTGCTTTATAAATATGCAGGTTCCAGGTTTTAGGGCAGCTGCAGTGTTGAATGGGAAGCAGAAATCTTCCAGGGCGTTATTTGTGAAAAGAACTTGCCAGAGGCCTACACCAGAGGCTAGTATCTGCTGTGAGACCTTTCTCACTGCTGAACTACAACAAATGATGAATCATTTTGCACTGTGAAGATCTTACACTCATTGTCAGTATGCTTATGGTGACCGAGTCCTTGAACTTCTTCATTGAACTCCGAAATGAGTTATGCCTCTATTTGGATTTAATGAAATTTCTGATGTAGGGACAATGACTGGTTTTATTATGGTTTATGAGTTAAGAAATTGGATATTTAATTTTGTACACTAAGAAATAAGGAAAATAAAATGTTTTTCCCCTTTTGTCTTGAAAGATAGGCCCTTGGGAATAGCTGGACAGAAACAGCGCCCTTCACATTTATATCCTTACCATGTGTGCAGTTCTTTTTATGTGCCAGGCATTGCCCTACGTACTTTACAAATATTAACCCATTTATCTTTATAATGTCCCAGAGAGGAAGGCACACTCATCATCCCCACTGCTCATGAGAGGGAACTGCAGCCAGCAAGGGTTAAGGATCTTGGCCGATGTTCCAGGGCTACTCCATAGCAGAGATTCCACCACAAGAGTGAGATAGGAGAAACATCTTCCCCAGGCTGTTGCTGTGAGGAGTGGGAGAGTCAATGCGTGTGGTGTGGAGTGTTTCACTCTGCCTGGCACGTACGGAGCAGGGGCTCAGCAAGTGGCCAACACTGCCAGTGTGACTTTTAGTATCGGTATCTAAAGCTGAGTATCTGAAGGAGGAACACAGATGTTTCATGTGCCACCACTAGGAATAACATAGAATGGTGATACACTGACACACCAATTCCTTGAAAATAACAGGTCTGAAGGTTTATGTGCCATGTCCCAGGCAGATGTGTACATTCAGACATAAATAAGGTTTTACAATATACTAGTATATTTACTTCTCTATAATGCTGGAAGTAAAGTAAAGGGAAAAGGCATCCTCATCTCAATATTTAGTAAACATTTCCTGAATACCAGGTTAGATAAGGAAACAGTAGGAAGCCAGATCCCAAAGAATAAAACCTTTGTCCTAATTGTCATGTAAGTTTCTGCAGATTAGTTGTTGTTTTTGTTGTTGCCATTGTTCAAACAAGGAGTTTCAAAACATTTCTGTTCCTCAAAATCTATTTATATATGTGAATATTTACTGCTTTCCTGTCTCTCATTCCCACTGCAATATACAAATATGTTGTCGTACAGTATTATATAAGTTAGTCCCTGCCCTTTGAATCATTTATGTCATTTGGAATCTTGTGATTTAAAGTAACAATTTTTCTCAGCTGCTTCTGCAATGGAGCTTTGCATAGCTTGGTGCTATTGGCTCTGAGAAAATTCATTAGGACTTTACATACAAGGACAGCATATTCAGTCTGCCACGGCATGGTTTGTGGACACTTAAGCTTCAGTCTTTTAAATTTAGTTAATGAAAATTAGAGAGTTGACATTGTAAATAATGACTTACAGCCTCAAAATAATGTGTGCTGTGATGTGAAGGTGTAGCCACCTAATAATGATAGAATGCGAGCTAGATCTACCATGGAAATATTTTAACTTGCTTCCTTCAATATCTATAATTTGTGCCTGATATTTGTTATACCTATTGCATACATTATTAAGGTGGGGGCAGTTTAGCTGATAGGTTAGAGATTTGTAGATCCCTCCAAAAGTTAAGAGGCTATTTTGCTTTGGTATACTAATTGATTCAGTGCAATTATTTTTTCTTGCTGAATCTTAAAAATCTATCTTAATTTTTTCTCAACTTCGACAACAGCAAGTGGCATTTTTCCCCCCAGGAACTGTCTACATCTTTCCATATCCACATGAATTTTTCTACATACTTTTTTTCCCTCATTATGGAACAAGCAGTCATTTTATTGTAGGTCGGAATTAATCTTTTAAAACAAAAACACATTTTCCATACATTGCCCAAAAATGATTTCCCATTCCAAAGTTGTAATATACATGGTTATTAACAGATCCAAATACGTTTTTCCTATCTGTAGCATATCAGAATAAGGAAAAAAGTGCATGAACTTAGTAACCTAAAGGTAGCAGTTAATGTTTAGTATTTTATTACTTTGAAATGATCAACATATTAATGGCATCTGTTATTTAATTTAGCATGTGTTTAAGGATCCGATTTACAGAAACTATTCTGGAACATATTTTTAAGCTGACTTTTTAAAAAATTAATTAATTATTTTTTTAAGGAATGCAAATTTCGTAAGTACAGCTTTAGGTATATAGTTGTTTTTTTTTTTTTTTTTTTTTTTTGACAGGCAGAGTGGACAGTGAGAGAGAGACAGAGAGAAAGGTCTTCCTTTGCCGTTGGTTCACCCTCCAGTGGCCGCCATGGCTGGTGCGTTGTGGCCGGCGCACCGTGCTGATCCGATGGCAGGAGCCAGGTGCTTATTCTGGTCTCCTATGGGGTGCAGGGCCCAAGGACTTGGGCCATCCTTCACTGCACTCCCGGGCCACAGCAGAGAGCTGGCCTGGAAGAGGCGCAACCGGGACAGAATCCAGCGCCCTGACTGGGACTAGAACCCGGTGTGCCGGCGCCGCAAGGTGGAGGATTAGCCTAGTGAGCCACAGCACTGGCCGGTATATAGTTATTCTTTCCTCCATACCCACATCCCCACCCATACTCCCATGCTTTCACGTCCTCCCTCTCCACTTCCTAGTCCCATTCTCCATGAAGATTTATTTTCAATTAATTATGTACACAGAAGACCAACTCTATACTAGGTAAAGATTTTAACAATTTGCACCCAAACACACATGCACACACACACACATACACACCAAAAATAAAAAAAAAAAACCTGAGAACTAGTTTTAGAGTTAATTCTTATAAGAGAACTCATTGAGGACAGGGTTGTGCATGGAGAGTTAGTACACAGTGACTCCTGTTGTTAATTTAAAAATCAACACTTTTGTGTATGATGTCAGCAACCCCCCAAGGCCCTTGACATGAGCTGCCTAGGCTGTGGAAGTCTTTTGAATCCACAAACTCCATCAGTATTTAGACAAGGCCATAAGCAAAGTGGAAATTCTCTCCTCTCTTTAGAGAAAAGTACATCCTTCTTTGATGGCCACTTCTTTCCGCTGGGGCCTCACTCACAGAGATCCTTGATGTAGAAAAATTTTTGCCATGGTGTCTTGGCTTTCCATGCCTGAAATGCTCTCACAGGCTTTTCAGCCAGACCAGGAAGACTTAAGGGCTGATTCTGAGGTCTGAGTGTTATTTAAAGCAATTGTCATTCTATGAGTCTGCTGTGTGGACTGATTCCCATGTTGGAACATTCTCTCCTTTTTAATTCTATCTATTATTATCAGACACTTGATCCTATTTATATAGTCACCTTAACACTTAATATGATTACTTTAACACTTAAGATGGCATTTTTACCACACAGCTTAATGGGATTTGGGGTCCCATGACAAGTTTTTAAACTTACTTAGAAGTAAGTCCTTATTATCCTTTATGTAAAGGATGTCAGGATAATGACTCAGTTTCACTAAACTCACATTTTAACTTTACAGAATCGTATATATCTCATATACTCATTGTCATATTGCTTGTTTGACAAACTTATTTGTATTAATGGAGCATGTACCTCAGTAGCCTAAAATGTATGCCTATATTGTGAGTAATAAGGATCATGAAGATGCCACAGCTGTTATCATTACAAACAGTACAAAAGCAGTCTTGGTTTTGAAAGACTGGTCTAAATCACATGAACTGGAACTTTCACAAAATTTGGGTTGGATTTTATAAAATTCATATTTTCTATACAGCGGATGTATCACAAGTATAGTTTTTTGTGTTTTTTTAAAATAAAACTTCTCTTCATTTTAAGGGTACTTTATATTTATCAACACTTGTTTATTTTTAAGCCAGTTAAAAACAGCATTTCTGTGAGGGATTTCATAAATTCGTGTGGAAATAATTTTATAGGCTAGGAAAATCTCACACAAGGATAGTTCAAGAACTTTGCAGAAGAGCAAAATTAATTGATAGGTTCATTTTGTGCAGAAAAATTTTGAAATTTTCCATGAGTATGTTGATTACTCCTTATCTGCATAGATTTCCAAATATTTTTGCACCAGAATTAACTAAGGTTTTCCTTCAATTGTCCAAGACTTTTTCCTGCATGTTCCTCATAGATAAGTACCTGCATAGGTAAATACCTGCATGTCCCCATGCATGTACAAACATAGAGACCATCATGGATACACATCTCAGAACTTGCCTTCTAAAACTTCTGGTATGGCTCAGGGATAAGCACAGAAATGCAGAACCCTCTGCTGTATATTTACAACAGTAGGTTCTTGTGTTTACCCCACTTGGTATTTTTATCTGGAATGTGTATCTGGCAGATAAAAACCAGTTGAGGTTCCCTGTCCAATATGAGGATTGAAGCTTCCCACCAGCCAGTATTTGTGGAGGATATTTTTAACAGTTCCTTTCCTCTGATATGACATGTCACCTTACCAAGGCTATGGACTAAAATTTTGGGTGAGGGATCAAGAGGATCTGGAAATGAGCAGGCAGATGTAATTAGGACTGGTGAGTTCCGGTATGTTGTGCAAGGCCTCAGTGCAAGGCCTGTTTGCTAAAGGCATCTCCAAAATATCTGTTGACAACACCAAGGAGGCAAGGCAAGGCAGAAAAGACAAGGGTCCAATATCTGGGAGGCAAGGCCACAGGTCAAAAGCCAGAAGGGAAAAAGCATGGCCACATGGACAAAACCACAGAAAAAAACAGGCTGGTAGGTCTGGCCAAGTTAACAAAGCTGCATTGTAAATGGCAGATAGGCAAGGCCAGGCCAGTGGGATAAGGTCTGGTAGGAAAAGCTGGGGTCAGGTAGAGGAAGCGTGGATGGACAGGGAATTTTGGTCATGGTCATTTAGCATTAGGGTTGAGGTCATGCAGCCAAAACTTGAGTGCAAGTGTATTAAGACCAATGGGTTAATCACAGGAGGTAAGGCCAAGAGATGAGGTCCTGGGGACTGGCAAGTGGAGGGAAGATAGATGGGCAATAGTAGGTGAATATATCTCAGTGGGACTGTCAGACCAGCTGTGTAGGGGCAGGAGGAAGGGGCTTCATGTGTTTTAAGGGGCCAAGGTTATGGGGATTTTATTGCCGCATTGAGAGTACCCAATGGACAGTAGAATGTGCTCATGGCTAGGACTTGAAGGGCTTGTAGTAATAGCAAACAGACAATCAGTGGATGGGAGTATAGGGAAAGAATTCTGGCCAAGGGTAGATGGCCTTATGGTTCTAAGTGTGGAATGCCTGAATGTTTGATCCATTGTGCAAGTGAAAACACTGAAGGTCAAGTGGCCTGCTGGAAAGGATGGTGTTCTGGGAAGGTATTTCTGGCCTGTTGGAAAAAGACATCCTAGAAAGACACTTAGGTTAGACCAGAAGGTTATGATCCATATGGTTATTGCCTGGTGGACAAGGCCAGGTGGGCATTGCAAAGTAAACATGCTAAAAAGTAGGTCACCAACAGTGTATGCCCATGGGAATCTGAAAGAAAGGGAAATGTAATATTGGAAGATCAGTTAAGTAATGTCAAATGTATTTTGGTCCATTTGCTAAGACCAGTAGGATAGGCTATGGTATAGAGGTCATGAAATTAAAGCCAAGCTATTAAGGCCATGGGGAAGTAGCCTGGGGCTAAGTTCGGGAGTGAAGGCCAGGGTATGCAGGCCAGGTCTTTAGAGTAGGGAGTGAGAATAGGGACTTATGGCCAAGAGTTTAGTGGCAGAATGGTACCGTACCAATGGATAACAATGGCCATGGGTCCAATACCATAAGGTAAGGCCTGGAGGGAAAGATAGATGGTGAGTCCAAGGGTATAGTGACAGGGAGATGGGCCTTGTCATTACAGGGGATAAAAACAATGGGGTGTAGTCAGAAAGGTACTGTGGGTGGATCAGATAATGTGCAAAAGTCCACTGAAGGGTAGATCTTGGAGGTAAGAGCTTTGGAAATGCAGGGGAGATGTTCAAAGACTAGGAGTTCTGGACAGAAGCTCATGCCCCTGCGTTTCAAACTAGGGGCAATGACTGGTTGCCATGCCAGTTGGGTTGGCCATATTAAAGTTAGATGGTTTTGACCAGGTGAACCAAACCAAGAGGGAGAAGTAGGAGGACAATGTCAGGATGTCAAATCTGGGTAAGCAAGGACAGGGAGGTTAGACCCAGTTTCACTGCCTGGTGGATAAAGCTACAAGAGAAGGACTTGATATTCTGGCCAGGGGTGCATGAGCATAAAGTTTGAGCCTGATGTGTTAGGTAAGATAATCAGGAAGGTAATAACTCCAGGTACTTATGATGAGGTTGTTAAAGCCGGTGAGTTTATACCAGGTGATATAAGTCCAGAAAGATAGGTCCAGGAGTTAATGCCAAACATTATGGCCTCTGTATAAAGGTCACCAGGTTTGGTTCAGGATGTAAGACATCACAGTAAAAACCACATAGGTATACCAAGCATCTATGATCAGGTTTTCAGAGCTGATAATCAGATGGAGTAGGAAACTACAGGGGTAGTTCTTATATTCTGTTGGCAAAGGCAAAGATCAGAGTATCTACCTGTTGGCAAGGATTCAGGCATTGAGATTGGGCTGGGGTGGGGGAATTCCAAGGAGGAGAATGTTTGCTCTGTTAGGTCCAGATGAAATGCCAAGGGAGGAGTAGAAGGGCCCAGTGGGCAATACCAGGAGGACAAGGTGACAGAGGTGAAAATAGGAAGAGAAGGGTAAAAGGGCAAATATCAGACAGGGCTCTATGACCATAGAGTCCTGGCCATGCTGGCACAGCCTGAATACAAAGCCATATGTGTTAAGCCCACTAATATAGTGGTACCAAAGGCAATGTGGTTAAGTCCAGTGAATAAGGCCAGGAGATGAAGGTGTATGGGATAAGGCCAGGAGGTTATGACCTGGTAAGAGTAAAACAGTCTCCTTCCTTTAGTCTGAATCAGCCTTATTTGGGGGGACATTCAGGGGAGAGAAGCAGCAGAAGGAAAAACTTTTGTCTCTCTCCCTCCATATCTGTCACTCTGCCATCTATATAGTAAATGAGTAAATGAATAAATATTCAGGAAAAAAAAGAGTTTGGCAATTGCATAGCACTTGGGAATAGTGCAATGGGTCAGTTCAGGTGCAAATGGCCATATGGGGAATGTATGGAGAGAAGGTCCAGAAAGGTCAGTAAACAATGAAAATGCCTGGACTGTAGGACAAGGGAAGGAACTAGAGAGAATCAATGTAATGGGTGTCTGCCATTACATTAAGACAGATGGACAAGTGGTACTATCCCAGAACTATCCCAGTTGAGTCGGGTAAGGCCTGGAGATGAATACAGGATATGCATAGGCAAATGTGTAAAGGCAAGAACTTCTGGTTGCACGGGTATGGCAAAAGGCTATGGGTATGAAGTCAGGCCAGAAACAAATTCCAATTGGGGAAGGTTTAAAAATGTTCAGTCTAGATGCTTAAGGCAATATATGCAGGTCTGGTGGGCAAGGGGTTCAGGACACACTGGACTACACAAGTCTCCTCAGAACTTCACGATCCTGGAGGCTTCTCAGGAAGATTGGATCATAGAGCCAAGTTACTTAGGGTGTAGAGGTTCAACTCATGAGGTTATTATCTGGTGACTACACCAGGAACTTAACAGCAGATGGGCTGAGCCAAGTGGTTAAAGCAACAAGGAAGGGCAGAGGAGTACAGGCGGGGTATGTGTAATGCAGTCTGCTGGGCAGGAGGGTATGGACAGGTGGAGATGGCCCTTTTGGTTAATCCCAGGTGTATATGCCCACTTGGGCAGTACTGGCACAGGAACTACAGGCATGGCTACAAAAGTAAAGGTTAGCAAGGACTGGTGGACAAAGAAAGCAGACCATGGACATGGGTTTCTGTCATAGAGGTCTGCCCACTGGATGAAACAAGTAAACAAGGCCCAAGTGTAAGACCACCCGGTTTTACGGCCAGCTGTGTACTTCCTGGGACTTAAAGGTATATAGGCATGCCAAAAGGGTAAGGGCATTTGGTTAGGATGGGGAAGAATGTCAGGTGAGGAAGGCCCACTTGGATAATGGGAAGTGCTTACCACAGATGGAAAAGCCTGGTGGACATTGTGGGTTACAGATAAGGAGACCAGGCCAAAGTGTAATGCTGTAAGTACACAAAGGTGTACTGACCCAAGGAGCCTGTTATAGTGGGCAGAGCAGGGAATAAGAACTGGTGCATAAGTCAGCAAAGACTATGAGATGAAAGCCTATAGGATAAGGTCTTAAGTCTATGACTTGTGACCGCACAAGGGCAGATGGATCTGGCCAGGTAAATAGAGGCATGGGGAATGGGTAGATGAGTATGGATGTAGCATTAAGTGCTAAAAGTTTTAGCCAGGGGTGAACTGCCAGGAGCAGAAGCCGCAGTGGATAAGCACAGGTACATATGGCCATGAGGGTAGGGTATGTGGGGCAGGATCCGGGGGCATGGCCATGAGTAGAGGGACAAGGAGAGGCCAGTGGTCCAAGGAAAGGTACCTAAGCACATGGGGATATTTCCAGAGTATTTACTCACTAGATTGGGAATGGTATCCCAAGTTGATATTACCTCAAGCTGGGTGTCACTACATGTGCAAGGATATGGGTTTATGGGTATGTAAATATAGAAAAATGAACTTAGATACTTATGGCAAGATGGATAGAGGGCAGGTGGAACAGGACTATGTGTGGCAGCAGAACTAGGGGCAATGTGGTCTGAGTAAAGGGATACCGCCAGATTGGGAGTGCCAATTGGATAAGATTATATGCAAAAGCCACGTGGGGAAGGCCATGGGCATCAGGAAAGGGAACTGCAGCCAGGGTTTCTTTTTTAGAAGGCTTTTATTTAATAAATATAAATTTCATATGTACAGCTTTTGGATTATAGCAGTACTTCCCCCCATACCCGCCCTCCCACCCCCAAAAAACCATCCCACCTCTTTATTAAGATTCATTTTAATTATCTTTATATACAGAAGATCAACTTTATACTAAGTAAGGACTTCAACAGTTTGCACCTACACAGACACACAAAGTATAAAGTAATGTTTGAAGACTAGTTTAACCGTTAATTCTCAAAGTACAACTCATTAAGGACAGAGCTCACTACATGGGGAATAAGGGAACAACTCCTGTTGTTAATTTAACAATTGAAACTCTTTTATTATTTAGTTATTTATTTGAGATATAGAGTTACAGACAGTGAGCGGGAGAGTCAGTGAAAGCTCTTCCATCCACTGGTTCATTCCCCAAATGGCTGCAGTGGCCGGGGCTGTGCCGCTCCGAAGCCAGGAACTAGGTGCTTCTTCCTGGTCTCCCAAATGGGTGCAGGGGCCCAAGACCTTGGGCCATCTTCTACTGCTTTCCCAGGCCACAGCAGAGAGCTGGATTGGAAGGGGAACAGCCGGGACTAGAACCGGTGCCCATATGCAATCCCAACACTGCAGGGGGAGGATTAACCTACTGCACCACAACATCAGCCCTTTGAAACTCTTGTTTATGACATCAGTGATCACTCGAGGCTCTTGTCATGAGCTGCCAAGGCTATGGAAGCCTCTTGATTCCACAAACTCTGACATTATATAGACAGGCCCATAATCAATGTGGAAGTTCTCTCCTCCCTTCAGAGAAAGGTACCTCTTTCTTTGATGGCCCTTCTTTCCACTGGGATCTCACTCACAGAGATCATTCATGTAGGTCATTTTTTGCCACATTGTCTTGTCTTTCCATGCCTGAAATGCTCTCATGGGCTTTTTAGCCAGATCAAATTCTTTAGGGGCTGATTCTGAGGCCAGAGTGCTGTTTAGGACATTTGTCATTCTATGAGTATGCTGTGTGGCTTGCTTCCAATGCTGGATCATTCTCTCCTTTTTAATTCTATCTATTATTATTATTTTTTTAATTTAAAATTTTCTTTATGAATGATTTCAGACATCAACTACTAAATACATGAAATAGGCATATATTGATACTATTCATACAGAGCACCACAGAATCTAAGCCATTTCAAAACTATGGATCAGAGAGCAGCCATATTTAAAATCCACAATATTTAAAGGGAAAAATTTGCCTAAACAAATTCAGATTTTCTCGGACAAAAATGTCTTAAGTAAAAAAAAACTCTAATGTATGCAAATAGTTCAAATAAAGAACTCACAGTAAATGAACAAAGTGATTTTCAATAATGAGATTTAGTTTTATTTGAGGAGTCTTTTTATTTAAGGCTTCTTTCTTTCTCAGAAGCATTTCATAGAGTATTAACTTTCAACACTCTAACAACCTTAGTTTCTCACATTGGTGACATGCCCACATTGTAGTACAATTTACATTTCCTTGCATTTATACTCCTCCCTGAAACTCATTGGTTTTAATATGGTGTCATGTACTAGGTTCAAAGAATTTATTCTGCATTTCCCATACCATGAACATTTCTCTGATATAGCGGTATATAATCATAATTTTCAGCAAAATTTGCTTTGAGGTAGAGAGCCAAATGAAAACTGGGAATGGATGCTCAGTCTACACTTCAACAATATATTGATTCCATATAGAAACCCTTTAGGTAGAAGGAATAAGATGTTCAATACTGGTAACTTCCTCTGAGTTGCTTCTAGCATTGGTTGGTAGGTAAACATCATTTGCAACAAAATGGAGGAATCTGGAAAACACCACGCTGAATGAAATAAGCCAGTCCCAAAGGGGCAAATATCATATGTTCTCCCTGATCTCTGACAACTAACTGAGCACTTAAAAGAAAACCTGTACTAGTGAAACTGACACTATGAGAAGGAATGACTTGATCAGCTATTGTCCTGACAGTCGAGGAAGAGCTTACTATTTTATTATTTTCTTTTTCATAGATTGCCTTGATTATGCTGAGGAATGTTCCTTCTATACCCAATTTGTTTAGAGTTTTCATCATGAAAGGGTGCTGTATTTAATCAAATGCTTTCTATGCATCTATTGATATAATCATATGGTTTTTGTTCAGCAGTTTGTTAATATGTTTATTACATTTATTGATTTTCTTTTTTAACGATTTATTTATTTATTTATTTGACAGGTAAAGTTACAGACAGTGAGAGAGAGACAGAGAGAGAGGTATTCCATCCGCTCTTCCACTCCCCAAATGGCTGCAACAGCTGGAGCGAGCTACGCTGATCCAAAGCCAGGAGCCAAGTGTCTCTTCCTGATGTCCCATGCGGTGCAGGGGCCCAAGCATTTGGACCATCCTCCACTGCTTTCCCAGGGCACATCAGATAGCTGGACTGGAAGAGGAGCAGAGGAGCAACCGGGACTAGAACCTGGTGCCCATATGGGATGCTGGTGCTGCAGGTGGAGGATTAACCTAGTGTGCCACAGCTCTGGCCCCAATTGATTTTTGAATGTTGAGCCAGCCCTGCAAATAAGGGATAAGTACCACTTGGTCTGGGTGGATGATCTTTCTGATGAGCTGCTTGATTCTATTGGCTAGAATTTTGTTGAGGATTTTTGTGTCTATTTTTATCAGGGAAATTGGTCTGTAATTCTCTTTCTCTGTTGCATATTTTTCAGCTTTAGTAAATAAGGTGATGTTTTGCTGTGGATTCACTCTGAGAGGAGGAGCATGGTGGGGGCAAGAGGCGCGGAGTCACCACACAGACACCACGAATCAGGTGAAAGCGGGCCAGAGGTGAGCAGCTCGCAGACTCATTTATTTCAGTTGGTACAGCAGCTTATATAGCCAAGGCAGCCAATCCGGTCAAGGGGCAGTTTATGCCCTAGCCAATCACAGCCTGTTGCCATGCAGGCAGGCTTCATTGCCAGGTGGTTTCCGAAGCCATTCCTGAGTAACTGATGCTCACTTGCCAGTGACCATCTTGGCATGGCCTTCTCATTCCACCACAGTGATGCAGTCAGGATTTCAAAACTCGTGGGCACTGGTGTCTTTCCTAAAGGTCAATATAAGGCCAGTTTAGCAAGGCCATTTGCAAAATCATGGTAAGAAATTCAAGGAAGCGAGGCCAGGCACAAAAGGACACGGTGGCATGACCCAGAAGGTGACAAATTCCTAGATAAAAGACCAGATGAGCAAGGTTTGGGAAGTTTGTGCAGTGGTTAGAGGCCCAGATTTTTCGGCCAAGTGGACAAGTCTCCAGTGAAATGAGTGCTATGTCTTGTCAGGTCAATCACACAATGAATGGCAGATATGCAAGGCCAGGACAAAAGGAAAAGGGTTTGTAGGCAAAAGATAGGTTGGGTAGGGGAGAGTTGCATGGACAGGGAATTTTGGATATGGATGTCTGATATTAGGGTGATGTCAGCTAGGCAAGAATAAATACAAGACCAGCAAAAGGTACTAAGGCCAGGAGGTTGAGGCCAATTAGTTAATCAACAGATTTAAGGCAAAGAGGCTCGGTCATGAGAATATCAGCTGGAGATAATGGGTGAGTGGGCAATACCAGGTGACTATATCCTAGTAGGAAATAGCAGAGATTCAAACAAACCAGGTTAAGAGCAGAGGGAATTGTCCTCAAATGTCATCAGGTGCCAGGGTTATGGGATTTGTCAAGAATGTTATCGCCACAATTAGAGTACCCAGTTGGTATGGAAATGTGCTTAAGGCCAGGTTGGGAAGGATTTGTAAGCAAGGGCAGCTGAAAGTGGAAGGGATTATGGGGAAGGAATTCTGGCCAAGGGTGGATCTCCTTATAGTTCTGGCCTAGTCTACAGGGTCTGCACTTCAGACTGATTGAGTAAGGACAAATATTAAGACATCTTGACAGCTGAGGCATGACAGGTGGCTGTGGGTAGGGAGTTTCTGCCTGGAGGAAAAGATATATGATAGAAATCTAGTTCGGCCAGGCCACTAGGGTAGACATGTGGTTAATGCCACACAGAGAAGGCCAAACAATCAACCTGAGTTTTCCTACAGGTCTATCACCAACAATATCTGACCAAGGGAATCTACACAAAAGCACAATGCAATCATGGAAGACCAATTGGGCAATTATGTTGCCAAAGTTTTATTGCCTCAGGTGTAGTACAGGTTGGCTAGGCCTTCCAAGTCAGCCCAATTGGTTAATACCAGGAGATAAGAGCCAAAGAGTTACCATCTGGTGAGTAAGGCATGCAAGTTAATTCCACATGTGTATAACCACAGGGGCCTGCAGGCATATGACCATAACAAAGGGTAACTGCTCAGTTTTGGGTTGAGGGTAGTGCCAGATGGAGAAGCCCAGGTAGATAATGTCAGAGGTTAATGTGGGAGTTGTGAAAGGGCTGGGGTATCGAGGATAGTAATCATGACCAAATGGTCAAGACCTGGGTGTGGAGGCTGGAAAGACCATGTCAACAGGATTAACCCAGAAGCATGAAGCCTGGGAGGTGATGCCAGAAGTATAAATAAATGAGGCTAAAACAGAGGAGTCTAGTCATGAGTTTATGCCTACAATTCTCCAGCTCAGTGTGTAAGGGTGGATTGTCATGTAGAACTATAACAATGTGGGATATGAGGACATGGCCTTAAAGCTAGGAGGGTGTAATCCAGGGATAAGGGCTAGTGTGGAAATATCACATGAAGTTGTCCATGTGGAAAAGAATGGGTAGTCAGATGAGGTGGGTATGGGTGGGGGGATGGGATTGGTGCATATGGCAGCACTATGGACAATGGGGTCTGGATATAAGGGTAGTGCCAGATTGGAAATGCCCATCAGATAAGATTATAGGGAAAATACCAAATAGGGAAGGTCATAGGGCACATAGGGAATAGAAATTAGGACAGAGAATTCCATCCAGGATTTTTGGACCAGAAGTTTTTGTTATCTTTCACAAGGGCTGAATGTAAAGCCACTTTGAGCGGTCACCTCCAGAAGACCTGGTGAGCAAGTGAATGAGTCAAGGCCAGGCTGAAGAGGACAAGGGGACACTACCTAGGAGTCAAGGCCATAGGTCAAAGGCCAAAGGGACAAGGTCAAGGAAATTCAGGTAGGGATTTGTGGCCTAGACTTTATGGCCACTTGACCACAAGACCACAGTGAAAAGAGAGGTAGGTCTAGTCAGGTCAACAAAGCCACATGGTAAATGGCAGACAGGCAAGAGCAGTAAGATGAGGGTGGTTGGGCAATACTGGGGTTGGATAGGGGCAGAGGTGTAAGTACTGGGAATTTCAGTCACAGGCACCTGGCCTTGGGGTATAGATCAGGTAGGCAAGATTTGAGTGCAAAGACTGGGCAGGGAATTAAGGCAGGTCATAGAAGCCAATGGGTTAATCAAAAGAGTTAAGGATAAGAGGCTATGGCTGAGGGAATGTGACTGGCAAATAACAGGTATCTGGGCAGTATCAGGAAAATTAATCCTGGTGTGAAAGTGGTAGTGGGCCTGTATTTTGTCAGGGGCCAAAGATTTCCTGATTTGGCCAGAATATTTCTGTTGTGGTCACAGTAAATGATGGTTATGGGAATGGGCTTAAGGCCTGGATGGTAATTATTTGTAGGCTAGGCTAGATGGCACATAGTAGAGATATCTGAGGGGAAGGAATATTGACTAAGGGTGAATGGCCTTATGGTTCTGGCCAAGTGGGCAAGGTCTGAATTTAAGGCCTGTTGGGTATGGGCAAATGCTGAGGGTCAGGCAGATAGGTGGGGAAGGACTACACTCTCTGGGCAGAGGTTTATGGCCAAGGTATTGTGATCAGCTGAGCAAATATACACTGAAAAGCTAGTTTGGAGAGGCCAAGATGATAGAAACATATGGTTAATGCCAGATGGACAAGGCCAATGGGGACAATCCAAGTGTATCTGCTCAGAAGTGTATTCACCAACATTGTGTTCTGTGGGGCGTCTATACAAGAGAACAATAGAATAATAGGGGGCTTGTGGTATAATGTACACTATTTGTGATCAGGTCATCAAGGCCAGGAAGTCAGAACACTGAGACTAATGGGCATAGTGTATGGGGACAAGTCAGGGCTTGGGGTCGGGTCAGGTATCAATGCCAGGTTTGGGTGGCAAAGTGCATTCAGAAGTTTAAGGCAAGGTTGGCAAGCCTGATGTCTTCAGGAAGTAAAAGTGAGATTGATAAGGACATGATTGTAAGACATGTGGAATCAGTACAAGGAATTGGGAAAGATGCATATGTCTACACATGTGGTTCTATGCAGGCCAGACCAGAGTAGCTCAGGTGCCTATGACAAGGAGGCAAAGACCAAGATGTTGTTACCAGTTCAATATACTTGGAGTATAACATCAGACAGGGATATCCAGTGGTGTAAATAAGGGGGTATAGGTAGATGAGTATTCATGGAAGGTAAGGGCAATGGAGATGTAATTCCACATGAGGAATATCCTGTTATAGTCTGGTGTGTTAAAGCCAAGCTGGAAAATCATGGTAGGGCGAGGCATAGGCAAAGCAGAAAGACATCCAGAATGCAGGTATTCCAAAGGGTCAAATCAACTGGAGAAGCCACAGTGAGAATTTATAGGAGTTGGTGGCCATGGGGTCAGAGCAAAAGGGTAAAGGTCTTTGTTATGACCATCTGCTTAATGTGGTAAGGCTAAGGCCAGGAAGTAAATCCTAGGAGGCTTTCACTTGTGGAATAAGGCTGCCGGGTAAATTTCAGCTGGGGATATACAAGTATTAAAGGCCAGACGATTGTAGGCATAAAACCAAATAGGGTAATGTTCTGAGGTCTGGCCATGGTGTAATGTTGGGCGGAGAAATCCCAGTGGCTGAATCTGGATGCTCAAGGCAATGTGAGAAAGCCTGCTCAGCAAGTGATGAGACATAAAAATGAGGTAGGAAAATCCACAGTCCTGAGACCACAGGGTTCATTTCACATGGCAACGAACAGACATGATCATGTTTCTAAGTGAGTAAGATTAACGCTGTTGATGCCTAAAATGTTATGGACACAATGGAAAAGCTAGGCGATTTCACCACAATGTCAATACCACTTAGGCATGAACAGGCTGGTAAAGCAAGGGGAATGGAAAGATGAGTATGGGTTAAGGTAAAGCAATGGATCTTGCATTCATATTGGAGGCTCTGGTATATAGTGAAGGCTCAGTAGGTGATCCATGTGCAGAAGCCCAAGAGGGCATTGCATAGTGAGAAAGACAAGGGGCCAGGCCATAAGGGCAAGAAGACAGCAAGGTCATGGACACAACGCAAGTTGGTTGAGAATACGAAAAACTTGCAACTGTTCTATGGCCTCAGGATTGGGACAGGTTGGCTAGGCCTTCCGTAGAATTCCAGGTGGTAATGGAACTTTACCATCTGGTGAGAAAAGTCAGGAGATTAACGCCACACTGCTATGCTCAGATTTGTAACAAGGAGTTATGGGCATATTCCTATGAATGAAGGGTTACAACATGGGGTTAATATCATATGGGGAAGCCCAACTTGAAAATGTCAGAAGATTAAGTTGTTTGGGGAAGTGGGTTGGGCATCAAGGAAAATATCATGGCCAAATGTTCAAGACCTGGATTATGAGGACAGAAGTACAATGTTAAGAGATTTAATCCAGGGGCATAAAGTTTGGTAGACAATGCCAGAGGTGTGAAAAATGGGGTAGGAACAGGCATTCTGGCTGAGGGTATATGACTATAGCTCTCTGGCTTAGTGTATAAGGACGTAAGGACTTTTCTTAACGGTCGAGGAATAGTTTCTTTTTTGTTTCTTCATACTGTTGTTGAATCTTAACAGAGATTTAATCATATGTGTATAAAGTCAATTGAAAAGAGAGTTCAGTAAAAAATAAGAGTGGCAATAAGAGTGCGAATAAGAGAGGGAGGAGGAAATTTGTAACTGCAAAGTTGTATAATTCTGCATACATTCCTACAGACTGACTTCTAAGGATACAGTTTATTTTTTAAGCTTTTATTTAATGAATGCATTTTTCATAGGTACAACTTTAGGAATACAGTGGTTCATTCCCCCCTACCCACCCTCCCACCCCGTCTCCCATCCCATCTCCTACTCGCTCTCCTATCCCCTTCTTCATTATGTTTCATGTTTAGTTTGATTTTATATACAGAAGACCAATTCTATGTGAAGTACAGATTTCAACAGTTTGCACCCACATACCCACACAACATATAGAGTATAGTTTGAGAACATGTTTTGCAGTTAATTCTCATAGCACAACTCATTAAGGCCGGAGGTCCAACATAGGGAGTAAGTGCACAGTGACTTCCGTTGTTCCTTTAACAATTAACACTCTTATTTATTATGTCAGTGATCATCTGAGGCTCTTTCAAAGATGCCAAGGCTATAGAACCCTTTTGTGACCACAGACTCCATCAGTAATTGGACACAGTCATAAGCAAAGTGGAAGCTTTCTCCTCCCTTCAGAGAAAAGTACATCCTTCTTTGATGGCCCCTTCTTTCCACTGAATTCTCACAAGGATCCTTCATGTAGGATATTTTTTGCCACAGAGTCTTAAGGATGGGCTGCGCAGAGAAACACAGTCATCACTACATGCATACTGAAAGCAAAAGAATAGGAAAAGTTATTTCGTGCTAACAGAAACCATAAATAAGCTGTTGTAGCCATCCTAATATCAGACAAAATATACTTTAAAAAACTGTTAAGAGACAAAAAGGCACTACATAATGATTAAGGGATCAATTCAACAGGAAGATATAACTACTATACCTGTATATGCACCTAATTACAGGGCACTTGACCAATTAAAAGAAATCTTAAGGGATGTAAAGGGAGACATAGACTCAAATGCAATAGTAATGAGGACTTCAGTACTCCACTTTCAGCAATGGACAGATAACCATCAGAAAATGAGCAAGGAAACAACAGCGTTAATCAATACTATAGACCAATTGCACCTAACAAATGTCTAGACAACTTTCCATCCTACAGTCACAGAATACATATTCTCACCAGTGCATGGAACTTTCCTCAGGGTTCACCACATGCTACGACATAAAGCCAGTTTCACCAAATTCACAAATTGCAATCACCATGCATCTTCTCAAACCACAATGGAATGAAGCTGGAAAGGAGCAAATCAGCAATATCTATAACATATTCAAACATAAGAGAGACTGAACAACATGCTACTGAGTGAATAGTGGGTCACTGAAGAAATCAAAAGAGAAATCAAATAATTTCTGGAAATAAATGAAGACGAAATACAACATATCAAAAGTTATATGACATAGCAAAAACAGTGTAAAGAGGAAAGTTTATAGCAATTGACGCCTACATCAAGAATTGTCAAAGACACCTAATAAATGAGCTATTCATGCATCAAGGACCATGAAAAACAACAGCAAACCAAACCCAAAACTAGTGGGAGAAAAGAAATAATTAAAATTAGAGAAGAAATCAACAAAATTAAAACAAAAAAGTACAAAAGATCAGCAAACCAAGAGGTGTTTTTTTTTTTTTTTGAAAAATACACAAAATTGGGGCCTGCAGCATGGCTCACTTGGTTAATCCTCCACCTGAGGCATCGGAATCCATATGGGCACCAGGTTCTAGTCCTGGTCACTCCTCTTCTAGTTGAGCTCTCTGCTGTGGCCTGGGAGGGCAGTGGAGGATGGCCCAAGTGCTTGGGCCCCTACACCCACATGGGAGACTAGGAAGAAGCGCCTGGCTCATGGCTTCGGATCAGTGCAGCACCAGCTGTGGCAGCCATTTGCGGGGTGAACCAATGGAAGGAAGACCTTTCTCTGTCTCTCTGTCTATAACTCTACATGTCAAATAAAAAAGTAAAAACAAATAAAAAATACACAAAATTGATGTACCATTGGCCCACCTAACCAAAAACGGAGAGAGACAACCCAAATTGATAATGCTAATGGCCTTGTCTAAATACTGATGAAGTTGGTGGACTCAAAAGGCTTCCATAGCCTAGGCAGCTCATGTCAAGAGCCTTGGATGATCACTTTCATCATACATAACAGTGCTAATTTTAAATTAACAAGAGAAGTTACTATGCACTAACTTCCCATGCAGGACCTCTGTCCTCAAAGTGTTATATTATCAGAGTTAAGAGTAAATCTTGTTCTCAAAGATTTATTTCATCGTAGTGTACTAAGTGGAGGATATTCTTATGTCTCATAAGTTTTAATTATGCCTAAGTGTCCAACTCCATTGCTTGTTTTCTTAGGGGCTTCCTTAACTAAGGATAAAACTTGTTCTCAAGGACCAATTTTCTTTAAACATATTAAATGGAGTATATTTTTATGTATCATAAGTTATAGTTATGTCTAATTCCACACAAAAGATGTATCACCCTTGGGTGCTTCATTAAAGTTAATTAAGTTTCTCAAAAGAAGTGAAATTAACTTTGAGATACAATGACTTTGAACAGCACTAGGCTCAATTGTTGAGGAACAGGTTTTTTTTTTTCATGCAAACAGTTGAACTCTTTCCTTAGTATAGAGTTGGTCTTCTGTGTATAAAGTTAATTGAAAATGGATCTTAGTGGGTAATGGGACTGGGAATGGGTGAGGGAGAAGGAAGAGGGGTGAGAGTATGGGTGAGAGGGCGGGTTTGGTGGGAAGAAACACTATATTGCTAAAGTTGTACTTATGAAATGCGTGAAGTTTGTATTTGGGAAACTTTATTTGGGTTTATTTGGGAAAATTTTTAAAAATAAAAAATCTTAAAAAAAAGAGTGAGGTTTATAGCAATTAGTGCCATCAAGAAATTGAAAATGCATCAAATAAATGAACCATCAATGTATCTAAAGGACCTAGAAAAATGGAAAACCAAACAGCAAATTTAATGGGAAGAAAGAAATGATTAAAATTAGAGAATAAACAAACCTGAAACAAAAAATATAAGATCACTGAAATAAAGAGCTGGCTTTTTGAAAAAATAAACAGAATTGATACACCATTGGCCCAACTAATCCAAAAAAAAAAAAAGAGGCAAAAGTCCCAAACCAACAAAATTAGAGTTGAAACAGGATGTAACAACAGATACCACAGAAATAAAATTAATCATCAGAATTACTAAAAAGAACTGTATGCTAACAAATTGGAAAATTGAGAAGAAATTGATAGATTCCTTGACACCTACAACCTATCAAAATTGAGTCATGAAGATACAAAAAATCTAAACAGACCAATAACCAAGATGGAGATTGAGTCAGTAAAATATACCTTCGCAGCAAAGAAAAGTTCAGGACCAGGGCCTGGTACTATGGTGTACATAGTAGGCTAACCTTCCACTTGCAACTCCGGCATCCCATATCAGTGCTGATTCGTGTCCTGGGTGCTCCGCTTCTGATCCCCTCTCTCTGCTTGTGTTCTGTGAAAGCAGAGGAAGATGGCCCAAGTGCTTGGGTGCCTTCACCAATGTGAGAGACCCAGAGGAAACTTGTGGTTCCTGACATCTGATCAGCCCAGCTCCAGCCATTGTGGCCATTTTGGGAGTGAACCAGCAGGTTGAAGACCATTCTCTCTGTCTCACCCTCACTCTGCTTGTAACTCTGCATTACAAATAAATAAATAAATAATAAATTAATAAATAAATTAATAAATAAATAAAAGAAGAGCCCAGGTCCAGATGTCTTCACTGCTGAATTCTAAATTTTTATGGAAGATCTAATTCCAATTATATTCAAATATTCAAAACAATTATAAAGGGAGGGCATCCTCCCAAACTCCTTCTATGATGTCAGAATCACCTTAAATCCAAAACCAGAAAAAAGATATAGCAAAGAATACACCAATATTACTGATGTACATAGATGCAAAAACCATCAACAAAATACTAGCTAATCAAATCCAACAACACATCAGATAGGCCATTCACCCAGACCAAATGGGATTTATCCCTGGTATGCAGGGACACACAACATACACAAATCAATTAATGTGATACATCACATTAACAGATTGAAGAATAAAAATCATGTTTATCTCAAGAGACACAGAGAAGGCACTTGAAAAAATATAACATCTCATGATAAAAAAAAAAAAACTTAAAAGCAAACTGTAGATAGAAGAAACATTCCTCAACACAGTCAAGGCATATACAACAAATCCACAAACCTACAGCCAGCATCACATTGAATGAGGAAAAGTTTGAACGATTTACACTAAGATCCAGAACCAGAGAAGTATGTCCATTTTCACCATTGTTATTCAATATAGGTTTGGAAGTTTTAGCCAGAGCCATTAGTAACATTGGTAACAAAAAGAAAAAGTGCTACAAATTAGAAAGGAGGAAATCAAATTATCTCAGTTTAGAGATGACATGAATATATGTACACATATACGCTCCAAGAGACTATTTGCCTATTTATACTCCTAAGAGAGTTTGGTAAAGTTGCAGGATATAAAAATCAACTCTCAAAAATCAATAGCCTATGGATACACAGACAATGTCATGGCTGAGAAAGAATGTCTAAGATCAGTCCCATTCACAATAGATAAAAAAAATTAAATACCCTGGAATAAATTTAACCAAGGAGGCTAAAGATCTCTATGATAAAAATTACAAGATATTAAAGAAATAAAAGATACAAAAAAATGGAAAAATATTCCATATTCATTGATTCAAAGAATTAAAATCATCAAAATGTCCATAATACTGAAAGCAATTTACAGATTCACTGTAATTCCAATCAAAATACAAAGGATATTATTCTCAGATCTAGAAAAAATTGTAGTAAAATTCATATGGAGACTCAAATAGCTAAAAGAATCTTAAACAACAAAAGCAAAGCCAGAGGCATCACAATATCAAATTTCAAGATATACTACAGGGCAGCTATAATCATAACAGCCTGGTACTGGCACAAAATCAGACATGTAGACCAACAGAACAGCATAAAAACTCTACAAATCAATCCAAGCACCTACCATCAACTAATCTTTGACAAAGGATCTAGAATCAATTCCTAGAGAAAGGCAGTCTCTTCAACAAATGGTGCTGGGAAAACTGGATCTCCACATACAGAAGTATGCAATTAGACCCCTACATTAGAGCTTATACAAAGATCCACTCTAACTGGATCAAAAACCTAAATCTACAACCTGATACCATAAAAGTGCTAGAGAAGACATTGACATAGGAAAATACTTTTTGGAAAAAATCCCAGAAGCACAGGCAATCAAAGCCAAAAATAGACAAATGGGATTGCATCAAGCTAAGAGGCTTCAGCAACTGAAAAGGCAATACTTAAAGTGAAGCACCCAGAAGATAACATTTGCAAAATATGTAGCTGATAAAGGATTAATATTTAAAATGTATAAAGAGCTGAAGAAAATCATTAATAACAAAACAATCTGGTTGAGAAATGTGCATGGGACTTGAACAGGCATTTGTCAAAAGGTAAAATTCAAATGGCCAACAGACTCATGAAAAATGCTCAGAAACACTATTCATCAGGAAAATGCAAATAAAAACCACAATGAATTTTCACCTCATTCCAGAATGGCTCTCATATAGAAATTAAAAAAAAAATCTGGCAAGGATGTTGGGAAAGAGATGAAAATAGATCTACCACACTATCCAGCCATCCCATTCCTGGGAATTTACCCAAACAAAATGGAATCAGCATATGAAAGTGTTATCTGTATCGCTGTATTTATCACAGATCAATTCACAATAATCAAGATTTGGAATCAACCCAGACGTCCATCAACCGACGACTAGATAAAGAAGATGTAGTATATATATTCTGTGGAATACTACTCAGTCTTAAAAATGAAATCCTGACTTTTGCAGTAAAATGGATGCAACTGGAAATCATTATACTTAGTGCAATAAGCCTTCCCCACACAAATACCATGTTTTCCCTGATCTGTGGTAACTAATAATATACAAAATATTATGTATATGAGAGAAACTGGCATTTTGAGATTTGATTATTTTTATAGCCCTCATCTCTACTGTTGAGGAGCAGTGTGTTTTTCTTCTATTTGTTGAGTTCCTTAGTTTGTAGAGGGTTAAGCTTATGATTATAAAATAAACTGAAAGTATGTCATTATACAAACTAAAAGAATGAGAAAGGAAGGAGTAGGGAGGGTAGGGTGAGAAGTATCACTATGCTCCTAAATCCAAATGTGTTTATATAAATGTATGAAATATATATTCACCTTATATAAATTTTAAAAAAATAAGTAAGAAAATTTATTGAGGGTTTAGAGACTTGGCACTGGATTAAGCTGTTGCTCATCAGATTCAAGTGTCAGCTTCTCTGCTTACAATCCAGCTCTCAGCTAATATCCCTTGGAAGCAGAATATCATGGTTCATATACCCAAGACTCTTGCCACACACATGGGAGACCCAGATGGACTTCCTGGTTCCTGGCTTCCACTTCACTCAGACCTGGCTGTTGCAGCCATTTGGAGTGAACTGGAAGATGGAAGGTATTCTTTGTCTTTTCTCTCTCTCTCTGTGTGTGTGTGTGTGTGTGTGCGCGCGTGCACATGCATGCACATGTGCGAATGTGCACACACCATTCTATCAGTCTCTTTCAAATAAATATTTTCATATCAGTAGAACCAAGCTTGTTTATTTGATAAATCAACAAAATTGACAATCTCTCAGCCAAATTAAGAAAAACAGTAAATTTGTTAGATGTTGTTGGTCTCATGGTGGGATACCAGGGGTTCATTCAGGTGAAAACATCCAGTTGTTTGCATCTCATCACCATTCCACCTTTCAGGTGTGCCTGCTTCATGGCTAGAGTCACCCTTCCCTTTCTTTCCCAGAGCTGGGAAGAGACTGAAGCTAGAAATGGAGATGCGGTATCTGGAGGCCCAAAACCTTGAAAAATGACCTCTTCACAATTCTGAACATCTTAACTCTGTCAGGCAAAACTTTACTCCTTCCTCTCCTGTCCCCTTACTTCCCTCTGCTCCTCTGCTGGAGTCCATAGGAGACAGCATGAGACCCATGCACAAAGGCCTACTGCCACAGAACTCCTAGAAAACATCCCAAATCACACCAACATAAATTTCCTAAACCCATCCACAGTGAGCGGAATCTCTGGGAGATAGATCTGCATGGCTGGTTGGGCATGCTTTCCACAGCTCATCTTGGGATTCTATAAATTGATTGCTTTGAATTGGAGAGACCTCAAGGACAGAGGGAAGCCAGGTTCCCTAGTTTCCATGCACAAGAGAAGTGTGTATGTTGAGGGGGGTGACTTTGGAATGTGGATGAGGTGCATGTTACAGAGAATTGTTCTCATGATCCCTGTAGTTGGACTCTTCCTCGGGTGGGGAGAGATGGTAGAGGAGCATCAAGGAAGGTGGGCTATAATCTTTGGCAGGTTAAATGACCTAACTCACATAGATCAAAACACAAATGTAAGAAGGATATGTAATATATGCTTTGTGACCAGGACTTAAACAAATGCCTTGTATCCCTTATAGATTTGAGAAGACTTTAGTCGGTACACTTGCTTAGACCATGCTAGAGTTCAAATTTGCACAACATTCAGAGATGGTAAGCATTTTGATGTCCCCTGTATTGAGCTTCTCCAGATACTGAAGAGGGAACATGGTAGAGAAAATTTGAGGCCTGGGATGTGAAGGTCTGAATAGTGAGTGGTAACTATATCTCTTCACACATAATCCAATTACACCACCCCTTCCAGAAAGGTAACAACAGGTGTTCCTCTTTAAAAGAGGCTCAGAAATGGACATATTTGGAGTCTGTAAACTCAATACTTGGGACCTGATGATCTGACAAGACTATCAGATGGTGCATACTAGTGCCAGCCTGAGAAGACAGGCCAGAAATGCAGGCTGCGAGGCTGAACGCATCAAATTAGGTATGCACATGACATAGCCCTCACTGGTCACCCCATCTTCTCCAATATGTGACAGAAACTGGCTTATATTTGAAAATAATTTCACTTGTTTATACACACTTGTTTATGAAAAGGAGAGATATGTGTCAAGCACTGCAGTTTCCATGGTGAATAGAACAGGGCTTCTCCTTTTCATGAGCTCAGGCTAGTGGTGATTTTTTAAGGATCTATTTCTGTTATTTAAAAGACAATTAAGTGCTCGCTTCGGCAGCACATATACTAAAAAAGACAATTATAAGACAGGGAGAAAGGGGAAGAGGGGGATGTGGGAAGGAGGAGAGGGATATTTTCTATCTTCTGGTTTACTTCCCAGATTGCCACCACAGCCTAGCATGTGCCAAGCCACAGCCAGGAGCCTGGATCTCCATCTGGGTCTACCACATCCCTGGCACAGGCCCAGGTTAGGCCATTCTCGGATGTATTCACAGGCACTTAAGCAGGGAGCTGGATAGCGGGTGGAGCTGTGGGGTCTGGAATCAACTCTCTTAAAGGATGAAGGTGTTGCAAGCAACTGCTTAACCCAGACGATACAACAACTGTTCCATAGTGTTGAATATTTTCATGTGCTCATCAGAGCAAGTAAAATACTACAATTCCCTTAGTCTGAAGAGCTTAGCCAACACTACATCAAGCCTGGAGGTAGAAAGGCGTAGAGTAGAACAGGATGTCATATGAGAGGACCTCAAGAGAAGGAGGGGAAGGAAGGAAAGGGATGAAAAGAAGCACAAGGCACACATAGAGAAGGAAACACTAATGATCAGAGGCAAAAGAAGACAGAATGCCTACTGTAATGGCAAGCATACCCATACAAGGTAAAGTGCACACATCTCACTCATGTCCATTGCAGGCTCTTCTATTTCTCCTTGCCTAAGAAGCTAGGCCACAGTTTGTCGTTCCCCTAGGGCACAAAAAGCCATAGCAACAGGCAGATAAGAAAGCAGAAGTAAACAGAATGGCCAGGGACACACAGCTCTGCTCTAGTGAGGACGATCACAAAGGATAGTGGAAGGGCTGCTTTCAGTTGCCTGGATTCAACTCCATCCTTGTTTCTTGGCCCTAGCTGTCTGGTTCCCAGATCAAAGGGAGAATATTAATGGAAGCATCTGTCCTGTGAGCAGATGTTGGTTTTGGTGAGCTCAGTGCCATAAGATGACAGGCCAGGCTTATCCCTTGCTCCTGAGGACTCCCTTCAGGCAGGTAGCTCCAAAATTGGGATATCAGTAAGATCTCCATTACCTTCGGCTACCAGGCTACTGTTCTAGGAAGCAAGAATTGATAGCACAATTACAAATAGGACCTCTAGACTCCAGTCAGTAGAGCAGGGAAGGATTCCCTATGTTTGTAGTAAACCTTTATACATTTACTTTTCTATTAATTTGAAACATTTCTGATCTCATTTGAGTCCTAGAACAGCTTTGTGTGATTTTCAAAATGGCAAGACTGATGGAATAGGCTCCATGTTTTGTTCATATTTACAGACCAAGTACTAGAGTTGGAGAGAAACCTTGTCTGCCTGTGTTGCCCCATATGTTCACAACTAAACCAGAAATGACAGCTTTTCTAACTTTTGTCCTTAGAACCAGAATAAGAAAGCCAAATCTGCTCCCCTAGTCAATCATATATGATGCATATAGTTGTGTTGCCTATAGCTTCACCAAACCAGCAATCTCCCATCAGGTCACACTTCAAACCTTCTCTTTTTTCCCACTGTAAAGCCTGAAACCCTCCTGTCCATCTCTGCTTCTCTGCCAAATGCAACTGTTCACAGCTGACTTCCTTTCTATAGTAATTTCTGAACAAATAGACCTTGCTTGCTTTCATTACGGTAGTCCTTATTTATTTCCATAAATCCCTTGAGTCTCGGTTGTCATATGCACAAAGGGAGCCAGTCAAGTGTCACATTATGGGTTCTGGACACCGTCAAGACACCCAAGGGTCTGGAGTATCATTATTTAAGATGTGACCTGACCTCTGAGGCCTCAAGCAGCACTCAGTGCATTTCTCCAAAGACAAGTCTGCATTCCATAGTCTAGAAGGAGGTTCAGTGATAGCCAGGACCCTTCCTACTCACACAGATGAAACCATTCTTGACCTGGTCCCTGGTGCTCTGGAACAGGTGGGTGGACTGCAGGAAATCCCGGTTGGCTTCAGACTATAAGTGTGGCCCTGGATCAGGGACCACTTAGCTACTGTGGCTCTCCAGGCTTCAGCTTCCTCATCTTCAAAGTGAGGCAGAAAAATGCCTAAATTCAGCCCCTTTCACTGGACACTAACTACCGAGGAGGTGACAGTATTTGTAGGACCCTTGGGTGGGTATTGAATACAGAATTGAACTTTGGAGATATTTGACAGGAAGGGCCCCAGTTTAGATTGCTTCTGTTCCCAAAAGTGTGGGATTGCAAAGGGGTTACAGGAGCCACTCAGCACTGGAACCCAGAGCCCCAGCTGCATTTCCTTACACTGCATAATTCATGGACATGGAACATAAAACACCTCTGCAGAATATACTTGATGTCAAATACTTAAAAGATAAATTGAAGCCAAAATAGACAAATGCACTTAAGTCATCACCTGCTGCCTTCCCCGGCACATTACCAACAAGCTGGATCAGAAGAGGAGTATCTGCAACTTGAATTTACACTCCAATAGGGGATGCCAGTGTCAATAGAGGGGTCTTAACCTTCAGTGCACCACTGCTGGCCCTACACTATGGGACTTCAATATCCCAATTTAAACAATGGGAAGATTATACAAATGGAAAAATAAATGAGACAGTGGCCTGTAACAATATTGCACATCAAATGGTCCTAACAGATAGATACAGACCATTCCATCCAACAGCAGCAGAGGACACAACCTTCTGAAGCATAAGCCACATGGCAGGCCACAGACCATAATGCATTTCAGAACGTCAAAACTCTTTCAAGTATCCTGTCCAACTACAATTTTATGAAAGTAGAAAGCAAACTAAGGAAAAGAGTAAAAATGTCACAAATATGTGGAAATTAAGCGGTATGCCGTGAAATAAGCAAGGGGCCAAAGAAACTCTCAAAGGGAAATAAAAGCTATCTTGAAGTATGCAAGAATGGCATCCAAAACGTATGTAATGTGACAAAAAGAACCAAAACAGGGAGCTGACAGTGATAAACAAGTACATAGAGTTAAAAACAACATCTCAAACAAGCTAACATTACACTTGAAGGAATAAAAACAATATAGGACAAAGCTTAATGCTGTACAAAAAGGAAATAAGAAAGACCAGAGCATAAACAAAAAAAAAAACAAACCAACTGTAAAAATATATACAAGATCAGTGACACCCATATTTAGTTTTTGAAAACACCAACAAAACTGACATTTAGCTCAACTAAGGAGAAAAGGTAGAGGACTAACAACAAAATAAGAAATGAAAGAGGAGACACGTCAAGTGATACCATGGGAATTAGAAAAGATCATAAGAGAATATTATAATTATATGCCAATAAATTGGATAACCTGGAAGAAAATGTTTAATTCTTCAAAACATACAACCCACCAAGACTGAATTATGGAGAAATACAAAATACAATCAGACCAAAAACAGATGAGAAGATTGAATCAGTAATCAAAAATTTCCCAGCAAAGAACATTCTGCTTCCTAAAGGCCTCATGTTGGACTTCTACCAAACATTTAAATCGATTGATACCACTTCCTCTCAATTCCTGGATATGAAAGCCAGAATAGAACACTATAAGAAAAGCACTGGCCAAAATTCTTGATGAATATAAGTATAATGTTTTCAGCAAAATACCAACAAAATGAATTTGAAAGCATAGTGATCATATACACTGATGAGGTGGGTGGTTCAACACAGGCAAATCCATAAGCATGGCATCTCGCATTAACAGAATCATAGTACACACAAAGCATTTGACAATAGTCAATATACTTTTATGATAATTACCCAACAAATGAGGTATAGGAGAAACTTATGTCTACAAAATAAAGGCCAAGTATGACAACCCCCAGCTAGCATCATAATTAATGATGAAAAGTAGAAAGTTTTTCCTCTAACATGAGAAAAAAAGACAAGGATGCCTGCTCTTTCCACCTCTATCCAATACAGTTCTGGAAATCCAATTCAAGGAAATCAGGTAAAACAAAGGGGAAAAAAAGCATCCAAATATGAAGTGAAGAATTAATATTTTCTCTGTATCCAGATAACATGTTCTTAAAGATGCCCAAAGACTCCACAAAAAAAAAAACACTGAAATCAGTAACCAGATTAATTACAGCATGCAAAATTAATATATAGGTATCAGTTGCATTTCAATAAATCAACAACACAGAAAAAAAGGAATTTAGAAAAAAATCCCATTTAGGATAACACAAAAAGAATAAAATACTCTGGAATGAATAACCTAATCAAGGAGGTGAACGATATGCATATGAAAATATAAAACTAATGGAAGAAATTGAACATAAACATGAATGGAAAGATATTATCTCATCATGGATCACAAGAATAGTTTAAAGATGTCAACACATCCCCAAACCATCTACATAAAATGAAATAAATATTTATGTTACAATGGACTTTTCACAGAAACAATGATTCTAAAATTTGTATGGACCATCCAAAGTTCCCTAAAAGCCACTCAAGGCTGGAGATTTCATATTTTCTGATTTCCATCTGTATTGCATACCTATCATAATCAAAATGGTATGGAACTGGCATCAAAACACACAGGTAAGTGCAACAGCGTAGAGAGCACAAAAGTAAATCTACACATACATTGTCAACTATTCTTATACAAAGGTTCCATGAATACACAATGGAGAAAGAACAGTCTCTTTAACAATAAACAGTGTTGGAAAAACTGAATGCCCATTCTGTAAAAACAGCAAAAAAATACAAAAAGGGGACAAGATCTTTACCTTGTACCATACACAAAAATCAACTCAAGGTGCACTGAAGATAGAAATGTAGTGCCTAAAGCCAGAAAACAACTTTCAGAAGAAAATACAGGGGGAGGACTCCATGACATTTATCATGAATGAAATTGAGTATTAGGACATGACCCTAATAACACAAACCAAAAAAAGAAGGGCAGGGGGATACATCAAACTAAAACGTTTCTGCAGAGCATAGGAAAAAATAATCAACAGAGTGAAAACAAAGCATACAAAATGGGGGAGGGGAGGATAGTTCAGAATCATGTATTAAATAAGGGGTAAATATGGGCCGGCGCCGTGGCTCAATAGGCTAATCCTCCACCTTGCGGCGCCGGCACACGGGGTTCTAGTCCCGGTCAGGGCGCCGGATTCTGTCCCGGTTGCCCCTCTTCCAGGCCAGCTCTCTGCTATGGCCAGGGAGTGCAGTGGAGGATGGCCCAGGTGCTTGGGCCCTGCACCCCATGGGAGATCAGGAAAAGCACCTGGCTCCTGGCTCCTGCCATCGGATCAGCGCGGTGCGCCAGCTGCAGCGGCGGCCATTGGAGGGTGAACCAACGGCAAAGGAAGACCTTTCTCTCTGTCTCTCTCTCTCACTGTCCACTCTGCCTGTCAAAAATAAAAATTAAAAAAAAATAAGGGGTAAATATGAAAAATAACTGGAACTCACACAATTCATCAGGGAAAAAGGATTAAAAAGTAGCTAAGGACCTTAAAACACATTCAAATAATAGATGCATACAAGCGACTGAAGTTTATATGAAAAGCTGCTTGATGTTGCTCATCCTCAGGAAAAAGCAATGTTAGCATGGCCAGTGCCAGAAATTCACAAGATAGCAAATGCTGGTCAGGATTTAGAGAAAATGGAATGACTATACACTGTAGGATGTAAATTCCAACAGTCATATGGAAATCAATGTGGAGATTCACCAAGAAAATTTGAACTAGAAATATCATATAGATCTAGTAACCCTACTTCTGGGTATATACCTAGGGGACTAAAATCACAATATCCCAAAGATGTCTACACTCCCATGTTCATTGCATAATTACTCATAGCTGATGAGATATGGAAACAATCTAAGTGTATATCCACAGATGAATAAATAAGTAGATTTCATACTGGTATGTATCCATGGTGTTGATATACTCCTACACTCCCACAGAAATATATATATAGATAGATAGATAGATAGATAGATAGATAGATGATACATACATTCATATATATGAAAAAGAGAGAGGCCTTCAGAACCAGTGGGGTGGGAGGTTGGGGGTTGGGCAATCTAAGAATGGATCTGGAGGTGGAAACATGGCCATGTGAACCCTAACCAAGGCTGTCCCCATACTTACCTGAGGCTTATCCAAGTTTTTGGCAGCCTCTCTTGGAATGGCAATGACCTTTCTCCTAGAAACTTCAGCCTTTTACAGGAAAGGAAGCTGAGATCTGCAGAGGGCAAGGCACTCAACCAAGCAAGGAAACCATCAGGCTTCACCACACTGCCACAGGAACCATACATTCCTGGCTGGGACCACAACTGACTGAGCTGTCTTCATCCTCCTGAAAAGAATTTGGGTGCCTGTCCCTCTCAGTCTCGGCTTTCACAGTTGTGAAATGGCGAAAGTCCTGCCACCCTCCAGAGACTAAAGAGAGACAGCTTTAAACGTAGTGGTGCTTAAATGTCCTGCTAACCAAGACACGAAGGCCCCCGCCCATGTTTGAGCTTTGGCCTCTGGAGAAACAGGGGCTATTCATGCACAAACTACACATCAGTATTCTTGGATTCCCATTACTTCAAGCTGTCTGCGTCTTAGGCCCTGTCATTCACCCAGAGTAGGAGGAATGCTTCTGGGCTACTCCTGGGCTGTCTCTTCCCATTCAGGACCCAGCCTGTCCTAGAATCCTTTCCTGAGGCCATGTCCCTGCCCAAGGCAAGAGCCTGCTGGGGAAGGCAGTGAAGCGGTTTTATGATGACTGCAATCTGAAGGTACCCACACACCTCTTGGGGGCTTCCGTTGCTCATGGCTGTGAAATGGAGAGGGAAACTCCCCTGATGTGGGTGGATGAGGTTTGGAGGAGAACTGGTGGCTGCCAGCAGGTGGGTCAAGTATAACCCAGGATTTTAGGACTGCCCACTTCATTAGTAGTTGACCCCCCCCCCCCCAGAGGAACTGGCACACCTGTGTGTTCACCCACTCATTCACTCCATTAAAAACTTCTCCTACATGTTGATGAAAGGGAGCACTCAGTGTGTTTTCAACTCGAGTTTGTTGAATGAGCAATCTGGGGGTGCCTGGCTGTGGAAAGAACCAGTGATAATTGGAGGCAGGCAGCACAAAGAAAGGCTAAACAACGGAACAGCTGCTCTGCTTGTTTTGAATGCCTCATCCACTGGGGAGGAGCAGTCTGAAAGCCCCAAGTCTTGGTATTCCACTCTGAACATAGGCTTCATATCTGCAGACAGGGATTTCAGAGATATGGTGAGGGTCTCGCCTGAATCCCCTCATCAAACATGGCTTATCTCAGGCATTCCTGATCCACAGAAAACCTGCTCACCAACCCTTCTAAGGCCCTGATTAACTAGGAGGGGGCATTTTGAATGAGCTTCTGGGCTCTTGGGTTATTTCTCTCAAATCAGACAATCATTTCAGAAACATAAAATTCTTGACTCTGGTTTCCATTCAATAGAAAAGTAATCTGTCTCATTAATTAGAAAAGAAAATCCTCATCATGGACAAATTCCAGAAGGTTCCATTACAAAATGATGACTCAAAGAAGCATAGAAGCCTCATGGTGGTTTGTCTCACTTATATGATTTTTTGTTAGCATTTTTTTTAAAGTCAATTGAGCTTGTAGCTCCAAATAGCTATTTAGCGGAGAAATGTGTTTTTTCCAAAATTCCATTTTGGAACAGGGACAGAGCCAGAACTGTTATCTTTTTTAGGTGTACATTTTATAGTCTGCTGCTTAAAGGAACAGAACAGAAGCCTAGGAGGATCTAGCCATACCCTGTGATGAAGTTCTTGTTCAAGTTTAAGTTCTCACAACTAATGGGTGAGGTACTCACTACCTGACTTCGGTTACAAAGCAGCTCTTACCATTGCTCAGCCATTCCTGTGCTGTCTGCCTCTGACCATTACCCAGTCTTTACCCAGTCCACACACAAGTGAATCATTCCCTCCTGTGAAGCTGAGTGAACCTTACTCCCACAGGACTGAGCACTGCAACTTCAGCAGCCGTCTTCAAGGCTCAGCTGCTGCCTATATCTGCTCAGACCATTTCAGTTAATTTTCCCAATCATCTTAAAGGAAAATAAGAACATGCTCCCTTCCCCCATCTCCAGGACTGACAAATGAGGCCCAGCAAAGGAAGGCACTTTGCTTGGAACACCACACTGGTTGCTGATGTGTCCAGAGCTCCCTGTCACAGCCCTTCCTCCAACCACGGGACTGAGCTGATGAGCTGGGGAATGCAGCAAAAGACGGAACAAGTGATTGGGGCCCTACCATCCACGTGGGAGTCCCACATGAAACTCCCGTCTCCTGTCTTTGGCTGGCTCATTCTTTTTCTTTGTGTCCACTTGGGTAGTGAACCAGCAGATGAAGGCCCTCTTTCCCTCTCTCTCTGTAACTCTAACTTGCAAATAAATAAATCTTTCACAAAGCAAAAAAAGAATGAGCTTACCACTAAGAGAAACCAAATGGACAAGAAAGATCAGCTGAGGTAGTATCGGGTTCTTTACTGTCAGGCCTGTTGTCTGCCACTCGTAAAATGTTGGATGCTTGTGCTCAGAGTTTTTATATCAGAACCGATTACTGAAAGGGAAATATAAATTAGAGAAACTTCAGGCAGGAGTGGTGGCTAGAGCAGGAGCAGGATTTATAATGAAGATAAATGAGACAGGAGAGTGGCAGCAACAATAAGTAGCTCATAAATGTTTTCACTTACATTATACTTCCCAGAGAATGAAAAGTATTTCAAATTGTTTTTTCAGGAACTTAGTACATTGGAAGTTTCCACATATATCTGCTCTACAAACCTTGCTTAGATGTCCAACATACATTTTTTTCTTGAATTGAAAAAGAATCTTGGGATACAACATAACTGAAAAACATGTACAGTGATCTAATCACAGTAATAATATTTTTCCATCTACATAGACATGACAGCACACACAGTTTGATAAAAAATATTTCAGTCAGTTTCTAGCAATTGAAGAACTATAAGTTTCATATAAACACTTTGATTTTGGTCAATCTTGAAAAAATGAAAAACTTGGCATTTCTGGCCCAACATTTTAGGCCAGCAACACTTGAAATGAAGCTGAATATTGACTGTTCTTTTGGAAGAGAAAGCGTCTTCTCCAGTTTGCTGTGGTCCTCGCCCCATTTGCCACTCTCCTTTGTATTCCCTGCAAAGCCTTGTTGGCATTTGAATTTGCAACCATCATAATCAAAATTGTTAATTATACAAAATGTCAAACACAGAAAAGCAGAGAGCATCATGAGGTGAATCTCACGTACCCATTACCCAAGTTAGTGGATTGTTCACAGACAACATTTTCCCATAAATACCCTAATCAATTCTCCAACAGACTTGTATCCCCCAAGGATATCTGTGATACAAATGTAGACAGTGTATTATTTACTTAGTAAGCATTTCAGTGGGTTTCTATTTAATAACCCCATGTGTGCTCCAAGTCAGATGTAATTCTATTACACCATATGTGCCATGGGTTATAGCGTGGCAATAGGACATATTTTGGGGTAATAATAACTTAATATATTGGAGGGGTTATGAAGTACTATGCTGGATATATATGTAGATTGTCATTTATTTTTCTCATCAATTCTCTGAAACACAGTACTTTCATTCCCACCTTACAATCTTTTCATAGAAGTCCTTCCTAATATATCCTTGTATGGATATGTGCATTTCTATATACATATATAAATGCATGCAAAACACATTACTTATGTATATTTATAGAACATATGACATGATAATATATTACCAGGGCAACCCATAAGGGAGATAAGGAATCCTGAGACTGTGGGGGATGAATAAGCCGTTGCTTTCGCTGGACTGACACTGGTAGGAAAATGGGTGCAAGGCAGGCAGAGAGCACAATGTAAAAAAGGGGTTAGGGCCTCTGCTGGCTGAGGATCTCATTCACTACTGCTTCAAGCTTTCCTGCTCTCCCTTATGGAGCTGGCAAGGCCACGGTTTAATAGGTGGCTCTGCCAGTTTTTGTGGCTTGTAAGCAGTCAAGGAGAATGCTGAGCAGCACAGAGTGCATCCTCAAGAGCCTGAACATGAGCAGATTCTCTAGGTCTCGTTTCTGGAGCCTTGGCTGAGACCACCCTGCTGATGGCTGAGGCCATTCTAGTCCCCAGAAAAAGAGCAAGAGTGTGAACAAAACTATTGTCCTTGTCAGCAGTGGACAGATTTCATGGACTTTGGGCTCTTTATTTGATCTTGGTCCCAGGACTCTGAGGCATCAGAGAGCTGGATCAGAAGTGGAGCAGCCAGGACTCGAACCAGCACCCTTATAGGATGCCGGCATTGCAGGCAAAGGCTGTGCCTGCTACGCCATAGCGCCAGCCCCCTCCATATGCTTCTTAAAGGCAGAGTTAGAGAAACATAAAGGCAGAGACTCTTATGTTGTTCTAATGCCTTTATTACATTTTTCTGATTTTTTGAATTGGACATGAGTCTAATAAACTGCTATAATAACCCTGAATAGGAGTCACTGTGCACTTACTCCTCATGTAGGATCTTTGTCCTTAGTGTGCTGTACATTGTGATTTAATGCTATAACTAGTACTCAAACAGTATTTTTCACTTTATGTTTCTGTGTGGGAGCAAACTGTTGAAATCTTAATGTATGCTAAACTGATCATCTGTATATAAAGAGAATCGAAAATGAATCTTGATGTGAATGGAAGGGGAGAGGGAGTGGGAAAGGGGAGGGTTGCGGGTGGGAGGGACGTTATGGGGGGGAAGCCATTGTAATCCATAAGCTGTACTTTGGAAATTTATATTCATTAAATAAAAGTTAAAAAAAAAAAACCTGTACAAAAAGTGAAGTTTATTAAGCTCATTATTTTGTAGATGATCAACAGATAGAAGTTAAATTTCTGGACCAAGTTAGAGAGATGGTATTAGGGATAGCATGCAGATACTATGTAAAATAGTATGTGACATAAATACTAACCTTTGATAGAAATATAGGTAGATGGTTTTCATATAGAATAAAAAGCAAGTTGATACTGTTTAAAATAGTGTTATAACTAAATGAAGTTTTCTGTAATCTTCATGATAATCATAAAGCAAAATCCTATAGAAGATATATGAAAGATAAAGAGATCAGAATCAAGGCACGCCTGTAGGGATCTTGCATTTTGGAGCAGTAGTTTAAGTTACCACCTGTGAAATCTTCATCTCCTATCAGAGTGTCGGTTAGAATTTTTGGCTGCTCCTCTTCTGGTCCAGCTCCATGATAATGTGCCTGGGAAAGCAGCAGCAGCAGGTGGCTCAAGGGTTGGCGTCCCTGCCACCAATGTGGGAAATTCAGATGGAATTCCTGGCTCCTATTTTCAGCATTGAACAGACCTTCCTATTGTAGGAGTGAACCAACGGGGAGTGAACCAACAGATGGAAGATTATCTTTGTATCTCTTTCTCTCTGTATCTCTCTCTCTCTCTCTCTCTGTGTGTGTGTATATTTCTTCTCTGATTTTTAAATGAATAAATTATAAAAATCCACACCAAAATACAGAATCTGCTTTTTTACTAATTAGAGAATGTTTATTTTTTCACTGAAATTCTTGGTTCCATTGATTTATTTTTCTTAGTTTTTTTTTACTTTTATTTAGTAACTATAAATTTCCAAAATACAGTTTACGGATTACATTGGCTTCCCCCCCCCATAACTTCCCTCCCATCTGCCACCCTCCCATCTCCCGCTCCCTCTCCCACTCCATTCACATCAAGATTCATTTTCAATTATCTTTATATACAGAAGATCAATTTAGCATATATGAAGTAAAGATTTCATCAGTTTGCACCCACACAGAACATAAAGTGTAAAATACTGTTTGAGTACTAGTTATAGGATTAATTCACATTGGACAACACATTAAGGATAGAGATCCTACATGAGGAGTAAGTGCACAGTGACTCCCGTTGTTGACTTAACAAATTGACACTATTGTTTATGGCATCAGTAATCTCCCTAGGCTCTTGTCATGAGTTGCCAAGGCTATGGAAGCCTTTTGAGTTTGCCAACTTCGATCTTATTTAGACAAGGTCATAGTCAAAGTGGAAGTTCTCTCCTCCCTTCAGAGAAAGGTGCCTCCTTCTTTGATGGCCCGTTCTTTCTACTGGGATCTCACACATAGAGATTTTTCATTTAGGTCCTCTTTTTTTGCCAGAGTGTCTTGGCTTTCCATGCCTGAAATACTCTCATGGGCTCTTCAGCCAGATCCGAATGCCTTAAGGGCTGATTCTGAGGCCAGAGTGCTGTTTAGGACATCTGCCATTTGATGAGTCTGCTGTGTATCCCGCTTCCCATGTTGGATCATTCTCTCCTTTTGAATTCTATCAGTTAGTATTAGCAGACACTAGTCTTGTTTATGTGATCCCTTTGACTCTTAGTTCTATCATTATGATCAATTTTGAACTGAAATTGATCACTGGGACTAGTGAGATGGCATTGGTACATGCCACCTTGATGGGATTGTATTGGAATCCCCTGGCACGTTTCTAACTCCACCATTTGGGGCAAGTCAGCTTGAGCATGTCCCAAATTGTACATGGACACTATGAGAAACAGTGACTTGATCAGCCCTTGTCCCGACCCGACTGTTGATGTACAATTTAATACTTTATCCCTTTTAGTATTTTTTTTGTTCTACTTAATACTATTGGTTGAACTCTGTAATTAACACACAATTATTCCTAGGTGTTTAAATTTAACTGAAAAATGATCTCTATTAAATATAAGAGTGAGAATAAGAGAGGGAGGAGATGTACAATTTATTTTTCTTTTTAAAATTTTATTTACGTGGGGCCATGCTGTGGTGTAGTGGGTAAAGCTGCTGCCTACAGTGCCAGCATCCCATTTGGGCGCGAGTTCAAGTCCTAGCTGCTCCACTTCCAATTCAGCTCTGCTGTGGCCTGGGAAAGTACTAGAAGATGGTCCAAGTCCTTGAGCCCCTGAATCCACGTGTGAAGACTAAGAGGAAGCTCCTGGCTCCTGGCTTTGGATTCTGGCTGTTGTGGCCAATTGGGGAGTGAGCAAGTGAATAGAAGACACCTCTCTCTCTCTCTCTCTCTCTCTCTCTCTTTCTCTCTCTCCCTCTGCCTCTCTAACTCTGCCTTTCAAGCAAATAAATAAAGCTTTAAAATTTTTATTTGTGGTATATAAAGTTCATGTATTTCATATATGCAGATTTAGGAACACAGTGATACTTCCCACCCTACCTCCCTCTCCTATTCCTACTAAATTTTTACAAAGACAAAATACCCACAAAGTGGAAATAAAGAATTAATGATATAAAAACTCAAAGGACAATGAATAAAATCTCCAATAAGTCCTTATTATGAGTACTTACCTCAAAGAACACTAAATCAATCTTTCCAAAGAAAATACATAATGTGGCTGGTTGGAATAAATAAATGATTAAACTATGGTGCTAACAACTATGGTGCTTACAAGAAACAACCTTTGAAAAATTCATATAGACTGAACATTAAGAGAAGGAAAAAGAAATCCCATATACACCATAAGCTAAAACAGCAAGGATGGGCATATGATTATCAAGTAAAATAGAAAAAAAGGTTCTGGTTTTATGTCAAAAACAGTAAAAAGACATTTAAAAGGTTACTGGAAAATAAAGAATCTTTTCATCAAGAGGATAGAAATTTATAAATATATATTCTTGAACATATGAAGAAAATATCAACAGAACAGACGGCTGAAATGCATAGTAATAAAATAGTAGTAGGGGATTTTAATATGCCACATTCAACCTGGGACAGATTGTCTAGGCACAAAAGCAGTAAGGAAACATTGGACCAGACCTACACGTTTGGTTAAATGGACCTAACAGATATAAGCAGCACATTCTACCCAGTAACACAGAATACACATTCTTCTCAAACAAATCAAACTCTTAGCTAGAACAAGTATGAAAGTTGACAATGATGCCAGAGTCACTCAAATGTTACATGTATGGCACTACAGCTTAAATAAAAATTAAATAGGGTTGAGATCACTGGTTGTTTTCTTGTAGAATGAAGTAGACCTTCCTACTCTGGAGTACAGAACAGGAAAGAGATATTGATAGGAGAGGGGCAGGATCCTAGCATCATAATGCAACATGAGGTTCTGGTCCCAGAAAATTTTTAAAATTATGAATGAAAACTGACAATAAGGTGGCCAGCACTGTGGCACAGCAGATTAACGCCCTGGACTGAGAGGCTCTGGCATCCCATATGGACGCTGGTTCGAGACCCAGTTGCTCCACTTCTAATCCAGCTCTCTGCTATGGCCTGAGAAAGCAGTAGAAGATGGCCCAAGTCCTTGGGCCCCTGCACCCACATGGGAGACCCAGAGGAGGCTCCTGGCTTCAGATCGGTGCAGCTCTGGCTGTTGCAGCCAATTGGGGAGTGAACCATCGGATGGAAGACCTCTCTCTCTCTATGCCTCTCCTCTCTCTGTGTAACTCTTTCAAATAAATAAATAAATCTTTTTTAAAAAGAAACTGACAATAAAGGATTGTGCATTCAGCAACACCATCTTTCAAAGTGACAGTGAAATTAAGACATGTTCACATTAAAAAAAAGTTGAGCAAATTCCCAACACTAGACGTACTACAGAACAGGCAAAAGGGAGACCTCAGGTTGAAATAAAGAACAAAAGGCAGAAACTCAAGGCTATATGAGAAATAAAAGCTAGAAATAGAGAACTACTTGGCAAATACAAAAATGAGTATTGTTGTATTTCTGGGTTTCAATACCACTTTGAAATCTATACATTTATTCTGTATTTGAATGACAGAAATGAGGGATAGACAGAAGTACAAAAAGAGAAAATTCCCATCTGCTAGTTCCCTCCCCAAATGCTGTGGAACCAGGAAATCAGTCTGGGTAGTGGGGATCCAAGCACATGGGCCTTCCAGGGTTCACATCAGGAGCATGCCAGCATCAGGATTGGAGTCCACACTCAAATCCAGAAACTCCTGTCTAGGATGCAGACATCCCAAGAGGTGACTTAACTGCTGCCCCACGCACCCACCCATGAGTCTGCTTTTATCTCCTATAATGTTTAAAAGGGAAATACATAAAAAGTATAAACAGGCATTTTATTATACACAATGTATAAAGATGTTATCTGTGACAAGAAACAAAAGGATTGGACTGAGGCACACAGAAAAGAATTTTTGTATGCTATTGCAGGTAGAATCAACTCAACTAAATTGCTATTTTTAGATGTTATATTTAATCTTAGTGTTGATACTTGAGATAATTTTGTATACATATTTGGGGTATTCATTCCTACTGCTGTATTAAATAAAGGCCAAATTTCCACTCCGTGTTATGTCTTTTTGACACAATAATTTTCCTCAATCTAATGTTATTCTTTGTCTCTTATACTAATTTTCCTAGGACAAGTATCCCCCAAATGTACATAAACTATCCCAAATATGTACAAAAAAGAAAAGGAAAAGGGAATAAAAAACTGTTCTCTACAAGAATTCAACTAAATGGATAAAATGCAGTAATGGTGGAACTGAGGGACAAAAATAGTACAGGACAGAACACAGTAAAATTTCAAAACTAATATTCTATTTTTTTAAAAAAAAAAAAAAAGAGCATCACTGGCCTCTCCCCTGTTGCTAGTCGCTATGATCACCCTCCCACAAACATGCTCTTGCCATCTATTTTTTTTTTTTTGGACAGGCAGAGTTAGACAGTGATAGAGGGAGAGACAGAAAGGTCTTCCTTCTGTTGGTTCACCCCCCAAATGGCTGCAATGGCCAGCACTGTGCCGATCGACCAGGTGCTTCCTCCTGGTCTCCCATGGGGTGCAGGGCCCAAGCACTTGGGCCATCCTCCACTGCACTCCCGGGCCACAGCAGAGAGCTGGACTGGAAGAGGAGCAACCGGGACAGAATCCGGCGCCCCGACCAGGACTAGAACCCAGAGTACTGGCACTGCAACCGGAGGATTAGCCTAGTGAGCCACGGCAATAGCCTCTTGCCATCTATGTTTAAAAGTCATTTTATCGGCCGGCGCCGCGGCTCACTAGGCTAATCCTCCGCCTTGCGGCGCCGGCACACCGGGTTCTAGTCCCGGTCGGGGCACCGGATTCTGTCCCGGTTGCCTCTCTTCCAGGCCAGCTCTCTGCTGTGGCCAGGGAGTGCAGTGGAGGATGGCCCAAGTGCTTGGGCCCTGCACCCCATGGGAGACCAGGAGAAGTACCTGGCTCCTGCCATCGGATCAGCGCGGTACGCCGGCCGCAGTGTGCTGGCCGCGGCGGCCATTGGAGGGTGAACCAACGGCAAAGGAAGACCTTTCTCTCTGTCTCTCTCTCACTGTCCACTCTGCCTGTCAAAAAAAAAAGTCATTTTATCTATTTGAAAGGTAGAGTTATGGGGGGGGGGGGGGTTGGAGAAGTCACCCAACTGCTGTTTCACTCACCGAATTGCCCCAAAGGCCTGGGCTGGACCAATTCAAAGCCAGGAGCCAGGAGCTTCTACCAGGCCTCCCATGTAAGTGCAGGGGCCCAAGCACTTGAGCCATCTCTTGCTGCCTTCCCAGGAATATTAGCAAGGATCAGGATCCTAAGTGGAGCAACCAGGACTTGAACCGGCATTGATATGAGATGTCAATGTTGCAGGTGGTGGCATAACTTATTATTCCATAATGCTGGTCCCTGTAATTATTTCTAATATACGGTTTCAACTCTCCAATGAAAAGGCAGATATTACCAGAATAAACATTTTGAAACTAAATTAAATTATATGCTGTCTACAGAAACTCATTTTTTATTCAAATACACAAATAGGTTCAAAGTGATGAACAAAAAATGACAAATATATTTATATCATAGCAAAAAAATCCAGCTGGTGTGGTCATACTAACATCATGTAATAGATGATTGAGCCAAAAATTATTACAGGACACAAACAAGGACATTATATACTGATGAAATTATTGTATTAAGAAGATATGGCTGGCGCCACGGCTCAATAGGCTAATCCTCCACCTGCAGCGCTGGCACACCGGGTTCTAGTCCCAGTCGGGGCATTGGATTCTGTCCCGGTTGCTCCTCTTCCAGTCCAGCTCTCTCTGGGAGTGCAGTAGAGGATGGCCCAAGTGCTTGGGCCTTGCACCCGCATGGGAGACCAGGGGAAGCACCTGGCTCCCAGCTTCAGATCAGCGCGGTGCGCCGGCCTCAGTGCGCCGGCCGCGGCCATTGGAGGGTGAACCAACGGAATAAAGAAAGATCTTTCTCTCGGTCTCTCTCTCACTGTCCACTCTGCCTGTCAAAAATAAAAATTAAAAAAAAGAATATATAATATTGGGTGGGCATTTGGCCTATTGGTTAAGACACCTGTTAGGACACCAATATGCCATATCACAGTGATAAGTTCCACTCACAGCTATGGCTATTGACAGCTATTCCTGTCAATGCACATTATAGAAATCCGCATGTGCTGACACAGGTACTTGGGTCACTGTCACCAATGTGAGAGATACACATGGATGTCCAAGCTCCTGGCTTGGGCCTGGCCTTGATCTGGCTGTTGTGAGCATAGCATTTGAGGAATGACAAAGCAGATTATTCTGTTCCAACTTAGCTTGCACCAGCTAGGAAGTACACTTGATCTTAGCCAAAAGGCTGAGAAGCGATACCAGTTAGGAAGTAACAGACGACAGTTCAAACACCAGAGTTCTTTCCACCATGTGGGAGACCCAGACGGAGTTTCTGGTACCTGGCTTTGGCCTGACTTTGCCCAGGCTGTTGAGCTTATTAGGGAGTAAACCAGCAGGTGGAATCTCTCTCTCTCTCTCTCTCTCTCTCTCTCTCTCTCCCTCCTCCTTCTCCACCTCCTCTCTCTCTCGTTGCCTCCCTATTTCTCCCTCAACCTCTCCCACTGTCCCCCTATCTCACTCTTTCCCTTTGTCTGTGTCACTCTGCCTTTCAAATAAATAAATCTTTTAAAAGTCATTGAAAGCAAAACTTGACTCTGAAAAATCAAAATAAATCACAAACCCTTTGCTAGATTAAGAAAAAAAGGAGAAACTCAGAAACAAAAAATCAAAATGAAAAAGGTAATACTGCCACTAAATTGACAGAAATCAACAGAATTATAAAAGAATTCTATGAATGCTGAACTCTAACAAATTAGATAATAAATGTACTAGACAAATTCTTACAAACCCATATACTACCAAAACATTCCAGAATAAATAAAAATTCTACATACACACAGACCAAGTATGATAGTTGATAATGATGCCAGGGTCATTCAAATGTTATGTGTACTGCATCACAGCAAAACACAAAGTTAAAAGGGTTCAGGTCTCAGAGTGTTTTCTTGTAGAAAGAAGCAGATCTTCCTACCATGGGGGACAGACAGAGTAAAGGCATTGATAGGAAAGGACTGGATGCTGGTCTCCAAGTGAATTCTGTGACTCTGGGGACAGAGACACTATTGTGGAAATGGATAGGGTGTACCCAAGCTGCAGCCACCAGACTACAGTCACTAAGGGAAAAGGCATTACAGGAACAGGAAAAATATGCACATTTCTCATTTGGTTCTATAAAATTAAATATTTCAGGAATTCCAATTTCAAACAATTGAAAATAAAGCTCAAGTACATAAAATAAACAATTCTTTAGTCAGATGTTCCTTTATGTTTCACTGGATTTATTGTTGCTGTTACTGTTGTTGAATATCCATGGCCTTCTCATCACTCAGGAGAGCAACTACATCATTACAAATATATCAGGGTACAGCTCCTGTGTACCTTTCTTGTGAGGAGGCAGTAAGAGAAATTAGTCAGAAAGATAGGAAAGATAATGCATCCTGAGATAAGGAACACTCCTGTAGCCTTAAATAACTATAAGAAACCCAGTTCTGGCATTAGATTGGCCACATACATTTTTATCTGGTCAGAAACTATTTTCAACTGTGACATCTCTGAAGTGGTCAGCAAACTTATTTAAACTGTTTCTGAACAGGAAGATAACATTCTCAACAGATAAGAGACCATGACCACTTCCTAGATTTTTAAAAAGACTCAGATCTCTGACGTCAGACCAGAACTCAATAGCAAGATAACCTGGTCAGAAATCATGACCACTTTCCAAGATGTATGTCTGATAACATTTCTCAACTGACCAGAAACCAGATCCCGGAAGCAAATGCATGCAAAAATAAAAACCAAAAAACAGACCTCTACATAGGGAAGTGATCACTGGATAGGTGCTCCCTTGTCTAAAACCTTACTGGACTCTTCCTTTGGGTCTCCTCCTGGTTATCAGGAGTCTTTGTTCTTCAATCAAACTTTAATTTCGCTTTTGCTCACTTTCATTGTCTCCCATGAGACAAAGAACCAACTCAAACTCCTTTAACAATTTGATTATGTAATTTTTAATCTTTGTAACGTCAAATAAAATATTTTCTCAGAGCATGCAGTGCAGTAAGGAAATGATCAGGGTTGTGATAGCTTGTGGAAATTGCCGAGGGCTTTACAATACAGCAACAGATGGGGCCGACGCTGTGGCGCAGCAGGTTAAAGCCCTGGCCTGAAGCGCCAGCATCACATATGAGCAACAGACAAGTAATTTTTAAGGACAGAAGGGCTCTTCCCTCAGAATGACCACATCATTTATTAAGGGCCCCACCTCCTAAGACCATCACACTGGGCTGAGGATAGCAACACATGCATTTGATGAGGACACAATAATTCAGTCTATATCTCTTTTGCAGACTAGCATTTGGAAGCAGACTAACACATTTGTGAGTCTGTAATTTTCAGGCACATATGCTTCCTCATGAGATACTTTTCATGATTATTAAAGCATCCAAATATATTAACTCTATATCATACAGAAATAAGACAGCAAATAGAATATACAAACCTTACACATATGTTCAGTAATTACTGTTTCAGTAGTTTATCTGACCTAGAAATGATATAGATTTTTATTCCAGGCAGACATGATAAAGAAAGCTAGCTACCATTTTAAGTAATCTCCTGGCAACTATTTTTCTATCATGTGCATATTTGGAAAGTAGCACAAAAGTAGAAATGTAAAAATTTTCTGCATAAAGCTTTAAATTCTCTACTGTGCTTGACACACATGAGGTAAAGGATATCACACACTTCATTTTTACTGCATCTTTACCTGTCCACATAGTCTGAGGTTAGGTTTATGGTTTCTCTAACTTTAAACATCCAATAGATACAATATTGGCTTTCTGGACAAGTGAGGCCAAGTAGAATGAGAATATGTGCTCATGTTATACTTAAAACTGAAAACTCAGAAGATAAAGCTGTTTTTATTAAATCTATGATATTAACTTACCTTATTTACAACAGAGTTACCTAATTTACATGCATTTGAAAAGAATTTGGGTTTATTTCTAGGAGTTATAGAAATGTTCACATATATATACATAAATATATATATGTATATATGTACTCATTCATATCAAAGCCAATTTGAGTGTAACCCCTCCAATTTTATAAATTCATTATTTTCTATCATCCAGATATGGAAATATCACATGTACCTAACATACATTCATATGAACATACAGACAGATGCAAACAGAGACCATACAGCTTTCATTCTATAATGTTAGCAATTATACAAAGCTCACAGGTTAATATCCACTATATATAAATGTATAATCAATATGGGTGAACACTTCTAAGAATTACTTTGAAAACAATATATAATCTAATGGGGACTATGGATCTCATGCTAGGGGAGAAACTGAGGGGACATGTATCAGCTGTTTGAATGTCTCCAAACCTCATCAGTGTTGAACAGATATTCGGTCTATTTTCAAAAGGCTTTTTTCCACTTGAGCTTCTGGTCATTCTTTTGGGGAATCTGAGTCCTTTGAGTACAGAGTGGAGGCAGGGGACCTAAAGTTAATATGACTGGAGAGAGCTGAGTGAATGAAGTGGCAAGAGAAAAGCCTTGCATCCTTCCACACAGGGGTGCAAGAAGTAAGTGTCCAGAGGGAAAGTATTAGAGCTTTCAAGGCAACTGAAAAGAGGACTACAGAAGGTAGGAGGAGGAAAGAGGAGAGAGCCATTGGTAAGAGACAGGTATTAGTGCAGCCTCTTTAAGGAGATTTTTTTAAAGGTAGATTGATTGGTTGGCTGATTGATTGATTGATTCGTTTGGCAGTGACAGAGAGACAGATATATTCCATCCACTACTTCACTGAAAACAACCACAACTGCCAGTTTTAGGCCAGCCTGAAGTCTGGAACCTGGAAATCCATGCAGTTCTCCCACATGGGTGGCAGGGCCCAAGTACTTGGGCCATCTTCCACTTCTGCCCCATGAGAGAAACAGGAACAAATGGTGAACATGGAGGACTCACAAAGGTCAAAGAAAAAGTATTCCAGTCCTGGGGGCCACGAAATAGTCCCCATACAAAATTGAAAAGCCAAGAAAAAAGTCTTTCCAGTCAAGAAGGTACCTTACCAAGTCCAGGATTCTCACTAAACTACAGAAAGCACACTCAGAATCCTAGAAATCAAATCTGCCCTGACTAGTATAAACAGAAGTATGTCTGGAGCAATGCATCAGGAGTCTGACTCACCAATGAGTCCCAAATCCATCGGTGAGAAGTGAAGTAAAGGATTGCCATATGCATACCTGGGATCCCAGGAGAGAGATACAGGAGTCCAATGATGATTCTGATCCTGTCCAAGTCATGGCACCATAGCTGTTAAATAAAATACTACTTAAAATACTTGTTTAAAACAGTAGTGAAAATTTTATTTAAAGCTAAACAACTGAGACAGGTAGAGGGACCTGTGTGGTGGGGTTTTACAGTGGAGATTACAGATGGAGTTCAGTTTGAATACACCAATGGGCAGGTTGAACTGAATACCCATACAATAGACTGCGGGCCAGTAAATTTGTGGGCAAATTTACTCAGAGGATACATCCAGTCTACCACTGATTTGGGCTAATGCAACCTAATAGGTTTCTTGATGAATGCATGCCAAGGCAATCAGAAATCACTGGAGGAATAGAAGAGACTGAGTGACCAGGACAGGACAGATAGCAATAATGATCAGACATAGTAGAATCGATAAAAATGATTTAACATATTTCTTGCTAAAATTAGGCAATTCATGGAAAAACTGAGAAATCCAGAAGTCTAGACCAAGCGGAAAAAGAGATCAGATGCTTGAGTATAAGTTGGTCAAAGGAGAGTATCTTTGTCAACACTGAAATTTTGCAATGAATAAAACAGGGTTCCCACTCGTAGGAGTTTAGTTTAGTGGGGAATGAGGGAGTGCTCCCATTTTTAAATGAATAAAGTGAATTTAAGTGACTATAAGGATTTTTTTCATATGGGATCCAATCAGGAGTAGAAATACAAGAATGGAAACAAGAGCATTCAATGAAGGGAGTTGAGGAAGCCGGAGACTGTAGTGGATGCCTATGATGTTGCTTTGGGTAGACTGAAGCTAGAAAGAAAATGGGTATAAGGAAGGTAGGGAGTGCAATGTGAAAAGTGAGAAGATGAAGGTTAGAGGCTCTGCTTGCTGAGGAGCTCACTCACTACTGCTTCAGGATGTCCTCTTCCTCATGGAGGCTTCATAGGTGGCTCTGTCAGTTCTGGCAGCTTGTAGTGGGTGAAGGACTGTTCTGAGCAGCAGAGAGGCCCATCCTGAGAGTCTGAACACAAGAAGAAGTATCTCTAGTTCTGGTTTCTGGCACCTTGGTTGAGGCCACCCAGCTGATGGCTAAGGCCATTTTGGTTCCCAGATCAAAGGCAAGATTTGAACAAACCCAGTGGCCTTGTGGATAATGGGAAGATTTGAAGTGGTTGGGGATCATTGTTTGACCTAGATCCCAGACCTCTGGAACACCAGACTCACTGCTGCTGCTGAACAGAGAGCTCTTGCAGGTTGCTGTATTGGCTTCCACATGCTGCTGTCATTCAACTGTCCAAAGCTGAAGCAACCTAGGAAACAATTCCTGATATGTGGACACAGGCTTTCCCACACCGGTGGTGGTCTCCTGCCCATGGGTAAAAGTGTGAGATCAGTGGAAATAAGCTACTAGGGCAACCATGTTCTTGACTCCTAACCACCTCTATGTGACTGAAGTCTCAACTGAACAGGAGACTTTGTCTCTGCCTCATTCTGGAAACCCTGCAGGAAAGGACATGGGTCACAGATCAAACTTTTCAACAGTATAAGCAACTCAGATTGTGTTTCCAGTGTGTGCTTATATCCTATATTATATAACATGGGGTATATACTGTAATAGGTATATGTACATATATATATATATATATGTATGAGAATACTTCAAAACATTGTGGGTAAATGAAATTAATGTATAAGTTTATTTGAGATAAAATTTTGAAATGCATACATATGTTTTTCATCAGATGGATATCCCACGAATTTTTAGACACTACAATGCACAGAATTCAAATAATATAAACTTATATTTTAATTCCATTTTCTATTAACCTTTGAAATACCCTCCTATATGTGTGTGTATAATATAGGAATGGCTCAAGTCAAATGCCATAATTTTTGGTCTGAATCTCAGAGGAAGTTAAATAAAACTATAAATGGGATGGATAAATGGATGTAGGAAGAAATATGATAGACTCATACCAGGACAGGGCATTGTTGCACAGTGTTAAGCAGCTGCTATGATTCTGGAATCCCATACCAGTAACAGTTCAAGTCCTGGCTACTTCTCCTCTGATCCAGCTCCCTACAAACATGCATGGAAAAGAGCGAATAATGGTTCAAGTACTTGGGTTCCTGCCATGCATGTTGGAGACCCAGATGGATTTCCTGGTTTATAGCTTTTGCATGAATCATCCGTGGATGTTCTGGGCATCTGGGAAGTGAACGAGTTGATGGAAGATCTCTTGCTCTCACTCTTTCTGCCTTTCAAATAAATAAATAATTTTAAAAGACTCCAAAATTTTCCTGCAGAAGTTGCAATATGTTTACATTAGGGTTATGAAAAATACAAGGTCACAAGTTAAATTACTGACAAATGACAAATATATTTTAGATAACTATGTATAATGCAATATTTGCAACTTGTTTACATTGAAATACTATTTGTAGTCTTTTAACTCAAACATAATACAAAGTCTTGCATTTTATCTGGCAATGCATGACTATTTCTTATTCTTCAAAGGGACAAAATAGAATACTGCTTTTAAAATGTTCCATCTATTTGTTCTTATATGTAATATTTTCTATTCAAAAATTCCATAGCATAGAGAGTAAATCTACTTACATTTCATGAGGAAGAAATCATGAAGGCTCACACTGAAGCTTCACACAGACATCACTACATAAAGGTAAAGGAAGGATGGGTGAATGGACGCCTGGATGCAGAGAAACAATGTAATAAAATAGGAATCATATTTTATATGCTTTTGAAAATAAATTAAACCTAAATGTTACTTCAACTTAAAAGAAGGAAAAGGAACAAAGGTGTTAAGAGAAGGAGAACAAAAGTGTTCAGAATATTTTGTAATAACAAGAGATATCCATTTGACAAAATTGCCTTGTCCTCCTCATGGATGTCCTGCATTTTCCAGCCTGTTATCTTATCTGCTAAATCATAATGCTTGTTCACCCTTTGTCAAGAAACTGCTTAACACTAAGAACAACAACCACATTGACATGAAAGAAAGATCAGCTCAGATGGTATCTCATTCTTTGATGTCAGGCCTCCTGTCTAAGCCACTCATCACATCTTGGATGCTGATGCTCAGAACATTGATATCAGAACTGGGTAAGAAAAGGGAAAGATAAAATCAGAGAAACTTCAGGCAGGGATTAGGATAGAGAGCAGTGTATATACAGGAGCAGGACATATAATGAGGATAAATAGGACAGAAGAGTTGCAGGCTACAATGATTAATAAATGTTTTCATTTACATTCTTATTTTCCAGACAATGAAAATTGTTTCAAACTTTTTATGCAGCTAGTAAATTGGATGCTTCAGAATGCATCTGTTCTACAAATTTTAGTAGATGCCAGCACACTTTTTTCTTTCATTGTACACAGTTTGGGGGTAAACCATGACAATCCATAATGTGTACAATGTTCAGTGATCAAATCAGAGTAATTACAATTTTTCATCTCCTTAAAGACAACAGCACACCTTTTGATAAAACATATTTCAGTTTCCCACAATTAAAGAACTAGAGTATTCAGACATTGTGATTTTGTGCAATCTTGAATAAATGAAAGGAGGGGCTCCAAGATGGCAGAATAGGGAGGGAGCTCACTGATAGCCCACGAAAAGATAGTTCAATAAAAGTGGAGATAGTGAAGTCTCAGGGAAGAGTTAGGGAAAAAACTGCAGAGGGAACCCTTCCGGAATTAGAGGGACATTGTGGATCTACAAGGCGCCCATTGCTCGGGAGCCCAGCTGCCAAGAATCTTCTCCTCACCAGCGCTGGAAAAAGAGGTGAGGTGAAACTGCAGTAGCCTAAGATACTGGAGGAAAAGTGGAAGGAAGAGCCTAGAGGGAAAGAGGCTTAGAGCCACGTTGGGGAAAATACAGCAGACTAACTGGAGGAGAGAAATGAATAAAAGGGATGGTATGGACACGATTCTCTCTCTCTACACACCTTAAAAAGGCATGCAAAACAATAGAGCAGACGCCATTTTGTACATACATAACAGCTGTGCCAGCTCAGGGCTGTGCCCACCCTCAGCCAAACAGAAAAACTTGACTCTGGTTGGGAGTAATAACAATAGGCTAAGACCTAGCAAATGTGTGGAGCTTATGAAACGGGAGTGCCAAATAAAAAACTGAGGGTGTGTAAGAGAACTCACGGTGTGGCTGAAACGTGAGCAGTCTCCATGGGAGACCCACAAACTTGGTAGCCTTGGCTACCCGGTGAGAGACATTGCAGGAGAATCTGAGCTTAAACTGAGGACTGCACAGATGCTATGTGTGGTCCTTGGGACAGAGCAGATGAATATTATATGCACTGGAGCTGGTGCTCAGGCACTGATTACCATCAAGCAGAAAAGCTCAGCTGAGCAGAATTACTTCCCTTATGAAGAGAGAGAGAGACAGAGAGAGAGAGAGGGAGATTTACCACATGAAACCTGGGTGTGCCACCTTTGGCACACCCTTAACCCTGAAGAACTGAATAAAGCTCTCTGGTGATACCCACCACAAGCCTCTAGAGATTCATCAAAAGCAGACAGTCCACTTAATACAGTCATAGTATAACAAGAAAAAAACACCACATCGAGGGAAGAAGAATCCAAAGAATATAATCCACAATGCCAAACAACAAACGCAAAAACCAAGGAAATAAGAACAAGGAAGAGATCATGACGCTCCCAAATGAACATGACACTCCAATACAAGATTATGAAGATGATGAGATAGAAGAAATTCAAGATATGGAATTCAGAAAATTTATGATAAGAACATTTAGAAGTTATCAAAAACAAATGCATTGACTTCAGAAATCCATACAGGACAGGACAGAAAATCTCTCTCATGAAAATGAAATCTTAAGAAGGAGCTGTTTAAATTTTAACTGAAATGTGATCCCTGTTAGGAATTTGGAAAACATTATGCTGAATGAAATAAGCCAATCCCAAAGGGACAAATACCACTTGTTCTCCTTGATAGGTGACAACTAACTGAGCACCAAAAAGGAAACCTGTTAAAGTGATATGAACACTATGAGAAATGGGGACTTGATCAGCCCTCACCCTGACTGTTGATGAGCAACTGGATATGTTATCCCTCTTAGTATTTTTATTGTTTGTTCTACTTAATACTTTTGGTTGAATACTGTAATCAATACGCAATTCTTCTTAAGTGCTGAAACTTAACTGAAAAGTGATCACTGTTAAATATAAGAGTGGGAATAAGAGAGGGAAGAGATGTGCAATTCGGGACATGCTCAAGCTGACTTGCCTCAAACGGTAGAGTTAGAAACATACCAGGGGATTCCAATTCAATCCCATCAGCGTGGCATGTACCAATGCCATCTCACTAGTCCCAGTGATCAATTTCTGTTCACAATTGATGATAATGATAGGACTAAGAACCAAAGGGATCCCATAAACAAGACTAGTGTCTGCAAATACTAGATGATAGAATAAAAAAGGGAGAGAATGATCCAACATGGGAAGTGAGATACACAGCAGACCCATAGAATGGCAGATGTCCTAAACAGCACTCTGGCCTCAGAATCAGCCCTTAAGGCATGCGGATCTGGCTGAAAAGCCCATGAGAGTATTTCAGGCATGGAAAGCCAAGACACTCTGGAAAAAAAAAAAAACTAAATGAAAGATCTCCGCAAGTGAGATCCCAGTGGAAAGAACGGGTCATCAAAGAAGGAGGTACCTTTCTCTGAAGGGAGGAGAGAACTTCCACTTTCACCATGGCCTTGTCTAAGTATGATCAGAGTCGGTGAACTCAGGGGGCTTCCATACCCTTGGCAGCTCATGACAAAAGCCTAGGATGATTACTGATGCCATAAACAAGAGTGTCAATTTGTTAAGTCAACAACAGGAGTCACTGTGCACTTACTCCTCATGTAGGATCTTTGTCCTTAGTGTACTGTACATTGAGATTTAATGTTATAACTAGTACTCAAACAGAATTTTTCACTTTATGTTTCTGTGTGGGAGCAAACTGTTGAAATCTTTACTTAGTGTATGCTGAACTGATCTTCTGTATATAAGGAGAAATGAGAATGAATCTTGATGTGAATGGAACGGGAGAGGGAGTGGGAAAGGGGAGGGTTGCAGGTGGGAGGGGCGTTATGGGGGGAAAAGCCAATGTAATCCATATTCTGTACTTTGGAAATTTATATTCATTAAATAAAAGTTTTTAAAAAAATTTAAAAAAGAAGGAATCAAATGAAATTAGGAATTTAGTACAACATGAAATTGAGATATTAAAGAGAAATCAAAATGAAATGAAGAATTCAATAGAACAAATGAAAACACATTTGAGAGCCTTAAAAACAGAGTCAGTGAAATAGAAGAGAGAATATCGGACTTAGAAGACAGAGCACAGGAAAGTATACAGGCAAACCAAAGAAAAGAAGAGGAAAGTAGAAATATAAAAAGTATTGTTGGGAATCTACAGGATACTGTTAAAAAGCCCAACATTCGGGTTCTAGGAGTTCCTGAAGGCATGGAGAGAGAGAAAGGATTAGAAGGCCTTTTTAGTGAGATACTAGCAGAAAACTTCCCAGGTTTGAAGAAAGAAAGAGACATCCAAGTACGGCAAGCACAAGAACCACCAATAAACATGACCAAAACAGATTCTCACCACAACACATTGTAATCAAACTCATCACAGTGAAACATAAAGAAAAGATCCTAAAATGTAAAAGAGAGAAACTTCAGATTACTCTCAGAGGATCTCCAATTAGACTCACAGCAGACTTCTCATCAGAAACCCTACAGGCTAGGAGGGAATGGCGAGATATAGCCCAGGCTATGAGAAAAAACCTGCCAGCCCAGAATATTATATCTGGCAAAGCTCTCATTTGTGAATGAAGTTGAAATAAAGACCTTTAATAGCAAACAGAAATTGAAAGAATTTGTCACCACTCCCCCGGCCCTGTAAAAGATGCTTAAAGATGTGTTACACACACAAACACAGAAACAGAGAAATACAGCCACCAATACGAAAGAAGGTAAAGGAAAAATATCTCCCAGTAAAAGATCACAGGAAGTTCCAATCATATATTAGAAACATCTTTGGAAAAATGGCAGGGCAAAATCACTACTTATCAACAGTCACATTTAATGTTAATGCCCTCAACTCTCCAGTTAAAAGACACAGACTGGCTGAATGGATTAAAAAACAAAGCCCATCTATTTGCTGCTTACAAGAAACACATCTTTCAAGCAAGGATGCATGCAGACTGAAAGTGAAAGGATGCAAAAAGATATTCCATGCCAACAGAAACCAAAAAACAGCTGGTATAGCCATCTTAATATCAGACAAAATAAACTTTAACACAAAAACTGTTAAGAGAGACAAAGAGGGGCACTATATAATGATTAAGGGATCAATTCAACAGAAAGATGTAACTATAATAAATGTATATACACCTAATTACAGGGCACAGGCTTTTTTAAAATATATGTTAAGGGACTAAAGGAGACTTAGACTTCAATACAGTAGTATTGGAGGACTTCAATACTCCACTTTCAAAAATAGACAGAGAAACCAGACAGAAGATCAACAAGGAAACAGCAGATTTAATCGACACTATCGCCCAAATGGATCCAACATATATCTACAGAACTTTCAATCCTACATTTAAAGATTTTACATTCTTCTCTGCAGTACATGGAACCTACTCTAGGACTGACCACATACTAGGCCATAAAGCAAGTCTCAGCAAATTCAAAAGAATTAGAATCATATAATGCAGCTTCTCAGACCACCATGGAACGAGTTGAAAAATAGCAACTTAGGAATCCATGGAGCATATGCAAAAACATGGAGACTGAACAACATGCTCTAGGGTGAACAGTGGGTCATAGAAGAAATCAAAAGAGAAATAAAAAACTTTCTGGAAGTAAATGAGGATAACAACACAACATATCAAAACTTATGGGATACAGCAAAAGCAGTGTTAGGAGGAAAGTTTATATCAATAGGTGCCTACATCAAGAAGAAATTGGAAAGGCACCAAATAGATGAGCTTTCAATGCATCTCAAGGATCTAGGAAAACTGCAGCAAACAGACTCAAAAATAGTAGGAAAGGAGAAATAATTAAAATCAGAAAACAAATTAACAGGATTGAATCCAAAAATAAGATTACAAAAAATCAGACAAATGAAGACTTGCTTTTTGAAAAAATAAACAAAATTGACACACCATTGGCCCAACTAACTAAAAAAAAACGAAGAGAAAAGACCCAAATCAATAAAATCAGAGAAGAAAAAGGGAATGTAACAACACAGAAATAAAAGGAGTCATCAGAAACTAGTACAAAGAGTTGTATGCCAACAAACAGAGAAATCTGTCAGAAATGGATATATTCCTGGACACGTACCACCTACCTAAATTGAGCCATGAAGAAACAGAAAACCTAAACAGACCATAACTGAGACAAAAACTGAATCAGTAATAAAGGCCCTCCCAACAAAGAAAAGCCCAGGACCAGATGGATTCACTGCTGAATTCTACCAGACATTTAAAGAAGAACTAACTCCAATTCTTCACAAACTATTCAGAACAATCAGAAAATAGGGAATCTTCCAAAATTCTTTCTATGAAGCCAGCATCACCTTAATTCCTAAGCCTGAAAAATATGCAGCGTTGAAAGAAAATTACAGACCAATATCCCTGATGAACATAGACGCAAAAATCCTCAATAAAATTCTGGCCAATAGAATGCAACAACACATCAGAAAGATCATCCACCCAGACCAAGTGGGATTTATCCCGGGTAAGCAGGGATGGTTCAACGTTTGCAAATCAATCAATGTGATACACCAAATGAACAAACTACAGAAGGAAAACCATATGATTATCTCAATAGATGCCAAGAAAGCATTTGATAAAATAAAACACCATTTCACGATGAAAACTCTAAGCAAACTGGGTCTAGAAGGAACATTCCTCAATACAATCAAAGCAATTTATGAAAATCCAAATCCAGCAATCTGTTGAATGGGGAAAAGTTGGAAGCATTCCAACTGAGAACTGGTACCAGATAGGGATGCCCACTCTCACAATTGCTATTCAATATAGAACTAGAGGTTTTAGCCAGAGCTATTAGACAAGAAAAAGAAATTAAAGGGAAACAAATTGGCAAGGAAGAACTCAAACTATCCCTCTTTGCAGATGATATGATTCTTTATTTAGGGGATCCAAAGAACTCTACTACGAGACTATTGGAACTCATAGAAGAGTTTGGCAAAGTAGCAGGATATAAAATCAGTGCACAAAAATCAACAGCCTTTGTATACACAGGCAATGCCATGGTTGAGAAAGAACGTCTAAGATGAATCCCATTCACAATAGCCACAAAAACAATCAAATATCTTGGAATAAACTTAACTAATGACGTTAAACATCTCTACGATGAGAATTACAAAATCGTAAAAAAATAGAAGAGGATACCAAAAAATGGAAAAATCTTCCATGCTCATGGATTGGAAGAATAAATATCATCAAAATGTTCATTCTCCCAAAAGCAATTTGCAGATTCAATGCAATACCAGTCAAGATACCAAAGACCTTCTTCTCAGATCTGAAAAAAATGATGCTGAAATTCATACAGAGACACAGGAGACCTCGAATACCTAAGCAGTCTTGTACAACAAATACAAAGCCAGAGGCATCACAATACCCAAATTCAGGACATAATACAGAACAGCATGGTACTGGTACAGAAACAGGTGGATAGACCAATGGAACAGAATAGAAACACCAGAAATCAATCCAAACATCTACACCCAACTTATATTTGATCAAGGATCCAAAACTAATTCCTGAAGCAAGGACAGTCTCTTCAACAAATGGTGCTGGGAAAACTGGATTTCCATGTGCAGAACCATGAAGCAAGACCCCTACCTTTCATCTTACACAAAAATTCACTCAACATGGATTAAAGACTTAAATCTATGACCTGACACCATCAAATTATTAAAGAACATTGGATAAACCCTGCAAGATATAGGCACAGGCAAAGGTTTCTTGTAAAAGACACCAAAGGCACAGGCAGTCAAAGCCAAAATTCACAATTGGGATTACATCAAATTGAGAATTTTCTGTACTGCAAAAGAAACAGTCAGGAAAGTGAAGAGGCAACCAACAAAATGGGAAAAAATATTTGCAAACTATGCAACCAATAAAGGTTTAATAACCAGACTCTACATAGAGATTAAGAAACTCCACAACAACAAAAAAAAACCCACTTAAGAGATGGGCCAAGGACCTCAATAGACATTTTTCAAAAGAGGAAATCCAAATGGCCAACAGACACATGAACAAATGTTCAGGATCACTAGCCATCAGGGAAATGCAAATCAAAACCACAGTGAGGTTTCACCTCACCCCGGTTAGAATGGCTCACATACAGAAATCTACCAACAACAGATGCTGGTAAGGATGTCGGAAAAAGGGGACACTAACCCACTGTTGGTGGGAATGCAAACTGGTAAAGCCACTATGGAAATCAGTTTGGAGATTCCTCAAAAACCTTAATATAACCCTATTATACAACCTAGCCATCCCATTCCTTGGAATTTACCCAAAGGAAATTAACTTGGCAAATAAAAGGGTTGTCGTCACCTCAATGTTTATTGCAGCTCAATTCACAATAGCTAAGACCTGGAATCAACCTAAATGCCCATCAACAGTAGACTGGATAAAGAAATTATGGGGTATGTACTCTATAGAATACTATGCAGCAGTAAAAAAAATGAAATCCAGTCATTTGCAACAAAATGAAGGAATCTGGAAAACATCATGCTGAGTGAAATAAGCCAGTCCCAAAGGGACAAATATCATATGTTCTCCCTGATCAGTGACAACTAACCGAGCACCAAGATGGAAACATGTTGAAGTGAAATGGACACTATCAGAAGCAGTGACTTGATCAGCCCTTGTCCTGACAGTCAAGGAACAACTTAATACTGTATCCCTTTTAGTATTTTTTTGTTCTACTTAATACTATTGGTTGAACTCTGTAATTAACACACAATTATTCTTAGGTGTTTAAATTTAACTGAAAAGTGATCTCTGTTAAATATAAGAGTGGGAATAAGAGATGGAGGAGATGTACAATTTGGGACATGCTCAAGCTGACTTGCCCCAAATGGTAGAGTTAGAAACGTGCCAGGGGATTCCAATACAATCCCATCAAGGTGGCATGTACCAATGCCATCTCACTGGTCCAAGTGATCAATTTCTGTTCACAATTGATCATAATGATAGAACTAAGAGTCAAAAGGATCACATAAACAAGACTAGTGTCTGCTAATACTAACTGATAGAATTCAAAAGGAGAGAATGATCCAACATGGGAAGCGGGATACACAGCAGACTCATAGAATGGCAGATGTCCTGAACAGCACTCATAAACAGTCAGGACAAGAGCTAATCAAGTCACTGTTTCTCATAGTGAGTCAGACACTTGATGCACCAGTTAGGAATGCTATCTGAAATGTCTACATGTGATATCAGAGTTCCTCGATCAAATTCCAGTTCCTCTGTTTCTGATAAAGCTTCCTGCTAGTATGTGCTCTGGGAAGCAGAAGATGATGCTCAAGTACTTGGGTCCCTGTCACCCATGTAGGAGACTGGATTGAGTTCAATCTCCTGGTTGGTCCTTGCCCAGCCCTGGCTATTACAATTATTTTGGAAGTGAACATTTTATGGAAGATGTGTATCTTTATGTCTTACAGAAAAGTGAAAATACATAAATATATTTAAAAACACCACATGGGGCCCAATGCTGTAGCATAGTAGATCAAGCCTCTACCTGCAGCACTGGCATCCCATGTTTCTGCTGCTCCTCTTCCTATCCAGCTCTCTGCTTATGACCTGTGGAAGCAGCAAAAGATGGTCCAAGTGCTTGGGCCCCAGTACACAAATTGGAGACCTGGAAGAAGATCCTGGCTCCTTGGTTCTGATCGTCTCAGTTCCAGCCATTGTGGCCATTTGGGAAGTGAACCAGTGGATCAAAGTGCTCTCTCTGTCTCTCCCTCTCTCCGTTTGTAACTCAACCTCTCAAATAAATAAATAAAATCTTAAACAAAAACAACAACAAAAAAAAAACCCACATGATTTGTTACCCAGAGGCATTCCCACCACTGCCCTAATGCTGAAAAGCAGGCAGGTCCCAGCTGCCTTGAACCCCTAGGCAACATTTGGATCAGAAAGGATGGGAAGGGGCCCTGGGAGAGGAAAAACCTGGACCCAGCATGGCTCCATGGGAAGTGTGTGCCTCCTGAGCCTACTGCTTATGGCACTAACGGCACATTTGTGGAGACTCTCTTTGTCCTGCTGGTGCTCTGGCTCTAGCTGCTGTTCTGAGATAACGTTGGACAATCTTTTGACCTTTTCATCTTCTCTCAATACAGTCACCAAGATCACAGGAGGAATCGCATCTGGGAAGAAGAAATGGCAGAGAGAGATCAGAGCATTTGATACTTGGGTATATGGGTCCCAGGTCAGGAGATTGGAACCCAGAGCAGGAGACAACAACATTAAGTTGTCCCAGGGAAAGGTGGTTCCCTGAAGCTCACTGTAACACTTGTCACCATCTAACACTGTCATGAACTCCCTCCTGGTCCTCACTGACCCCCAGGCTTCAGCAGCAAGTGTCATTGTAGCCACATCTGCACTAAAGCTCATGCCCTATGTGCTAACCATTACACTTTATGTTTTCACAACCTCTAGGCTGTGATCCACCCTGAACCAGAGTCATCCCAACAGGTGTAACCAACAGTCAGCTTGGATCCCCTTGTGATGCCTGGACCACAAGTCAGTTTGCTGGCCTCAGGTTCAAAATCTAATTGTTATACTCTAGAGGCTGACTGTTGGATTTCTCCTTAAAGCTAATTTCACAGGTAGGGACTTCAGGTGCATGCAAATGCACAGATGTTGAGGTAAACTATAGAAAGTGACTGCAAAAAAGGGTGCATGTATGGTGTGTGGCTTGTGTGCACAATAGTGGCTCTATCTTGCTGCTCAATTGACTACACACCACTTGGTTGGCCTTACCTTGAAAGGGGGTTTTGCCCAATTTTACAAGCCAATTTGGGCACAGGGATGGGGAAAACACCTCAATCTGTGCCTTGGTGAAAAGTTTGCAGACATCTTTTAACCCATCTCTGCATATCCAGTAGGCAGTAAGCTAGTAAATGAGCTGAAATAATTTCTTAGGAGAAAGCTTGCTTGAGGATTGTCAGTGATGCTGAGATCTTCATGCTTTTGGGAGCTGTGGGGGTAGAATGTGAGGGCTGGGTTTGCTTAGCACATAAGGAGCTCAAATGCAGTCTGCAAGAAACATATAGCACTTCTTGAGAAATTCCAAATACTACAGCATTTTAGAGTATCTTAGGTATACTTTTTGCACTTCCCTATGTGTCATTCACCAGGTGGCTGACTGTGGAGATTTTGTTCCACCAGTATAGAGACTCTTCTTCTCTGCCTAATACGAGTAAACTATTCCTAGAAGTCAGAAAAGAGCCTTTCCCGTTCTTTCCACTGGGATCTCACTCACAGAGATCTTTCAATTAGGTCACTTTTTTGCCACAATGTCTTGGCTTTCCATGCCTGCGAAACTCTCATGGGACTTTTCTGAAGGGAGGAGAGAACTTCCACTTTGAATATGGCCTTGTCTAAATAAGATCGGAGTTGGTGAACTCAAGAGGCTTCCATAGCCTGACAGCTCATGACAAGAGCCTCGGGTGATTACTGATGTCATAAATAAGAGTGTCAATTGCTGAATCAACAACGGGAGTCACTGTGCACCTGCTCCCCATGTAGGACCTCTGTCCTTAATGCATTGTACTATGCAAATTAACAGTAAAACTACTACCCAAACAGTACTCTATACTTTGTGTGTCTTTGTGGGTGCAAACTGTTGAAATCTTTACTTAGTATATACTAAGTTGATCTTCTGTATATAAAGATAATTGAAAATGAATCTTGATGAAGAATGGGATGGGAGAGGGGGTGGAAGATGGAATGGTTGTGGGTGGGAGGGAGGTTATGGTGAGGGGAAGCTGCTATAATTTAAAAGTTGTACTTTGGAAATTATTATTTATTAAATAAAAGTTGAAAAGAAAAAAAAAGAACCTTGCTTTCCCCCCAGAAGCCTTCTCTTACCTTGGTATTCATATTTGGAATACTTATCCAGGTGCCTAGAGCAATACCATAGATTTTGGTCCTTGATTCTAATTGCAGTTCACTGCAGGTATGACCATGTATCTGAATTGAGATACTACAACACCAGGATATCATGGACAGGAATTCTGCCATCATACAGACAGCTTCACTGCAACATTTTAGCAAACCGCAAGGCATTTTTCAAGAAGATCCTATACTGTGCAGACAACTGCAGAGGCTCAAAGAGGGCATAATCATGGCTCAGTGATCCACCTCCCTGGGAATGACCAACACTGCACACAAGATACATGGCATTTGTTTTTGCAGAATGGTCCTCAGCTTGGAAATGTCCCTGGTTCCTTTCCCCTCCTCATAATACCCAAGGCAGTGCTAGTTGTCTTTTATAATGGAGGTGACTTCACTTGGCTGCTCTGGCTTATTACATGATCCCCAAATTTAGAGTTTCCTCCTCTTTTGATTCTGGAAGCATTTCTCTTTCCTCTGCTGTCATTTGTTCATTGAATTTTTATACCAGTTTGTTAATCTTCAGTGCATTGATGCTGGCATTTTGTTTTACTCAGTTTTCCTAAACCATAATGCCTGACATATGAGCGATATATAGGTACCCAAAGATATGTGCTAGCTTAGCAGGCATATTAGTCAGATTTCTCCAGACTGGTAGAGGAGCACATAGGATGTTTTGAAATAGCTATCCATCCATCTTAAAATCTATCTATATTTAGATATTTATTTTTATGGATTTATTATAAAGGTATTGGCTCCCTTGAGCTTCCTCTAGAAGCTGATAGGTATGAAAAATTGTACGTGGCAAGCTGAAGACCCAGGGGAGTCAATGCTAAAGCTGTAGAACAAATTCTGGGCAAAACTAACATCCCAATTCTCAGTCAGGCAGGGGTAGGCCCTTCTTGCTGTGAGGAGACTCAGTCCTTTCATTCAATTTAGATCATCGAATTACTGGAGAAGGTACTCACAGCAGGAGAAACAACCTGCTTTACTTGTCTACCTGTTCATATGTTAGTCTCATCCACAAATACCCAAAAAAAAAAACACTAAGGAAAATGTTTGATAAAATATCTGCGCACCAAAAGGCCCAGTCAAATTGATGCAAAAAATGAACTATCATACTAGATTTACTTATGAATGAATAATGTCAGAATTCAAACAAAATTTCAGCACTTACAGCCGTAAGATTTTCAGAGACAGAAAGAAGGAAAGAAGGGTTGGAAGTTGAGGGGGAACAACAAGAAGGGAAGGCAAAAAGAAGATAAGCCATGGGGGTTAGTGTGAGGAGGGTGGTAGAAAAGGGGAAATTAAGAAAATTAGAATTGCAGAAGAGTAGTATGTAAGGAATATAATTCAAGGTCTAGGCCACAGTGACCTTAAGACAATAACCCAAACATTAGCTCAATCCCTTTTCCCTCAATAGATGGTGACCACCACTACCTATGGGGTCTCTTAGCCCAATTTTACTGAACTAAGAAGCTAACAGCGTGGAGGCTTGCAGATGTCTCTAAAGCAATTTTCTCAAAAGGACACAATATCCTTCGTACACAGGATTCTTCTCAGTTGTCACAGGAGATAAAAGTGAGGTGCCTAACCTCTCAATCCCAGAGGTCTGTCAAGTTTAGTGTAACAAAGTAAACTCAAGCAAGCAGAGTAGATAAAGACCCAAATTTGTCTCTCTTAAATCAAGCACACACTCACCATGGAGGAGCAGTCTTTCATAGACTAATGCTTCCTGAAGCTTGTTCTGTAATGGTAGAGAGGAGCTCTTGGCCAACCCTTCTTTGAAGACTGCAGCATGTTTATGAATGTGAACAGAGGGTTGGCTGGAAAAGAGGTAAAATTTTGGCTGTCATAAATTTATACTCCTGCAGCTAAAGACATTTGATGATCTGTTGGAAATATCTTTAAACTCTCCTTTTCTTGCAATAATTTTGCATGGTAGTCTTCTACCATAAACTGCCTATGTGATTCCACACTCAGGGAGCCTAGTACCTAGTCAGAGCTTAGTACTCCCCTTCAGTCATAACAAGGACTCCCAAGAAAGGTTTTGGGTTTTTGCACCCAAAAGCCTGAAATGACAGAATTCAGACTTGTGTCTCTGCATTTGGATTTCAGCTACAGTGGTCCTGTGTGTTTGCACTTCCCATCCCATGACAAGCACAGTATTCTGTCTCCAGCCCCACCCCCACACAGAGAACTCCCAAAGATGGCAGCCTGCATTTCAGGTCCTGGTGAGAATTTGGAGAATCTTAATTTCTGTTACTTGAATGATATTAAGGGAGCTACAACAGTGAACATGAATGAAGCCAATTATCGTCAATAATAGTGCAAGGAAGTTTTCAGCCTATGTGCTTGAGAATGAAAATTCCCACATCAGTCCTCCTCCTGCCTGGCACCTCAACACAGGGTCTAACTAGTGGGAACTCAAGACACCACATTCCTAGGACTGTCCCAGTGAAGAGGTGGCCTCCTTCTGATTGTTCTACCTTTTTATTGTATATTATGCTTACACTCTTAATCACCACTGCAATGAATAATATTTATTAAAATCTTGCTCCATTTCCAGTCTTATTCTGAGTACTTTATGTGAATCAACTAATTTTATTATCACATTAATCACAGTGGCTATAGTACACAAGAGAATCAGGTGAAAAGACCTGCTTGAAGTCACACTGGCGGTATGTGACCAACCTGGGAGTAGAACCCCTTCTGTGTTCATTTGGAGTCTGTGTTCTTTCTACTGAGCCACATTGTCTCTTATACATCCCTGTCCTCCTCCGTTCACCTCAACAAACCATCTTAGCAGGCTCTTTTTACAAGCAGTGTCCTGATGTATGTGGTGTCTTGCAAGCAGTCAGCTCAGCAATTCTTCCTGGATAAAGAACAAACATACCAGAACACTTCACTTTCTTTGCTTGGATGGAGACTAATCATCTTAAGGTGAGAACAAATTCCATATACAAAGCATGTTGTTTAAAAGCAGGGGTCACTCAGACTTTGGAAACTCATGCACTAAGAAAAATAAAGTAAAACTGGGTCCTTATGTAGGGTCATGATTTTCCCATTTCATCAGTTAAAAATATTTTAAAAAATCACTTATAATACTACTAACAGTACTAATAGCTGAACCTTTTACAGAGAGGTTATACTATACAATTTTCACTGTAGGATTTTCTAGGTATTTACATAAGTATGTTAATCTTCATAAAATGTCAATTCAGTAGACATTATTACTATCCTTATTTTATAGAAAAAAAAAAACAAACAAGTCATTGCTTCTGAGTCTGCTCTGATAACAGTGAAACTATGTTCTCTCACATTCCACTTTCATGAGACATCATTGAAGACAAACAAGTACACAAAAGAGGACTGATTTCAGAACTTGGGGATCAGTAAGTAAAAGCATAGACATTGAAGCCAAATGGCACTAGGTTTGATTGCTGGGCACATTACTTAACACTTAACTTTTCTTGAGTTTGTTCAAATATCATATGAAAGTACTTATGTTTCCTCACAAAGCTATGAAAGGATGTGACTTCACACATATTGAGCACCTAACAAATAATCTGGCACATGACAAGGGTCCTTAGCATTTACCAGTTGAGAAACTTACACTAACTCTCCTGGCACAAACCTATAAGGTCAGTGCCTGCTACACTGATTATGTGTAACACAGGCTGGCTTTGTTATTTAAGTTGAGTCATTTTGGTAACTGTTCATACCTCTGTCTTCTCTCACCCATTCTATCATCTTACTAAGAAGATAATGGGAAATTAGCAAGAAGGAGAGTCCAGTGGGAAGGAGACACAAAGGTGATTTTCCCTACAATGTAAAAGGATAAAATTTTGCCATTTTCCCTTTCCTGTTGCAGCACTTGACTGCCTGGGGGAAATTATAACGTATGTCTTTCTCCATGGACAAAGACCTAGCCTCACTGGCCTCCTGTTGTAGGATACAGATTAGAATTTCCTTCAATTCAGTCAATAAAGAGTTTCTCAAAGCCTAAGTGTTGGGATGATCTTGTTGATTACTGGGCTGTTCTCTGCAAGAGGAAGTATCTGTGTAGAGAGAGAATGCCTACTAGGAATACCAATTTAACCAAAACTACGTTGTTGTTTTGTGTTGGTTAAATAGAGATGACTGAGCTTTGCTCTGGACTAATGGACATGGACAATGGGCTCTAGGTATCAGCTGTTTAAATTTCTGAAACTGCAGACACTGCTCCTGCCCTGCCTTCCATATTTCACCAACTGGGGATTGGCAGTCCAGGAAAATTTAACTCTCCCCCTGAAGAGGTCGTGCTTCCCTGACCCTGACCCCAAGCCACAAGAACAAAACGGATGGGCCCTCTAGCTGATACTTGTGGATATTCTGGTTCCTAGACCTAGTAAAAGGGGTCTTACTCAGGGCTGCAGAGTTGGATGTAGGAATTACTGCTGTGGCATAGGAAGTAGGGTGCTCTCACAGGCCGGGAAGATCTCTTTTTTTTAACATTTTTTTTATTTAATGAGCATAAATTTCCAAAGTACAGCTTATGGATTACAATAGCTTCCTCCCCCCTATAACTTCCCTCCCACCCACAACGCTCCCCTCTCCCACTCCCTCTCCCCTTCCCTTCACATCATGATTAATTTTCAATTATCTTTATATACAGAAGATCAATTTAGCATATATTAAGTAAAGATTTCCACATTTTGCTCCCACACAGAAACACAAAGTGTAAAATACTATTTGAGTACTAGTTATAGCATTAATTAAATACCTAAGAGTAATTGTGTATTAATTACAGAGTTCAACCAATAGTTTTAAATAGAATATAAATGCAACTTTTGCATTGTTGTGGCTTCCCCCCCCCAACCTCCCTCCCTCCCGTGGCCCTCCCCTCTCCCACTCCCTCTCCCATCCCGCCCTTCATCACGTTTCATTTTCAATTACCTTCATATACTGAAGATCAACTTAGTATATACTAAACAGGGATTTCAACAGGCTGTGCTCACACAAAGGCCGGGAAGATCTCTTTCCCGGTAACTACCTTCACCACACAGCCCAAAACTTTGGTTACCGTGAAAACACTTCCTGGTACATTAATTAAAACCTTCCCCAGGCATGTAGTGCACCATGGGTAGACACGTGTGTGTATAGTAAATAAACCAGTATGGAAACCTCTTTCCTCAGTCTTTCTGGTTCCGCTGGAGGCTCCCCGCTTCCCACTTAGCCACCTTCACACCGCCAACCCCATAGGCTAGAGAGGACACCACTTCCCTCTTCAGTCTGAAAGTTCAGATGTCTGAGAGACGATGTGCCACACAATATTTTTTTAAATTTATTTCAAAGAGTTAGAACGACAGAGAGAGAGAGAGAGATCCTCCATCCTCTGGTTCACTCCCCAGATGACCGCAAGGGCCAGGACTGGGCCAGACAGAAACCAGAAGCCAGGAGCTTCTTCCACATCTCCCACATAGAAAGTAGAGGCCTAGGTACTTGGGCCATCTGCTGCTGCTTTCCCAGGCCACTGGCAGGGAACTGTATCAGAAGTGGAGAAGTGGAGACCCGAACAGGCACCCATAAGAAATATTGGCATTGCAGGCAGGGCTTTATGCTGTAATGTCTGTCTGCCACATAATAATTTTCAAACTTCAGATGTACTGACAACACAAATACAGTACTTCCGTGTATGTACCTAATGCATAGTAATTACTTAAAATGCATTCATTTTCAGAAATTCTCCAGAATTAAAGGGAAAAGCTAAATGGGATGGGGAGAAAAAGGACAAAGTATTCAAGCTAATTGAAAAACTAAAAACTGACAGCATATTTTTTAACAATTATAAGATTTAGCAAATAAAAATATAAGATATTTAAATAAATTTGAAATGAAAATCAAAAGCAGTTTTGATACCTAAATGAAATCTTTGAGATATATTGATACTAAAAACATTATGCATTATCTGTATTTAAATTATATATGTTGGGGCTGGTGTTGTGGGATAGTGGGTAAAGCTGTCATTTGTGACATTGGCATCCACTATGGGTGCCAGTTTTTGTCCCAGCTGCTCCACTTCTGATCCAATTCCCTGCTAATGACCCAAGAAAAGTAGCAGAGGATAGCTCAAGTGTTTGGGCCCCTGCCGTCCACGTGGGAGACCCAAATGAAGCTCTGGGCTCCTGGCTTGGCCTGGTTCAGTTCTGGCCATTGCAATCACCTGGGATGTAAACAAGCAGGTGAAAGATTCTTTCTTTCTCCCTCCCTCCCTCCCTCCCCCCCTCTCTCCCTCTCTCCCCCTCCCTCACTCTCTGTAACACTTTTAAATAAATGAATAAAAATCTATTTTTAAAAAGTATATGTTAGGCCGTGGCGCTGCTGCTCAGTCGGCGTCGGTCTTCGCAACTGCCTCCGTGTGGCGCGAGCCTGGAGCCTGGCTCTTGGTGGCGACGGCGGAAAGAGGGAGTGGAGGCGAGCGGACGGCGGGCTCCGTGGAGAGCGGCAGACGCCCAGGCAGAGGCGGCGCTTCCCTCCCGGCCCCCGGGCTGCAGTGACCGGCGCTCACCTCCCGCACCGAGTCGGAACGACCGCTGGCCCCGGGACTGAAGCGGCCTTGCCTCAGCTCCCCGCGCCGCCGTCTCGCCTGTCAGCGCGCCCGGAGCCCCGACGCCCGGATTCGTCCTCGCCCCTACTCCCCGGCGGGGTGGCGGCGGCCGGAGCAGCAGCTGCAGCAAGAACCCGCCTCTATGATGAAGTTCAAGCCCAACCAGACGCGGACCTATGACCGCGAGGGCTTCAAGAAGCGGGCGGCGTGCCTGTGCTTCCGGAGCGAGCAGGAGGACGAGGTGCTGTTGGTGAGCAGCAGTCGCTACCCAGACCAATGGATTGTCCCAGGTGGAGGAATGCAGCCGGAGGAGGAGCCTGGTGGTGCTGCCGTGAGGGAGGCAGGAGTCAAAGGAAAATTAGGCAGACTCCTAGGCATATTTGAGAACCAAGACTGAAAGCACAGAACATATGTTTATGTTCTTACAGTCACTGAAATACTAGAAGACTGGGAAGATTCTGTTAATATAGGAAGGAAGAGAGAGTGGTTCAAAGTAGAAGATGCAATCAAAGTTCTCCAGTGTCATAAACCTGTTCATGCAGAGGATCTGGAAAAACTCAAGCTGGGTTGTTCCCCATCCAATGGAAATTCTGCGGTCCCTTCCCTTCCAGATAATAACACCTTGTTTGTAAATGCTGCACAGACCTCTGGGGTGCCATCTTGTATAAGATAAAGAGGACTGGGCAGACCTCTCCCATCATGTGCAGTCTCACAGGGAGAAGCTTCATTTTCCTTGGCAAACATCTGAATGACGCTTGCAAACTGTCTGAATTTGCCATACAGGGTTTTCAAACAATTTGCATGTTTTTCAGATGCTTTCAAAACTTCTTTAAAAGAAATAGTGTAAAATATTTTAATAAGCCAAAGCCATGTGGAAATTTTTTTAGATGCCTTCACTGTGCCCTAACCCCCAAAAGGTTCTCATTTTTTCACAGCATTTTTAAAGCTTTTTTTTTGTCCATTTGACATGAGCCTGGTTTATTTTATCAGATCAAATTACTGTGGGTATATTTCCCCCCTAAACTTTTCTCTTACTCATGGAATTAACATATTCAATAAATCCTTCTGTGGTAGGAATTAATAAAAAACATTTTTGATATTGAAGAAATCCATCCCTCCCAAAATGTGCTTCATAAATCAAAACTTAGGATTCATAAATTTGAAATTTAGGTTATTTTTGTTTGGTCCATAACTGTTTTGACAGAATTGGCTTATTTGGGGGAATTTGTCAACTCATCTGTCTTAATGTTTTCAGCTGGCATTATGTCACTAGATAACTGAAATTGCTGCCTCCCATGTAACTCAATAGCAGTTTTCACATGAAGAACACTCTTCAGAGTTGGTGATTTTTAGGGAAATCTTGTTAGCAAAATGCATGTCTAATTACATCATCATGAAAATTGTATTCATGGGATTTATTTAGCATGCTCAATTGCCATTTCCCTTTATAATCTCTTTATATATAATAACTTAAAAACATTATTTCCCTCAATGTAAATTGCTCTTAAAACATTTCAGTTTTTAAGTTTAGCAATACGTTTTCAGTTAATTTTCTATGGTTACTAGTAACCACAGGGGCATAGTCTCAGCTTGTACCCAGGCAGTGATGACTGTACCACAGTGGAAGAAAATGGCCTTCCTGCTATTCAGCTATTACAGACTAGGACTGCAAAGGCAACTCAAGAGATCTCATATTTTCTAGGTTGTCAAAAGGTACTATTTGTCATGTAACTAACTTGTGGGGCACTGGAACATACCTGAGCTGAGTCATCCTCACTTGTCTTTACACTCACTTAAAGCATATATAGACCACCTGGGTACCTTGTCACAGACTCTGCACCTCCCCACCAAATCAGAAATAAAAGGAGAGGAAAAGCTTCAATAAGATGTGGGGTGGGGGAGGGTGAAAGATCATTTGTGTTAGACTTCAGCCTTTTGTAAATATAATAACTGGTGAGTATAAAGCATAAAAAGGATAGTTAAAACATTGGCTCTACAAATTAACCTTTAAATTGTAATTGCTGCTGAAAATAGAATCCTCCTATACTTAAGGAAAACTGGTGCCATTACAAAATGAGATCTTGTGCCATAAATGCAGCTAAATATAAATATTAGTTCCCAAATTATGCTAAGTAGGAAAACTTGTATTAACCAGTGTCATTTCATTCTAAATTATGTAGTGTGATCAAACATGATCATCCAGAATTTTTATAATTTTCTTTGTACAAAGGTTATGTATTCTGGGTGTTTTTTAAAAAGGAAATATTTTAAATCCCACAAATTGACACTTTCTATATCAATCTTCAATGGACTAAGCTTTTTTTTCTCAGTGATCTCTGAAATTTCTTTAAATTATAGACTTAACAGAGAAACTGGATTGCTTTTGTATATAAGACTGCTGCCATCTGAAACGCTGTCACAAATACTGGGGGGGGTTATCTTGTATATGATATTCTTAGAAGTAATAATGCATGAGCTTATTTTATAAACTCCTGGACTGTGTATTTGACATGTAAAATATGTACAGTATTAATGTCAACCATCTCTTAAAGTTAGCCTATAAATATTGTTGTATAATTTTCTTTGGTCAGAAATATTTGGACTAAGTAGTACCACTTGGTTCAAGATTTTCTTCAGTGCCATTTAGCAAACCAACTGTCTTTAGTCTATGCAATTAGCAAGAAATTAATACAACAGAATACTTCATGGCTTCCACACTTGAAATTTCACAGGAGGGGTTCCTTCCCAACTTCTCTGGAACCCGGTCCAGCAAAATTAGAGGAAAGGCCCTAAGATTTATTTCTGTTAGGAAAAGCCAATGTTTCCAGGCTAAAGAGTTGAATCTACTAAAATTAACGAATAGTGTCTACTATCTCAGACCTGCCGAGTTTCCAGTGCTGGAACTGTCATCTGTGCTTATTTGTGGGGTAGTTGAATAAAATCGGGCAGCTAAAATTTTAAATTCCGTGTGCTTCCTAAATAAAACACAGAAGTAGTTACCGTGAATTGAGTTGCACACAAAGTAGAAACTGTCCTGCATGTATTTTTTGTAAACATGACATTTTCCAACGAGGTACATGCCATCCAATTTTCTGTGGGTCATACCATTGTATAAAGCAACAGAACTGAAGGGGAGAAACAATCTTTGTACACACTGAATTGCTTTGCATGGTCTCTTGAGATAATTGGTGTAAGAATCTTGACTTTTTTATATTTGGAAACATCAAATAAAAACAGAAATGATCAAAAAAAGTATACGTTAATCCTAAAGCAGCACAGAAGAAGCAAATCTACCCACAGCTAAGGAGAATGAAATAATTGCAATGAAATTGGTGAGTATTCTCAGTTATCTCTATGCAAACAACAATGAAGAAGGAAGGGTGAATGAATGCAAAATATAGGGAGATTAGTTAATAAACCTGGAATGAGAGTACATTAAAAATATAAATGTTTATATTTAAAATTTTATTCACCAAAATAAAACAGAAGAAAAGAGATCGAGCAAATGCTAAATTTCTGAAATTTTTCATTTGTTTTTCTGTATTTGAAATGTTATGATACAAAGGGAGAGAGCTAAAGACTGAAACACAAAGATCTACCATTTGCTTGTTCACTCCCCAAATACTCAGAGCAACCAAAACTAGACCAGGCTGAAGCCACAATCCTGTGACACAATCTCTCCCATGTGGGTAGGAGGAACTCAAGTACTTGACCCTGCTGCCTCTGAAGATATGCATTTGTAGAAACATGGAATGAGAAGATGAGCCAGGAATCCAAAAGTGGTATTGTGACATGGTGTGCAGGCATTGCAAATGGCAACTTAACTGCTGCACAAAATGTTATCTCAGAAAGATATTTAAGTTCATAAAATATCCTTCTGTTTCTATAGGATGCACTACCCATTATATTATCTCTTTTGGGATTTTGTTAAGATTTTCCCAAGCTATCTGCTCATCATTTTAAAAAGCAGCAAAATGTGTCAAGAAATGAATATCAGGAAATGTCTTACCTACACCCTGATTTTGTACCCAGAGGCCTTCTTTCCTGAACACCTGGGATGTCTTGGTGATCAACAGTCATTTTTTGAGGTCATAACTATATAAAAGTAGAAAACAATATGGAGGCAACATTTGGGATGCCCACTTCCCATGTCAGAGTGCCTGGGTTTCAGTCCTGGCTGTGCTACTGATCTAGCTTCCTGCTAATCCCCACTAAGGGGCCAGCAAATAATAGCTCAAGTACTGAGATCCCTGCTCTTCACATTGGAGACCTGCATTGAATTTCGGGCTCCTAATAACAGCATGGTCCAATCCAAACAGTTCTGATTATTTAGGGCATGAACCACTGAGTGAGACACATCTGTCTTTCCCTTTCTCTCTCTCTCTCTCTCTCTCTCTCTGCCTTACAAATTAAAAAGATAACTTATAAACAGAATAAATCATAAAGCTACAAACACTCAAAGGTAAGAGTGGACAATGGAGGACTAGCATGTATCTGACCAAGACTTATAAAAAAGAATTGGCAGAATGATGAAATTCCAGGATTGTCAGTTTTGGAAGGACATTCCATTACAGCTCCAGAGTCAAAACCTAATATTGCCATGTCAGAAACAATTGTAAATTTACACCTACTTGCTGATTCTGATGTATTTTTACATGAAGTGCAGTATATTACTCTCATCTTCTTGTCAATGAGTCAACAGAAAGAGGTTGAATACTTTTTACTCAGTTACAGAGATAGTACTAGTTACAGCATCAAGATACCATGTGAAAAGCTTCCAATTGTGACATCAACATCTAGCATGTAGGTGGAAATGCAGATGGAGAATTTTCACAGGGAATTATAAGTTGTTATTAGCTTCATATAGCCTGCCATAACTTTATGAAGTTCCCTGTACTCTTCATGGCAATCAGAAAGTGAAATCCTATAGAAGATACACAAAACATAAAGAAAAAGGAAATAAACCATACCACTAGTGGGACTGCCTTTTCCAGCAGCAGGTTAAGCTACTACCTGTGAAATCTGCATCCTATGTGGAGTGCTGATTAGAGTTATAACTGCTCCACTTCCAATTGAACTTCATGGTAATATGCCTGGGAAAGCATCAGAAGACAGTTGAAGGGTTTGGACCCCTGCCGCCCATACAGGAGAACTGGATGGCTCCTGGCTACAGACTGGCCCAGACCTGGCTTTTATGGGCATTTAGGGAGTGAACTAGTGGTTTTAAGATTCTCTTACTCTGTGTGTGTGTGTGTGTGTCTTCTTCTCTCCTCTGTCCCTCTGCCTTTTGAATAAATAAATATATAAATATTTTAAAAAGCATACCACTAACAAGAAATCCAAAAATTGCAGAAAAACATCAACAAAGTGGAAGAAAACAATTAAGGATATAAAAATAGGCAAAAGTCAATTAGTAAAATGTCAATAGCAAGTCCTTACTATCAGTAATTTCTGTAAAATATGTTAAATGAATCTCTCCAAAGAAAAGACATGAAATGGTTGATTGGATTAAATAGGTAATCAAAATATGTTCTTCCACAACTGCAATCCTCCTGTCATTTAGCTCCAGAAATGGCAAAACATGACAAAGGATGATTTGGGAATTCAGTAGGACACTTGAGAGCTCACATGACTGGCTGATGTAAGACCTCACCCTTCCCAACACCCTGCTCATCTTTCTACTGTTAGCACCTTCAGGCTTTCCTTTGCCTCCATTAAATCCTGTGATACAACCCTTTTCTTTTTTTAAAGATTTATTTATTTATTTGCAAGTCAGAGTTACACAAAGAGAGGGGAGGCAGAGAGAGAGAGAGAGGTGGGGGTCTTCCACCCAATGGTTCACTCCCCAGTTGGCCGCAATGACCAATCCGAAGCCAATCCGAAGCCAGGAGCCAGGAGCCAGGAGCCAAGAGCCGGGTCTCCCACGTGGGTGCCGGGGCCCAAGGACGTGGGCCATCTTCTACTGCTTTCCCAGGCAGTAACAGAGAGCTGAATTGGAAGTGGAGCAGCCGGGACTAGAACCGGCACCCATATGAGATGCTGGCACTTCAGGCCAAGGCGTCAACCTGCTGCACCACAGCGCCGGCCCCGATACAACCCTTTTCAAGAATTCTACCTCCTCTATCCTTCCGTAATCCCCAGCCAGACCATTCCTGTATGACTCCAGTCCCTCAAATTCCTGTAGCTTTAGTCCCCATGCTTCATTAGGATACCCAAAGGCACTTGGGTACTCCAAAACAACCTGAGGCTGAAAACATTCACTGGAAATAAAATGGATTTTTTTATCCACCCAGATGAGTGTTAGAGTCAATCCCAGAAATCCTTGAAATCTACCTGATCCCTCACCCAAAATTTAGTCCCCTGCCCTGGTGAGATTACATGCCACATCAGAATAAACAAATTCTTTCTAAATATTTTATTTTATTTATTTGAAATGTAGTTACATGGGGCTGGCCCTGTGACATAATAGGCTAAATCTCTGCCTTCAGCACCAGCATCACATGCTACATCAGAATAAATAAATTCTAAATATTTTATTTTATTTATTTGAAATGCAGTTACATGGGGCTGGCACTGTGACATAGTAGGCTAAGTCTCTGCCTTCAGCACCAGCATCCCATATGGGCACCAGTTCATGTCCGGGCTGCTCCTCTTCCTATCCAGCTCTCTGCTTATGGCCTGGGAAAGCAGTGGAATATGGTCCAAGTTCTTGGGTCCCTCACCCACGTGGGAGACCTGGAAGAAGCACCTGACGCCTGGCTTTGGATTAGCTCAGCTCTGGCCATGGCAGCCTCTTGGGGAGTGAACCAGCAGATGGAAGACCTTTCTCTCTGTCTCTCCCTCTCTGTCTGTAACTTTACCTCTCAAATAAATAAATAAATCTTTAAAAATAAATGCAGTTACAGAGAGAGATAAATAGAGAGAGAGATTTTCCATCTGCTGGTTCACTCCCCAAATGGCTGCAATGGCTGGGGCTGGGCAAGGCCGAAACCAGGAGCCAACAGCTTCACGAGTGCAGAGGCCAAAGCACTCGGGCCACTTTCCACTGCTTTTCTAGGCACATTAGCAGGGAAATGGATCAGATATGGAGCAGCCCTGGGGCCGGCAATGTGGCATAGTGAGTAAAGCTGCTGCCTGCAGTGTCTGCATCCCATATGGACCGGGCTGCTCCACTTCCAATCCAGCTCTCTGCTATGGCCTGGGAAAACAGTAGAAGATGGCCCAAATCCTTGGGCCCCTCCATCTGTGAGGGAGACCCGGAAGAAGCTCCTGGCTCCTGGCTTAAGGTCAGCACAGCTCCAGCCGTTGCGGCCAATTGGGGAGTGAACCATTGGATGGAAGACCTCTCTCTCTCTCACTCTGTGTGTGTGTGTGTGTGTGTGCTTCTCTTTCTCTCTGTGTGTAACTCTGACTTTTAAATAAATAAATAAATATTAAAAAAAAAAGAAATGAAGCAGCTGGGGGGCTTGACCCAGTGCCTACATGGGAGGCCAGCATGGCAGGTGGAGGATTAACCCACAAAATCATAATGCCAGCCCCAAGAAAGGAACTCTTAACAGTCTCCTCCTCAAATACTGATTGGAAGCTTCACCTCTTGTGTTACACAGGGGATGTTAATATGTTTTATCTGCCAGAAACACATTCTTGATCAAAATATCAATTTTGCAAACACGAGAGCCTACAGTTGTATATAAACCAGGAATTAAGTATTTCTGTGATTATCCCTGAGTCGTGTCTGAGATTATGGAAGTGAAGGTCTGAGATGTCTATATGTGATGGCCTCTATGTTTGTTCATGCTTCTGGACATACAGGTATTTATGTACGTCGAACTTCAAAAGTTTGTTGACTATAGAATGAAAACATAACTTCATTTTGGTGCAAAATATTTAGATATCCATGAAAATGAGGTAATCAAAAAGTTCATGAAAAATGCGTACCATGAAAAAGCTATCAATGGAATTCAAAATTGTTCTGTACCAATATGAATCTCTTTTAATTTTATTCTTCCATTAAGTTTTTGAAGCATCCTTGTGAGATTTTCCTAGTCCATAAAAATATTACCACATTAATTTATAAAATCACTTAAACTATATTTGTAATTGGTTTTAAAATTTTAAAGTTCTTTTTTTTAATTTTTGAATTAATTATTTTTTTAAACTTTTATTTAATGAATATAAATTTCCAAAGTACAGCTTATGGATTACAATGGCTTCCCCCCCATAACGTCCCTCCCACCCGCAACCCTCCCCTTTCCCACTCCCTCTCCCCTTCCATTCACTTCAAGATTCATTTTCAATTCTCTTTATATACAGAAGATCAGTTTAGCATACATTAAGTAAAGATTTCAACAGTTTGCTCCCACACAGACACTAAGGACAAAGATCCTACATGAGGAGTAAGTGCACAGTGACTCCTGTTGTTGACTTAACAAATTGACACTCTTGTTTATGGCATCAGTAAGCACCCTAGGCTCTTGTCATGAGCTGCCAAGGCTATGGAAGCCCCCTGAGTTCACTGACTCTGATAATTTTTAGACAAGGCCATGGTGAAAGTGGAAGTTCTCTCCTCCCTTCAGAGAAAGGTACCTCCTTCTTTGATGACCCATTCTTTCCACTGGGATCTCACTCGTGGAGATCTTTCATTTAGTTTTTTTTTTCCCCAGAGTGTCTTGGCTTTCCATGCCTGAAATACTCTCATGGGCTTTTCAGCCAGATCCGCATGCCTTAAGGGCTGATTCTGAGGCCAGAGTGCTGTTTAGGACATCTGCCATTCTATGGGTCTGCTGTGTATCTCACTTCCCATGTTGGATCATTCTCTCCCTTTTTTATTCTATCAGCTAGTATTTGCAGACACTAGTCTTGTTTATGTGATACCTTTGGTTCTTAGTCCTATCATTAGGATCAATCGTGAACAGAAATTGATCACTTGGACTAGTGAGATGGCATTGGTACATGCCACCTTGATGGGATTGAATTGGAATCCCCTGGTATGTTTCTAACTCTACCATTTGAGGTAAATCAGCTTGAGCATGTCCTGAATTGCACATCTCTTCCCTCTCTTATTCCCACTCTTATATTTAACAGTGATCACTTTTCAGTTAAGTTTCAGCACTTAAGAAGAATTGTGTATTGATTACAGTATTCAACCAAAAGTATTAAGTAGAACAAACAAAAAAAATACTAAGATGGATAACATATCAAGTTGCTCATCAACAGTCAGGGTGAGGGCTGATCAAGTCACCGTTTCTCATAGTGTTCATTTCACTTTAACAGGTTTCCTTTTTGGTGCTCAGTTAGTTGTCACCTATCAAGGAGAACAAGTGGTATTTGTCCCTTTGGGATTGGCTTATTTCACTCAGCATAATGTTTTCCAAATTCCTAACAGGGATCACTTTTCAGTTAAAATTTCAACACCTAAGAATAATTGTGTGTTAATTACAGAGTTCAACCAATGGTACTAGAACAAAAAAAATACTAAAATGGATAAAGTATTACATTGTACATCAACCGTCAGGACAAGAGCTGATCAAGTCACTGTTTCTCATAGTGTCTATTTCATTTCAACAAGTTTCCCCTTTGGTGCTCAGTTAGTTGTCGCCGATCAGGGAGAACATATGATATTTATCCCTTTGGGACTGGCTTATTTCACTCAGCATAATGTTTTCCAAATTCCTCCATCTTGTTGCAAATGACCGGGTTTCATTGTTTTTGACTGCTGTATAGTATTCTATAGAGTTCTGACAAAAATTCCTAAAATGCCCAAAATTTTTGTTTTGTTTTGTTTTGTTTTGTTTTTTTAAAAAAGAACATCAGGCCCAGCATTGTGGCTAAGTGGGTTAAGCTGCCACCTGCAATGCTGGCATCCGTTATCAGCATCGGTTCATGTCCCAGCTGCTCCACTTCCAATCCATCTCCTTGCTAATGCCCTGGGAAAAACAGCAGAAGATGGCCCAAATGTTTGGATCCCTACCATCCATGTGGGAGACCTGAATGAAGCTCCTGGCTCCTGGCTTCAACCTGCTCCAACTCTGGCTGTTGCACCCATTTCAAGAGCGACCAAGGAGCCAGCGCCGTGGCTCAATAGGCTAATCCTCACCCTTGCGGCGCTGGCACACCGGGTTCTAGTCCCGGTTGGGGCGCCGGATTCTGTCCCGGTTGCCCCTCTTCCAGGCCAGCTCTCTGCTATGGCCCGGGAGTGCAGTGGAGGATGGCCTAGGTGCTTGGGCCCTGCACCCCATGGGAGACCAGGAAAAGCACCTGGATCCTGGCTCCTGCCATCGGATCAGCGCGGTGCGCCGGCTGCAGCGGCGGCCATTGGAGGGTGATCCAACGGCAAAGGAAGACCTTTCTCTCTCTGTCTCTCTCTCTCACTGTCCACTCTGCCTGTCAAAAAAAAAAAAAAAGAGTGACCAAGGATCTTTCACTATGTCATTCCCTCTCTCACTCTGTAACTCTAACTTTAAAATAAATCTTTAGAAAACCTGAATTCATAATACATCCACTGTGGAGAAAAAGATGACTTATACAAACCTAAATGTAAAGGTTACAATTCAATTAATTTAGGGTAGACTTTCACAAAGATAACATTAACATTGTTTGTAATAGTAATAACTAATTTATCTGCATTATCTTTATTAAACATAATATAAGCATACATTTTGTATATTGGGGTACATTCTTCCTATGTACTTCCTTTATTAGTCAAACAAGCAAGATTACATATGAGTATACTAGATATCTAAGATTCTGAAAACATAAATTGGAGTTTAATCAAACTGAGCCATGGCTCTCACAACCTTTATCTAAACTGCAATTACGTTTATTAACTCAGCATAAAAATATGCTCAAAAATATTTTTGGTAACTTGCATCATTATGTTCACAATAACTAAATAATAAATCTCCATTAACATGTCAATAATTTCAAAATGATAAAATACAAAACATTAACTGCCAACTTTATGTTACTAATTTATTCTGACATGATATGGATAGGATAAATATATTTGGGCTTGTTAATAAACCCGTATATAAAATATTTGCAAGAGAAACAACTTGCAGGTAATGTATAGAAAACGTGTTTTTGTTTAAAAACAGTAATTCTGACCAAAAGTAACATGACTCATTGTTTCATAATGAGAAAAATTAATATGCAGGGAAAAATCTGTGTGGATATATATCAAAAGATGTAGAAGGTTCCTGGGGAAAAATAATGCTAGATGTCCTCACGTGTCCCTTGATGGGGACCAAGGCGTGAAAACACACAAATCCTAACATCCTCAAGAAAACTGCAAGAATAAGGATCCTCCCAGCTCATCTCAGAAATGGTGGGAAATTATCCAAAAAGACAAGTACAACAGAAATGACTTGGAGCAGTGATTATGGTTTCCTAAAGAGCCCCCTCTCTACTCTAAGAGGAGAGGTGATCTGCTCTGACATGAGAAGAAAAGAGCAGAGATGAGGGAGTAGTTTAGTTTCCCTACCCCCTGGATCTGGTGGACGCCAGCACCTACTTCATATCCAAGACTCAGGCTCTAGGAATTCTAAGCTAATTGTGATAGCTTTGCAATTGGGAACATTTGCTAGTGACAGCAAACATACATGGGGATGATGAGAAAAAGCATTGATTTCATACCTGGAGGTGTCCTTAAGAATTCCCAGATTCCTCGTCTCCTCACCTACCTGATGCCCATGTCACTCCTAGACACATTCAAGCAGCATAAAATGAAAGCAGTGAATCTTATTCTCAAGTGTGGCCCATCAGTGTTTCCCTTGCCAGTAAATGACCTTTTTCCCCAGCTTCAAAGTCTGTGTCCACAGCGATCTTGCCTTTCCAGAGAGGGTTCTGAATGTGTTTATCTGCAAAACAGAATTAGAAAGTTTAACACACTGCTTGGGGAATATTTCCACAGAGAAAGGTAAAACTTAGCCAAGACTTCCAAGGGGACACAGTCTTCTAATAATGACAGACTCCAGGGAGAAAGAGTGTATGACACAGGTCTCCATTTACATTTCCCTCTGCCCTAGTCCCCTGGCCATCCACCCAGTTGCACACCAGGTACCAGTCACCCCAGGGTCTTCTGATGGTATCTTCTGTACCACTCCCTTTGCTGGGCAGTATTTTCACATGTTGTCAACAGTCTCTGATTCCACTGAGGGATAGGGGAATGAGTTGTAGCAGGGCCTCGACCCATCCCTTGGCCTATACAAGATGTGATGGTTCAAAATGTTTGAGTTTGGGTAGCTGTTCCAGCTGTACTGCAAGAGCTCCATCAACAAATCATAGCAGCTGTACTGCTAGTCCCCCGTACTGCCAAAAGAGGAGGCAGTTGCGGGGCTTCTCTTCTGGTGTCCAGTGTAACTCCTTGCTGGTCAGGTCTGCCTTGGTGTTGGGAATGAGGAGTTGTCAGGCATTCTGGTTTGCATCATACTTGATTTTGCTGTTTAAGAAGACTCCCAGCATAGCCCTCATCATACCCAGGGCCTTGGTGCTGGTGGCCAGGTTGCATAGTATGATCAGGGACACAATGATGACCATACGTCTATTGGCAGTGGGAGCAACCAAGCAGCTCAGGGTGCTGGTGAGGTTGAAGATTTTGAAGGCAGTTGCATTCTGGGCAAAGTTGCAGAAGCCACTGACAGCCAAGAAAAGAGTATCCAGGGCCCTGCGAGATGTCGGTCAAGTTGCTGCTGACCAGGAAAGCCAAGAGGTCCACCAGGACCCACGTGGGGATTATAAAGAAAACAGCATGGGAGCTCAGAATGTTCAGCAGCTGGAGATAGTGGATCCACGAATCCCTCAATACCTTTTTGGAGAATATGTTCTAAAGCAAAAAGCAGGGTTTGGCAGTGAGGGCAATAACAACTCACTTGGTAACAGTGGCCAGCAGGACACTGCTGATGATTAGATGAGTGACAAGTAAACCTTGGTGCTTTGCTTCTCTTTCATGATGACCCGGGACAAGAGGACCACGCAGATGGACACGGTGGCCTTGATGTGGACATAAGACATGGACAGCTTCCAGATGCTCACATGTGCTGATACAGACCCGAAGTTCATGCAGAAGGTGAGCAGCAGCATGTAGCATGGATACAAATGCTGCAGCAGCTGTGTGCTGCTCAATGGATGCAAGATGGGCCTTGGAGCCTGAGAGATGTGGCACATGGAGCATGTGGGAGGTGCGCAGAAAAGGTGAGAGCACTGTACATAGAGCCAGGATGTGGCACAGTGACAAGGTCACTGAGAACTGGAAAGCACTCAAGATCACCTTGTTGACCTCATTGCAGCCTGCACTCAGTGTGAAACACAACAGGCACAGGGCTGTCTCCAGTGTGCCCTTGCATGCCACACTGCTGCCACCCTCCATGCCCAGGACCCTCATGCCTGCGCCTGAGTCAGAACCCCAGACTTCTAAGAGCCTGCCGCAGCGGCAGCCCATTTCCACACTCCAAATGCTTGATGCTGCACATGGATGCAATAGCGATTACTGTAGTGTGCTGAGAGGCACAGTTGAAGTTTCCTAGACCACAAGATCTTTTTGATGAAACAAATTCTTCGTGAGTCTGCTATGGAAGCTGTCATAAAAATCACACAAAGTGGCTAAAACCAAGGAAAGTTATTCACTCACAGTTCTAGAGTCTGGAGGTCAAGGAGCAAACTACTGGCTGTTTTTTTTTTTTTTTCTGGGACTCTTTTCTCGCCTTGAAGATAATTGCCTTCACACTGTGTCCTCACCTGGCTCTTTTTTACTTCACAGACGTCCTTGCCACTTCCCTATATAAGTCCTAGCATTCTCCTCCTTTATAAAGCAGTCAAGCTGGATCAGGGCCCACACTAACAGACTCATTTTAATTCAATTACTTTTAAAGCCCTAATACAGTCACATTTTAAATAATAGAGTTTGTAGCTTTAACATGAGTTTTGGAGCATGGGAGAACCCAATTCTGTTGATAGAAATTCCTAAATTCTCTAAGATTATTTCAGAAATAGGGTGATAGAATTGTGGAATAGCAATACCGGATGAATCTGACAGGCTGATCTGGTCAAAATAACTCCTTTTATAGATGTGGACACCTGTGTCCAGCAATAAAAGCACTGTATACAATAACTACAGAGCTTTTGATTTACATGTCTGGGCCTCCTGACTGCAGAAATCCAATCGTCAAGCACCTTAATGAGGCATTTAAATGAGTTAAGAAGAGTTAAAGAAGTCCTTAGGTGAAAAATAAACATGATACAGAATCACTTCATCTGAATGCCCTTGGCAAGGCAAGTTAGACCAAATTCATAACCAAAAGCACGTTAATGATATTATCACTGAAAATTGAAATGTAGCAGATCCTAGGGCTAAATTGCTCCTCAAAAGTAACTAAAAACCTTCAGAGAAAGGTACCTCCTTCTTTGATGGCCCGTTCTTTCTGCTGGGATCTCACTCGCAGAGATCTTTCATTTAGGGTTTTGTTTTTGTTTTTGTTTTTTTGCCAGAGTGTCTTGGCTTTCCATGCCTAAAATACTCTCATGGGCTCTTCAGCCAGATCCGAATGCCTTAAGGGCTGATTCTGAGGCCAGAGTGCTGTTTAGGACATCTGCCATTCGATGAGTCTGCTGTGTATCCCCTTTCCCATGTTGGATTGTACTCCCCTTTTTTATTCTGTCAGCTAGTATTAGCAGACACTAGTCTTGTTTATGTGATCCCTTTGACTCTTAGACCTATCATTATGATCATGCTTGAGCATGTCCCAAATTGTACATCTCCTCCCTCTCTTATTCCCACTCTTATATTTAACAGGGATCACTTTTCAGTTAAATTTAAACACCTAAGAATAATTGTGTGTTAATTACAGAGTTCAACCGATAGTATTAAGTAGAACAAAAAAATATTAAAAGGGATAAAGTATTAAATTGTACATCCACAGTCGGGACAAGGGCTGATCAAGTCACTGTTTCTCATAGTGTCTATTTCCACTTGTCGAAATAAGATCGCAGTCGGCGAACTCAAAAGGCTTCCCTAGCCTTGGCAATTCACGACAAGAGCCTAGGGAGATTACTGACGCCTTAAACAAGAGTGTCAATTTGTTAAGTCAACAACAGGAGTCACTGTGCACTTACTCCTCATGTAGGATCTCTGTCCTTAATGTGTTGCTCAATGTGAATTAATGCTATAACTAGTACTCAAACAGTATTTTTCACTTTATGTTCTGTGTGGGTGCAAACTGATGAAATCTTTACTTAATATATACTAAATTGATCTTCTGTATATAGAGATAGTTGAAAATGAATCTTGATGTGAATGGAATGGGAGAGGGAGTGGGAGATGGGAGGGGTGCGAGTGGGAGGAAAGTTATGGGGGGAAAAGCCATTGTAATCCATAATCTGTACTTTGGAAATTTATATTTACTAAATAAAATTTTAAAAGGTAACTAAAAACATGAAAATCAAGTTTCCAGAACTCTGGAATGGGTATACCAACTTACAACAACAGTTTAATAAAGGAAGGAAGCTGTGGCTTTGAGTTAACAAAATGTTATTGCAGTTAAAATGCCTGCCAACATTTTCCAGTTCTCGGGTGAGCAACAACTGATAAGGGCAGCAATACAAATTCCTGATGCAGGTGACTAATGACAGAAGGATCAATACAGACATCAATATCAAAGACTGTGCTTGTGTATTCTACCTATGTGAAGGTCCTTGGTGGAATGGCATAGAGGATTACTTACCTTTGTTTTGCCTGACTTGGAGAAATTCCAAGGCTGTAGAAGTTTCCCAGGTGATTTTTGCTGAAAGCCTATAAAGGCAAAATAATTGGCCCCAGAAGCCAGAGAGATCAGATCATCAGCTGGAATGAGCCATAGATGTACTGAAAAGGGAGAGGAGTGGAGGAATGGGACAAGAGATAAATGGGGTAACAAGATCTTTCGAACCTCTTGTATATACCATGTAATCACGAATGTCACACACATGTCCAAGGCTGAATGCATGCTCAGGAAAGACCAGAGAAGTTTCTCTTGATTTCATCTCTGGCTGATTCACAGGATGCACACAAGCAGAAGCTGAGAGCTTTCACAAAGAAGAAACCTTGATAAACACTGGAGTGGACTAACACAGAGGCAATCTGCAAACAACAGGATGGATTTTTTTTCTTTTCTTCTGTTTCCTTTTGATTAAAGACATTTTAAGAACATAAACATTGAGAACATTTCAGTAGCCACATAAAACAAGGAACACAGACGTTTTTAAAACAGTTGGGAAAGTCACACACAAACAAGAAATAAACACACAACAGGAAAAACGAACCTGAGATGGGACATAGAGCTATGTATCGTAAACAAGAATTTTGTGCTATGTAAAGAAACAAGAAAGAATGTCTTTTACCAGGAGAAATTAATAAAAAAATTTCCACAAGCACATAAATTGAATAAATTGTCTATTGTGTGCAAAGAAACAAATTATAGACAAAAACTAGACAAATTAGGAAAATGATGTAACAACAAAATGAGACTATCAAAAAATAAATACAGATGGCAGAGAGGAAGCAAACAGAAAATCTGGAGATAGAAAATAAAACTGAAATGAAAAGTTCACCAGAAAAGATTAAATGCATATTCCAGTAGGCAGAAGAAAAGGCAAGTGAGCTTGATCATCAATTAATTGAATATTGATTAATTTAAATCTTTCAGTCTGAGGAGCAGAAAAAAAATAGGAATGAAAAATGAACAAAGTGTAAAGACCAATGAAACTCCATCAAGTATATCATGTCTTGCATAATTTAAGTTGCATAAGAATAGGAGACTTGAAGAAGCAGAAGGAATGTTTGAAGAATCAATGTCTAAAAAATTCCTAGTTGGAGGAAAGACATGAGTCTGCACATAGAAAATGCTCAACAACTCTAAGCCAGGATAAACTCAAAGATATCCATACTGATATATTTTATATTCAAATTGTAAAAATACAAAGTTTGGGCATCTGAAGGGCCTACCAGTTAAGACAGCAGTTAGGACACTCCCTTCCCACACCAGAGTACCTGTGTTCATGTCCTAGCTCTGCCACTTGATTCCAGCTTCCTGCTAATGCAGAATCTAGAGGCACCAGAGACAGCTCAAGTAGTGTGATTGTTGACAAGGGCATGGAAGAACTGGATTCAGTTCTCCCCTGCAGGTTTCAGATCGCCAGCTGTTGCAAGCACATGGGGAATGACCTGCCAATGGAAGTACTCTCTAACTAGCTCTACTGCTCTCTCTCTCCAACACCTCTTAAACAAAGTAATTAATTTAATGAAAAATCAAATAAAAATCTGAAATCAGAAAGACAGAAAAGACTTATCACATTTAAGAGATCCTCAATAGAACAATGTTAAGTCATTGGAAGTAATGGAGTCCAGAATGTAGAAAACCTTTAAAATGCTGAATGAAAACTGACAGCCAAGGATTCTGCATTCAGACAACACCATCTTTGAAAATGAGGGAGAAATAAGACATTTTCAGATAAAGAAAATCTATATCTTGCAGAGTTTCTCCAATGCTCTCTAATAATTTGATGGTGTCGGGTCGTAGATTTAAGTCTTTAATCCATGTTGAGTGAATTTTTGTGTAAGATGAAAGGTAGGGGTCTTGCTTCATGGTTCTGCACATGGAAATCCAATTTTCCCAGCACCATTTATTGAATAGACTGTCCTTACTCCAGGGATTAGTTTTGGATCCTTGATCAAATATAAGTTGGGTGTAGATGTTTGGATTGATTTCTGGTGTTTCTATTCTGTTCCATTAGTCTATCCATCTGTTTCTGTACCAGTACCATGCTGTTTTGAAAACAACTGCCCTGTAGTATGTCCTGAAATCTGGTATTGTGATGCCTCTGGCTTTGTTTTTGTTGTACAAGATTGCTTTAGCTATTCGAGGACTCCTGTGTCTCCATATGAATTTCAGCATCATTTTTTCCAGGTCTGAGAAGAATGTCTTCGGTATTTTGATTGGTATTGCATTGAATCTGTAAATTGCTTATAAATGGACCTAAATGGAAGATCTCTGTGAGTGAGATCCCAGTGGAAAGAACGGGGCCATCAAAGAAGGAGGTACCTTTCTCTAAAGGGAGGAGCGAACTTCCACTTTGACTATGACCCTGTCAGAATAAGATCGAAGTCGGCAAACTCAAAAAGCTTCCATAGCCTTGGCAACTCATGACTAGAGCCTAGGGAGATTACTGACGCCATAAACAAGAGTGTCAAATTGTTAAGTCAACAACAGGAGTCACTATGTACTTACTTCTCATGTGGGATCTGTCCTTAGTGTGTTGTCCAATGTGAAGTAATGCTATAACTAGTACTGAAACAGTATTTTACACTTTGTGTTTCTGTGTGGGTGCAAACTGATGAAATCTTTACTTAATATATACTGAATTGATCTTCTGTATATAAAGATAATTGAAAATGAATCTTGATGTGAATGGAATGGGAGAGGGAGCGGGAGATGGGAGGGGTGTGAGTGGGAGGGAAATTATGGGGGGGGGAAGCCATTGTAATCCATTAACTGTATTTGAAAATTTATATTTACTAAATAAAAAATAAAAAAACAAATTAATAATATATAAATAAAAAAAGAAAGAAAAGAAAACCTAAAACATAAGAGAATTCTTAACACTAGACCTTTCCTACAGAAAAGGCAAAAGGGAGATCCCAGAGTGAAATGAACGACAGTAGACAGAAATTTAAGGCTATAAGAGAAATAATGTGTTAGGGAAAAAGGGGTAACTACATGGCAACTTAAAAAAAGTATTACTGTATTTCTGGGTTTAAATGCAAAAACTAGTATTAATAAATATTTATTCTTTATTTGAAAAACAGAACAAGCAGACAGTTGAACAAAGAGAACTCCCACCTGCTCCCTCTCTCCCCAAAACCTATAGAGCCAGGAAATCAATCTGGGCAGCAGGGTTCCCATCACGAGGGCTGTTACCTGATGCCTCCCAGAATACACATGAGGAGGAAGCTGGAATTGAAATTGGAGCCCAGGCTCAAACCCAGGAACTTCTACATGAAATTTCAACAACCCAAAGGTGAATTAACTCTTGCCCTTAACAACCACCCATGAGCCCACCTTTTATTTCTTATAACGTTTAAAAAAATACATAAAAGTAATTGTAAACAGGCATTTTGGTTCACATAATGTATAAAAATAATAGCTGTGACAGAAAGAAAAAGGATTGGACTGAAGCATACAGGAGCAAAAAAATTGGTGTGCTGTTGCAGGTGGTATCAATTCAAACTAGATGGCTATGTTTAGGATGTTGAAGGGCTGGAGCCAGAGTAACTACATTTTGAAAAAGTGCCTCCATTCGTGGAGGCAGGCCTGACTTCCTGTGAAAGCAGTGTCACTCAGGGGAAACCGAAACTTACAACAGAACAGCTCGTTAGCATTCACTATATAAGGAAATCCCCCAGGTCCAAACCAATCAGGAACAACCACCTTCGATCAGGAAGTACCAGAGGGGACCCCAGCCAATCCACTCTTACCCCGCACCCCTCGATGATGTAACCCTGCTTTAAAAGAGGCTCCTGAGCATGGCTCGGGGCCTTCCTCTGCCCTCCACTGTGCAGTTGGTTACACGGGGTCCCTGCCAGGGCTTGTACTTCCAAAATAAACCTTGCTTTTGCATTTCAGTGTGTTTGAGTCTCTGGCGGTGTTTGGGGATCCAATGATCTGGCCACAACATCTTGGGGGCTCTTACGGGATCCCCAAAAGCCCCCCAGCGACTTTGACCCCAAAGGTTTGCTCCAGTTGACTGGGTGAGTTCATTAGTCTCTGTGTTGTCCGAGTGTATTTGATTGTTAACTGTTCTGTAGCGCAGCCGTCGCATCTGAAGTCTGAATCCGAGGGTCTTGCCAGAGCGGATGCACTTGCGGAGCAACCCTGGAGAAAACGGGAGACATCCGGATTCCTCATCTGGGCGAGGATTCCAATCTCAGAATCCTCCTGTCTGCGACCTGGGAAGATCCAATCTGTAACTCTGGGGACGAAGAGGAAGCTTTGTTGCAGATGCAGAGTTCTCGTCCCATCCGTAAGGTCTTTGGTCTCCTTCAAACTCCCGGAGGTTCACCCTTGGAGCAATCGAGACCAATTAGGCCATCTGTATTTGTCCGCACAAATTCAGTATGGGCCCGGTGTCTGATGTCTTTTTGTTAATTAGTGTTTGTCTCCATTGTATTTCTATTGACGACTGAATTGACGGGATGGAAAATAGGCGTGACTCCTTCCTCTCCATTAGACTTGACCCTTGTACATTGGAAAGATGTTTAAAAAGGTGGCTCATAACAACAGTGTAAATGTTAAGAAAAACAAGTGGGTTAGTTTCTGCAGCTTGGAATGGCCTACTCTGGATGTGGGCTGACCCCAAGAAGGAAAGTTTAACTTGACTATTATTTCTAAAGTTGAAGATTTGATCTTTCAGCCTCGAACCGGACACCTGGATCAGGTACCCTACATTGTAAACTGGAGGAGTCTCGTCGAACAGGTAGATGGACCCCTCCCCTGGGTCTGATCCTTTATACAAACTTCCCCAATACCAGTTTCTAATCCATCTACTCCCTCACAGGTGCTCCCTGTAAAACCAAAAGAAAAAGAATAAAAACCGCCCATTCTCCAAGGAGGGATGGATGAGTCCAAATTTTTCCCCACCCTATTCCCCTCTGGCGGGGAATGCACCCCTGCCCCGAGAGGAGGCAGGGCAGTGGGAGGAATTCCCCCAGCATGGTGCACGAGAGGAGGTGGGGCAGCAGGAGGAACTCCCCCAGGGGCCTGCTCAGTCCACCCGGAGCCGCAGGGGAGCCCTTCCTCAGCCTGACATCACAGTAACCCTGCCCCTAAGGGGGCAGGGGACCGGTGGACGCTGATGGCAACCAGCTCCTCTGATATTGGCCGTTCGTGACCAGTGATCTGTACAACTGGTGAACACAAAATGCCCCTTTCTCTAAGAATCCCCAAGAATTTATTAACCTTTTAGAAACTGTTTTGTTCACCCACTAGCCCACCTGGAATGATTGTAACCAGCTTTTAAGCATCCTTTTCACCACGGAGGAGAGGAACCGGATTCTGGAGGCAGCCAGAAAAGCAGTGCCAGGACCGACTGGGGCCCATTTGACAAATCCGGCGACAATTAATGCTTATTTTCCTGTCACCTGCCCCAATTGGGACTTTAATACGGCACAAGGTAAGGAGAGACTCCAAGTCTATCGCTAGGCTCTGCTGGTGGGTCTCAAAGCGGCGGCATGCAAGCCAACCAATATGGCCAAAGTTTCGGATATCAGGCAGGGAGCAGACGAAAGCCCCGCAGCTTATCTAGAATGCTCTACGACCTTCAGGCAGAGAATTGGCCCAAATGATAATGTTTGCCTTCATCAATCAGGCAGCACCAGACATAAAAAAGAAACTACAGTCACTAGATAGATTAGGCGAAAAACACCTTCAAGAACTAGTGGCAGTGGCAGAGAAAGTTTTTAACAAAAGAAAAATAGAACAAAAAGAAGAGAGATGAGAAAGAAGACAGGAAAAGAGCTTAGTGAGGCTCCTAGCACAGCAACAGGCACAACACCGGGAGGAATTACTCGAGATTCTCATTGCCACCAGCACTGGAACAATTAAGCCGCCTTCAGGAGAGAACAAAGGACCACAATGCTGCAATCCTAAGGTGGGGAAAAACCAATGCCCCTGTTGCGGGGAGGAAGGGCCCTGGGTCAAGGGTTGCCCCCTGAAAAAGGGGTGGCCCCAGCCAGCTCGGGTCCTCCAGGCAACCCTGGAGGAGGACAGCAACTAGGGGAGATGGCACTCAGATCCCCTCCCTGAGCCTAGGGTAACCCTAAAAGTGGAAGGGAAGCCAGTAAAATTCATGGTAGACACGGGAGCTGAAAACTCTGTTCTCTTAACTCCTGGAGGGCCTATGTCTGACAAAACAACATGGGTCCAAAGGGTCATGGGCACCAAGCCCTATAAATGGACTACCCGAAGAACAGTGGACTTGGGAGTGGGACGGGTAACCCACTCGTTCCTGGTCATATCTCAATGCCAATGCCCCTACCCCTGGTTGGGCCGTGATCTCTTGTCTAAAATGAAAGCTCAAATTCACTTTTCAGACCAAGGAGCACGACTGCTGCATGGTGATGGGCAGCCAATTTGGGAGCTCATTACAAATGATTTAACTGAAGAATACCAACCTCACCAGAAGCCCACTGTCCCAGAGACAGATATAGAAAACTGGCTGCAAGGATTTACTTTAGCGTGAGCTGAGACTGGGGGTATGGGACTGGTCAAGCACCGACCCCCAGTGTACATTGTGCTCAAAGCAGGTGCCAACCTGGTAAAGGTCCACCAGTACCCGATGCCACTACAAGCAAAGGAAGGAATAACTCCTCACATCAGGAGGTTGCTAAAATTGGGGGTCTTCATAGAATGGCAGATGTCCTAAACAGCACTCTGGCCTCAGAATCAGCCCTTAAGGCATGCGGATCCGGCTGAAAAGCCCATGAGAGTATTTCAGGCATGGAAAGCCAAGACACTCTGAAAAAAAAAAAAACACTAAATGAAAGATCTCTGCGAGTGAGATCCCAGTGGAAAGAACGGGTCATCAAAGAAGGAGGTACCTTTCTCTGAAAGGAGGAGAGAACTTCCACTTTGACCATGGCCTTGTCTAAGTATGATCAGAGTCAATGAACTCAGGGGGCTTCCATAGCCTTGGAAGCTCATGACAAAAGCCTAGGATGATTACTGATGCCATAAACAAGAGTGTCGATTTGTTAAGTCAACAACGGGAGTCACTGTGCACTTACTCCTCATGTAGGATCTCTGTCCTTAGTGTGCTGTACATTGAGATTTAATGCTATAACTAGTACTCAAACAGTATTTTTCACTTTATGCTTCTGTGTGGGAGCAAACTGTTGAAATCTTTACTTAATGTATGCTAACCTGATCTTCTGTATATAAAGAGAATCGAAAATGAATCTTGATGTGAATGGAAGGGGAGAGGGAGTGGGAAAGGGGAGGGTTGCGGGTGGGAGGGACGGTATGGGGGGGAAGCCATTGTAATCCATAAGCTATACTTTGGAAATTTATATTCATTAAATAAAAGTTTAAAAAAAATAGAAAAATAAAATTGGGGATCTTAAAGCCCATGCAGTCCGCTTGGAACACCCCCTTGCTACCAGTGAAAAAGCTGCATTCCAGTGACTACCAGCCAGTCCAGAACTTGCGAGAGGTAAACAAGAGGGTAGTACACATTCATCCTACAGTCCCAAACTCTTACACTCTCCTAAGTACTCTGCCTTCAGATCGGAAGTGGTACACCATCCTGGATCTAAAGGATGCTTACTTCAGCCTACGATTGGCTCCCAAAAGCCAAACTTACTTTGCTTTCAAGTGGCAGGACCCCAAGATTGGAATAAGTGGCTTGCTAACTTGGACGAGACTGCCCCAAGGATTCAAAAATTCACTGACCATATTCGATGAGGCCCTACATGAAGATTTGAGTGAGTATCAAACCCTAAATCCTAATGTAAGCCTGTTACAGTATGTGGATGACCTGTTGGATAGTGGCTGCAGACTGGGAAACCTGCCTGACAGGAACTGAGAACTTATTGCAGACTTTGGGGGGACTTGGGATATCGAGCCTCTGCCAAAAAGGCTCAAATCTGCAGATCTAAGGTGACATACTTGGGATACCTACCTGAAGATGGCCAGCAGTGGCCCTCTGATGTGCGAAAACAAACTGTGTTAAAAATCCCAACCCCCACCACCATCCGGAAGGTAAGAGAATTCCTGGGCACAGCATGGTTCTGCTGCCTTTGGATTCCTGGGTTGGCAGAAATAGCTAAGCCCCTGTATGAAGCCACCAAGGAGGGGCCGTGTTTTAGTTGGACTGAGCAACAACAAAAAGCATTCAACCTCCTCAAGAGAAAACTTCTGGAGGCCCCTGCCCTGGGACTCCCTGATGTGACTAAACCCTTTTACTTGTTCGTGGATGAGTGAAAGGGCATTGCGAAAGGGGTGCTTACCCAGACTGTGGGGCCATGGAAAAGACCAGTGGCCTACTTGTCAAAAAAACTGGATATGGTAGCTGCTGGATGGCCTCTGCATCATAGCTGCGGTGGCCCTCTTGGTGAAGGACGCTGATAAATTGACTCTGGGACAGAATTTGACTGTGGGCACCCTTCATGTCTTGGAGGGCATCTTCAAACAACCACCGGACTGGTGGCTAAGTAATACGAGAGTGACTCATTATCAAGCCCTGTTACTTAACCCTGCTGGAATAACTTTCCAGGTTCCCGCAGCTCTCAAACCAGTCATGCTGCTACCGGACCCTGCACTGGAGACTCCTCTCCACGACTGTGCTGGCATACTGGCCCAGGCTCACTGCATTCGACCAGACCTGAAGGACACTCCGTTACCCGACGCAGAAGCCACCTGGTTCACTGATGGCAGCAGCTTCGTGCGGGATGGCCAGAGTGTTCATAGATACTTTCTCTGGATGGACTGAAGCCTTCCCCATGAAACATGAAACATGAAACTACCTTCGTGGTAGCAAAAAAACTGGTTGAAGAGATCGTGCCCAGGTATGGATTTCCCACCACGATCAGGTCAAACAACGGCCCAGCTTTTACCTCGCAGATAAGCCAGGGAATAGCCACTGCACTGGGGGCAAAATGGAAATTACATTGTGCATACAGGCCCCAAAGCTCAGGACAGGTAGAAAGAATGAACAGAACTCTAAAGAGACCTTAACTAAATTGGCCTTAGAGACTGGTGCGGACTGGGTAACTCTCCTTCCCTTTTCTCTATTCCGGGTTAAAAATTCCCCCTACCAGCTAAGTATTACTCCTTTTGAAATTATGTATAGTAAACCCCCTCCCCTAATACCTAGTTTACAATCTGACTTGATTGCTACTTTAGATGACCAGGATGTCCTGGATGCTGTGCGTCGGCTCCAACTTACCCACCAGGATATTTGGCCTAAATTAAAAGCTGTATATGAAACTGTTTCTCCCCCTACCCCTCATAGATTCCGACGGGGGATTGGGTTCTGGTTCAGAGACATCATCGCAAGACACTCGAGCCTCGATGGAAGGGCCCGTTCATTGTCCTCATGACAACTCCCATGGCTCTCAAAGTAGACGGGGTCGCCACATGGATCCACTACTCTCACGCCCAGCCCACAGATCTGCCAGCTCCTCCGACAACAGAAACCCGAGGAGAATCCTGGAGCATCCTCAAACATCCATCCACTGGACTCACTAGGGTTACTAATGCCCCCAACACCCTTGATCCTCAATCTCCTGTAAAACACCTGATATTAGATTTGCTTGCCAAGTCTTTCCAGGTCCTAAATACTACGAACCCAAATTTAACAATGGCTTGTTGGCTCTGCTATGATATAGTCCCCCCTATTATGAAGGTTATGCGGTCACCACCGCGTTTTCTAACTCTACCTTCTCCACTAACTGTAGATGGAAAAGCCGTAATCAGGGTCTAACTTTGGGATAAGTTACGGGGCAGGGACTCTACTTGGGACAGGTCCCCTACAGCAAAAAACATCTCTGTAACTACTTTTAAGATAAACCCGGCAAACCGGTATATCATACCTCATGATGACACCTGGTGGGCTTGCTTTACCAGCCTTACCCCTTGTGCCCATCTTCAGGTCCTAAATGATTATTGCATACCTGTTAGATTGGTCCTCAAAATTATATATCATGTGAATAGTGAATTCTTAAATAGGGTCCAGGACAAACAGGAAATGATTGGAACCCACAGATATAAAAGGGAGCCCATAACCGCCCTAACTCTAAGTTTACTAATAGGAGCCAGCCGGGGGGGGGGGGTGCTGGGCACTGGGCTATTGGCCCTAGTAACCCAAAATCAGCATTACTCCAAATTGAGGGCAGCTATAGATATTGACATAGAATGCATAGAAAACTCCATTACCCACTTAGAACAATCCCTCTCATCTCTGGCTGAAGTTGTGTTAAAGATGCGGTGGGGATTCGACCTAGTGTTCTTGCAACAAAGGGGGTTGTGCACCGCACTGGGGGAAGAATGCTGCTTTTATGCCGATCACTCGGGCCCAATAAAAACATGGCTAAAGTCAGGGAAGGACTGGCAAAATGAAAAAAAGAATGGGAAGCCTCTCAGGGTGGTTTGAGTCTTGATTTAATTCATCTCCATGGCTAACCACCCTACTAACAGGACTCATAGGGCCCCTTGTTCTCCTAATTCTAATCTTAACCTTTGGCCCTTACATTATCAACAGACTTGTGCAGTTCATGAAACAGAGATTGGGTACCATTCAGTTAATGGTCCAATGGCCCCAATATAAGCCTTTAAATACTACTGAAACTTACAAAATTTCAGTCCATAACCCATGATTGGGTCTTTAAATATGCACAAAAACGAGGGGGGAATGAAGGGCCAGAGTACCTACATTTTGAAAAAGTGCCTCCATTCATGGAGGCAGGCCCGACTTCCTGTGAAAGCAGTGTCACTCAGGGGAAACCGAAACTTACAACAGAACAGCTCGTTAGCATTCACTATATAAGGAAATCCCCCAGGTCCAAACCAATCAGGAACAACCACCTTCGATCAGGAAGTACCAGAGGGGACCCCAGCCAATCCACTCTTACCCCGCACCCCTCGATGATGTAACCCTGCTTTAAAAGAGGCTCCTGAGCATGGCTCGGGGCCTTCCTCTGCCCTCCACTGTGCGGTTGGTTACACGGGGTCCCTGCCAGGGCTTGTACTTCCGAAATAAACCTTGCTTTTGCATTTCAGTGTGTTTGAGTCTCTGGCGGCGTTTGGGGATCCAATGATCTGGTCACAACAATTGTTTTTCATAAGGGGTTATAAGAAGAAATAACATAGTTATCATATGATTGTTAGCAATGAATAAAAGATGTTTTATTGAGAAAATAATGTCCCTTACGTATTTTTTTGCACTCACATGATTGTGTCACTAAGCCTAGGTTGCCTGCAATGACTATAGGGCAATTTGCCAAGCAATCTAGGGATGTAAATGATACCCAACATTAACACTGTGCAATAGATTCTTACAGTCTAGGGAGGCAGATCGGCTCATTCCAAAGAGGCTAGACAGTATAGAGGCAGACTAGCCAGTACCATCATTTACTTTCTCTGTGACCTTAACCAATTTAGTTGATCTCTCTCTGAGCCTCGGGTGCCACATTTCTAGAATGATATCTGCACTGTGCTGTTGTAAACTGAAAATGAAATAATACAGTTAAGACTCATGATGAGGGCTCAGTCCACTGGAGCTGATACTGCAGTTAAGGGGTAAGACTGAGCAGGGTCAGTCTGTCCATGAGTCTGCACTGTGACTGAAGATGCCAGAAAGAGTTGCAGGACTTGCTTCTGAGTGCATGTGGTGTCCTGTGGAGTGACAAAGGACTGAGCTGGATTGTGCTGACCATTACAACCATTTGCAGAGTGAACCAGTGGATGAAAGATCTTCCTGTCTGTGTCTGTAAATGTGTGTGTGTGTGTGTGTGTGTGTGTGTGAGAGAGAGAGAGAGAGAGAGAGAGAGAGATCCTGTCTTTCAAATAAATAAATAAATCTTACCAAAAAAGAAAATACCAGACTGGATGTCTAAGACAGCATAAATTACTTTCTCATAGTTCTAGAGGCTGATAAGTCCAATATTAATTAAGGTGCTGGCTGAATTTTTTCCTGATGAGGGTTTTCCTAAATTGTAGATAGCTGCTTTCTGTGTTCTCCCATGGGACGGGGGGGGGGGGGTAGAATATGAATGCTAGCTCTCTAGTGTCTCTTCTTATACGTATACTAGTCTTATCACATCAGGGCTCAACCCTTATGACCTAATTTAACTTTAGTTAATTCATTAGAGGCCCTTATAGGAAAGAAACTGATGCTGGGGCTTATTTTAAAGTAGTACTGAACTTACTGGTGGATGTAATACAGGTTTTCAAGAAAGAAGGAAGTGTCAAAGATGATACTTGGATTTCTGGCTTCAGCCAAAAGGCAATATGAATTGGTGGGAGGAATACAAAAAGGATCAAGTTTGGAGGAAAAATAATGGATTTATCATTAATGTTGCCAAGTTAGGGTGCTTAGTGGGTTTTGCAAATATCTAATATGTCTGATTGGCAGTTGCATAATGTCTGATGAAAAGAGTAAGATTATTCCTGCAAATGTCAGGAGGCTGGATTTAATAGCTACAGCTGGGAATCAAACCCAGGTTCTCCAGTGTGGGACATGGGCAACACAATAGCTGGGCTACATGCCTGCCCCTAAAAATCACTTCTTAAAGCAAAAATCTTAGAGCCCTCCTCAATATTTCCAGGCTCTGTAAATATGGCAATAAATAAAATGCATATCATACATATCTTTCTTTTAAAAATATTTCTTTTTATTTGAAAGACACAGACCTTCCATCTTCCATCTGCTGGTTCAGTCTCCAAATGACCATAATGGCTAGGGCTGGGCCAGGCCAAAGCCAGGAGCCGGGAACTCCATTCTGGTATAGCACATGGAACGGAGGCAGCAGGAAAGTGAGGAATTCATGGTAGGTCCAAGTTACCAGCACTGCACAGGGGACAAGTGAGCTTTTGTACATGATCAGTAGCCGGAGACATAGTGAAGTTACATTATCCACAGTAGCAACTAGCAGGAAAAGAAACGCCTCCTGCCCCTGCCCCTAAGTTGAGGAAATTTCAGATACTGTAAGCACTCTGCAAGTTTCTACTATTGCACTCTGATGCAGATTGATTACTCAAAGTCTGGAGGTTTTGGACTTTCTCAAGGGACATGTTCTATTTTCTGCAAAATGCATCTCAGTAGTTAACAAGCTTTGCAAACCCAGCCCCCAGCTCCAGTTACCAGAGACCCAAGAAACATGGTGGGCTTTGACTTCAGCTACTCCAAAACATCAAAACAAGCAGCCTGGGAGCTAATCATATTAAGTTAATTTCTACCCCCTGCCAAGTATTGGCTGCTAGCTTTGCAGGGCTGGACCAAAAGATACTTTCCATACAGCTCTTCAAAGCCCCTGAAACCAGTGTCAGGTATTTCAACCTTATCCCCACCCTCTTTCCCCCACCCCAAATTCACTTGCACAGCCCAGCACAGCTGCGTCCCTGGGAAGATTGCTCTCCAAGTGGGGGGAAGGCAGCTAAATTGCAACATGGAGGCAAAAGTTCTATATTCAGATATGCGCACTTACAGCGCTCTTCTTATAAGAACCCTCCCCCACCTATGCCCGCACAACACATGTCTGAGCCCTTGCAGGAGGTTTACCTCAGGGAACCAACCCATAATAACTGGTGGTGAGGAGAAAGCTAAAACAGGGCGTCTAGAGCTGGATACACTGTAACCCAGCCTAGGCGCCAAGAGAAGATATTTGCAGACTGCCACTCACAGCTCTAGCCTTGCCCGGGTGATCACGGGAGACTCCAGCTCAGAGTCTGAAGACGCACACAGCTCCACCACAGCGCTCAGGATATGGAGACCCCGGCCCGGCACAGCAGGCGCTCTGTCACCACCTGGCCAGGCCTGGGATTCGATGAGAATCAGGAAGGACTGCGTAGTCAGCGCCTGGAAGGTATACCTGCTTTAGCCATGTCCACGAAAACAGTGTTCCCCGTGGGAGGGGGTGGCGTCCTCCTTCCCAAGAACCCTGGAACCCAGACACCCTCATCTTTCTCTTTGGGTTTGTTTGTTTTTGGCAGGTGTGAGGCCTACAGCCATCTCGCTCCCTGTAGAGGAAGGAGACAAGGAAGGGTGTTTGCTGTTCCAGCGGAAGCAGGGAGCAGATGTAGGAGAGGAAGGAGAAAAAGAAGAAATGCGAGGAGGAGGCGGAGAAGGAGGCCAGGATGGCGCAAGCATTATGGGTCCCGCGGATGAAGAACAAGGTCTGGTTGGTGACAGTGTTCCCGGCCTTGTGGCCTCTAACAACCACGAGGGCGGAAGCACCCGAGTCGTTGGCCAGGAGCTTGGGCGGCAACAGGAGGAGCTGATCGGAGGGGGAGTCAACAGCCGCCAAGCTGGGAGCAGGCAGGAGCAGCAGGCCAGGCGTTCCACGTTCACCTCATTACAGCTCCAGGAGTTGGAAACAATTTTCCAGCGTCATCAATACCTCAACGGGTTAGCACGGTAAGCATATTGTTCTGGTGGGTGCCCACTTTTCAGGGAGCACGAGCTGGCCCAGGGTGGCGTTTGGTTCTCCAAGATCCTGCTTCCTTACTTCCAGAAATAATTCACCTGGAAACTCCAGGGTGCCAGGTTCTGCTCCCTCCCCTTTCACTGGAGTTCTCTGGTGGGGGTTGGGCTATGCTAACTGGAAATGAAGGTAAGTATTTTTATGCAGTATATTTTAAAATTTGTTCATTTATTTAAATTTACTGGAGATGCAGATAGAGACCAATAGTGGTCCCATCAGCTGGTTCACTCTCCTAATGCTGCAGCAGAACAAAGCCAGGAAGCAGGAACACAATCCAGGCCTCACGCCTGGGTGGCAGAAGCCTAATCACTTGATGCACCCACCACCTACTGCCTCCCAAGGTGCACATTAGCAGAAAGCTGGAATCAGATCACCAGACATGGGATTGGGGCATCCTAAGCAACTTAACTGCTGTGCCAAGGACCAGTTCCTCATGTGGTATTTAAATGAATCAAATTGAAAAATTTGTGTGGAAAGTGTGATAAATAAGGTCCTACTAGAACCAAGGCAAGGGGGGTGTTAACTGCTAGTTAAGCCTCAGCCTGAGATGCCAGCATTGCATATCAGCACCGGTTGGGGGCCTGGCTCTGTGGCATATGCTGCAGCACCAGCATCCCATATGGGTGCTATTTCGAAACCTGCCTGCTTTACTTCCGATCAAGCTGCCTGCTAAAGCAGTAGGAAGGCAGTGGAGAATAGCCCACGAGGGAAACCAGGATGAAGTTCCTGGTTCCTGGCTTTGGCCTGGCCCACACAGCCCTGGCTGTTGCAGCCATGTTGGGAAAGAACCAGTGGATAGAAAATCAACCTCTCTCTCTCTCTCTCTCTCTCTCTCTCTCCCCCCTACCTCTCTGTCTGTAGTTCTTTCACATAAATAAATAAATCTTATGGGGGCAGGGGGAGCGAGCCAGAGTGCACCAGATGGAATTCTAGCTGCCCAGCACCGGGCATGGGATCCAGCTCTCTGCTAAAGTGCCTGGAAAGCAGCAGAGATGGCCCAAGTGTTTGGGCCACTGCCACCTTGTTGGGAGACTGAGGTGGGATTCTAGGCTCCAGGCATCATCCTTGTCCAGCCCTGACAATACCAACCATCTGGGGAGTGAACAAAGGGATTAAAGATTTCTTTCTGTCTCTCCTCTCTCTCACTCTGCCTTTCAAATAAATGTTCAGAAAAAAAAGAACCCAGGCAGAGATAAAGGCAAGGAGCCTAGAGCAAGTGCAAGGTGGAGCCCTGCCTTTATTTAAATTTTTCATACTCCATTTACCAGATTATTTTTGCGGTAATTTCTATATGTTTAAAATACTAAACTAGCACCATATTTATCTTGATTAATAATTTTGGGGAATCCTTTTAAAGTTTGTGCATGAGAGTAAACTCCCTAAAACCACCTCATTTTGATATTACAGAATGGCATACTAGGTGGAGAGGAGTTAATGGAATACATCTTGAAACCAAGGGGCACACGTGAAGGAGTTAATTTTGCAGCTTGAAATGCCCATTTCTTGTACAGGAATGCCTGGGTTTGCATCATACCTGCACTTCCCATCTAGATTCCTGGTTATGCAGTTTGGTAGGGAACAGATAATAGCTCAAGTACATGGGTCTCTACCACCCACATAGGAGACCTGGAAGGAGATGTTGGCTCCTGGTTTCAGCTTTTCCCAGCAGTGGCTGTAGTGGACATTTGGGGAGTGAATCAGTGAGTGAAAGATCATTCCGTCTGTACCTGTCTCTATCATTTTCTCTTTCCTTCCCCTTATAATTTTTTTCTATTTAAAATTAAGAAGTAGATAAACTCCTGTATTTCATTTCATCCACTACTCAAAACACTGACCATTTCTGGTTTTCATCCCTCAGATTCGAGCTTGCAAGACGCATGGATGTAACTGAAGCCAAAGTGCAGGTCAGTACACCCGAAAACAGCACCTTTAGAGACCTTTGTTCTCAACATTTCCATGTGGTATTTTTGTTCCATTTTCTTTTTTTTATTTTACTACACAACCTTCTTTAATATAAAACAAAGATAAAGTACATCTAAACCCTTCAATCCACAAGCATGCCTTGTTTCTACAAGATGCTTGCTAGGCAACAAGACCAATATATAGCAGAGTATTTAAGAGCATTGGGTTGGGAGGAGTAGAGAAAGCACATCTCAGGGAAGCCTGGACAAGCCTAAAAGCTGAGCTGCATCTCTGGACATTAGAAAAATCCTTGTCTTTTGAGATCATCAAACATGTTCTTATTCACAACATTCCCACTGGAGTCCTAATATTTTTCCTTGTTCTATTTTCTTCTTTTGTGTGTGTGTTCCTGGAAAGTTCATACTTTTTCTTTTTTTTAACATTTATTTAGTAAATATAAATTTCCAAAGTACAGTTTATGGATTACAATGGCTTTCCCTCCCCATAACTTCCCTCCCACTCACACCCCTCCCATCTCCCGCTCCCTCTCTCATTCCATTCACATCAAGATTCATTTTCAATTATCTTTATATACAGAAGATCAATTTAGTATATATTAAGTAAAGATTTCATCAGTTTGCACCCACACAGAAACACAAAGTGTAAAATACTGTTTCAGTACTGGTTATAGCATTACTTCACATTGCACAACACATTAAGGACAGATCCCACAAGAGGAGTAAGTACACAGTGACTCCTGTTATTGACTTAACAATTTGACACTTTTGTTTATGGCATCAGTAATCTCCCTAAGGCTCTAGTCATGAGTTGCCAAGGCTATGGAAGCCTTTTGAGTTCGCCGACTTTGATCTTATTCTGACAGGGTCATAGTCAAAGTAAAAGTTCTCTCCTCCCTTCAGAGAAAGGTACCTCCTTCTTTGATGGCCCGTTCTTTCTACTGGGATCTCACTCGCAGAGATCTTTCATTTAGGTGGTGGGTTTTTTTTTTTTTTTTTTTTTTTTTTTTTTTTTTGCCAGAGTGTCTTGGCTTTCCATGCCTAAAATACTCTCATGGGCTCTTCAGCCAGATCCGAATGCCTTAAGGGCTGATTTTGAGGCCAGAGTGCTGTTTAGGACATCTGCCATTCTATGAGTCTGCTGTGTATCCTATTTTCAATGTTGGGAAAATTAACATAGGATTTGGGCATCTCTATGCATAGAAAATGGTATGATGAAGCCCTAGCTTATGGGAATTTTCGATTACCAGAAGGAGCACAACTTGCCAAGGAAAAAATACAGTACTGATGTAGGTTTTTAATTCCTTGTATACATAGAGTGTACTGATAATCTATTACATAAAATATTTTATAAAATTAGTGGGAACATAAAATATGCATGACTGTATATAAAGGTGTATCTTAACTGAAATTATAAATATGCACTCAATGTTGTGAATACATTTAGATATCATATATACATATATATGTGATGAAATTCAACTTCTAAGTCAAGTGTCCTATAGGATATGAGTCTTTGTGGAGTCATTTTGGGGCTAAGGCTGATGTAGGAATTATTCAAATTAATGTACTTAAAAAATTTTATTATGAGCGAGGTCAACTGTAACCCTAAATTGTTTTACACATTTAAAGCCAGGCATACGGTTCTTGCTTAAGGTGTACTTTTGTAAATAGTTAGGCCTCAGTGTGAAGGAATAACTCACATAGAAGACACAACATGGCTGAAGTATATATTGTTAAGCTGCAGCTCGTTCTAATACCTAATGTCTGCTCCCCCCGCTATCGGTTTTGCAAGGCTGGTAAACTACTCTAGAGTTGGCTGTAGATTTTGATTTTCTGGAAATCCTTGGTGTGCTAGCCTGAAAAGTTTACTAATCTAAGGGTTGTACATTATGATGCAGATGGGGCAAAGTTTTCACTCTGTGAAAGGTTATCTAAAATATGAAACAAGCAATTCAAAGGGACAGTTTTGAATAAAGTTCCACTAACCTAAAAGGATATGGGGATATGGAGGACATCCATCAACTCAAACGTTTATAATTTCTCTGTGATGAGAATATCCCCAAATCTGGCATCTAGCTATTTTGATTTCTACAATACAGTGTTGTTCAATGTAATAACTACTCTGTGGCATAGCACACCAGAATGTCTTCCTCCCATCCACAAACATGGTGACACCTGCCTAGTGAGCAGGGACCGGTGCCAGCTGGATTGCTGATGGTCAGCTCAGGGTACAGACAAACCCATGGCAATAGCAGCAGAAACCTAGTCCAGTACATCAGTCAGACCTGTATCAACCAGTGCGCAGAATAAGATATTATTAAAGGTAGGAAGAGAGAGACAAAGCAGTACACCAAGCCAAGACTGGCACATAGTTGGAGCTCACTGAGGGAAGGATGTTCTTTTCCTAAGATATTTTAGTGAGAAGGAAGTAGTTTCTCACAACACAGGTGAAAAGGGTTAGGACAGAGTTGCCTATTCTGTTTTTCTATGACAAAATGGAATGTTCACTGTACTAAACCAATCTCTTTTTCTTCTCTGATTGAAGGTTTGGTTTAAGAACAGGAGAGCCAGGTGGAGAAGATACCAGAGAACTCTAAGGGCCAGAAATACACCCCCTATTGTCCAGCACTACCCTGTCACCATAATCTGGGGTGGAACCTATTATGCCATGTTTGCTTGGGACCCAAATTTGGTGCCATTCCTTCCGGGAGCACTGCCATTCTTGCTGCCCCTGCCACCTATACGACCCCTGTTGCTGTGGCCGCCCATGCCCACGCCTGTGCACTTGATGATGCCCATCCCATGGCCTATGCAGCCGCCCATGCCACCGCCGTATCCTCCCCTATTCTTGCCTCCTCTGCCCTTCTATTTCATGCCCCTGTCTCCCTATGGCCCGGCCCCCTGTGGCCTGATCTGGATCCTTATTGTGAGCCATTCTTTTTGAGACCCCTTTTTATAAGGAATACTTTCTGAAACTATTTTTTCCAAAATGTTTTAGGGCAAGATAAAATTTTGTGTGGCACACCATCGTGAGGGGTTCATCACATGCCTATTAAATGTTTACTTGAAAGTACGATGTCATGGACCCACTTTCTGACACGGTTTTGTATTTTCAATAAAGAAATTGACAGTGAATTCTGTGTATATCTGTTTTGTGTCACGGGGTTGAGAGTTTATGGATGGAAACTGCTAAGGAAATGCCATTCAAGCAGAGTGGTAAGCGGCTCCTTTCATACAGTGACATCCTGAGTCACCACCAGGGGCTGTGCACATGACAGAAGTTTCACAAGTGCCATGGCAGCATTGCCCTGACCTGTATACTCCTTCTGCTCTCCTACCCCAACACTGCACACTCACCCCACTCTGCCCCATGGGGATCACATACATGTACAAGATGGGGGAGTGCATGTCCCTAATGAGAGAACAGTGGTTCAAGGCAGGACCAAGATCCAGTCATGCTGACAGGCTCAGACAAGGCACCAAGCTCTAAGGGAAGCCTGCTAAGGGGCCTCTGGGGACTTGCAGGAGCAATAGGAGCTGGGGATTCATGTGGTGCTCTCCCAACCCTGTTCACTGCTGGCCCTCTTTGTGGAGAAGACAGGGAGATTATCCTTGTATGTTAGGGTTGTATTCAGGTTTCTGAGGAATCACCAGACAGACTTCCATAGTGTCTTTACCAGCTTGCATTCCCACCAACAGTGGGTCAGTGTCCCTTTTTCCCCACATCCTCGTCAGCATGTGTTGTAGGTAGATTTATGTATGTAAGCCATTCTAACTGGGTGAGATGAAACCTCATTGTGGTTTAGATTTGCATTTCCCTGATGGCTAGTGATCCTGAATATTTGTTCATGTGTCTGTTGGCCATTTGGATTTCCTCTTTTGAAACAATGTCTATTGAGGTCCTTGGCCCATCTCTTAAGTGGGTTGTTTGTTTTGTTGTTGTGGAGTTTCTTGATTTCTTTGTAGATTCTGGTTGTTTACCCTTTATCTGTTGCATAGTTTGCAAATATTTTCCCCTTCTGTCAGTTGCCTCTTCACTTTCCTGACTGTTTCTTTTGCAGTACAGAAACTTCTCAATTTGATATAATCCCAATTGTGAATTTTGGCTTTGACTGCCTGTGCCTTCGGTGTCTTTTACAAGAAGGCTTTGCCTGTGCCTATATCTTGCAGGGTTTATCCAATATTCTCTAATAATTTGATGGTGTTTGGTCATAGATTAAGATATTTAATCTATGTTGAGTGGATTTTTGTGTAAGGTGTAATGTAGGGGTCTTGCTTCATGCTTCTGCACATGGAAATCCAGTTTTCCCAGCACCATTTATTGAATAGACTGTCCTTGCTCCAGGAATTGGTTTTAGATCCTTGATCAAATATAAGTTGGCTGTAGATGTTTGGATTGAGTTCTGGTGTTTCTATTCTGTTCCATTGGTCTATCCGCCTGTTTCTGCAGCAGTACCATGCTGTTTTGATTATAACTGCCCTGTAGTATGTTCTGAAGTTGGGTATTGTGATGCCTCCAGCTTTTATTTGTTGTACAAGATAGCTTTAGCTATTCCAGGTCTCCTGTGTCTCCATATGAATTTCAGCATCATTTTTCCAGATCTGAGAAGAATGTCTTTGGTATTTTTATTGGTATTGCATTGAATCTATGAATTGCTTTTTGGAGAATGGACATTTTGATGATATTGATTCTTCCAATCCATGAGCATGGAAGATTTTTCCATGTTTTGATATCCTCTTCTATTTCTTTCTTTAAGGTTTTGTAATTCTCACTGTAGAGATGTTTAACGTCCTTGGTTAAGTGTATTCCAAGGTATTTGATTGTTTTTGAAGCTATTGTGAGTGGGATTGATCATAGCAGTTCTTTTTCAGCCGTGGCATTGCCTGTGTATACAAAGGCTGTTGATTTTTGTGCATTGATGTTATATCCTGCTACTTTGCCAAACTCTTTTATGAGTTCCAATAGTCTCGTAGTAGAGTTCTTTGGATCCCCTAAATAAAGAATCATATCATCTGCAAAGAGGGATAGTTTGAGTTCTTCCTTGCCAATTTGTATCCCTTTAATTTCTTTTTCTTGCCTAATAGCTCTGGCTCAAACTTCCAGAACTATATTGAATAGCAATGGTGAGAGTGGGCATCCCTGTCTGATACCAGATCTCAGCGAAAATGCTTTCAACTTTTCCCCATTCAATCGGATGCTGGCCGTGGTTTTTCAAAAATTGCTTTGATTTTATTGAGGAATGGTCCTTCCATACCCAATTTGCTTAGAGTTTTCATCATGAAAGGGTGTTGTATTTTATCAAATGCTTTCTCTGCATCTGTTGAGATAATCATATGGTTTTCCTTCTGTAGTTTTTATATTTGGTGTATCACATTGATTGATTTGAGAAAGTTGAACCATCCCTGCATACCAGGGATAAATCCCACTTTAACAGTATCCTGTAGATTCTCAACAATACATTTTATATTTCTACTTTCCTCTTTTTTCTTTGGTTTGACTGTATACTTTCCTGTGCTCTGTCTTCTAAGTCCGATATTCTCTCTTATATCTCACTGATTCTGTTTTTAAGGCTCTCAAATGCGTTTGTTATTTGTTCTATCGAATTCTTCATTTCATTTTGATTTCTCTTCAATATCATAATTTCATTTTCTACTAAATTCCTCATTTCATTTTGATTCCTCCTTAAGATTTCATTTTCATGAGAGAGATTTTCTGTCCTGTCCTGTATGGATTTCTGTAGTTAATGCATTTGCTTTTGATAACTTCTAAATGTTCTTATCATAAATTTTCTGAATTCCGTATCTTGAATTTCTTCTATCTCATCATCTTCATAATCTTGTATTGGAGTGTCGTGTTCATTTGGGAGTGTTTATGATGTCTTCCTTGTTCTTGTTTCCACAGTTTCTGCATTTGTTGTTTTGCTTTGTGGAGATACTCTTTGGTTGTTTCTCATTATACTATGAACCTAGATTAAGTGGACTGTCTGCTTTTGGTGAATCTCTAGAGGCTTTTGGTGGGTGTGGCCAGAGAGCTCTGTTCAGTTCTTCAGGGTTAAGGGAGTGCCAAATGTGACACACCCAGGTTTGGTGTGGTAAATCTTCTGTCTCTCTCTCTTTTTTTAAATTCAAAAGTGAAGTAATTCTGCTCAGCTGAGCTCTTCTCCTCGATGGCAATCAGTGCCTGAGCGCTAGCCCAGTGGGTATAATATTTGCTCTGTCCCAGGGACCACACAAAGGATCTGTGCAGTCCTCAGTGTAAGCTCAGATTCCCCTGCAATGTCTCCCACCTGGTTGCCAAGGTTACCAAGTTTATGGGGTCTCCCACAGGGACTACTCACATCTCAGATACAGCGTGAGTTCTCCCACACACCTTCAGTTGTTTTTTTTTTTTTTCACAGTCCCAGTTCATAAGCTCCACACATTCACTAGGTCTTAATCTCCTCTTATTTTTCCCCACCAGAGTCAGGTTTTTCTGCTTGCTGAGAGCAAGAACAGCCCTGAGCTGGTGCAGCTGTTATGTATGTCCAAAATGGCGCCTGCTCTATTGTCTTACCTGCCTTTTTAAGGTGAATGGAGAGAGAGAATCGTGTCCATACTGGTCCCTTTTATTTTTTTTCTCTCCTCTAGGTAGGATGGTGTACTTTCCCCTATGGGGCTTCAAGCCCCATTCCCTCTAGGCTCTTCCTGCAACCTTTCTGCAAGTGTCTCGGGCTATTGTGTTTTCGCCTCACCTCCCTTTCCAGTGCTGGTGTGTAAACTTGGCAGCTGGGGTCCCAAGCCATGGGCGCCCGTGCCCTCCACATAGGTCCACCGTGTGCCACTAATTCTGGAAGAGTTTCCTCTGCAGTTTTTTCCCTAACTCTTCCCTGAGACTGCAGTATCTCCACTTTTATTAACTATCTTTTCCCGGACTATCAGTGTGCTCCTTCCCTATTCCGCCATCTTGGAAACTCCCCCCCATTAAATCCATTTTAATAATTATTTTAATTGAAAGATTCCAAAATGGCAGAATAGTGAAGGGCATACTGCTCTGGGCTAGGGGTAAATAGGAAGAGAGAGAGAGAGAGAGATGGAGAGAGAGGGAGAGAGAGAAGGTGTAGGAAGTACATTCTCAGGGGAACATTAGAAAACTGCAGTGGAAATGCTAAGGAAGGAAGAGGAACACGTTGGATCAGTGAGAAAGGTGCTAACACACAGCATAAACACAGACACAATACACGACCCCAGCAGCCAAGATCCAGAGAAAGCATCAGCTTTGGAGACTGAGGTGAGATCAGACTGCTGCAGCCAGTGCCACTGGTGATATAGCTGAAAGGAGAGTGTGGAGTGAGTCCAGCCTAGGGCCATAAGACAAAAGGGTACCTGTTGACCCAGTGAAAAAAGAGGTGCACAATGCTCTCACCCTATCTCCGCAATAATGGCAACCCAGCAACCAGCAGAGAAAAGGTGGGCACAATTTTTGGGTATGAGAAGCAGCTGCAAAAGCTCTTGTGCACACACCCAGAAATTGCCTGTAATAAGACACCATCTTGGGGCCAGCCCTGTTGCATAGTGGGTAAGACTGCCACCTAAAGTGCCAGCATCCCATATGGGCACTGGTTTGAGTCCTTGCTCCTCCGCTTCTGATCCAGCTCACTGCTATGGCCTGGGAAAGCAGTAGAAGATGGCCCAGACACTTGGGCCATGGAAGACCCAGAAGAAGCTCCTGGCTGTTGGCTTCGGATTGGCACAGTTCTGGCCATTGTGGCCATCTGGGGAGTGAACCATTGGCTGGAAGACCTGTCTCTCTCTCTCTCTCTCTCTCTCTCTCTCTCCCTCTGCCTCTCTGTAACTCTTTCAAATAAATAAAATAAACCTTAAAAAAGAATTTTAAAAGAAGACACAATCTTGTCAGCAGTACCTCAGGCAGAAGCTTGGGTGCATGCACCTGGCAACCAGCAGGCAGAAGGCAACATGCAGTTGGCAGCTCTTGTGCATGCATGTGGTCCAGAGATTCCAGCAGCGAGAAAAATGTGTGTTCCCCACTGACTTTCAGTCTGGCTGGGAGGATTGACAGAGGGCTGGGCATCCACACAGGACTGTGAGGTGCCCTTGGTCCCTCACTATATCACAGGCTACAGGGCTCAAACAACCTACGCAGACAACAAATAGGCACCTGACTCGAGGAATGTCTCTATTTGTGATCAGGATAGGCTAGTCGCACAGAGTGGATCCTCTGCACCCCTTGACCATGAAAGCTTTGTGTGCTGAGACTGTGGGAACACTGTGACTCAACTTGAGGGCACAAGGTGTAGCAGGGTCTTTGGGTAATCAATATGAGTGGCTCCACACACTCAGTACTCCCTGATTGGCTGGGCTGAATCATTGCAATGGGATCTGTGCTTACACTGAAGACTGCACAGATCCCCTTGTGTGGTTGATACGGCAGCATGGATGAGTATAGCACGACTATAGGGTAATGCCCATGCATTGATCACCTTGGAATAGAGGAGGTGAGGCTGTGATTACTTCAACAGAGGTAATCATATCTCCCTTCTGCTAAAATAGAGATATACGATGCCCAACTCAGGTGTAACCCCAGATACTTGCCCCACATTGGAGCACAGATCAGAGCTCCCAGACCACACCCAGCACACAACTCTGGGGATTCACTGTAAGAGCAGATGCCAACAAAACCACAGAGGCATAGTTCAAAGATAAAAGCCATCAGAGGAATAAAACCAACAAGTCTTTCCACAAATACATAAAAATAAACACAGAAATTTAAGAAAAAAGAATAAGGAAGACAGCATGAGACCCCCCCCCCAAAAGAACACAACAACTCTTCAATACTAGAATATGAAAATGAGGGCCTGCGCAGGTTAATGCCCTGGCCTGAAGCGCCACATCCCATATGGGCACCAGTTCTAGTCCCGGCTGCTCCTTTTCTGATCCAGCTCTCTGCCTCTCCTCTCTCTGTGTAACTCTGACTTCCAAATTAATAAATAAATAAATCTTTTTTAAAAAGAATATAAAAATGAAGAGATTGATGAAATGCTTGAAATGGAAGTCAAAAGATTAATCATAGGATTACTCAGAAGCAATCAGAAGCAAGTTCACGAAATAAAGAAATTCATACATGACATGAATGAAAAAATCTCCCATGAAATTGAGATTTTGAAGAGAGAACAAAATGAATTATTAGAAATGCATAATCCTATATGTCAGATAAAAAATGCAGTGGAAAGCCTTAACAACAGACTTGGCGAGACAGAAAAAAGAATATCTGAGCTAGAAGACAAATCTTTTGAAATATTTTAGTCAGACCAAAAAAAAGAAATTATGAAATTAAATACAGTATTGGAGACTTATGGGATATTATCAAATGACCCAACAGGAGTTCCTGAAGCTGTGGAAAGAGAGAATGGTTTAGAAGGCTTATTCAGTGAAACAATTAGAGAAAGCTTCTCAGATTTGGAGGAAAAAAAGGGATGATCAAGTACACAAGGCATATAAAACTAACTATAGATATGGCTAGAAAAGATCTTCACCAATGTCAACATTGTAATCAAACTTTCCACAGTAAAAAATAAATAAAAGATTTAAAATGTGCATGAGAGAAATGCCAAATTACTTTCAGAGGATCTCCAATTAGACTCACAGCTGATTTCTAATCAGAAACCCTAGGGCTAAGAGAGAATGGAGACACATAATCCAAGACTTAAGAGAAAAAAACCGTCAGTGCCGGCGCTGTGGCACAGAAGGTTAATCCTCTGCCTGTGGCACTGGCATCCCATATGGGCTCTGGTTCTAGTCCTGGCTGCTCTTCTTCCAATCCAGCTCTCTGCTATGGCTTTGGAAAGCAGTTAAAGATGGCCCAAGTCCTTGGGCCCCTGCACCCATGTGGGAGACTCAGAAGAAGCTCCTGGCTCCTGGCTTCAGATCGGCGCACCTCCAGCCATTGCAGCCATCTGGGGAGTAAGCCAGTGGACAGAAGACCTTTCTCTCTGTCTCTCCATCTCACTGTCGGTAACCCTCTCTCTCAAATAAATAAATAAAAACATTAAAAAAACCGTTAACCCAAAATACTGTACCCTGCGAAGCTCTCATTTATGATTGAGGTGAAATAAGATTTATGCAAATGAAAACAAATCAGCATATGAAAGAGTTATCCATATATGGACCTACCATATGATCCAGCCATCCCACACCTGGAAATTTAACCAAACCAAAAGAAATCAGCATATGAAAGAGCTATCTCTACCTCCATGTTCATTGCAGCTCAATTCACAATAGCTAGGATATGGAATCAACCCAGATGTCCATTAAATGATGACTGGATGAAAAAATTATAGTATATATACATTATGGAGTACTACTAAGCTGTAAAAAAAGAAAAAAAGAAAGAAATCCTGTCTTTTGCCACAAGATGGATGCAACTGGAAACCATTATACTTAGTGAAATAAAGCAGTCCCAAAAAGAAAGACATCACATGTTTTCCCTGATGTCAGGTAACTAAGAGAGTACCTAAAATGTAATGTATTGTAGTGAAATGGAAATTTTGAAATTCATTGATTGTGTACAGCCCTTATCTCTTCTGCTGAAGAATACTATTTTTTCTTTCATATTATTTGTTGAACTCTTTGCTTATTGTAGGGCTAACCTTATGAGTATAAAGTATACTTAAAATAGATCCTTGCAAAAATTGAATGGGAATAGGAGATGGAGGAGAATACTTGGAGCATGGACAGGAGGGAGGGTAGCATGGGAAGTATCACTATGTTCCTAAATGTGTATATATGAAATACATGAAACATGTATACCTTAAATAAATTTTTAAGTTTTACAAAAAGACCTATAACAAATAGAAATTGAAAGAATCTGTCAGCAACCACTCAGCCGTACAAAGGAAGCTTAAGGATGCATTACACAAAAGCACAGAAAGGTAGTCATCATAATGAAAGAATGTGAAAGCTGAAAATCTCCCAGTAAAGTACAAAGGAAATTCAAAACAAACAATAGGAATATTTACTGAAAAATAAGCAGAGCCATGTCATTACTTTTCATTAGTAACCTTGAATGTAAATGGCCTAAACTCTCCAATTAAAACATGCAGGCTGACTGAATGGATTGTAAAACAAGACCCATCTATTTGCTGCCTACAAGAAATACACCTCCCCAAAAAATATACACACAGACTGAAAGTGAAAGGATGGAAAAAGATATCCCATGCTAACAGAAACCAAAAAAGATCAGATGTAGCCATCCTAATACCAGACAAAATAAACTTTAACACAAAAACTGTTAAAAGAGACAAAGGGGCACTACGTAATTATTATGGGATCAATTCAAGAGGAAGATGTTAGATAATAAATATATATTCACCCAATTCCAAGGTGTCTGGATATTTAAAAAAGTTAATAGATCTAAAGGGACACATGGACTCCAATACAATAATAAAGGGGACTTCAACACCCCACTTTCATCAATGGACAGATCAACCAGACAGAAAAATCAACCAAGAAGCAACCGAACTAATTTACACTATAGACCAAATGGACCCAAGTATCTAATTGATATCTACAGAACCTCTCATCCCACAGTTGCAGAATACACATCCTTTTCCTCAGTGTGTGGAACTTTCTCTAGGATAGACCATACACTAGGCAATAAAGCAAGTTTCAGCAAATTCAAAAAGATAAAAATCATACCATGTATCTTCTCAGACCACATTGGGAATGAAATTGGAAATTAACAACTCAAGAATCCCAGAGAACATACACAAACACATGGAGACTGAACAACACATTCCTGAATGAACAGTGGAAATAGAAGAAATCAAAAGAGAAATCAAAAAATTTCTGGAACCAATGATAAAAACAATAAAACATATCAAATTTCATGAGACATAGAAAAAGCAGTGTTAAAGGGAAGGATATAGCGTTGGTGCCTACATCAAGAAATTCCAAAGACATCAAGTAAATGAGCTATCAATGCACCTCAAGGACCTAGAAAAACAACAACAAACCAAAAACTAGCAGTAAGAAAGAATTAAAATTAGAGAAGAAATAAACAAAATTGGAACTCCAAAAAACACAAAAGATCTGTTAAATGAAGAGATGGTGTTTTGAAAACATAAAATTTATACACTATTGGCCCAACTAACCAAAAAAGGGGAGAAGATCTAAATCAAAAGAATCAGAGATGAAAAAATAAATGTAACAACAGATACTACAGAAATAAAAGCAATCATCAGGAATTACTACAAAGAGCTATATGACAACAAATCAGAAAATCTAGAAGAAATGTGCTGATCCCTGGACACATACAATCTACCAAAATTGAGTCATGAACACATAGAAAATCTAAACAGATCAATAACCAAGATAAAATAAAACATCCTTTCATGATGCAAACCTTAAGCAAATTGAGTATAAAAGAAACATTACTGAAAGCAATCAAGGCAATTTATGACAAAACCACAGCCAGCATCTTTTTGAATGGGGAAAATTTGTAACAATTACCACTAACACTCAGAACCAGACAAGGATGCCAACTCACACCATTCCTATTTAATATAGTCCTGGAAGATTTAGCAAGTGCCGTTAGGCAAGAAAAAGAAATCAAAGGGATACAAATTGGAAAGGAGGAAGTCAAATTATCCCTATTTGCAGATGACATGATTCTGTATATAGGAGAACCAAAAGACTCCACTAAGGGACTACTGGAACTCATAAAGAATTTGGTAAAATCGCAGGATATAAAATTAACACACAAAATTTATAGCCTTTGTATACACAGACAATGCCATAGCTGAAAAACAACTTCTAAGATCAATCCTATTCACAATAGATAGAAAAAAGTAAATACCATGGAATAAATTTAACCAAGGAAGTCAAAGACATCTACGATAAAAATTGCAAAACATTAAATGAAGAAATAGAAGAAGAACAAAAAAGGAAAAATAACATTCTATGTTGGTCGCTTGGAAGAATAAATATCATCAAAATGTCCATACTACCAAAAGCAATTTACCTATTCAATGTGATCCTGATCAAAGTGAAAATGGCATTCTTATCAAATATAGAAAATTGCTAAAATTCGTATGTAAACACAAGAGACCTCGAATAGCAAAAGCAATCTTATATAATAAAAAACAAAGCCAGAAGCATCACAATGCCAGACTTCAAGACATACTATAGGGCAGTTATAGTCAAAACAGCCTGGTACTGACACAAAAATAGATGTGTAGACCAAAGGAACAGAATAGAAACTCCAGAAATCAATCTAAGCATCTATAGCCAACTTCTCTTTGACAAAGGAGCTGCAATCAATCCCGGGATCAAGGATCTCTTCAACAAATGGTGCTGGCAAAATTGAATCTCTTCCTACAGAAATATGAAACTAGACACCTACCTTACACCTTACACAAAAATCCACTCAACATGGATCAAGGGCCTAAATCCATAACCCAATACCATCAACTTACTAGCGGACAAAGGGAAACTCTGCAAGACATTGGCATAGGCAAAAACTTTTTGGGAACAACCCCAGGAGCACAGACAATCAAAGCCCAAATTGACAAATAGGATGAGAAGATTCTGCACTGCAAAAGAAACACTCATCAAAGTGAAGAGGCAACTGACAGAATGGGAGGAAATATTTTGAAATCTGGAAACTGATAAAGGATTATTATCCAGAATCCATAAAGAGCTAAAGAAACTCAACAAAAACAAAAGAAACAATCCAATTCAGAAATGGGTAAAGGACTTGAACAGTAATTTTTAAAAATAGAAAATTCAAATGGCCAACAGACACATGAAGAAATGCTCAGGATCATTAGCCATAGGATAAATGCAAATCAAAACCATGATGAGGTTTCACCTCACCACAGTTAGAATGGCTGTCATACAGAAATCAACAAACAACAAATGCTGGCGAGGATGTGGGGGGAAAGGTACCCTAATCCATTGTTTGTAGCAATGTAAACTGGTGTGTCCATTATGAAAGACAGCGTGGAGATGCCTCAGAAATCTGAAAATAGGCCTACCATATGACACAGCTATCCCACTCCTGGGAATTTACACTAACAAAATCAAATCAGTAAATGAAAGAGTTACCTGTACCCCCACCCTCATGATCATCGCAGCTCAGTTCACAACAACTGAGATATGTAATCAACCCAGATGTCCATCAATTGATGACCGAATAAAGAAATTATGGTATAAACACATTACAGAATACTGCTCAGTGATAAAAAAGAAAGAAATCTTGTCTTTTGCAACAAAATGGATGCGACTGAAACCATTATATTTAATGAAGTAAGGTAGTCCTGAAAAGACAGATACTATATGTTCTCCCTGATCTAACTAATAGAGTATTTAAAATGTAATTTGCTGGAGTGAAATTGACATTTTGAGATTTGATGATTGTTTGCAGCCCTTGTCTCTACTGTTGAGGAACACTTTTTGTTTCTTCATGCTATTTGTCGAACTCCTTACTTAGTGTAGGTTAATCTTATGGGCATAAAGTAAACTGAAAATAAATCTTAGTAAAATTAAGAGTGGGAATATGAGAGGGAGGAGGAATAAGTGGAGAGCTTGGGCTGTAGGGACGGTAGGGTGAGAAGTAGCACTCTGTTCCTAAAAACTGTACATATAAAATACATGAAATTTGATGCCTTAAATAAAATTTTTAAAAGTAAACACAAAATTATTTTAATTATAGATTGCACATGTTTATGAGGTGCATCTATTAACTCAATACATATATTCAGTTGATGGTGATCAAATCAGGTTAATATTTCCAACTCCTTTTTTAAAAATTTTTATTAAAACTTCACAATTGCACAAATCTATGGGGATTCTTGAAACCACTGTGTAGTATTTTTATGGGAACTATGTTATTTTTTTGTTTGCATATTTTAGTAATGCCAGACATTACAAGAAAATCAGCTGGTTTTAGGTGTAACATCTGGTTTCATTGGTCCTCTGGCTTGAATTGTCCTGTGACTATCTGAAGGGATTTAACTACCACAAGCTCTAAATCTCAGATGGGATGGTGCCATGCCACAAATCATGCTTTCGGTGCTTATTTTAAGTCATACTCACATTACCTGCCTTAATTTCATCATAAAAATGAGTCCAGGGGGCCAGTGTTGTTGTGTGGCAGGTTAGGCTACCAATCGTGATGGGTGCCAGTTCAAATCCTGGCTGCTTCACTTCCCATCCAGTTCCCTGCTAATGCACCTGGAAAAGCAGTGCAAGATGACCCAAGTCCTTGGGCCCCTGTATTATGTGGGAGACCTAGCTGAAGCTTCTGGCTTCTGGCTTCTCCCTGGCCAAGCCCTGGCCATTGTGGCCCTTTGAGGAGTGAGCCAGCAGAGAAAAGATCACCTAATCTCTCTCTCTCTCTCTCTCTCTCAAATAAAATAAACAAATCTTAAAAAAAAATCTTGAGTCCAGGGACTTGCATTGTAGTGTAGCAGCTTAGAAGCCTGCATCTCATAAGGGCACCAATGTGAGTCCTCACACTCCACTTCCCATCCAGCTCCTTGTTAATGCACTTGGGAAAACAGGAAAAGATGTTCAAGGTTCTTGGGTCACTGACACCCTTGTGGGAGACCTGGATGGAGTTCCAGGTACCTGATTTCCACCTGGCCCAATCTCAGGGGGGTTGCAATCATCTGGGGAGTGAACCAGCAGATGGCTTATCTCTGTAATTCTCTCCCTCTCCACCTCTCCTACCACTCTCCGTGATGCTGTCTTTCAAATAAAGAAATCTTAAAAAAAAAAAAATTTAAGTGCGAACATAGCATATGGCTTTTTTGGCTTGTTTTACAAATGAAAATTTTTCATCATAGTCAATGAAACAAGCCAAAATGCTTGACATTGCAGTATAGCAGGTAAACAAAGAAAAAAAAAAAACCCTCTTAAGCAATCAGAAGAGAATAGGTTAGATGACAATCAGAAGCAGGATCCTGCAGGCAGTCAGCAGGAGGAGGGGATGTGTGTGGGCAGCGGGGGCTGGGGTTCCTAGCCGAGTGTTTGTTTAACTTGTTGATGAAGTTTTTTTGTTTGTTTGTTTGTTTGTTTGTTTTTTAACAGGCAGAGTGGGGCTGGCGCCCCGGCTCACTAGGCTAATCTTCCACCTAGCGGCACCGGCACACCGGGTTCTAGTCCCGGTCGGGGCTCCGGATTCTGTCCCGGTTGCCCCTCTTCCAGGCCAGCTCTCTGCTATGGCCAGGGAGTGCAGTGGAGGATGGCCCAAGTACTTGGGCCCTGCACCCCATGGGAGACCAGGATAAGCACCTGGCTCCTGTCTTCGGATTGGCGCGGTGTGCCGGCCGCAGCGTGCTGGCCGCAGTGGCCACTGGAGGGTGAACCAACGGCAAAAAGGAAGACCTTTCTCTCTGTCTCTCTCTCTCTCTCTCTCTCTCTCACTGTCCACTCTGCCTGTAAAAAAAAAAAAAAGGCAGAGTGGACAGTGAGAGAGAGAGAGAGAAAGGTCTTCCTTTACCGTTGGTTCACCCTCCAGTGGCCGCCGCGGCCGGTACACCGTGCTGATCCGAAGGCAGGAGCCAGGTGCTTCTCCTGGTCTCTCATGCAGGTGCAGGGCCCAAGCACTTGGGCCATCTCCACTGCACTCCCTGGCCACAGCAGAGAGCTGGCCTGGAAGAGGGGCAACCGGGACAGAATCCGGCACCCCGACCGGGACTAGAACCCGGTGTGCCAGCGCTGCAGGCAGACGATTAGCCTATTGAGCCACGGCGCCGGCCAACTTGTTGATGAAGTTTATGGTCAATTAACTAGAAAGGAGCACGGTTCCGCCTAAGCTGCTACCACAAAGACTCACTGTCATAATCGGCCCCTGCCTACTCATTGGTCACAATCTAGGTTCCTGGGAGCACGCAGCTGCTGCCTTTATGGGAGAGAAGCCTTCACTGAGGCTGTTCGCGCACATCCAGTACAGTGTTCAAGTGTGAGACAAAACAAATCCTAAAAGACTACAAATAAAGAAACTGACCCCACCTTTACCTGATACGTCTAATAGTCCTACAGCAGAGAGCTGGTGTTATACACAGGTTAAAGTAATAAAATTTTCCTACATATGGAACATTCATAACTTTAGTTTTTGTAGACAAGAAATAGGTGAAGTGGTAAGAAGTTCAACATTTTCATCTGGCCCAGATGACAAAATTAAATGGTACTTTGAGAGTATACCCAAAGGGATTAGATAATGATGGTATTGACTATTTGTCTTATTTACTTTTAGTCATCTGCTCTAAAAGTGAAGTTCAAGCAAAATTCCAGTTTTTCCTTCTGAATACTGAAAGGGAAGAAACAAAAGCAATAGTAACCAAAGAGCATATCAATTTGTGCAAGGCAACTACTGAGACTTGAAAAAATTCTTTAGAAAGAATTATTTTTGCTTGATGAAGCCAATGATCTCTTATCAGATGAAATATTTACAGTATTTTGTGAAGTGAGTGTGGTTCGAGATTCAATAAACACATCAGGACATACTAATACAAATACTTTGAAGGTGCCTCAGTGTGAACTAGCAGAAGATTTAGGTAATCTCTGGGAAAACACAAAATTTACAGATTGCAGGTATTTTTGTGAGAGGACAAGAATTTAAAGCTCTTAAGTCTGTACTCACAGTCAGATCCCCAGTTTCTAATGCAATGTTTGAACATGAAATGGGAGAAAGCAAAAAGTGTCTAGTGGAAATAAATGATTCAGACTCTGAAGTTTTTAAAGAAATGATGAGATTTATTTATACATGGAAAGCTCCAAACTCGATAAAATGGCCAACAACATATTGGTAGCTGCAAATATGCACTGGAACTACTGAAGGTCTTGAGCAAAGAAGCTTTGTGTAGTAGCCTCTCAGAAAATGTCGTTGATAACTTTGTCCTTGCAGATTTGCACAATGCTGAACAGCTGAAAGCACAAACCACAAAATTTATTAATAGGTGCAGTGTATTTCAACCACTTTGTTGGGACAAACTGCTATGGCAACTGACATAGAGGAATTGTCAGGGTGCAAGACCATAATTCAATCACACCCTTAGAAGCAGATGCCTTCTAAACACTAACATCTAAACAGTGTGTACAATTTGGAATTCCACGCAAGAGGTTAAAATAATCCTGACATCATCCATGAATGGTAAAAAAAAAATTGAATTGACCTTTACTCCTCCAAGTACAAAATAATTTTGACACACAAACCATAATGAAAAGTTGTATTTGTTTTTTTGAAGCATTTTTTTTTATCTTTTTTTTTCTTTTTTTTTAACTTTTATTTAATGAATATAAATTTCCAAAGTACAGCTTATGGATTACAATGGCTTCCCCCCCCATAACGTCCCTCCCACACGCAACCCTCCCCTTTCCCACTCCCTCTCCCCTTCCATTCACATCAAGATTCATTTTCGATTCTCTTTATATACAGAAGATCAGTTTAGCATACATTAAGCAAAGATTTCAACAGTTTGCTCCCACACAGAAACATAAAGTGAAAAATACTGTTTGAGTACTAGTTATAGCATTAAATCTCAATGTACAGCACACTAAGGACAGAGATCCTACATGAGGAGTAAGTGCACAGTGACTCCTGTTGTTGACTTAACAAATTGACACTCTTGTTTATGGCATCAGTAATCACCCTAGGCTCTTGTCATGAGCTGTCAAGGCTATGGAAGCCCCCTGAGTTCACCAACTCTGATCATATTGAGACAAGGCCATGGTCAAAGTGGAAGTTCTCTCCTCCCTTCAGAGAAAGGTACCTCCTTCTTTGATGACCCATTCTTTCCACTGGGATCTCACTCGTGGAGATCTTTCATTTAGGTTATTTTTTTTTTCCCCAGAGTGTCTTGGCTTTCCATGCCTGAAATACTCTCATGGGCTTTTCAGCCGGATCTGCATGCCTTAAGGGCTGATTCTGAGGCCATTCTATGAGTCTGTTGTGTATCTCACTTCCCATGTAGGATCATTCTTTCCCTTTTTGATTCTATCAGCTAGTATTTGCAGACACTATTCTTGTTTCTGTGATCCCTTTGGTTCTTAGTCCTATCATTATGATCAATTGTGAACAGAAATTGATCACTGGGACTAGTGAGATGGCATTGGTACATGCCACCTTGATGGGATTGAATTGGAATCCCCTGGTATGTTTCTAACTCTACCGTTTGAGGTAAGTCAGCTTGAGCATGTCCTGAATTGCACATCTCTTACCTCTCTTATTCCCACTCTTTGTATTTTTTTTCTTTTTCTTTTTTTTCATTTTTTTATTTTTTTAACTTTTATTTAATAAATATAAATTTCCAAAGTACAGCTTTTGGATTATAGCAGCTTTTTCTCCCCATAACCTCCCTCCCACCCGCAACTATCCCATCTCCCGCTCCCTCTCTCATCCCATTCACATCAAAATTCATTTTTAATTATCTTTTTATACAGAAGATCAATTTAGTATATACTAAGTAAGGTTTTCAACAGTTTGCACCCACACAGAAACACAAAGTGTAAACTACTGTTTGAGTATTAGTTATACCGCTAATTCACATAGTACAACACGTTAAGGACCGAGATCCTACATGGGGAGTAAGTGCACAGTGACTCCTGTTGTTGATTTAACAATTGACACTCTTATTTATGGCGTCAGTAATCACCCGAGGCTCCAACGCCGATCTTATTTAGAAAATGTCATAGTCAAAGTGGAAGTTCTTTCAAGTATCATTTCTGAAATGAAAAGACTTGAAAGTCATTACTCTCCTCATTACAACAATAATAAGCTAAACAAAACAATTTGTGGTTTATTCTTCAGCTTTCAAATAGACTGATTAACTCACTTCAAGGCCTTAGATTATCTTCAATGATTTCTCTTGTTCATATAATATTTCAAAATTTTATTGTGCCTTGTCATTTTGACCAATGCTATGGAGGATTGCACTAGCTCCAAAATGCACTAATACTGATAACTGAAGATACCAAGGTTTAAAAGAATCTTCCATTATTTTGAGAAAAGAACGTTGACTTATTTAAGAGTCTTGCCCTGTGCTATTGCAAAGTTTAAGTATAGGTTCTCCTTAAAAGCACTTGCATTGGAGATATAAGTTCTTTAAACTGCTTATCTTCAAAGTGAGTTATGACAATATACTGCTTTAATACTAATTTATTTTTCATTTCAGGAAGCAAATATGCAGTGAGTTGGCCCAAACTTTTCAGAAAATTTGTGATATTTGTCTCTATGTTAGCTGTCCAATGAACTGTGGGCTTATCCAAGTTTAAAATGATTGAGAACTGACTGAGGTTAAAATTTCAACAAGACAGAATGTTTTGTGCTAAGGTAATTTTTAAAAAATTTATACTGAGCTGCATTTATATGAAGATTTTTGTATGTGCTAAAATAAGGATAAACAGATGTAAATTTAATAAGGATACATATTAAGAAAGATACATGTGTACTTTTTTAAAGATTTATTTTATTTATTTGAAAGTCAGAGTTACACAGAGAGAAAGAGAGGCAGAGAGAGAGTCTTCCATCTGCTGATTCACTCCCCAATTGGCACAATGGCTGGAGCTGAAGCCAGGAGCCAGGAGCTTCCTCTGGATCTTCCCACGCGGGTGCAGGGACCCAAGTACTTGGGCCATCTTCTACTGCTTTCCCAGGCCATGGCAGAGAGCTGGACCAGAAGTGGAGCAGCAGGGACTTGAACCGGTGCCCATAAGGGATGCTGGCAATGCAGGCGACACCTTTATCTGCTACACCACAGTGCCAGCCCCATCATAAGCACTTTTAATGTGTAATTTTTGTATGTGTGTGCAGAATGGCATGATCTATTTTTTCTGCCTTTGAAAGAATTAATAAGGTGCAGTTGTGTTAATATTAAATAATTTTTAAGATAGATGGAAGCAACTGAGATATTTGTGATCATGGTTAAAAAGGTATCCCTGATTGTACTTAAATTGGGTTGGATTTCAGTTATTCATTATTGAACTTATTCCTGTTTTATCACACCTTGGAAAAGGCATCCAAGCAATAAATAAATCCTGGACAATCTACTCTCCTTCAAACAGTGAACTGAAACTGTATGCCTGTGCAAGATGCGTACAAATGAGAGAACATTTAGACTATTTCAGGCCACATTATGAAGTTATTCCCCCCATGTTTTCTCCATAGTGTTTTAGTTACTGCAGTAACATTGTGGGTGATATTGAAATTCTGCAGCCGGCGACACGGCTCACTAGGCTAATCCTCCACCTTGCGGCGCCAGCACACCAGGTTCTAGTCCTGGTCGGGGCGCCGGATTCTGTCCCGGTTGCCCCTCTTCCAGGCCAGCTCTCTGCTGTGGCCAGGGAGTGCAGCGGAGGATGGCCCAAGTGCTTGGGCCCTGCACCCCATGGGAGACCAGGATAAGTACCTGGCTCCTGCCATCGAATCAGTGCGGTGCGCTGGCCGCAGCATGCCGGCCGTGGCGGCCATTGGAGGGTGAACCAACGGCAAAGGAAGACCTTTCTCTCTGTCTCTCTCTCTCACTGTCCACTCTGCCTGTCAAAAAATAAAATAAAATAAAATAAAATAAAATTCTGCATAATATGAACAAGATAAATTACTTGTAAACTGTTTTTGAAAATACATAACTTTGACAAATAGCTTGATAAACCTTTATAGTCAGCTGTCTTAATGTAAAAAAAAGTATATAAATGAGATTGAAACACATAATTTAAATCAAGATTTTTAGAAATTGATCAACTCATAAAAAGTAATGAATTTTTTTATTTGAAGATTTATTTTATTTATTTTAAAGAGTTACAGAAAGAGGTAGAGACAGAAAGATAGGTCTTCCATCCACTGTTTAACTTCTCAAATGGTTGCAACGGCCAGAGCTGAGTCGAACCGAAGCCAGGAGCCAGGAGATTCTTCCAGGTCTCCCACTCTGGTGCAGGGGCCCAAGCACTTGGGCCATCTTCCACTGCTTTCTCAGACCATAGCAGAGAGCTGGATCTGAACTGGAGCAGCCAGGGCTGGAACCAGCAACCATATAGGATGCCAGTGCTGCAGGTTGGGGCTATAACCCACTGTGCCACAGTGCCAGCCCCAGTAATGAATTTTTTAAAAAATAATTTCTAGCTGTTGCTATGTTTATGTTATTTGCACAGTAAAGTATGCATAGTTCATGTTGTCCCTGTATTACATGACACCTGGAAACTCTATATGTGCTTATTATCTTAAAATCAGGACATTAGGTATTTTTAAAAGATTTGCTTATTAATTAATTAATTAATTTTAAAGGCACAGTAATAGAAAAAGTGAGAGAGAGAAAGAGACCATCTGCTGGTTTTACTCTCTAAATGGCCCAAACACCCAAATCTGCACCAGGCCAAAGCCAGGAGCCAAGGACTACATCTTTACCTTCCACAGGGGTGATAGGGTCCCAAGAACTTGGGCCATCTTCCCCTGCATCTCCATGCACATCAGCAGGAAGCTGGATTGGACAAGCAGAGTAGCTAGCTGGGACTCGAATAAGCACTGTAGAATGAGCTGCCAGAATCACAAGTGGCAGCCTAAACCACTGTGTAATTATGCTGGCCCCAGGACATTAGGTCTTAATTTTTGCTACAGGGGCAAAATACCATCAAATCCTTGACAGCTGAAATACGTTTTATCTAGAATGAAAAAATATAAAAGGATTACTTAATATTAGATTTAATCCCTTTATACCTGAAGGTATAATTATTCTATTATCATCAGTTACTTCCAACAGGGTAACAAAGTACCCCCCAAGAAAGCACTAGATTAATGAAAATGGAACTGGGGAGGGAATACTAACAAATAAAATTAGTTAGATATGAAGCAAAACCCTACCTTACATTTTACACAAAATTCCACTCAACATAGATTAAAGTTCTAAATCTACGACCTGACACACCATCAAATTAATTGAAAACGTTGGGGAAATCCTGCAAGACATGGGCACAGGCAATGAATTCCTGGAAAAGACACCAGAGGCACAGGTAGCCAAATCCAAAATTAACAAATGGGAATACTTCAAATTGAGAAACTTCTGTACAACAAAAGAAAGTCAGGAAAGTGAAGAGGCAACCAACAGAATGGGAGAAATTATTTGTATACCATGCAACTGATAGAGGATTGATAACCAGAATATACAAAGAGATCAAGAAACTCCACAATAACAAAACAAACAACCTAGTTAACAAAATTGGCAAAGGACTTAAATAGACATTTTACAAAAGAGGAAATCCAAATGGCCAACAGACACATGAAAAAAAGTTCAGGATCACTAGCCATCACGGAAATGCAAATCAAAACCACAATGAGGTTTCACCTTACCCCAATTAAAATGGCTCTCATTGCAGAAATCAACAAACAACAAATGCTGAAGAGGATGTGGGGAAAAAGGTACCCTAATCCACTGTTGGTGGGAATGTAAACTGGCGAAGTCACTATGGAATATAGTATGGAGATACCTCAAAAATCTGAATATAGACCTACCATATAACCCAGCCATCCCACTCCTGGGAATTTATCCAAGGGAAATGAAATCAGTAAAAGAAAGAGCTATCTGTACCTCCATGTTTATTGCAGCTCAATTCACAATAGCTAAGAAATGGAATCAACCTAAATGCCCATTAACCAAAGATGGATTAAGAAATTATGGGATATGATGGGAAGCGGTATACACAGTAGACTCATAGAATGGCAGATGTCCTAAATAGCACTCTGGCCTCAGAATCAGCCCTTAAGGCATTCGGATATGGCTGAAGAGCCCATGAGAGTATTTTAGGCATGGAAAGCCAAGACACCCTGGGGAAAAAAAAAGGAAGACCTAAATGGAAGATCTCTGTGAGTGAGATCCCAGTGGAAAGAACGGGGCCATCAAAGAAGGAGGTACCTTTCTCTGAAGGGAGGAGAGAACTTCCACTTTAACTATGACCCTGTCGGAATAAGATCGAAGTCGGCGAACTCGAAGGGCTTCCATAGCCTTGGCAACTCATGACTAGAGCCTAGGGAGATTACTGACGCCATAAACAAGAGTGTCAAATTGTTAACAACAACAGGAGTCACTGTGTACTTACTTCTCATGTGGGATCTGTCCTTAGTGTGTTGTCCAATGTGAAGTAATGCTATAACTAGTACTGAAACAGTATTTTACACTTTGTGTTTCTGTGTGGGTGCAAACTGATGAAATCTTTACTTAATATATACTGAATTGATCTTCTGTATATAAAGATAATTGAAAATGAATCTTGATGTGAATGGACTGGGAGAGGGAGCGGGAGATGAGAGGGATGTGAGTGGGAGGGAAATTATGGGGGGGCATTATAATCCATTAACTGTGCTTTGAAAATTTATACTTACTAAATAAAAAATAAATAACAAATTAAAAAAAGAAATTATGGGATATGTACACTATAGAATACTACACAGCAGTAAAAAAAAAATCAAATCCAGTCATTTGCAACAAAATGGATCAACGTGGAAAACTTCATACTTAGTGAAATAAGCCAGTCCCAAAGGGACAAATACTATATGCTCTCCCTGATCAGTGAGAACTAATAGCAGACCTAAAACAAAAGCTGTAAAAGTGAAATTGACACTTGGAGAAACAATGTCTTGAACAGCCCTCATCTAGATTGTCAAGGAACAGGGTTTTTTTTTTTTTAATTTTTTTATTTTCTCTTCTTCATACTATATGATGAACTCTTTACTTAACATAAGGTTAATCATATGTATATAATGTCAAATAGCTCTCAGTAAAAAATAAGAGGGAAAATAAGAGAGGGAGGAGGAAGTTTGTTAACTATAAAGCTGTATAGTCCTGCATAGAGTCCTACAGACTTACTTCTAAGAGTGCAGTTTAAAAACTTGTCATGGGACTCCAAATCCCATTAAGCTTGATGGTAAAAATGCCATCTTAATTGTTAAAGTGATCATATTAAATGTTAAACTGAACATATAGATAGAGTTCAGTGTTAAAGAGACCTTATAAATAGCATCAAGAACCTGGTAATAATAATATACAGAATTGGGCCAGCGCCGTGGCTCAATAGGCTAATCCTCCACCTTGCGGCGCCGGCACACCGGGTTCTAGTCCCGGTCGGGGCGCCGGATTCTGTCCCGGTTGCCCCTCTTCCAGGCCAGCTCTCTGCTATGGCCAGGGAGTGCAGTGGAGGATGGCCCAGGTGCTTGGGCCCTGCACCCCATGGGAGACCAGGAAAAGCACCTGGATCCTGGCTCCTGCCATCGGATCAGTGCGGTGCGCCGGCTGCAGCGGCGGCCATTGGAGGGTGAACCAACGGCAAAGGAAGACCTTTCTCTCTCTGTCTCTCTCTCTCACTGTCCACTCTGCCTGTCCAAAAAAAAAAATAATATACAGAATTAAAAAGGAGAAAATGTTACAACATGGGAAGCAGTCAACACAGCAGACTCATAGAATGAAAATCGCTTTAAATAACACTCTGACCTCAGAATCAGCCCTTCCTTTAAGGCATTTGGATGTGGCTGAAAAGCCCATGAGAGCATTTCAGGCGTGGAAAGCCAAGACACTGTGGCAGAAACTATCTTGTCTAAATACTGAGGGAGTTTGTGATCACAAAATACTTCTGTAGCCTTGGAAGCTCATGTCAAGAGCCTCAGGTGATCACTGACATCATAAATAAGAGTGTTAATTATTAAATTAACAACAGAATTCCCTGTGCACTTACTCCCCATGTAAAACCTCTGCCCTTGATGAGTTGTACTATGAGAATTAACTGCAAAACCTGTTCTCAAACATTAGTTTTTATATTGCATGTGTCAGGGAGTGCAAACTGTTGAAATCTTTACTTAGTATAGAGTTGGTATTCTTTTTTTTTTTTTTTTTTTTTTGACAGGCAGAGTGGACAGTGAGAGAGAGAGACAGAGAGAGAAAGGTCTTCCTTTTGCCGTTGGTTCACCCTCCAATGGCCGCCGCTGCAGCCGGCGCACCGCGCTGATCCTGGCAGGAGCCAGGAGCCAGGTGCTTTTCCTGGTCTCCCATGGGGTGCAGGGCCCAAGCACCTGGGCCATCCTCCACTGCACTCCCTGGCCATAGCAGAGAGCTGGCCTGGAAGAGGGGCAACCGGGACAGAATCCGGCGCCCCATAAAGTTAATTAAAAATGAATCTTAATGAGGAATGGGATGGGAGAGGCAGTAAGAGGTGGGAAGGGAGCGGGGGTGTGAAGTGGGTATGGGGGGAAGAACCACTATATTCCTAAATTTGTACCTATGAAATTTGCATTCATTAAATAAAAGCTTTAAAAAATAAAAAATAAAATGATTTAGGACATTCAAATTCACACACGCTCCAAAGAAGTCCTCAAAGTTAATAAATGAGATAAACTGTTTTTCTGTGTTCATAAGTTGCATCCTAAACTCTTAAGTGCTCATTAGTGTTTTAAGAGTGGTGGTTACATCATCTGTGGCTACAAGTCAAGAATAAGTATTTTTCTTACTGGTTAAGTATTTATTTTCAAGCTAACAGGGAATTTTCATGCCCTCTTCCTCTCTACCCTTCCTGCCTTTTCCCTTACTTATACTCAGTTCTCTCTCCTTTGTGAATATGACACTAATATTAATAGTATTTACTCTTTAGTTGAACATAATGTTCATAAATTTATTCTGTGAGTTTGTCCAAATAGCTCTGTGTAGAATGACATCTGCAGTAATGTTGGAAGCTGTGGAATATTTGTTATGTATAGATCCTCTAAATTTATAAAATGTAGATCAGGATTTATTTTAGTTTCTATCATTTTTTGGGGGAGAAAAGGAGAGAGAGACAAAGGAAGGGAGGGAGGGAGAAAGAGAGAAAGGGAGAGAATAAGGGAGGAATGGAGGGAGGGAGGGAGGGAGGGAGGGAGGGAGGGAGGAAGGGAGGGAGGGAGGGAGGGAGGGTAGAAGACACACCCTTGTTGGCTGATTCACTCCCCCAAATGCCCACAAATGGCCAGGTCAAAACCAGGAGCCAGGAAATCAATCTAGGTCTCCCATGTAGATGGCAGGAACCCCAATTTCTTGAGTAATCAACCACTGCCTCTCAGGTTCTACATTAGCAAGAAGTTGGAGTTGGGAGTCAGAGACAGGAATCAAAACCAGGCACTCGAATATGGGAAGCAAGCATCCTAACTGGTACTTTAGCTAGGGTTTCTGCTCCTCCTCTCACAAACACAGGGTCCCCATTAGCAATAGTGCACAAAAAGAATATACCTGGCACAGAGTAGGGACTATGTAACTGTACACTTTAATGGTTGAAGAATGTGAGCCATTGACAAACGTAAGGCTGCATTAACTATGAGAATAAGTATGATTTAAAATAGCCAACACTTGGGGCCAGCATTTTGACACAGCAGATTAAGCTGCCACTTGTGACACCAGCATTCCATATCAGAGAAACACTTTTGAGTCCGGGCTACTCCACCTCTGATCCAGCTCCCCGCTAATGTGCCCTGGCACGCACATGGGAGACCTGGCTAGAGTTCCTGGTGCCTGGCTCCTGGCTTCCACCTGGCCCAGCCCCAGCCATTGCAGCCATCTGGTGCATGAACCAATAGATGGAAAAGCTCTCTTTCTCTGTCTTTCCCTCTCTGTCACTCTGTTTGTCAAATAAAAAAAAAAAAACTCTTTCTTTAAAAAGAAAAGTAAAATAGCTAACATTTAACTGGTATTTCTCAAATGCCTAATGTGCTCACTCTCTCTTCCTCTCTCCTCCTTCTCCTCCACACATTTGTATGTATTTCAAAAAATTTGTGCACCAAAATATACTTCTCTTTTAATATCATTTCCATAAATTTCAGAAGTACCCTTGTGTGTGAGAGAGACTTAATGTAGTGTATGCCATTTAATACTCTCTCTCTCTCTCTATATATATATATATATATATATAATTTAGTGACCATAAATGTGATGAGTGGTATTATTATACCCATTTTACAACAGAGGAAATATGTATTGAGAATCTTAGAGGCTAGTTCAAGGTCAAGGACAGGAGCATACTCTGATTAAAAAAGTTTACATGCTTAACAATGCTCTATACTGTGCCTCAAGAATTGTACCCACCTCATCATTTCTCAGTTATTCCTTTTTAATATATTTCTTATTTATTTCAAAGGCAGAGTTATAGAGAGACAGAGATACACAGAGAGAAAGAATTCGCTGGTTCACTCCCCACATGGCTACAAGGGCCAAGGCTGGTCCAGGCTGAAGACAAGACACTAGAATTCCATCCAGTTGCCCCACGTGGGTGGCAGAGGCCCAAGTGCTTGAGCAATATTACACTGCTTTCCCAAGCATATTAGCAATGAGCTAAATCAGAAGTGGAGCAGCCAGAACTCGAACCAGTACTCATATGTAATACTGGCATCACAGGCAATGCTTTAACCCACTACACCACAAAACCAGTCCCTCATCAGATATTCTTGATGATTCAATATAACAGTACATGTGAAGAGACCAGTGCTCATATGTAATACTGGCATCACAGGCAATGGTTTAACCTACTACTCTACAAAACCTGTCCCTTATCAGATATTCTTGATGATTCAACATAACAGTACATGTGAAGAAACTAGCACCCTACCTAGCACACATATTTTCTATACAGGTTTGTGATCTGCAGCCTTCCCTCTTCCATCTGTTGAGAAAAGACTGTACTCATATCACAGAGTTCCTGAAATTCAAAAATTTGCTTTAGTAAACTAGGATCAATCCCTCAAAAAAAAAAAAAAAAAAAAAAAAGATACTTGCAAGTCCTCTCTGAGAAAAGTGAAACATGAATAGTAAAGTTTAAGGATGAGAACGCTACTCCCAAGTTCAGTCATATTACCATGTTTTAATAAAAGATGTTTCTAGGACAAGGGGTCATAAGGGAAGAAAAATACTCCAGAATATGGTAGGGAGTAAGGCCAAAACTCTGAGAAGTTACGTATGTTCTTGTGGAGTTTCATTTTTATTTTTGTTAGCAGGATGCAGATCAAGACAAGAAAGGAGTATGGTGTCTGTTTTCAAACAAGAGACAGATGGCAGAGACACAAGAGCTCTTCACCTCCTGCAAATGTAAAAACCATATTTGAAACAAAATGTTTGCTATTTCAGATGTATTTGAAACTATATAAAGCATGGCACAGTGTCTCACTACCTGCTCTATTTGTACCCTTTATGGCCATGTAGCCACAGTGATTTTCTAATATCACTTATAAATTTTTTAATTTTATATTTATTTTCATTTTTTGAGATGCAAAAAGACAGAAAAAGACAGATGCGGGGCGGCGCTGTGGCACAGCAAGTTAAAGTCCCAGCCTGCAACATCACCATCCCATACGGGCACTGGTTCTAGTCCTGGCTGCTCCACTTCCAATCCAGCTCCCTGCTAATGCACCTGAGAAAGCAGCAGAGGATGGCCCAAATCCTTGGGCCCTTGTACTCACGTGGGAGATCCAGAAGAAGCTCCTGGCTCCTGGCTTTGGATTGGCTCAGCTCCGGTCATTGTGGCCACTTGGGGAGTGAACCAGTGGCTAGAAGACCTCTCTGTGTCTCTGTCTCTGTCTCTAACTCTTTCTGTAACTCAGTCTTTCAAATAAATAAAATAAATCTTTAAAAAATATAAAACAACTGAGACGTATCTTGATGGAATGAAAGAAAGAAAAGGAAGGAAGGAAGGAAGGAAGAAAGAGAGGAAGAAAGAAAAAGATCTTCTGTCCACTGGTTCACTCCCAAAATGGCTACAACAGCTTGATAAAAGCCAGGTGCCAGGAACTCAATATGAGGCTCCCATGTGAAAGGCAGGGACTGAAGCTCTTGGTCCGTCATCTGCTGCTTTCCAGGATATTCATTAGCAGGAATACGGATGGGAAGCGAAGCCGAGACTTGAACCCAGGCCCTCCGATATGAGATGCAAATGTCTCAGGTGGTGTTGTAAAAGCTGTGCCTAACCCTGCCCATCATTTCTTAAATTGTGGTAAAATTTTAAATAACAAAATTACCCATTTTACAGTGTAAAATACCATGGTAGTTAAGGCATTCACCTTTTTATGCCACCATCACCACTATTTAGATTCAAAACATTCATAACCCCAAAATGAAACAAGTTATTCATTAATCAGTCACTCCCCAGTTCTCCCTCTCCTAGACACCGACAGCCACTAGTCTCTGTCTCTATGGATTTTCTTACTCTGAACATTTCATATAAATAAAACCATTTACTATGTAGCTTTTTGTGTCTGTCTTGAGTTTCATTCATATTTTAGCATGTATTAGTATTTCATTCCATTTTACATCTGAATAATATTCCATTATATGAATATCACACATTCTATTCATCCATTTCTCAGCTGGTGAACATTTGAGTTGTTTCTATCTTTTGTGTGTTGTGAATAGTGCTGCCCTGAACATTTATATACAATTATTTGTTTGAATACTTGTTTTCAATTATTCTAAATATATAGCTGGGAGAGGAATTGCAGGGCAATGTGGGGATTGTATATTTAAACTTTTGAAGAACTGCCAAATTATTTTCCATAGCAGCTGTGCCATTTTACTTTGTCACTGGCAATGTATGAAGGTTCTTGTTTCTCCACATCCTCACTAATAATTACTATATTCCATCTTTTAATTATATTGACCCTAGTGGGTGACAAGTGAGTTTTTGACTGGATTCCAGAGTTCAGCAAAAGTTGACTCTGACAGTTTTTGTCAGCTCATAAGTTGCTTTGGGGAAGAGATGGAGCACTGAAGGACTCTAATCTGTATTACAATCCCTGTAACTTCAACCTTTTTGATACTGCATCTCTCTTCTGCAAATGAATATACTAAAGCGTCTTCATACTAAAAAAGTCTTTCTTCACACTGAACTCTCCTTCTGACTATCCCTCAACTTTCCACTTTCCTGAAAAAATTTCTTCAACGAGTAGTTTCCACTTCATTCCCAAGTTGTGAAGAATAAAGATGTACTTAGACAATCCCTAATGCAACCTTCATTCCAGGTTGAGATTCAATTTATTAACTCAAATCCAAAACCTATTTGGGCCGGCGCCGTGGCTCACTAGGCTAATCCTCCGCCTTGCGGCGCCGGCACACCGGGTTCTAGTCCTGGTCGGGGCGCCGGATTCTGTCCCGGTTGCCCCTCTTCCAGGCCAGCTCTCTGCTGTGGCCAGGGAGTGCAGTGGAGGATGGCCCAAGTACTTGGGCCCTGCACCCCATGGGAGACCAGGAGAAGTACCTGGCTCCTGCCATCGGATCAGCGCGGTGCGCTGGCCGCAGCGCACCGGCCACGGCGGCCATTGGAGGGTGAACCAACGGCAAAAAGGAAGACCTTTCTCTTTGTCTCTCTGTCCACTCTGCCTGTCAAAAAAAAAAACTTATTTGAGCTTAATCCATTCTCACATGTACTTCTTAGCTTTTCTTGTGTATATTTCTATGAAATTTTATTACATATGTAAACTCATCTAGCCATCACTACATTCACGTTATGAAACTTGTACATCTGAGAAGGAAACTATCTGTTGTTATACTAAACAGTTTTGTAAACAAATGGCATAAGATAGAAAATTGTGAAAGATAGTCCTATTTTGTAACAAAGAGAAGGCACACTAATGTATTTTAGTATTTTTGTGTGTATGTATAGCACAGTAGAGGGGAGAATAATTGAGGCCAGAGATTGCAGTGAGTCTTCTAAATAAATTTTTATTGTTGATTTTTGAAGTATGTTACTGTTATCACTTCAAAGAATTAAAGACAGAAAGCTCCTCATCAACTAAAAGTTAATAAATTTTGATGAGTCTGCAAAGTCTAAATTAACACTATATATTTTAGTCATGAAGATTATTAATTATTATTAAAAGTTCATTTCCTTCATGTGATGCCATCCCATGATCAGGAGATGCCACAATATGAATTATTACTTGAAGTGTGAATGCCACCTTCTTCATTTTGTACACACTACTTTGTGTGATGAGTTCAGTGTAAATTACACGGTACAGATGCATTTAAGGTCATTATCAGATCAAATGTAAGACTGCATAAAAGATCATGATAAACCATTTTGTTTTCTCACACATACTGAAGACACCTGTGTTGATGTACACATATGGAGTAGCTTTTTGGATGTTATTTGATTACATTAAAGTCGAAAATGAAACATTTACATGAATTTACCATATGTGCTCATTTTTATAAACTTTTTTTTTTATTTTAGAAGATGTTCCTATGGGTATTTTGTGGTAGTAGCTGTTTCTGCTCTATACTAAAACATGTATCAATGTTTAACCATATACTGTTGCAGTGAATCCCAAAGTTCATGTATTGGAAAGTAATTCCCCAAATTCATATGTTAATGCTATTTAATATGCAGTATTTGAGAAGTAATATGATTAGATGAAGTCTGTGAGTGAGGCTTCAATATGACATTCATGGCTTTAAAGATTTATTTATTTGAAAGGCAGAATTTGAGTGGAGGAGGGAGAGAGAGAGAGAGAGAGAGAGAGAGAGAGAGAGATCTTCCATCTGCTCTACAACAGCTGGGACTAGGCCAAGCAGAAGCCAGGAGCCTGGAACTCCGTCTGGGTTTCCCATGTACATGGCAGGAACACAAGCAATTCAGCCATCTTCCACTGCTTTCCCAGGTGCATCAATAGGAAGCTGGATCGGAAGTAGAGATGCTAGAACTCGAAATGGTGCTCATATGGGATGTCAGTGTTGCAGGCTGTAGCTTAACCAATTGTGCCACAATGCTAGCCTCAGCATTACTGGCTTTATAAGAAGACCAAGAGAGACCTGTGCTAGTACACTTGCTGTGTCTCACTATGTGATGTCCTCAACCATGTTATGATGCTGCAAGAAGGCCCTCACCAGATGCCAAACAGTTGCCAATGCCACCCTCTTGGACGTCCCAGTCTCAATAACCATAAGCTAAACACATCTCTAGTCTATAAATTACCTGGTCTTGGACAGTTTGTTATAGAAACAGAAAATGGGCTGGCGCCGCGGCTCAATAGGCTAATCTTCCACCTGTGGCATTGGCACCCGGAGTTCTAGTCCTGGTCGGGGCGCCGGATTCTGTCCCGGTTGCCCCTCTTCCAGGCCAGCTCTCTGCTGTGGCCCGGGAAGTCAGTGGAGGATGGCCCAAGTGCTTGGGCCCTGCACCTGCATGGGAGACCAGGAGAAGCACCTGGCTCCTGGCTTCGGATCAGCGCAGTGCGCCAGCCGCAGCACGCCGGCAGCAGCAGCCATTGAGGGGTGAACCAACGGAAAAGGAAGACCTTTCTGTCTCTCTCTCTCACTGTCCACTCTGTCAAAAAATAAATAAATAAATAAATAAGAAACAGAAAATGGACTGACATTAGAAACCATACAAAATGCATGATAGTTCAAAGTGCAGTATCAATTTTTTTAAGATTTATTTATTTATTTGAAAGTCAGAGTTACACAGAGAGAGAAGGAGAGGCAGAGAGAGAGAGAGAGAGAGAGAGAGAGGTCTTGCATCTGATGGTTCATTCCCCAAATAGCCACAATGGCTGGAGCTGTGCTGATCCAAAGCCAAGAGCCAGGAGCTTCCTCCAGGTCTTCCCATGCGGGTGCAGGGGCCCAAGGACCTGGGTCATCTTCCACTGCTTCCCAGGCCATAGCAGAGAGCTGGATCGGAAGTGGAGCACCAGGGTCTCGAACCAGTGCCCATATGGGATGCCGGCACTGCAGGCAGCGGCTTTATGCTCTACACCACAGTGCCAGCCTGGCAGTATCAGTTTAACAGTGTCCTAACTGAAATTTTAAACACTGTCACCGAAGAGGAACTAGAAAAATTAGTTCACCTAATGATCTACTTTTCGTGAACATTAGGCATGGAGCACAATGAAAAGTGCTTGGCATACATTAGGTCTAATTTTTTTTAAAGATTTTATTTATTTTTATTTCAGATATAGAATTACAGGCAGAGAGAGGAAGAGACAGAAAGAAAGGTCTTCCATCCACAGGTTCAGTCCCCAAATAACTGCAACGGCTGCAGCCGGGCCAATCCAAAGCCAGGAGCCTGGAACTTCCTCCAGGTCTCCCATATGCATGCAGGGGCCCAAGCACTTGGGCCATCCTCTGCTGCTTTCCCAGACCATAGCAGAGAGCTGGATCGGAAAAGGAGAAACTGGGACACAAACTGGGGCCCATATGAGATGCCAGAGCCACAGGTGGAGGTGTAGCCTACTATGCCACGGCACTGTCCCCCATTAGTTCTAGTTTTACAAGCTTCTATTGCCTTGTAGTTCTTTTAGGTGATAAAGGTCATTGGCTGGAAAGAAGTTTAGTAAAATCTTGATAAATGTTGAATCTGGATTATGTTTTTTAAAGGGGGTAAATTATGAAATTCTTGCCATTTTGCATATGTTTGAATATTTTCACAATAAAGAATATATTTTTAAAGAAAGAAATAAAATTCAATATGAATCACCACTTACATTCAAGTTAATAAGTATCTTTCCATACTTCATTCTAACTTCAAGAGCATTCTGTGAGATGATTATTTGAGCAAATAGTGGTAGTAATATCAATAGTTTCCCAATGAACAGTTGATAAAGCAGTGGTTCAGAGATGATGAGGCTTCCCAGTGTCATGTGGTACAGATATGGGGCCAAAGCTCTTGCTATGAGCAGGGGGGGTAAAGACCCTGAAATCAGATGTATATGCTCTGATTCTACAGGCTAACCACTTTTTTCCTTTCCCAGTCTTCTCTGGTAATTTTCTTTTTGGTGGAGGGTGGTGGTTAGGTCGATATGCCCTACTTTGTCTCATGAAAGAGTCAATTATTCCTACAGTACCTTTGTACACACAGTCCTTTACATTCAAATTCAAGTATAAGAATAATCCCTCTGACATCCAACTGTGGTATCTAAATCAAGAAACCCAGATAAGAACCTTGTTCCCCAGCCCCAATAACTGAAATTGACCTAATCAACAAGCTATAGACACCCTCCCAACCATAAATACATGCTAAAAAACTGCTTTCATTAAAACACCCCCTGTTCCAAAATTCAGTTTTCCATTATCTCAAATGCTGACATCCTGTCTTCTTCCATGAATTCCACCCCCATCCAACTTTGACATCTTATTTCCTACTCAAGGTCACATTTCACATGCATTTACTCTCCTGGGCATGCTGGCTGTATTGGGATCCTTGAGACAAGCTTCATATTTGTTCCCCACTGGGGTTGTTCATACTAACTTCGTTTAACTGGGATTACCTGCACAGCCTTCTGAGCATTTGCCAAAGTTTGACCCATACAGTGAGTGCAAGGTAAATCCCAGTATCTCAAAACAAAACAAAACAAATTCTACTAAGAACAGGGAACTAAAACCTGCTGCTGCTAAGAATAAAGACTCTTCAAAGGCCTGAATCCTTGTCTATTTCCTTTAGGTTGTGTGACCTTGATGCCATAGAACGTTTCAGAACTCCCATTTCTTCAGTTTCTAAAGAAAGTGTTGACTTCCTCCTCAGCGGACAACTGTGAGGGTTGATTAGCCAAGCCATGGTGCACAGTGAGCACCCACATGATGTCTGTCATTAGCATAAACTAGGTCAGACTTTTGTGGCTCCACTGAATATCACATCCACTCAGGAGCAAAGGCTGGATCTCTATGGCATCTTCAATCACAGCACAGATTCATGTGTAGACTGACTCTGTTGAGTCTTAATCCCCTAACTTCAGCATCAGCTTCAATTGACTGAATCCTCACCATGAGTATTACCTGTATTACTTCACTTTAACTTTACAATAGCATAGTGCAAGTACCATCAGGATCCTCATTCTACAGATGTGACACATGAGGCATACGAAGATCAACTATTTTACCCCTGATCACACAAACAGGTTAATGCCGGGCCTGATTAGTCTTTCCCTATACTGTGAGACTCCTTTCTCTGATGTGGACTGATTTCCTTCACTAATTTATGAGAATCTACAGCTCAATGGTCAAGCATTGTGGCACTACCAACATTTCCCAGCACAGGGAACTGTATGTTTAGCAGCTAATGAAGATTTACTGTCTAAAACACATAGAAGTACAAAAATCCATAGTAGAGGTATTATATTCATTACAAAACATCATATTTACCTTGCCACCTGGAGAGAATAACCATCATTTCTTTTCTCTTGTGGACCCTTGTGAATAAATATGAAATTGACTAAAAGCGCAACTGTGAGACAGCATGATGTGGCCATGGTCTATCTTTAATTTCTATTGTCTTAATTAAACTGCCAATGAGGCAGTTCCCGTTGCTATTCCCACTTCACAGATGAGGAAACTAAGGAAAAATGCAGAAGAGGCAGCTCGCCAGGTTAGCCAGCTAGCGAGTGGTGAGCAAAAGCAAGGTTTCAAATTTTATGAGTCTAGGTCCAGGATCCCTGTTCTCATACATTTGGTATATTGAACTATGATTCATGGTTCTTCTTACTTAGCATGAAGCTCTATTCAAGATTTAAAATTTTCAAAGTGTGAATTGACTTAACTAAAAATTTTCAATTATTTGAGAGGCAGACAGACACACACATACAGAGAGAGAGAGAGAGAGAGCAAGAGAGAGAGAGAGAGAAGAGGGATGGGGGAGAGAGCTCATCTGCTGGTTCACTCCTGAGATGCCCACAACAGCCAGCAGGAAGGAGAGAACCAGGAGCTGGGAAATCAATGCAGGTCTTCCATGCAGGTGGCAGACATTCAATTACTTGAGCGATCACTGCTGCCTCCCAGGGTCTGCATTAGGAGGAAACTATTTTTTAATCATTATCAGGGAATAGGAGGTGAGGATGTATTCTTTAGAAACAGTAGGTGAGCTGACTAGGGTCTGCGATATATTTAAGGGACCACAGAAATGGCCTAATTTCTAATATAAAATGGGGTGAATGAAAACAGTGCAGGTAAACATGATAAATAAAGTACATTGGAAACCATGATAATCCCCATTTTCAGAAGTTAATTTTTATATTCCTGATATGAACACCTCTTTCAAAATCTACGAAACATGCCTTTTTTTTCTTCTACAAAACATGTCTTGATGGAAAAACTGAAGAACTTACAACCTGGAAATGACCCTCTTTAATTTGACAACAAATAAAAGCTATTGCTCAGGAAGGGTTCAGGAAGATATTTCTGAGAAAAGTGACAGAGAGAGAGAGAATGAGAGAGAGAAGGGGGTAAGGCAGGAACAGGAAAGGGGGAAGTGGCCCAGTTCAAGGAGCACAACACAGAAGAAACCACTCCCTTTTGTAGAAGGTCTACAGCCAGAGGCACATATACTGTGTACCACGACATTTCAAGACAAAAATATTGCAACCAGGTTAAAAAAAAATTAAAACAAACATAAGAGTCCTGTGCAGTGTAACTGCTCTTGGAACAAGCGCTGTGGAGGCTTCTACATTTGCACTATGATGTGGATTCATTACGAAAAATAACTACCTTGTGAAATATTTTCAGAGGTACACTGGGAAGTATTGTTTTGTTTTCCATGATGCAATAGTAGTAAGCTTTGAAAGCCCAGTAATCTTGCAAACCTAGCCCCCAGCTCCAGTTATTGGAAACTCCAGAAGCAAGGCAAGCTCTGAAGTCCTGGTAGTAACACAAGCTCTGCCAAAACTCAAAGCAAGCGGCCTCTTAACTGATCATATTAGCTTAATTTCTACCCCCTGCCAAGTATTGGCTGCTAGCTTTGCAGGGCTGGACCAAAAGATACTTTCCATACAGCTCTTCAAAGCCCCTGAAACTAGTGTCAGGTATTTCAACCTTATCCCCCCTCCCTCCCCCACCCCAAATTCAGTTGCACAGCCCAGCACAGCTGCGTCCCTGGGAAGATTGCTCTCCAAGTGGGGGGAAGGCAGCTAAATTGCAACATGGAGGCAAAAGTTCTATATTCAGATATGCGCACTTACAGCGCTCTTCTTATAAGAACCCTCCCCCACCTATGCCCGCACAACACATGTCTGAGCCCTTGCAGGAGGTTTACCTCAGGGAACCAACCCATAATAACTGGTGGTGAGGAGAAAGCTAAAACAGGGCGTCAAGAGCTGGATACACTGTAACCCAGCCTAGGCGCCAAGAGAAGATACTTGCAGACTGCCACTCACAGCTCTAGCCCTGCCCGGGTGATCACGCGAGACTCCAGCTCAGATCTCTGAGGACGCACACAGCTCCACCACAGCGCCCAGGATATGGAGACCCCGGCCCGGCACAGCGGGCGCTCTGTCACCACCTGGCCAGGCCTGGGATTCGATGAGAATCAGGAAGGACTGCGTAGTCAGCACCTGGAAGGTATACCTGTTTTAGCCATGTCCACGAAAACAGTGTTCCCCGTGGGAGGGGGTGGCGTCCTCCTTCCCAAGAACCCTGGAACCCAGACACCCTCATCTTTCTCTTTGGGTTTGTTTGTTTTTGGCAGGTGTGAGGCCTACAGCCATCTCGCTCCCTGCAGAGGAAGGAGACAAGGAAGGGTGTTTGCTGTTCCAGCGGAAGCAGGGAGCAGATGTAGGAGAGGAAGGAGAAAAAGAAGAAACGCGAGGAGGAGGCGGAGAAGGAGGCCCGGATGGCGCCAGGTCGCAGAGCCCGGATGGCGCCAGGTCGCAGAGCCCGGATGGCGCCAGGTCGCAGAGCCGCGCAGAGGAAGGCGGCAGCCAGTTTCGCGCTAGCGCCCTGTCCCCCGCTGAGGAAGAGGGCAACCAAGTTGGCGCCAGATCCCCTTGGCCTGCACAGGAAGAAGGCAGACAGGTTGGCGCCAGCGCTCTGGGTCCAGCATTTGAAGAAGGCGGCCTTGTTGGCGCCAGCTCTTCCGGGCCCGCAGAGGAAGAAAGCGGCCTAGTTGGCGCCAGCGCTCCCGGGCCCGCAGAGGAGGAAGGTGAATTGGATAGCGCCAGCGACTCGGGCCCAGCAGAGGAAGAAAGCGGCCTGGCTGACGCCAGCTCTTCTGAGTCCGCAGAGGAAGAAGGCGGCCTGGCTGACGCCAGCTCTTCGGAGTCCGCAGAGGAAGAAGGCGGCCTGGTTGGCGCCAGCTCTCCCGGGCCTGCCGAGGAAGAAGGCCGCTCGGTCGGCGCAGCGTTTGAAGAAGAAAGTCTATTTGGCGCCAGCGCTCCAGGCCCGGTGGCCCACAACCACCACGTGGGCGGTACCGCCAGAATTGGTGGCCAGGAGCTTGGGCAGCAGCAGGAGCCCGTTTCAGTGGCCACCAACAGTCTCCGAGATAGGAACAGGCATGAGCAGCAGGTCAGGCGCCCCACGTTCACCCCACTGCAGCTGCAGGAGTTGGAAAGAATTTTCCAGCGTAATCATTACCCGGACGTATTAGCACGGTAAGCAAATTGCCAGAGTGGGCTCCTACTTTGGATAGCATGTGCTAGCCCAGGGCACCCTTTAGTTCTCCCATATACCCTTCCTTCCTTTCCTCCTGAAGTTAAAGCTCATCTCATAGACTCCAGGTACCAGCGTCCTCTCCCCTTTGCACTTGAGTTTCCGGTGGGGATTGGAGCTATGTGAACTGGGAATGAAGGTAAATATTTTCATGCAGTATTTCTTAAAATTGTATTAATTTATTTAAGTGTACATTAGATACAGAGAGACAGCACTCCTAACCCCTGGTTCACTCCCCTAATGCCCACAAGTTATAACTGCTGCAGACCAAAGCCAGGAGGAGGGAACTCAATCCAGATCTGGAACGAGTATGGCAGGGACCTAACCCCTTGAGCCACCACCTGCTGCCTCCCAGAAAGATGGAATCTAGTGACCAAACTTGAATGCAGGCACCCTCATATGGGATGGAGGCATCCCAAACAGCCTCTTAACTGCTGTGCCAAAGGCCAGTCCCTCATGCAGTATTTAAGTGAATCAAATTAATACATTTTGGGTGGCAAATGTTATAAATAAAGTCCAGTAAGAACTGAGTCAGGGATAAAGGGGAGGAGCCTGGGCCATGGTGGAGCACCTGCAGTGTGGGACCCTGCCTTTATTTAAATTTTCAAACATCAGTTCATCATAGATTTTTGCATTAATCTCTATATTTTAAAAATACTACATTCCCACCATATTTATCTTGATTACTGATTTTGGGGAATCCTTTTAAAGTTTGTGCATGAGAGGAAACTCCCTAAAACAGCCTCAGCTTGATGCTACAGAATAGTGTACTTGGTGGAGAGACATTAATGGGGTACATGTTAAAACCAAGAGGCACCTGTTGTAGGAGTTAAAGATGTAGTTTCAAATGCCACTTCCTGGTTATGTAAATAATACCTCAAGTACTTGGGTTCCTGCAACCCACATAGGAGACTTGGAGAGAGATGTTGGCTCCTGACTTCAGCTTTTCCCAGCCCTGGCTATTGTGAACATTTGGGGAGTAAAACAGTGGGTGGAAGATCACTATTTCTGAACTGTCTCTATCACACTCTCTTTCCCTCTCCTATTAAATAATTTAATTTATAACAAGAAGGAGGGACCAGCATTGTGGCATAGCAGGTAAAACCTCCTCCTATAATGCCACCATCCCATATAGGTGCCAGTTTGAGTGTACTGGATGCTCCACTTTTGATCTAGTTTCCTGCTAATGGCCTGGAAAAAGCAGCTGTGGATAGCCCAAGTATTTGGGCCTCTGCCATCCTTGTGAAAGACGTGGATGAAGCTCTCAGATTCCAGGCTTTAGCCTGGCTCAGACCTGGCAATAGCAACCATCTGAGAAGTGAGCCAGCAAGTGGAATTTTCCCTCTCTCTCCTTCTCAGCCTGTAATTTTGACCTTCAAATAAATAAATAAATATTTTTAAAAATAAAGAAAACAAGAAGGAGATAAAATCCTCTATTTCATTTCATCCACTAATCAAAACACTGACCATTTGTGGTTTTCTCCCCTCAGACTGGAGCTGGCAAGACGCATGGATGTAACTGAAGCCAAAGTGCAGGTCAGTACACCTGAAAAAAATTAGGGAGGGAGGACATTCTAAAAACATATTACAAGGCTTGGACAACTTTATCATCGACATTGCTATGTTGAATTTGTGTTCCATATTCCATTATTGGGAAATGAACTTTGCATTTTGGGGTGTGTATACAAAACGATATAAGGAAGCCCTAGCTTACAGCAATTTCCCATTACCAGAGAGAACAAAAATATGCCAACGAAAAAATATTTAGCATGAAGTAATTTCTTTTTCATTCCCTGTACACATAGATGCATATTGTATAGTATATTACATAAAAGATTTCGTATAGGGGCCGGCGCCATGGTTCACTTAGTTAATCCACTGCCTGTGATGCAGGCATCCCATATGGGTGCCAGGTGCTCATCCCGGTTGCTCCTTTGCCAGTTCAGCTCTCTGCTGTGGCCTGGGAAGGCAGTGGAGGATGGCCCAGGTGCTTGGGCCCCTGCACCCGCATGGGAGACCAGGAGGAAGCACCTGGCTCCTGGCTTTGGATCGGCATAGCTCCAGCCGTAGCGGCCATTTGGGGATGAACCAACGGAAGGAAGACCTTTCTCTCTGTTTCTCTCTCTCACTGTCTAACTCTGCCTATCCAAAAAAATAAATAAGTAAATAAATAAAAGATTTTGTATAATTAATGAGAACTTTAATTATATATGACAGTAATAGATATATGATAATATATAAAAGTGTATATTCATCATTTATATTTTAAATATGTGTCCCAGATTGTGAATATATATCTAATGCTATTGTCTTATAGGGTGCGCTTATTTATGGAGTCATGCTGGGGCTAAGACTGACGTGAGAATTATTCAAATTATTGTACCCAAAAATTTTTATTATGAGCAGGCTTAACTGTAACCCTAAATTGTTTTACACATTTAAAACCAGGCATACGGTTCTTGCTTAAGGTGTACTTTTGTAAATAGTTAGGCCTCAGTGTGAAGGAATAACTCACATAGAAGACACAACATTGCTGAAGTATATATTGTTAAGCTGCAGCTCGTTCTAATACCTAATGTCTGCTCCCCCCGCTATTGGTTTTGCAAGGCTGGTAAACTACTTTAGAGTTGGCTGTAGATTTTGATTTTCTGGAAATCCTTGGTGTGTAGCCTGAAAAGTTTACTAATCTAAGGGTTGTACATTATGATGCAGATGGGGCAAAGTTTTCACTCTGTGAAAGGTTATCTAAAATATGAAACAAGCAATTCAAAGGGACAGTTTTGAATAAAGTTCCACTAACCTAAAAGGATATGGGGATATGGAGGACATCCATCAACTCAAACGTTTATAATTTCTCTGTGATGAGAATATCCCCAAATCTGGCATCTAGCTATTTTGATTTCTACAATACAGTGTTGTTCAATGTAATAACTACTCTGTGGCATAGCACACCAGAATGTCTTTTCCTCCCATCCACAAACATGGTGACACCTGCCTAGTGAGCAGGGACCGGTGCCAGCTGGATTGCTGATGGTCAGCTCAGGGTACAGACAAACCCATGGCAATAGCAGCAGAAACCTAGTCCAGTACATCAGTCAGACCTGTATCAACCAGTGCGCAGAATAAGATATTATTAAAGGTAGGAAGAGAGAGACAAAGCAGTACACCAAGCCAAGACTGGCACATAGTTGGAGCTCACTGAGGGAAGGATGTTCTTTTCCTAAGATATTTTAGTGAGAAGGAAGTAGTTTCTCACAACACAGGTGAAAAGGGTTAGGACAGAGTTGCCTATTCTGTTTTTCTATGACAAAATGGAATGTTCACTGTACTAAACCAATCTCTTTTTCTTCTCTGATTGAAGGTTTGGTTTAAGAACAGGAGAGCCAGGTGGAGAAGATACCAGAGAACTCTAAGGGCCAGAAATACACCCCCTATTGTCCAGCACTACCCTGTCACCGTAATGTGGGGTGGAACCTATTATGCCATGTTTGCTTGGGACCCAAATTTGGTGCCATTCCTTCCGGGGGCACTGCCATTCTTGCTGCCCCTGCCACCTATACGACCCCTGTTGCTGTGGCCACCCATGCCCACGCCTGTGCACTTGATGATGCCCATCCCATGGCCTATGCAGCCGCCCATGCCACCGCCGTATCCTCCCCTATTCTTGCCTCCTCTGCCCTTCTATTTCATGCCCCTGTCTCCCTATGGCCCGGTCCCCTGTGGCCTGATCTGGATCCTTATTGTGAGCCATTCTTTTTGAGACCCCTTTTTATAAGGAATACTTTCTGAAACTATTTTTTCCAAAATGTTTTAGGGCAAGATAAAATTTTGTGTGGCACACCATTGTGAGCGGTTCATCACATGCTTGTTAAATGTTTACTTGAAAGTACGATGTCATGGACCCACTTTCTGACACGGTTTTGTATTTTCAATAAAGAAATTGACAGTGAATTCTGTGTATATCTGTTTTGTGTCACGGGGTTGAGAGTTTATGGATGGAAACTGCTAAGGAAATGCCATTCAAGCAGAGTGGTAAGCGGCTCCTTTCATACAGTGACATCCTGAGTCACCACCAGGGGCTGTGCACATGACAGAAGTTTCACAAGTGCCATGGCAGCATTGCTCTGACCTGTATACTCCTTCTGCTCTCCTACCCCAACACTGCACACTCACCCCACTCTGCCCCATGGGGATCACATACATGTACAAGATGGGGGAGTGCATGTCCCTAATGAGAGAACAGTGGTTCAAGGCAGGACCAAGATCCAGTCATGCTGACAGGCTCAGACAAGGCACCAAGCTCTAAGGGAAGCCTGCTAAGGGGCCTCTGGGGACTTGCAGGAGCAATAGGAGCTGGGGATTCATGTGGTGCTCTCCCAACCCTGTTCACTGCTGGCCCTCTTTGTGGAGAAGACAGGGAGATTATCCTTGCTAGCAGGAGGACCCTGCCCTTGCAATGGACACAAAAGAAGACACTCCACCAAGGTCAGAAAAGGTCCCCCCTTTCCTGTCCACACCCGCAGACGTGGAGTGCATATTTCTGTACCGTTCCCAGCTGACAAGTTCACTGTCATGCCTTCAAATGTATTTTTGTCACCTTCAACATTATTGAGATAACTCTGGTTCCAAGTAATTAAGCACTGAAAGGGAACCTCTTGGTTTAGTGCTGCCTGAAGGAAGAAGGAGTCCCTGAGCAATGATGCAAATTAGTTTTACTTAAAGAAGCAGTTAGAGCTTGGCCTTGTGCTGATTTTTTACTTGAAATTTCCTTGGTGCAAGACAAGAAAAACAGGTTACTGGTAAAAAAAAACTAAGCCTGCTTTTTACAATTTAGTAAACTGAAGTTGACTAATGAAATTTGACTGTCATGTCCTCAGAGGTATTTTGTCACCTTCCACATTGCTGAAAGAACAATTAAACTCTGAAAGTGAACCTGTTGGTTTAGTGCTTCTTGAAGGAAGAATGTCAGTCCCTGAGCAATGGTCCAGAATAATTTTATTTAAAACAAGTAGTTTCTGTGGGTGTTGCGATATTGCTGGTTTGCCATCACTTTGGATGTCCATATATCATAATTGAATGCTGGGGATCAATTCTCACATCTGCTTCAATCTAGCTTAGTGATAATGCGCAATCTGGGAGCAGCAGGTGATTGCTCAAATACTTGGTTCTGTTTCCCTTTTGGGAGACCTGGAGTGAGTTGCTACCTCCTGGACCCTGAATTTCACCTGTCCCAGCCCCTGCTATGTAAACATTTGAGGAATGATCCTGTGAATGGAATCCCTCTCTCTCTCTCTCCCTCCCTCCCTTCCTCCATCCCTCTCTCTCCTTCTCTCCCGCTCTCCCTCTATCCCTCTCTCTCTCATAGAAATAAATAATATTTTTAAAAACCTCTGGTGAAAAAGTGTAGTATACAGAGCCAGGATCTTGGCCTAGCAGCTTAATTACTACTTTGATGTCTGCCTCCCATATGGTATTGCCTGAATTTGAGTCCTAGTTATTGTGTTTCTCTTCCAACTTTCTGCTAATGCACACCCTGGGAGGCAGCAGATAATCAAGTACTTAGGTACCTGCCTCCCAAATGAGACCCAAATGGAATTTCAGCCTCTGGATTCAACCTGGCCCAGCCATTGTTATTTCAGGCATTTAGGGATTGAATCAGTGAATTGTCTCTCAAATATAACGAAAAAGTAGTAAGACCTTGGCTTTGTTTATACTTTTTCATATGGAATTGCCACAAGGAAAGAACAAAAGCATAACAAAGTATTAGGAAAGAATCCAGGGACATTTTTTAAATTCACTAAGTTTAGAGTCTGGACAGGATGTGGCACAATGTGTTAAGTTGCTATCTATAGCACTGGCATCCCATGTGCGTGCTGCTTCGAGGCCTGGGTGCTGCTTCGAGGCCTGGCTGCTCCACTTTTCATCCAGCTCCATCGTAATGCGCCTAGGAAAGCAGTGGAGAATGGCCCAAGTACTTGGGTCCCTGCTCCCATGTGGGAGATCCGAAAAATGCTCCTGGCTCCTGGCTCCTGGCTTCAACTTGGCCCAACTCAGGTTTTTACAGCCATTTGGGGAGTGAACCAGTGGATGGAAGATCTCTCTCCTCTCCTTTTCTCCTTATTTCTGTATATCTCTGACTTTCAAATAAATACATATGTCTTTTTTAAAAATTCCCCAAGCTTTCTCTTTAGAAATGCAAATCTCCTTTAAGATAGTTTTCTGTTAAGCACGAATTTAATTAATGTCAGTGAATTATACACTTAAAACTGTTTAGAATGGCCAAATTTTTATACATGTTTTACCACAGCAAAATAAAGAAAAATATTGCAGAAAATGTATAAAAGTGATTAATTGGGAATATCATGCCCATACTCTCAAATGATTGGAAAGTTTGTTGATAAAGAGCCATAGTTTTATGTATTTGAGAAGTTATCTCTTGGAATACTAGGCTGATAAGTTATTTTAGTCTGATATACTAGACTCTGAACTTCCAAAGCAGAATTCTTGTGCATTGGCCAATTAAAATTCATAGAATTAGATTAGAATGCCCTTTCACTTAAAAGTGTCAGATGAATAGAAATTCACCTTAAAACAGATATTGTTGAGACAGTATATTATGGGGCTAGTTAAAGGACTGGGTAGGAAATGAGTTATAATTTATTTTTTTCTGAGGCATAATAGTAGACGCAGTAATGTTACAACCTTCATTCACCCTACACACACTTGATTATCAGTATACATCACATTATACCTTTACATTCCATAGAAAGAAATTATATATTGTCCTTGTGTGACTTTATTCAATGTCCAATCAAATACTAAAACAAGGTACTAGGATCCCCATCTAAAGAAGAAAAAGCTATTGCTCAAGATCAAAAATCTAATAAGAGGACCAGGATTGTAAACCAAGTCCCTCTGCATCCAGAGCCCATGTTTTCTCATGATTACTACAGTGGTCATGCACAGGGATGGTACAATTATAGCAACATGGCTTCGTTTTTTAAAAAAGCATTGTGATATCATTTTTTCCTAGATATCTTTTATTTAAGTTATACAAACTTCATGCATTTCATATATGCAAATTTAGGAACGTTGTGATCCTTCCCACCCTACCCTCCCTTCCTGCCCACACTCCTAAACTTTTTCCTCCTCCCTCTCATATTCCCACTCTTAATTATTACAAAGATCTATTTTTAGTTTACTTTATACTCATAATATTAACTCTACACTAAGTACAGAGTTCAACAAATAGTCTGAAAACAAAACAAAACAAAAACTGTGCTCCACAGTAGTTGATACAAGAGCTGTTTAAAATCATCGCAATGTTAAGTGGCAAAGTCCCTTCTAGAGATTACCTTTTAGATACTATATTAGTTACCACAGATCAGGAATACATATTTGTCTTTTTGGGACTGGCTTATTTCACTAAGTATGATGGTTTCCAGTTGCATCCATTTTGTTGCAAATGACAAAATTTCATTTTTTTTACCACTGTGTAGTATCCGATGGTGTACATTTCCCATAATTTCTTTATCAAGTCTTCCATTGATGAACATGTAGGTTGATCCCATATCTTAGCTATTGTGAATGTAGCTGCAATAAACATGAGGGTACAGATAACTCTTTCATACATTGATTTTATTTCCCTTGGGTAAATTCCCAGCAATGGGATGGCTGTGTCTTAAGGTATGTCTATATTCAGATTTATGAGGTATCTCCATACTGTCTTCCACAGTTGCTGTACCAGGTTATAATCTTACCAGCAGTGGACTAGGGTAACTTTTTTCCCCACATACTCACTAGCATTTCTGTAGGAACGCCATTCTAACTGGGATGAAGTGAAACCTCATTGTGGTTCTGACTTGTATTTCCTTGATAAATAATGATCCTAGCCGGCGCCGTGGCTCAATAGGCTAATCCTCCACCTTGCGGCGCCGGCACACCGGGTTCTAGTCCCGGTCGGGGCGCCGGATTCTGTCCCGGTTGCCCCTCTTCCAGGCCAGCTCTCTGCTATGGCCAGGGAGTGCAGTGGAGGATGGCCCAGGTGCTTGGGCCCTGCACCCCATGGGAGACCAGGAAAAGCACCTGGCTCCTGGCTCCTGCCAGGATCAGCGCGGTGCGCCGGCTGCAGCGGCGGCCATTGGAGGGTGAACCAACGGCAAAGGAAGACCTTTCTCTCTCTGTCTCTCTCTCTCACTGTCCACTCTGCCTGTCAAAAAAAAAAAAATAATAAAAAAAAAAAATAAAAATAAAAAAGATAAATAATGATCCTGAGCATTTTTTTTTTCATGTATCTTCTGGGCATTTGAATTTACTCTTTTAAAAAATGCCTACTCTGGGGACAGCGCTGTGGTGTAGCAGATAAAGCCACCACCTACAGTGCCAGCATCTCATATGGGCACTGGTTTGAGACCCAGCTACTCCACTTCTGATCCAGCTCTCTGCTATGGCCTGGAAATCAGTGGAAGTGCAGCTTCTGCCATTGCAGCCAATTGGGGAATGAACCAGCAGATGGAAGGCCTCTCTCTCTCTCTCTTTCTGCCTCTCTTCCTTATGTAACTCTGACTTTCAAATAAATAAATAAATCTTTAAAAAAATGCCTATTCAAATACTTTGTCCATTGTGTAACTGGATTGTTTCTTTTGCTGTTGTTGAGTTTCTTGAGCCCTTTATAGATGCTGGATATTAATCGTTTATCAATCACATAGTTTGCAAATATTTTTCCCATTCTATTGATTGCCTTTTCACTTTGCTGAGTGTTTCTTTTGCCATGCAGAAGCTTCTCAACATGATGCATCCCATTTTTCAATTTGGCTTTGATTGTCTGTGATTCTGGGGTCTTTTCCAAGAAGTCTTTTTCTATTTCAATGTCTTACAGAGTTTCCAAATGTTCTCTAGTAATTTGATGGTATCAGGTCACAGATTTAGGTCTTTTATCCATTTTAAGTGGATTTTTGTATAAGGTATAAACAAGGAGTCTTTTTTTTAAAGATTTTATTTAATTGGAAGAGTTACAGAGAGAGGTAGAGACAGAGAGAGAGAGGGGTCTTCCATCCGCTGGTTCACTCCCCAAATGGCCACAACAGCTGGAGCTGCGCCAATCTGAAGCCAGGAGCCAGGAGTCTCTTCCAGGTCTCCTAAGCAGGTGCAGGGGCCCAAGGACTTGGGCCATCTTCTACTATTTTCCCAGGCCATAGCAGAGAGCTGGAATAGAAGAGGAGCATCCGGAACTAGAACCGGTGCCTATATAGGATGTCAGTGCTTCAGGCCAGGGCTTTAACCTGCTGCACCACAGCGTCAGCCCCTAAATCTCAATTTAATGGGAAAATTTTTAATTCATGTCATGTATAAATTTCCTTAATTCATGGATTTGCTTCTTATTGTTTCTGAGTAATACTGTGATTAATCTTTTGAATTCGTTTCTGGCATTTCATCAATATCTTCATCCTCACACACTAGTACTGAAGTGTTGTGTTCCTTTGTGGGGGAGGGGGAATGCCAGGGAATTATGAAGAAGAAGAAGCTGCACTCTAAGCGGCCCTGCAAGAGGAAATCGCCAAACTGCAAACCGTATCACCATAGCTACGAGACCCTGGGAGGGCCGCGTTTGGGCAAGGCTGACCTTTTGAAACTGTATATAAGTGGACCCTCAGACTCTGTAAGCAGAGGTTGCTCATCCTCTCTCCCCAGTCGGTAGCACCTTGTGCCTGTGAGTACTCTCCTGGTCCATAGCGCCTTGTGCCTGCAGGAGTTTGGCTGAGTAGTCTCTCCCTCTAGATGCCGTAATAAAGAGCTTTAAGGTGTGTACCTGAGTCTTCTCAGTCTCCTTTGTTGAACCTGTAGTTGGCTTCCTGGCCAGTTACTAAACATTAAGCTGACAGTTGGTGCCTGAACAGGGACTCAACTGAGGCAGTGGAAGGAGACATGCCCTTGAGAAGACGACAGAAGGGTGAGCAGCGGTGGTTGAAAAAGACCACGATGGGTGGGACGTCCCAGTCTAAAGACTATAAGAGGGCACTAGAGCGTATGGAAAAGGTAAAAGTCTTTCCAGGACAAACGCAGAAAGAAAAAAGAGCAAAATGCTACACACCAGGTAATGTAACATGGGCTTGTAAGCTGGCAGCAGCTTGTACAGAAAGTGACCTCTCTAGTCTTAGGACAGAGGAAGACATTGAGAAGATGTTAAAGGACTTCCTTCTAAAGGGAGAAGGTAATCTTGGAAAGGATTATAAGTGCGCAGCCGAGACCCTTAAGGTGCTTGTCTGCTGTGGGAAAGAGCTATGCCCTAGGAACGCTGAGGAAGCCTGTAGTCTATGTAACATGATTGCAGACTTTCGAGACAGACCTTCATGGCATGAGCCTTTGCCCACTATGACTGAAGAAAGAATGAAAGAGCAGGCAGCCTACCCTGTAGTAGTGCGAGCTGGAAACATAGAATATGAACTGTTGGGTCCTAGAGCAATTTCAGCTTGGGAAAGCAGGTATAAGAACATGGCTTAACAGGAACCCCTACCATTACTTATTTTGGGGTAGTCTCAGTAAATCTTACATCGGTAGACATCAATATGCTTCTAAATGTAATACCAGGGGCAGCATCAGAGAAACAGTTAATGTTAGAAAAAATAAGAGAAAAAGCAGCAAATTGGGATGAACAACACCCACCCCTGCCAGCCAACACAGCAGGACCAGCACCATTAACATCTACCCAAATAAGGGGAGTAGGCATGACACCACAGGAAGAACCTCCTTATTTGTGGATGGGATATCAACTCCATCCAGAGAAATGGACATTACAAAAATTAGACCTCCCCGAACTCCCAGAGAGACCTTCCTTAAATGAATTACAAAAACTAGTAGGCCTCCTTAATTGGCTAACTCAAGCCGTTCCTGGCATAAAAACAAAACCATTTACCCTAATGATGAGAGGTGATCAGGAGTTAAACAGTAAGAGAGAGTGGACTCCAGAGGCAAGACAAGAGCTCCAAAACATTAGAAAGCTACTAAAGGAATATAAGGCATTAGCATATTGGGAACCTAATGAGGAAGTATATTGTACTGTAATGATATCAGGGAATACATTAAATTATAAAGTTCACCAAGGAAACGACATCCTCTGCATAGGAAGGATAGAGTTTCCTAGAGTAATGGCAGCTTCCCCTTTAAATAGAGCCATTCGGTGCCTACACAAAGTAAGACAGGAAAGTATTATAAGACTAGGAAGAGAACCTACTTATAGGCTTCCTATAAAGAAGGAAGATTTGGATATCATGATCCAAGAAGACCCGTATCTACACTGGGTACCCCAAATAGAATGTATACATGCTCCTATAATGCTAAGGAGAGCTTTAAGCAGTCTACAAGCTAAGCCAATAGAAGGACCCACATATTATGCTGATGGAGGCAGCAAACAGGGAATGGGAAAATATGGCTTTTGGACAGCTGGAGGAAAAATAATGATTAAAGAACAGGAAGGAAGCAACCAAGAATTAGAAAAAAGAGTTATACTTTCTGCCCTTCAGGCAGGACCTGAAAAAATGAACATAGTTACTGATTCCCAGTATGTATGTGGGTTAATTGAGGCAAGGCCTCAGCCTGAAGACATTGAAGAATCTCTATTGAAGCCTATAGTAGAATCGATAGAAAGCAAAGAGGAGCTTTATATACAGTGGGTACCAGGGCACAAAGGCATACCAGGAAATGAAAACATTGACAAGCTAGTATCCACATCTTGTAGAGCGCAGATAAACCTAGTGGTGCAAGGAGACAATATCCGGGAGAAGGAACCAGAACAGAAAGGATATGACATTATGAAAAAATAATTTATAAAGATTTATCTAAACAGCAAGGAATTTATTTCCTTGAAAACATCGAGTCAGCAGAAGAGGACCATACAAAATGGCATGGGGATGTTCAACACTTAAGACAGGAGTATAACCTTCCAAAGAACGTTGCAGAACAAATAGTTAAGAAATGTCCCAAATGCATTAATAAAGGAGGAACTATCCCACATCTCAGATCAGGACCGGGTGTATGGCAGATGGATGCCACACATTATGAAGGAAAAATCATTATAGTAGCAGTTGAGACATCCACAGGGCTATTATGGGCTAAGATAATTCCAAAAGAAAATGCGCAAGAAACCGTATGGACTATATTAGAGCTAGTTCACCTATTTTATATTACAGGATTACACACAGAAAACGGGCCTAATTTTACAGCAGAAAAAGTAGGAGGGCTATGTAAATATTTAAATATTGATCATACCACAGGTACTCCATATAATCCGCAATCCCAGGGCATGGTTGAAAGAGCAAATCAAGTGTTAAAACAGGAGATGGATAAATTTACTGAAGAAGTACAAACTATAGAGGCTCGTTTACAATTGGCTCTTATAGCTCTTAACAAAAAGAAAAGGGGAGGAATATGGGGATATACCCCTATAGAAAGATATATTTATCAAAGATGGCAGGAACTAGACCAGAAATTACAAATCCAACCATTTGAAAAACAAAAGTTATCTTGTTTTTATAGACTCCCCAACAGCAAAGATTGGAAGGGGCCTACAATTATCTTATGGAAAGGGGAAGGAGCTGTAGTTGTAGAAAGCCCTGAGAAAGGAATAATTAGTTTACCACAAAGATATGTTAGGCTAATCCCAAACCCGGAAAATTAACCTTCCTACAGCATATACAGATTATCAGTTATGCTTACCCTGCCAAAATAACCACTGCATGTGCTCCAAATGCTGCTATCATTGCCAAGTATGCTTTCTACAAAAGAAGTTAGGGATATCTTATTCCAGACAAAAGCAGGAAGAGATCAAGTATTGATGGCGCAAATATCACCAATTAGTGGAGAAGAAGCAAAAGAATTGTATCAATAACTCATAGAAAAGATGATACAGGAAGGAACATGGGAGCCCTCCATGAAGAACCCGTTCGAGGGACTTCAAAAAGAACAAGAACAAAAGGCAGGAGAATTGCAGGAACAGTTGCAGGAAACAAAAGAGAAACTAACTGAATGGGAGCCAGGTAAGGTATACACAGGTAAGGAAAAATCATGGCCTCTTATAAAAGTGAGATTCATACCCTTAATAATGTTAGTGATATTACTAGTAGTGCACTCTCAAATGTTAGGCTTAGTTGAAGTCCCTCCAGCCTTTAAGATTCTGGCAAGGGAAGTACCGTGGACCTGTGAGTCAAAGGTGTCAAATATAGGATGTGAACTTCTTTCCAATATATGGTACCATAGGAATAAAACTATCCAATGCACTGCACAGGTAATGGAGCTCACCAAATTGTGGGAACAGAAAATAATAAAATTAATAGAAAGTTCATGTAAGACAGAAAAAAATAGGATGTTCAAAATCACATGCAGAAGCAACTCAGATAATATTACTATGACCTGTGACGGTACATCAAAGACATTAAAGGAACCTCTAAATATCCTAGTAAGAGAAAAATTATCATACAGGCCGATCAGGGATCCATGGATTGTGAAGAGAGCTCTTGTACGGAAGTAGGTTGTCGTATGGAAGGAACCATCTACCACAAATGTACCTTCGAACCAGCACTTTTAAGGTTGTGTGTGTGACCCCCTTGCACTATTATTAAGTGCTTAAATATAATATATAAAGATGAAGGCCGGCTATGGAAGGAGGTGAATTGCTCCCAGTGGGAATCAAAGGCTTACATGGATGAAATGCCCATCTTAGAACATATGTTAGCTTTCATAAGGACAGACAGATGGCCAGCATTAGATTCATTTATGAACAATAATAAGGACACAAAAAATAACTCTGAATGGCAACGATATGAAAGAGGAGAGCTTCATAACTATGATTGTAGCCCTCAGTTAAACATAAGTAAGGTAGATGTTAACATTACCTGTAAGTACAATATACCCAAACAGTTTGTTTGGATCAATTTTAATGAATATAATAAACAGTACAATTACACAAGAATCAGTCAGGTAAACTGTACATTTTCAGTCAGAAATAACATATCATGGGCTGAGGAAGAGGAATGGGGATGGGACTGGAGCAAGGACAAAATTAGCTTTATTTGTATTAATGGTAACATCAGTAGATATATAACGTGCCCGATAGGTAACATAAATAATCATACTGTACAATGTTATTGGCAAGCAGGATACGAAGTCCTCAGCAAACACTTTATTAAAATTGTAGAATCACTGAATAATACAAAATGGGCTTGTCAGGCCCTAGGACTTTTCTACATTAGAGAGAGGGAGGCAGTAGATTCAGAAGGGCCTCACAACAGGGGCATGAGTTTCATATCTATACCCAAAAGGCCAGTAATGACATGGGATTACAAGAAAAGAGCATTCTTCTCAGAGTATATGGTGGTGCACACTCCAGGGTTCACTTATGTGCCAGTCAACACGACTGACCTGGTTCCACTGAGACCAAAATGAGACTTTGGAATCACAGCAGCCATAGTAGCAACAGTAGTCACAGCAGCCGTGATCTTGGGAGCTGTGACAGGAGCACTGGCTCTTGGTGCCACCCAATTACAGGGAGAAGCCTTGGGGTCCGCTCTGCAGGTAACGCAGGATGAACAGGCTCAGCTAGCGTTCCATACAGAGTTGCTAAAAGCACATTCTCGAGGGTTCCAAATTCTTGAAGCATGGATAAGTCAGATGGAACAACTAATGACAGTGTTAAAATTGGAAAGTGAATTAAAATGTGAAAAGGTGTATCCACAGCTGTGTGTCACCAATATTCCATGGGAGAATCACTCAATCCCTAATTCCATGCAACTGGCAGAGATGTTTGCAAACTCCTCCCTGACTTGGCAAGATTGGGTTAGTAAAACCTCTTCCTTAGAATATAATATCACTCAAAATGCGATAAATTTAACCGCCTCCATAGCCAGAGCTAAGCTTAATCTAGATAGGGTACAAACAGTGGAAAATATGATCACATCTATGAGCAGTACACTTAGTAACTGGTTGCCCACATGGTCTTGGATAAGATCAGCTATTATCATCCTGGAAATTATAATATGTCTACCTGTTCTCCAGTGTCTTTTCTCAACTGGAAGGAATTTGGTGAAGGGCTACCTTGTCCTCAAAGAAGACACAGTCCCAGCAATAGAGGAAGAAAGCAACAGCAAAAACGACAAGGACATAAAGGGACATTCTGGAAGAACATGCGAGCCTTGGTCAAAGGTATCTGCCCCTTTGGCCCAGTAGCTCAGCAGGCTCTACAACAATATAAACAGCTCTAAAATAAAAAGAAATGGGGCCGGTGCCGCGGCTCACTAGGCTAATCCTCCGCCTAGCGGCGCCGGCACACGGGGTTCTAGTCCCGGTTGGGGCGCCGGATTCTGTCCCGGTTGCCCCTCTTCCAGGCCAGCTCTCTGCTGTGGCCAGGGAGTGCAGTGGAGAATGGCCCAGGTGCTTGGGCCCTGCACCCCATGGGAGACCAGGAAAAGCACCTGGCTCCTGGCTCCTGCCACCGGATCAGCGCGGTGCGCCGGCCGCAGCGCGCTGGCCGCGGCGGCCATTGGAGGGTGAACCAACGGCAAAGGAAGACCTTTCTCTCTGTCTCTCTCTCTCACTGTCCACTCTGCCTGTCAAAAATAAAAAAAAATAAAATAAAATAAAATAAAAAGAAATGGTGGACTATCAGGGAATTATGAAGAAGAAACTGCACTCTGAGCAGCCCTGCAAGAGGAAATCGCCAAACTGCAAACTGTATCACCATAGCTACGAGACCCTGGGAGGGCGGCATTTGGGCAAGGCTGACCTTTTGAAACTGTATATAAGTGGACCCTCAGACTCTGTAAGCAGAGGTTGCTCAGCCTCTCTCCCCAGTCCGTAGCACCTTGTGCCTGTGGGGACTCTCCTGGTCTGTAGCGCCTTGTGCCCGCAGGAGTTTGGCTGGGTAGTCTCTCCTTCTAGATGCCATAATAAAGAGCTTTAAGGTGTGTACCTGAGTCTTCTCAGTCTCCTTTGTTGAACCTGTAGTTGGCTTCCTGGCCAATTGCTAACGATCAGGAAGCCGACAGGGAAGTCATGTTATCTTTTTTTTTTTTTTTCGTTTTTTTCTTTAATTTCTATGTTTATTTTTAGGCATTTGTGGAGTTATTTATTGTTTTTTTTTCTCTGAAGGCTTTTATCTTTTGACTATGGGTTAGTGGCTTAGCGCAATGTCTGCTTTTTCAGTAAATACCCAGAGACATGTGTTGGGTGTGGTCAGGAAGGTGTGTTAAGTGCTCCATGGTAGGGGAAGTATCCAGAGTGACACTCAAGTTGGGCATGGTGGATCTCTTTTTTATCAGAGGAGAGGGTTTAATTAGCTCTGTTCGTATAGTCATACCCTCACCTCCTCTCTTTATAAGTGATCAATGCCTGGAAGGCATCCCACAATGGGTGCAATACTCATCCACTCTGCCTCAATAACCACACAAAGGATCCATGTAGACCTCAGTGACAGCAAGGATTCCACTGTAATGACCCACCCTAGGCAATCAGGGAGCCCTGAGCATGTGGAGCCACCCACAGCAACTGCCCAAAGACTCAACCACACCCTAAGCCCTCCCATACAGCCACAGTGTTTCCACCATCCCAGCTCACAGGTTCCCAGTCATGGGGTGCCAAGGATCCACTCTGCCCTACCAATCAGTCCCATCCACATAGAGGTGCAGATGCTCCCAGACTCAGCTTCCTGTGGGTGCTCCTCCTAGGCAGTTTGAGCCCCAGAGCTTGTCATGTGTTGGGAGGCTGGAAGCACCTCACAGTCCTTCGTGGGTTACCTAGCCCCCGTCAGTCCTCGCAGCCAGAGTCAGGTGTCTCCTCTCAGCTGGTTGCTGGGTGCACAAACATAATCTGGTGCAGCTGTTACATATGTCCAAAATGGTGCCCACTCTCTCTCCACCAGTTGCAGGGCACCATTGTTGGGGGACAGGGATAGAGAACTTTTTCCTCTAAGTTTACAGGTACTCTGTTCCCCACAAGGCTCCAGGTATACCCACACCAAGTTCTCTCCACAGCTATATTGCAAGTGGTTTCAGCTGCTGTAGTCTGGTCTCACCTCACTCTCCCAAGCTGGCACTGAGGCTCCCAGCTGCTGGAGTCCTGTGTTGTATTCATCCTCATGATGCACATCCACACCCTCAACATAGATTTATTTTATACTTGGGTTAAAGCCCAGTGATGTTTCATTTTATTTTGTTGCTCAAACTGTTCCAGCTTTGGCCACTGGGAGCTCTTTCTGTTGGCTACTGTGTCCCTTTGACCTACTCTTCTCTGTGTAGACTTTCTTGTTTTTGTTTTGTTTTCCTGCCCTGCACAGTTTTCTCCCTAACTCTCCTGATATTGCACTCTTTCCATTTGTTTTAAACTATCTTTATCTAGCCTAGACCAGTAAGCTCCCTCTTTATTCCTCCACCTTGGAATCTCCGTGGATATAATTTTATTCCTTCACTGCCAAATAAACTGTTCTTATTTGCACACAATACCAGTCTCTCCTCAATACTTCTATCTCTGTGGAAGACAAGAACATGGATTAAAAATTAATAAATTCACTGCCCACATCATAATAAGAAACGTGATGGCTGACATGGGCACCACTGAATGGGCCCACCCACATCGCTGCCCTTGCTGGCCAGAGCATGGTGGGGGGTGAATAGGTGGGGGTCAGACTCTGGAGCAGCAACGCATAGAGGGTTGCATTAGGGCATCCCTCAGCAACTATGCAAAGGGCCTGGAATGGCTAGCAGAGCAGGGTGTCCAGCTGGAAGGAGGAAACCTGCCTGCAAGTGCAAGCTAAATGGCAGAACTGACCAAATGCTAGGATTGGGAAAATGAAATGGAGGAAGCAAGAAGGGCAAGTATATACCCTGTGCAACTACATGCTGGCAGGGTCAGAGCAAGATAGGATTCAGCAGGTAGAGCATTGCTTTTATAGGACGACTGACTGAACACCAAGAGGGAAACCTGTTGGAGTGAGGTGGACACTATGGGAAATGGTGGCTTGATCAGCATAGCCCTGACTGTTAATGAACAACTAAATACATTATCCCTCTTAGTAGTTTTTTTATCTGTTCTACTTAATATGACTGGTTTAGATCTGTAATTGATGCACAGTTATTCTTAAGTGTTGAAAATTAACTGAAATGTGATCCCTGTTGAACATGGTGGTGGGAATGGGAGAGGGAAGAGATGTATAATTTGGGACATGCTCAGGCTGACTTGCCCCAAGTGGTGGAGTTGGAAGCATACCAGGGGATTCCAATTCAATCCCATCGAGGTGGCATGTACCAATGCCATCTCACTGTTCCAGGTGATCAGTTTCAGTTCACAGTTGGTCATGGTGAAGGGACTGGGAGTCAAAGGGAGCACATAGACAAGTCTAGTACCTGCTAACGCTAACTGATGGAGTAAATAAAGGGGAGAGTGATCCAACATGGGAAGTGAGATACTCAGCAGACTCATAGAATGGCAGATGTCCTAAATAGCACTCTGGCCTCAGAATCAGCCCTAAAGGCATTCGGAGCTGGCTGAAAAGCTCATGAGAGTATTTCAGGCATGGAAAGCCAAGACACTCTGGCAAAAGATCTCTGCGAGTGAGATCCCAGTGGAAAGAACAGGTCATCAAAGAAGGAGGTACCTTTCTCTGAAGGGAGGAGAGAACCTCCACTTTGACTATGACCTTGTCTAAACAAGGTAAGAGTCGGAGAACTCAGAGGGCTTCCATAGCCTTGGAAACTCATGACTGGAGCATAGGGAGATTACTGATGCCATAGACAGGAGTGTCAATTGGTAAAGTCAACAACAGGAGTCACTGTGCACTTACTCCTCATGTAGGATCTCTGTCCTTAATGTGCTGTACATTGAGATTTAATGCTATAACGAGTACTCAAACAATATATTTCACTTTGTGTTTCTATGGGGGTGCAAACTGTTGAAATCCTTACTTAATGCATACTAAACTGATCCTCTGTAAAAAAAAAAAAAAAAAAAGAAAAAAAAGAAAGAAAGAAAAGAAATTATCAATTCCCAACTTGACTCTCACTGGGATTAAACATGACAATAGGTCTGCTCTGATTTCATCATCATTTAAAAAAATCATCTATTATTTTTCACTTTATGTTTCTGTGTGGGAGCAAACTGTTGAAATCCATACTTAATGTATACTAAGCTGATCTTCTGTATATTAAGATAATCGAAAATGAATCTTGATGTGAATGGAAGGGGAGAGGGAGTGGGAAAGGGGAGGGTTGTGGGTGGGAGGGACGGTATGGGGGGGAAGCCATTGTAATCCATAAGTCGTACTTTGGAAATTTATATGCATTAAATAAAAGTTAAAAAAAAAAAAAAAAGATGGAAGGCTCCTGCAGGGCTAATGATGATGCCACAGACACTGTGCATAAGAACAACAACCACTTTCAAGAGTATGAATGGTGTAGGCAGAGGCAGTTATGGGCCACAACTCTTGGAAAATAACTTCTGAGGCTATGGGTTCATTATGTGATGTTTCAAAGAGAATCTGGACAGTGATGCTGACTTGGATGTGGATGTGGATGACCCTCTGGAATATGGGAAGCCACAATAAATGGAGATTGATGCCATGCCATTCACAGGCAAGGAGTCTGGTGGAGCCTAGAAGAAGTACTCCTGTCTGCAGTAACTTTTGCAGAACCCACATGGTGCCCGATTTCTCTAAACTGACCAATGATGAGCTACTGTTCACAGAAATGGTGAAAGCAGCAAGCAGGGGGCCATACAGAAGATTTGCAAGAACAATTACATTGGAAAAAGCCCCAAACACTCAACTATGACCACATTTGAGGCCCTGAAGGCTCAGATCAGGGAGCCTGAATGGCAGCTATCTCATGGAGATTGTTACAAGTGCCTCATCTGCCTGGACTCATATTCAATGCCCCTAATATCCATATAATGTTGGTACATGCGCTGTAAGAAGTGCTGGCTGCAAACTCTGGGTGCCAAGAAGCTGTGCCCTCAGTGTAACATGATCACAGGAGCTAGACAGCCCAGTAGGCTTGGCTTCACAGGGCCCCACCTGCCCCCATCCTCTGTGACAGTGACCCACTCCTTTTGCACAAAATTGCACACAGGATCCCCAGGTACATTTATGCACAAAGTCACACACACACATATATACACACAGAGAACCCAAGAGTCAGAGTGGGGACTGAGGCTCTGGCCCTGCCTACTGGACCCCACCATGTCTGGCAACTATACTGTTCCAGCCTCTGTTTCCAAGGTGAGTCAGGGAGGTAGCAGCAAGTGATTAGTAAGGAAAGGCTCTCTGAGATCTAGCCCCTATACTGACAGACCTGCAGACATCAAACTGAAGCACATGTAATTTAGATCATGTATATTTAAAATATTGTGTAAAAGTGGGACAATTCCTAGCCTTCTAGTCTACCCTTCCCATTTGATTATATGCTTTTCTTCTTTTTTAAGAACATCTGGAAGCAATAGATCCTTTGGAGCTGGCTAGGGATTTGGCTCATTCACCTTTTGGGTAACCACCTTTCCCCCTCCCATGGTGTCACTTCCATCTCCAATGTGCTTAATGTTCAGCGGTATGTATTTCCTCTCTCATACATGGGACACATGCCACAAGGGACATGACTCTCAGTCTTAGCTCATGGAGCTCTTTATAAGGAATTAGTGTCAGCAGTAAACAGGAACCAAACTGAAGCAAAGGCTGAGGTTGGGGCTGGCTTCTCAGTCCTCTGCTGAGAACTATATCTGGGAATAGAGCTGCTATTGTTAGGGAAAATTGTTGTTTCCTCCACCTCTCCCATGGGTCCATGGTGTGATGCTGTGTCTATACAGTCTACACAAAGGAACTTGTTCTTTCCTTTTGTAAACTACATTTGACATGAATCAAGCCAACATAAACACCTAAAAAATCAAAAACACAAAAAATAACCTTTACATTCTTGTCAAAATGATTCAGTGACATGAAACCAATCTGTTGTAGTAAACAAATCAGCTTATGCAGTTCTGTTTTCCTTTAAAAGAATGATAATATAAATCAATCAATCACAAAGATCAAAACATTTCCTCCTTAGTATTTTATAAATTATGTGGTAACTGGTAAGGTGTGCTTCCCATTTCATTTGAAGTCTCCTGGATGATGATCTGTATCTTATCCTATTGTGTAACAATAAACTTTTTAATTTTTCCTAACCATATATGATTTTATTTTTGTTTTAATTTTTAAAAATTATTTAATTTAATTTAAAGGTAAGGAGAGAGAGAGAATGAATATTAATCTCTCATCTGCTGGTTTACTCTCCAAATGCCTACAACAGTTGGGGATGGGTCAGGCTTAAGCCAGGAGTCTGGAACCCAATGTGGGTCTCCTTCATGGGTGTCAGGGACCCAACTACTTAAGCCATCACCTACTGCTTCCCAGAGCACACATTAGCAGGAAGCTGGAATCAAGAGTATTGCCAGACCTTGAGCCCAGTTACTCCTATATGAGAAGTGAACACCCCAAGTCGCAGCTTAACTGCTAGGACAAATGCCTGATCCTATCTAATTTTACATTTGACAATTCTGACAGTCTCGGCAAAGGCGCAGCAAATTATATTCTTGTCATAATATCACTGAGCATTTTGGGTCTGGTATTCTAAGGAAAAATGCTCTTATATTAAAAGTGGGAAACTGAGACCCAGAAAGAGAGAGTGACTTCCTGAATCCATAAAGCCTTAGCACTATTTTGCCTCTTCCACTTGTTATGCTGTTCTTGGGGAAATTAGAGCCACTTGCTCTTCAAACATTTGATCTCCCTGTAGAGACAAGTTCTCTGAGACCTAAAATGCCTATCATTTCCCAAAGACATTTAATCAGTAACTAACAAAGTGTCAGTTGTACCTTGGTATGTGAGACTTGCAGCTGAGATATTCTACCACCTATAAAGGTGGGAGGGGTAACAGGAATAGGATAAAGTGTGCCTTAACTTGTTCTCATGGATTGTAATCAATGTCTCGGGCCCTTCTTTCAACCTCAAGAACTTCTTTTAGTATTTCTTGTGAGGTGGTTTGCTAGTAACAAATCCTTTGTTTTTGTTTGGGAATATTTTTATTCTGCTTTCATTTCTGAAATATAGCTTGACCAGATGTAATATTCTTAACTTACAGTTTTTTCTTTGAGCACTTTGAGTATGTTACCTTACTGCCTTCTGGCCTCTATTGTTTCTGATGAAAAGACAACTGCTAATCTCACTGGACTTCCCTTATAGCTGATGAATCACTTTATATGAACTGCTTTCAAGATTTTCTCCTTGACTGACTTTCACTATTTTTACTATGATGTTTCTGTTTGTGATTTTGTGTGTGTGTGTGTTTATTTTGTTTAGAGTCTGGTGAGCTTTCCATATGTTTAATGACTGTTTTTCAATAAATATGGAGAACTTTCATTCATTATTTCTTGGAATATTTTTCTGTTCCTTCCTGTATCTCCTTTCTTTTTGGTTTTCTTTATTTATATTGGTGTGGTTGATGATTCCCACATTTCTCTGAAACTCTATGCATTTTTCCTCATTCTTCTTTCTCTCTATTGTTCATCTTACATAATTTTATATCAATCTATTTTCAAATACAATAATTCTTTTTATTTTTCTGCCAATTCAAATGTACTATTGCATCCCATTACTGTGTTTTCCATTTCAAGTATTATAATTTTAACCTTCAGAATTTCATTTGTTTCTTTTTTAAACTATAACTCCCACTTTTTATTGATATTCTCTATTTGATACAACATTGTCATCATATTTTCACTCTTTGAATCTTTTAATTCTGTAAATATATTTGTAATGGTTATTTTGAAGTGATTTTCTATTAAATCCAACCTCTAGTTGCTCTCACAGGCAGTTGGTGTTCATTGATTTTTTTTCTGATGTATGGTGCATACTTTCTTGTTATTTTGCATGACATAATTTTTTGGGTTGGAAATTGGAAAATTTTGACAATAGTAGCAAATCTTCCTGCTCTGCCCCAGCCTCTGGGACTTGGTTATTTGTTGTTTGTTTTTAGGTGTTTTTTGTAACTAGATAGGATTATTTACTTTAATCCCTTTTCTTGTACTGTTAGGCCTCTGAAATTGCTATTCAGAAAGGCATAACTTTGACTATCACACAGTCACCCTAGGATGACAGTGGTATCATTAGGGTTGTCCTTCTTACTCCTACTATGCGTAGCTGTTAAACTCTACTAATTTCATGATGAATGCTCTATTGTTTTCTTTTTTTTTCCACAGGCAGAGTGGACAGTGAGAGAGAGAGACAGAGAGAAAGGTCTTCCTTTGCCGTTGGTTCACCCTCCAATGGCCGCCATGGCCGGCGCACCGCGCTGATCTGATGGCAGGAGCCAGGTGTTTCTCCTGGTCTCCCATGGGGTGCAGGGCTCAAGTACTTGGGCCATCCTCCACTGCACTCCCTGGCCCCAGCAGAGAGCTGGCCTGGAAGAGGGGCAACCGGGACAGGATCTGGCGCCCCGACCGGGACTAGAACCCGGTGTGCTGGCGCCACAAGGTGGAGGATTAGCCTAGTGAGCAGCAGCGCCGGCGCTCCATTGTTTTCAACAAATGCTCTACAATATAAATTGTTATACAAACAAATCCAATTGAATCATGGCTCCTTTGAAGTAATAGTTTCTGAGGTCCATGTCTCATAATTTATTCTGATCCTATGAGGGCTTTTATTAGCTGTTATTCCCTGAAAACAACCTAAACTACAAGCTAGTCTGTATCTTCATTATACACAAAAATTTCTTCCCAACTGCCTTGTATTACAAGCTCTACTATTAAGAGTACCCTTAGGTTTCAACTTCTCAAGTCCATTGAAAATGAAGTCAATTCCTTGGAGCATAGATTAGAACCTATATGTTTTGCAGCCTACTTCTTCCCCCAGGCAAAAATCTCAGGAGCAATAGCTCTGGAGCTGGGGTGGTGGCAGTGCATAGCTTGTCTTTGGGTGGCACACCCTGCTCTGTAAGCTTAGTTATTGATGTATGCTTAGTGTAATACAGCAGACTGAGATCCTCTTGACTTGCCTCTTGTAGCATGTAACCACTGCCCCATGAGCCAGGCAAAAACAACTTGAGACACAGTACTCTCAATGTACTACACTCAAGGTAAAGCCTTCATTATACAAATAGAGGTGGGTGGACAGAGGAATTGATTTGTGACTTCTCGACTGCACTCACATGAAAGCCTCAGAAACAGGTAGCTAGCATCAGCATGGGAGATGCTGAGGTACTGTTTCTCCTGGAAAGAAAGTCATTTGTCAAGGAGCATGGGGAAAAGATAACTCTATGTTCTTGGCTATAGCAGTCTAAAGTGGAGTCTCTGCCTTGCTCAGCAAGAAGCTGGAAAGAAGGGAATATTTTGGCTCAAATATCAAAACCTATTGCTTTCCTTAAGGAACTTTTGTAAGATTTCTTATATAGATGTTTCTTCATTTGCTGTTTTTCCTTAGGACCATTTCCAGGGGCCCTAAATGATTGTTCTGAAAATAATCTTTACTAGCTTTACTTGGGAATGAGTCAGCAGAGCCCCTTATGCTGTCATGCTGGAATTCAAACTCCATGTTTGGAAATTAATTATTTTCACAGTTATCTTGCTTTTTCTATGACTACACAAGATTATGAAATGGTATTTATTTTTCAATTCATCCAGGCCACAGAGTTACTTGTTTGATACTGATGTTCTGCAAGTTGTTTGCATTCAACAAGAGCATAACAAGACCTAGCTATGAGTATTAGGCTATTAGGGGCTGCTTATCACCTCACAGCATAGCACAATGACTCCAGAATTATCCTTCCTGAGGGACTAAGAAGCTGGAGTATGTATCCATCAACTCCCAATAATCATTGATTGAGGGCTGTTTATGGGAGGGTGTGCTTCCCAAGATTCTCCAGCCTTCTCTGTACAGGTAGAGGTGCTTCAGATCCCAGAGGAAGAACCAAGATGTTGGGAGTTTGGCCACATGCATATAGCCTGGAAGATGTAATAGGACATCTGCTATAGATGACCTGTCAAGATCATACTGCAACAGTGCCAGATTTTAAATTTCAGGCCATTTAAAATTTCACGTCATCTGATGATACATTCCATGTTCTTAACCACTCAATTTGGTGACTGGAAAGAGTGGAAAACAGCATAAGTTTGCTGTTGGGAGGTTGTCAAGAATACATGACTAGGGGCCAGCACTGTAGTGTAGCAGGTTAAGCTGCCACCTGTAGCATCAGCACCCCATATGGGCACTGGTTCAAGTCCCAGCTGCTCCACTACTGATCCAGCTTGTTGCTAATGTGCCTGGGAAAGCAGCAGAAGATAGCCCAAGTGCTTGGGCCCTTGCACCCACATGAGAGACCAGGATGAAGCTACTGGCTCCTTGCTTCGATTTGGCCCAGCTCTGACTGTTGCAGACACTTGGGGAGTAAACCAGCAGATGGAAGACTTCTCTCTCTTTCGGCCTCTCTTCTCTATAACTCTACTTTTCAAATAAATAAATAATCTTTTTTAAAAGATTATATGACTAGATGGTTTCTCGTTTATGTACTCCACAGACTTAGACACAACTCAGTCCTTGGCTGGGCCCTGGGATCACAAAGATGAACCAGGCATGTTTCCTGCCTTCAAGGTTAATCTGTCTGCTGGGGTTGGAGTGTATGAAAAGACAAGCCCATATCCAATTACCAGTCCTACCTGTGTTAGTTGAGAAGTCCTTCTTGGAAGAGTTGTTGTCAAAGTGCTGGAAGATATCTGGGGACATGCAACCTACTCACCTCACTTTTTAAATGAGGGAACAGTGGTATGAAGCAGTGTAATGGCCTTTAAAAGAGGGCATGCATACAATAGCCGGAGAATGCCAGCTTCTGAGTAACCATGCCCTTCCCTTGTTCCTAGTCATCCAGATATAGGCAGTTCTGACTATCCTAAATTCAGCACTTCAGTACTAACAGCCTCCTTCATACTCTGAATTGTTTTCCTAATGGGGCTATAGACTAAAGCCTCTTCCCTAATCTTCAGCAGTGAGTCATTTTACCTCTAGGAAAGGTAAGCAGCCTCCTTTGAGGGCATTTAGTATCCTGGTATGGGAGAAGATGTGTGCATAACAAAGGATATGAATTGCTTTTCCCCCTTATGTGGATTTACACACTCCTCAATGAAGTTCTAGAAAGTAAATGATCCACAAGGTTTTTAAAGTAAATAATAATAATAATAATAATAATAATGTTTCCATGTATTTCCAAACTCTATAACATGAATTTCTCCAAGAAACTTTTAACAAATTATCTCCTTCTCCTTTTTACAAATATAGTAAACCTGTTTTGTGGAAATAGTACTGAGAATGTAGAGCTACTGGAGATGTGCCCAGTGATATATTAGAATTTCCCTAAAACGAGCTCTATTGCACTGATCTTGTTTGGGCTATATGCTATATGCAGTTCTGTAGTGGGATTTCAGTCATCCAGTACACTCCCTTCGTCAGATGAAGGAATTCAGTTCTAGAATAAGAGTGACCCTGTTCAAAGGAACACATAGAGCTCATGCCAGAGAAGTCCAATCTTTGGGCCTGGCCTTGGACCTGGGATCATTCCATTATGGGAAACACATACCAGATTCAGTTCAGATTCATAGCACCTACCATACCATGCATTCCAGAACTTGTTCATTTAAAAGGTTGAAGACTTAAGTATCTTCCCCAACCCATGATACTGAGTAGGCAATTTTACCTCCAGGAAAAATAAGCAACCACCACTGAAGGCTTTCAGTACTTTGGTGTCCATTCTTGCATACCTTGAGGAGGTGATACAACTTGTACCTTCCTCACAGCTCTCATTTCCTCCAATATTCTTGCAAATCTGTGCCTGCCAACTGGCAGCACAACATGTGAATAACAAACATCTTGGCACTAGTGTTGAATTAACTTTTTCAGGAAAGAAGGTTAATGATTTGGGAATTGTTCTGCTAATATTTTATAATCTAGGAATACAAAGTCTCCATCTGAAAGAACATGTTTTCTAGTGTTTTACAAGTAAGGTGACAAAAGTGATTTCAGAGGCAGCATTCAAGAGTGGGCAGCAAAACTGATATACATGGGCACCTCCAAATTACAGCCACCAGACAGAGCAAAGACCTCTCTGAGAGCTTCACAGTTGGAACATGATTTTCTATCTTATGCCAAAGAATCTTGGTGAGGAAAAATAATGGAGGCAAAACAGAAACAAGAGTCTCTATCCGGTTCTCCTTGAACAAGGAAGGTAAAAAAATGAAACAAATGATATTTGAAAATCAGAAGTGGAAAAAAGTGTCTGTGGAGATCCAGAAGAGAAAGAAATCCATTGTAATGGCTAATCCCAGAGCTGTTGTTAAGGTGTTAGTGGTGGTAAGCAGGTCTGGCAGTTAGGTACTGCCTCTAGAAGGTAGACAGTGTTGTGTGGGAAGTAGTTCTGGCCAGTTGGGCTTTAAAAAAGATATGAGAAAAACAGAACTAATGTTACTATGTAAATCAATCTCTAACAACTCTTTTCCATAGCTCTCATCATAACACCAAGCAATAGAGCTTCCATTCCTCTTTTCCTATGACACTCCCTTTTAACTCAACTGGTCATCTTAAGGAACATGAAACATTGAGAAATGAAGTAAATCAAGTACTAAAGAGAGAATTGACAATGTGACTTGCCCTGGTGTAGCTCCCAAGGCCCAGCTCCTCAAAACACACAAAAGATGGTTGTTCTATTTCTTAATTTTAAGCAGAAGGAGTTTCCAAGAATGTCTCCTGAATTTCATTGGCCTTCCTACCACATCAAAAATCTCAATTTCAATGCAGTCAGACAGAATCATTATAAGTTGATAAATTGTTTTTCCCAATTTATTGAACATATAGATTTATAGTTAGGAGCTTCTTCTTGGCTAAACCTATTACTGCACATATTCTATGGTCTCAAAAATTCTCTCAACTTTGCAGTTAAGTGTTTAGTTTTTCATTCTGAACCAGGATCCAGGAAACGATCCTCCAGCTGTAGTCCTATTCAACATGCAGGATATAAAGAAATGAGTAGGCCATCTTTACAGTCATTGAATAACTATCCAACAGTAATAACCATAGCCACGGCCAGAAATCAAGGTCCACTCACCTCACCTTACTCCTCCTCACCATTGTTTCCAATGTGAACCATAGGAAAGCCCCAATCCATAGAGGGAAAATCTAGGAATTATATAAATACATGCAGATGGAACAACATGCTCCTGAATGAGTAATAGGTCATTGAAGAAATCAGAAGGGAAACTTAAAAATTCCTGGAAACTAATTAAAATGGGGACACAAGTTATCAAAACTTATGGGATACAGCAAATGAAGTGTTAAGAGCAAAGTTTACAGAAATAAGTGCCTACATCAAAAAAGAAAAGATAGCAAATAAATAACCTAACATTGGATCTCAACAACCTAGAAAAAAGAAGAAATCAAACCCAAAATTAATAGAAGGAAATAAATCATAAAACTTAGAGAAGAAATAAACAAAATAGAAATTTAAATAAACAACACTCTGGCCTCAGAATCAGCCCTTAAGACATTCAGATCTGGCTAAAAAGCTCATGAGAGTATTTCAGGCATGGAAAGCCAAGACACTGTGGCAAAAAAATGACCTAAATGAAAGATCTCTGTGAGTGAGATCCCAACGGAAAGAATGGACCATCAAAGAAGGCAGTACTTTCCTCTGAAGGGAGGAAAGAACTTCCACTTTGATTATGGCCCTGTCTAAATAAGATTGGAATTGGTGAACTCAAGAGGCTTCAATAGCCTTGGCAGCTCATGACAAGAGCCTCGCGTGATTACTGACGTCATAAATAAGAGTGTCAATTGTTAAATCAACAATGAGAGTCACTGTACACCTACTCCCCATGTAGGACTTCTGTCCTTACTGTGTTGTACTATGCGAATTAATGGTAAAACTACTACTCAAACAGTACTATATACTTTGTATGTCTTTGTGGGTGCAATCTGTTGAAATCTTTACGTAGTATATACTAAGTTGATCTTCTGTATATAAAGATAATTGAAAATGAGTCGTGATGAAGAATGGGATGGGAGATGGAGTGGGAGATGGGATGGTTGCAGGTGGGAGGGAAGTTATGGGTAGAAAAGCCACTATGATTCAAAAGTTGTACTTTGGAAATTTATATTTATTAAATAACAGCTGAAAAAAATATGAATGATTAATGAAATAAAGAGCTGCTTTTAAAAGATAAACAAAATTGATAAACTATTAGCCAGATTAACCAAGAAAAAAATAGATAATATTCAAACCAATAAAATCATAGAAGACAAAGGATGTGTTACAATTAACACTATAGAAATACAAAGAATCATTAGGAACTTTTATGAAAAAATCTATTCCAACTAATTGGAAAACTTTGAAAAAATAAATACATTTCTGGAAACATGACTTACCAAAATTGAATCACAAGACATAAAAACCTACACAGACTTAAGGATGAGATTGAATCAACAATAAAGCGTCAATAAATAAAAGCCCAGGGCCAGATAGCTTCACTCCTGAATTATACTAACCATTTAAGGAAGAATTAACACCAGTTGGATAAACATATATCTCAATAGATGTAGAGAAAGTATTTTATAAAATACAACATCTTTATATGATAACATACATTAAAAAATGAGGTATAACAGCAGACTCATAGAACGGCAGATGTCCTGAATAGCACTCTGGCCTCAGAATCAGCACTTAAGGCATTCAGATCTGGCTGAAGAGCCCATGAGAGTATTTTAGGCATGGAAAGCCAAGACACTCTGGCAAAAAAAAAGAAGAAGACCTAAATGAAAGATCTCTGTGAGTGAGATCCCAGTGGAAAGAACGGGGCCATCAAAGAAGGAGGTACCTTTCTCTGAAGGGAGGAGAGAACTTCCACTTTGACTATGACCTTGTCTAAATAAAACCAGAGCCGACGAACTCAAAAGGCTTCTATAGCCTTGGAAACTCATGACTAGAGCCTAGGGAGATTACTGACGCCATAAACAAGAGTGTCAATTTGTTAAGTCAACACCAGGAGTCACTGTGTACTTACTCCTCATGTGGGATCTGTCCTTAATGTGTTGTCCAATGTGAAATAATGCTATAACCAGTACTGAAACAGTATTTTACACTTTGTGTTTCTGTGTGGGTGCAAACTGATGAAATCTTTACTTAATATATACTAAATCAATCTTCTGTATATAAAGATAATTGAAAATGAATCTTGATGTGAATGGAATGGGAGAGGGAGCGGGAGATGGGAGGGGTGCGAGTGGGAGGGAAATTATGGGAGGGGGAAGCCATTGTAATCCATAAACTGTACTTTGGAAATTTATATTTACTAAATAAAAGTTAAAAAATGAGGTATAGAAGGAACATACCTCAATACAATAAAATCTATATATGACAAGCCCACAGCCAACATAATATTGAAAGAGAAAAAGCTGGAAGCATTTCCACTAAGATCTGGAAGCAGACAAGGAAGCACTCTCACCACTTTTATTCAATATAGTTCTGGAAGTTTAAGCCATCAGGAAAGAGAAAGAAATAAAAGGTATACAAGTTGGAATGGAGAAAGCCAAATTATTCCTGATTGTGGATGACATGATTCTTCTACACAGAAGGCTACCAAAAGACTCAACCAAGAGACTATTGGAACTGATAAAGAGAATTCAACAAAGTTACAGGTCACAAAATCAACACACAAAAATTAGTAGCATTCTTTACAGCAAAAATGGTCTTGCTGAGAAGAACTTATAAAATCAATCCCATGCACAATGCTACCAAAAAATTAAATACCTTCGGATAAATGTAACCCTGATGTGAAAGATGCCTGTAATGAAAATTGCAAAAAACTAACAGGAGAAATAGAAGAATATATACAAAAAATGGAAAGATCTCCCATGTTCATGGATTGGAAAAATTAATATTATCAAAATATCTATATAAATAAATAACAAAGACATTTACAGTTTCCTCACAATCTCTATCAAAATACCAATGGCATTCTTTACAGCATTATAGAGAGGAATCCGTTAGGATTCCTCATACAGAAGCACAAAAAACCTCAACTAACCAAAATAATCTTGACCATTAAAAACAAAGCTGGGGACATCATGATACCAGATTCCAAGAAATATTACAGGGCTATATAACTAAAACAGCGTGGTACTGACATAAAAACTGACCAGTGGAACAGAATAGAAAACCCAGAAATAAATCCACGCAATTACAACCAACTTATCTTTGGCAAATGTGCTAAAAACATTCCCTGGGGGGAAAAAACATAATACCATCAGTAAATGATGCTGGGGAAATGGATTTCCTCATGCAGAAGTTTGAAACAATGATCCCTACCTCACAGTCTATGAAAAAGTCAACTCAAAATGGATCAAGATTCTAAATGTAAGACAACTATGAAACTATTAGAGGAAAACATAGGGGAAACACTCCAAAAATTGTCATAGGCAATAACTTTTTGTATAAGGCCCTAAAAGTTTAGACTTTAAAAGCAAAAATGGACAATTGAGATTATATCAAACTATGAAGATTCTGCACAGCAAAGGAAACAACAAAGTGAAGAGACAGTTGACAGAATTAGAGAAGATTTGCAAATTATTCATCTGATAAAGGATTAATATCCAGAAGATATTAAGAGTTCAAGAAATTCATAAATAACAAAGTGAACAATCCAGTTAAGTAATGGACAAAGGATCTCAATAACATTTTCAAAAGAAGAAACTCAAATGACCAATAGATACATGAAAACAGTGTTCTGTATCACTAGCCATTAGGAAAATGCAAATAAAAACCACAATGAAGTATCATCTTACTCCAGTTAGAATGGCTATCATCCAAAAGTCAAGAAATAGCAATTACTGGTTAGGATGTGGAGAAAAGAAAATCTTAATAAACTATTGGGGGGGATGCAAATTAGTACATCCATAATAGGAAACAAAATGGAGGTTACAAAAAAATCTAAAACTGGATCTTCCATATGACCCAGCTATTCCACTTCTTGTATTATATCCTAAAGAGATAAAGTCAGCATATGAAAGAGATACCTGTACTACCACGTTTTTAGCAGTCCAATTCACAATAGCAAATGTATAGAATCAACCTAGATATCCATCAATGGATGACTTGATAAAGAAAATGTGGTATCTAAACACAATGGAATATTACTCAGCCATAAAGAAGAATGAAATATTGGCATTTGCAACAAAATGGATGGAATTGGAGATCATTATGCCAAGTGAAATAAGTCAGACATGGAAAGACAAATTCCACATGTTTTCTTTCATACGTGGATTTTAATATATGTATATACATATAGTGTATAAAATATGTACATGCTGGCCGGCGCCATGGCTCACTAGGCTAATCCTCCGCCTTGCGGCGCCGGCACACCGGGTTCTAGTCCCAGTCGGGGCACCGGATTCTGTCCCGGTTGCCCCTCTTCCAGGCCAGCTCTCTGCTGTGGCCAGGGAGTGCAGTGGAGGATGGCCCAAGTCCTTGGGCCCTGCACCCCATGGGAGACCAGGAGAAGTACCTGGCTCCTGCCATCGGATCGGCGCGGTGCGCTGGTTGCAGCGCGCCGGCCGCGGCGGCCATTGGAGAGTGAACCAACGGCAAAGGAAGACCTTTCTCTCTGTCTCTCTCTCTCACTGTCCACTCCTGCCTGTCAAAAAAAATATATATATATGTACATGCTATATTATTTATTATGTAAATATTTATAAAAGTTGCCTTCACTGAGTTACACATCTTACATAATAAGGTGCCCTTCTTTCCTCACTTTATGATCATTGCCATGAATCCCATGTTATACTACAATAATATATCCATTATCCATTCCTGACTTGAAGAAAAAGCAAAGGGGCTGGCGCCGTGGCTCACTTGGTTAATCCTCCACCTGCAGTGCCGGCATCCCATGTGGGCGCCGGGTTCTAGTCCCAGTTGTCCTCTTCCAGTCCAGCTCTCTGCTGTGGCCCAGGAGGGCAGTGGAGGATGGCCCAGGTGCTTGGGCCCCTGCACCCGCATGGGAGCCCAGGAAGAAGCACCCGGCTCCTGGCTTTGGATCAGCGCAGCACCAACCATAGCAGCCATTTGGGGAGTGAACCAATGGAAGGAAGACCTTTCTCTCTGTCTCTCTCTCTCACTGTCTGTAACTCTGTCAAATAAAAATAAATAAATAAAATAAATAAATACTAAGCAGAGTGAGAACTGTTGGATATGTACTAGGAATTTTTCTTCTGTTAATCTGTCTCATCAGTAAGTGACTCTTTTTTCTATTTTTTAAGATACCTTTTGTGCTTTGTGAATCATTCTCCCATGCTTTTATTGTCTTTTTTAGTGATTTGTTTATGTATTTGAAAGTCAGAGTTACACAGAGAGAGGGAGAGATGGGGGTGGGGGGAGAGAGATCTTCCATCTGCTGGTTCACTCCCTAGTTGGCCACAATGTCCAGGGCTGGGCCAGGCTGAAACCAGTAGCCAGGAGTTTCTTCTGGATCTCCCACGTGGGTGGCAGGGGCCCAAACATTTGGGCCATCTTCTGCTGCTTTTCTCAGGCCATTAGCAGGGAACTTGATTTGAAGTGGAGCAGCCAGGACTTGAATGAGCACCCACATATGATGCTGGCATCGAAGGTGGTAGCTTAATCCTCTACACCACAACGCTGACCCCTTATTGTCTATTTTAAATTGTAAGGTAACATATAATTTGAAAAAATGCAATAATAAAATGAAAAAAAAGAAAGATGTTAACAATGGATTGTCCTTCTCAAAAGAAGAAGCCATTTTCCTTTCCTCTTGGTGAGTGGCAGATGGTCTGTGAACTCAGAATATTATGATAATTTGGAGGTCTCACACATTGAAAAAAAGACATGGTCAATGCTTTAATATGGACCATATCTTCCCTTGTTTGAATACAATCTTCACAAGGTATGCCTATTCTTGTTTTTTGGTTTATTTGTATGGTGGTCTGTCTAGCAATAGATATAAAAGTACTTCACGCAATATGTCCTATAATTTCACATACTTGCATTCAAAATAAGCCTTGTTTTCTTTTTTCTGAAGTGAGATAAGCCACAGACATTTCACACATAGTCCTACAATACATATCTGGTATGTACATATCTGGTATCCTTAATATCCTGTATGCCAACAACTACTTCCTTTCCACTAATAAATATGTCACTTTTGAGCCAACATAAGTCTGGAAGATTAGTGTTTTTGTAGTTTTCTAATAATACGTGGTTAGATAAATCTACTACTTACTTATTTTTATCCTACCTTTTTGTTTTCTTGCTCATTTTTAAATATTAATTGGAATACTGTTAAAAGTAGAAATTTCCTTGAAGCAAATTATCATATATACAGATCTGCTTTCTTCCCATCAAGGAGTATATCTAAAGTGAACTATTTTGCAGCAAACACCTAAATCTCATATATTCCAACAGTGTTGTTAAAGTCTCTCTACAGCCCCTAAATCATTCTCTCATTAGCAACAGGGATCAGATCACATTAATTAGCTAAGTGATTGCTTTGCAAAGGCTTCTCCTTACACTAACCTTGTTATGCTCTGCCTTAACCTTATTTCTCTGAGGCTAATAAAGTTTACAGTGCCTATTCTTACCCCCTTAACTTCTGGCTTCCAGAACACATCATTCTGGAAATTAGCTGCCTCAACTTGGTAGACTCAATACTGATTTCTCCACTCCTGCACATCCATTTTTGTCCTACCAGCATCTCTAAAGCAGGAGACTATCTGGAGATTCTCTAAAAATACTTTAAAAGGGAGGAAGAAAACAAGGTGGGGAGCTTAAAATTACATTCCCATTGAGATCTGATTTATTAAATTTTCAAAGCATCTTTAGACTTTCAACCACACATCTTTCACTTATATTCAAGGAAAGGAGATTTCTCATAAGCAATTGGCATTAGTTTTCTTGTGTGCTGTGAATTGAATTATGTTCCCCCCAAATATGTATGTTAAGTACCTGTCTTATTCTGTTCAGGATCGCATTTTTTAAAATACTGTAGAATGGGTGGTTTAAACAACAGAAATTTATGGTTCTGGAAGCTGGAATTATCCACAATCAAGATGCCAGCATGATCAGATTCTGTTGTGGAAGAAAAATAGAACGAGCTCTCTGATGTTAATTTTTTAAACTTATTGATTGATTTTTATTCAGAGACAGTAAGACACAGAAAGATTTCCCATCACCTGGTTCACTCCCCAAATGCCCACAACAGCCAGAGCTGGACTAGACTGAATCCAGGAGTGTGGGACACAATCAAGGTCTTCCATGTGGGTGGCAGAAATCCAACTACTTGAGGCATCATTGCTATCTCTTATAGAGTGCATTAGCAGGAAGGGGAATCAGAACCAGAGCTGGGACACAAATCCAGGCACTTCAATATGGGATGATGTGGGCATCCCAAGTGGCATCTTTACTGCCGTGCCAAATAATTACCCATAGTGTTTGTTTTTATAAGACTGCTAACCTCATCCTTATTAATTTATTAACTTATATAAACTTAATAAGTCCCACAGGCTCCCATCTACAGATATCAACACATTGAATGTTAGTGCATCAGCATAATTTTGGGGAGACAAAATTCAGTACATATTAGGCCCTAATCTTCAATCAAATATGTTTGAAGATAGGTTCTACAAGAATGTAATAAAGGTTAAGTGGAATCATAAGTGTTTGTCCTTGATACAATACTGTTAGTGTATTTTTAGGAAGAGACACATGAGATATATCTCTGCATGTGAATGCACTGAGGACAGGCTGTATGAGCACACAGTGAGAAAGTAGTGGACAGCAAGCCAGGAAGATAACCCTCACCAGAAACTGAATTGACTGGAACATTAATCATGTATTTCTAGCCTCCAGAACTGTCATAAAATAAATTTCTGTCATGTAATCAACTAGTCTATGGTATTTTGTTATGGCAACCTCAGCAGACTAATACAACATGTCTGACAACTTACCTTTTAGTATAAAAGGCAAATTTATTGAGCCTTTGATGATTAAAATCAATAAAATCAGAATAAGAATGTTCTTTCACTTAAAAACAATAAGTAATAGATAGAAACTGACCTTCAACTACATATTGTTGTGGTAGCAAATGAAAAGACTATTTTAAGGGGCCAATTTGGGAACAGATTAAAATTTTCTTTTGCTGAGGCACATTGGTGGAGATACTGTCCCCTCCTCTTTTTATTAGTAGCTCACATTTATTAAGATAGGAGATATGGCCTAAAAGGATGTACTTACTCTTATCTGACTATGCGCTAAATAATTTACACAGATGATCTTATTTGATTCGTTTTTTTTTTTTTTTTGACAGGCAGAGTGGACAGTGAGAGAGAGAGAGACAGAGAGAAAGGTCTTCCTTTTGCCATTGGTTCACCCTCCAATGGCCGCCGCGGCCAGCGCGCTGCGGCCGGCGCGCTGCGGCCGGCGCGCTGCGGCCGGCGTGCTGCGGCCGGCGTACCGTGCTGATCCGATGGCAGGAGCCAGGTACTTCTCCTGGTCTCCCATGGGGTGCAGGGCCCAAGCACCTGGGCCATCCTCCACTGCACTCCCTGGCCACAGCAGAGGGCTGGCCTGGAAGAGGGGCAACCGGGACAGAATCCGGCGCCCCGACCGGGACTAGAACCCGGTGTGCCGGCGCCGCTAGGCAGAGGATTAGCCTAGTGAGCCGCGGTGCCGGCCCCTTATTTGATTCTTAAATAAATCCTCAGATTGAGAATTATCTCCATTTAAAGATAGGGAAACCCTGGACAGGTGCTTCGCCTAGTGGTTAAGATGTTGGTTGACAAATACCATATGTTCTCCCTGATCGGTGACGACTGACTGAACACCAAGAGGGAAACCTGTTGGAGTGAGGTGGACACTATGGGAAACGGTGGCTTGATCAGCATAGCCCTGACTGTTAACGAACAACTTAATACATTATCCCTCTTAGTAGTTTTTTTATCTGTTCTACTTAATATGACTGGTTTAGATCTGTAATTGATGCACAGTTATTCTTAAGTGTTGAAAATTAACTGAAATGTGATCCCTGTTGAACATGGTGGTGGGAATGGGAGAGGGAAGAGATGTATAATTTGGGACATGCTCAGGCTGACTTGCCCCAAGTGGTGGAGTTGGAAGCATACCAGGGGATTCCAATTCAATCCCATCAAGGTGGCATGTACCAATGCCATCTCACTGTTCCAGGTGATCAGTTTCAGTTCACAGTTGGTCATAATGAAAGGACTAAGAGTCAAAGGGAGCACATAGACAAGTCTAGTACCTGCTAACGCTAACCGATGGAGTAAATAAAGGGGAGAGTGATCCAACATGGGAAGTGAGATACTCAGCAGACTCATAGAATGGCAGATGTCCTAAATAGCACTCTGGCCTCAGAATCAGCCCTAAAGGCATTCGGAGCTGGCTGAAAAGCTCATGAGAGTATTTCAGGCATGGAAAGCCAAGACACTCTGGCAAAAGATCTCTGCGAGTGAGATCCCAGTGGAAAGAACAGGTCATCAAAGAAGGAGGTACCTTTCTCTGAAGGGAGGAGAGAACCTCCACTTTGACTATGACCTTGTCTAAACAAGATAAGAGTCGGAGAACTCAGAGGGCTTCCATAGCCTTGGAAACTCATGACTGGAGCATAGGGAGATTACTGATGCCATAGACAGGAGTGTCAATTGGTAAAGTCAACAACAGGAGTCACTGTGCACTTACTCCTCATGTAGGATCTCTATCCTTAATGTGCTGTACATTGAGATTTAATGCTATAACGAGTACTCAAACAATATATTTCACTTTGTGTTTCTATGGGGGTGCAAACTGTTGAAATCCTTACTTAATGCATACTAAACTGATCCTCTGTAAAAAGAAAAAAAAAAAAGAAATTATCAATTCCCAACTTGACTCTCACTGGGATTAAACATGACAATAGGTCTGCTCTGATTTCATCATCATTTAAAAAAAAATCATCTATTATTTTTCACTTTATGTTTCTGTGTGGGAGCAAACTGTTGAAATCCATACTTAATGTATACTAAGCTGATCTTCTGTATATTAAGATAATCAAAAATGAATCTTGATGTGAATGGAAGGGGAGACGGAGTGGGAGAGGGGAGGGTTGTGGGTGGGAGGGACGGTATGTGGGGGAAGCCATTGTAATCCATAGGTCGTACTTTGGAAATTTATATGCATTAAATAAAAGTTTAAAAAAAAAAAAGATGTTGGTTGAGATGCTTGAGTCCCACATCAGCACATTTATGTTCCCTGATCTGGGAGTGGATGGGATCTCTCTCCCTCTCTCTCACTAATTAATTAATTAAAATTTAAAGGTAAAGATGTGGAAAATATTGCACATAGCCACAAAGGTAATAAGAGAGCCAGGATTAAAAATCTTGTTTGTCTCGCATCAAAACCTATCCTTTGTCAAATTTAATACAGTTGGCATAGACTTGGATGCCAGGGTGAGAGCAACCTGACTTCCAATTCCAGTTCTGCCACCTTTCATATGCCTTCCACTAGGCCATTTACCAAAACTCTCTGGCTTAAGTGTCTTGTTCTATAAAACTTGGATAACAGCAATGCTTATATCTTTTTTCTATTTCATAAACTTGATGAGAACAATAAATTACATAACATATCTAAGGTACCTAGCAAAAGGTCCAACCAGAGAGTAAATACCAAGCAATATTTGCTGCTATTACCCTGTACTATATCTTATCAGCACATTACTGATAAACAACGTGCATGGAACATATCTATTAGTTGCTTATCTGTGATTCCAATTTAACTGAACATCCTGTATTTTTACTTGGTAAATCTTGGCAACCATTTAACAGACACATTGTTAATTGCTTAGAAAATACTTTGAATAGTTTATTCTTTTTCTTCATGTCCAATTGGTATTTTTCTTTTAATTCAGCAGATATTCAGAAAAGAATTTAATTTGAGCCATTGTTATATTTCATATGTATGTGAAGATACAGAGAAAGTATCCAAACAAAAGCAATTGATTATGTTGTTGATAGGACTATGTTGTGAAATGCATCCTATTGTCCTTCAGTTATTTAAGTTTTGAGACTGAGAAAGGACTTTGTCCCATGCCTACCTTAAACTGGGAGATGCTTATATAAAACTGGACAAAGTTTAGGGGACTGCATCACCTATTGTCTTATTTATATCCATACTGTTCTTAAATTGTAAGATATTAGGGAGTAATATAGGCTCTTGGGACAATGGAACATAGAACATAGCACAAATATACTAGAATACTTTAAAAAGAATAACTCTTTGTTACTCACAGCTCCAAAACAAGAGAGGGTTTCCAGGCAGAGTCACATCTAGAGTTGCAACTGAAGACAGAGCTGCGGCAGTAGGAGATAGCTAAGGCAAGGAAGGTGAGGTTTCAAGAGTTCCTTGTGTATTTACTAAGTTGAAATTGATCTGCAGTTGTCGAGTACCTAGTCTGAGAGGGGGAACAATTAAGAAAGGCCCATAATTTTCCATAATGTAAAAATCCTGTAAGTGGTTGAAGTATGGATTTAATTAGTGGCTCAAGAAGGGGAACTGACAAGCCTCTAGCCATGGCTTCAAAAACTGGTCAAAACAGCACTGAAAAGGAGTATATTATACATATACACATCTCTTCACATTGGTAGAAGGTCCCCTAGGAATGTGGCAGAACTTTGGCAATATACCTGAAATATTTTCTATAGTTTCCTGAGCTTCGGGTGGTTGCACTGTGGTGGAAGCATTCTGGGAGCTAGGGCAACAGAAACTTTCCCATGTTTCCAAGATTGCCTCTTTCTCTCAGGGCACAAAGGTTCCAATGTTTCTATTTTTAAAAAAGATTTATTTATTTGAAAGTCAGAGTTACAGAGAGAGAGAAGAGAGGAGAGGCAGAGAGAGAGACGTAGGTCTTCCATCCGCTGGTTCACTCCCCAATTGGCCGCAACAGCCAGAGCTGTGCTGATCCAAAGCCAAGGAGCCAGGAACCAGGAGCTTCCTCCAGGTCTCCCACACGGGTACAGGGGCCCAAGGACTTGGACCATCTTCTGCTGCTTTCCCAGGCCATAGCAGAGAACTGGATCGGAAACGGAGCAGCCAAGTCTTGAACCAGCGCCCATATGGGATGCCGGTGCTTCAGGCCAGGGCATTACCCCACTGTGCCACAGTGCTGGCCCCTCCAATGTTTCTATTAAGCAGCCCTGTAAAGCAGGTCTGGAGCATGAAACCAGGAGTACTCACACACTTTCCCTCAATCCACTGATTCTTGTGGCTTCACACATCAACTGGAAAGCCTCAGCCAACTTTCTATTACTGCAGCTGGATGTTGAGGATGAAAGAGAGGGCCATGTGCTGGGGAAAAAGTCTTTAGGAGCTATCCATCTCTACAGGGAAAAGATTGAAAGATGGTGAAATAACATGTCTGGAGGCTCTCCACAGCTCTTAGACCATTCCCCTTTACCCAAGGCAAATATCAATAACAGAGTTTTTGGTAAGTTGGTGTTTTGAGTAGGCTTTGGTGAATTAGCTATGCAGCAACTTCATCCTGCAGACAATGGCCTTGTTTTTTCTTAGTCATTCAATGACCTGAATTTTTGCAAGTGATTTTTGATTAATTGACTTTTTGAGTCAAATGTAATCTGCAGCTCCAACAGCAGGCAAACAAGGCTGGGCCATAATCCAAGGAGGGAACCACCTTCCTACCCATGGAATCCCATGATGCAGCAGGAGAGGGTTGATATTGATACTTTATCCACACACAAATGTGGAAACAAATCATTCTTGTGTCTCTCTCATTACTTTCCTACTAAAAGGACAGACAGGCAGAATGGGTAGGCAAAATAGGTGGCCATGTTGAATTTTAGGATCTGGTAATTGATAGAACCTTTTGGTGGACTCCTATCTATAAAGACTCTGCTATCTGAGAGATCAAAATCTGTGTTTGGAGCAGTGGCAGTGGCAGTTGGGGAGAACTCAATAGTCTTTCAGCAGCTGTTCCCCAGGGTTCTCAGAGAATATGTATGAACACAGCCAGGGCAGCATCAGTTACAACACATAGGAAATAAAGCCTAATAGTACTTATGTGTTTCATCCCTCTCCTAGAGGGGAAAGTGTGAGAGAAGGAAGTGGTATGGCCTCTCACAGAAACTATTTGACCTCAATAGCAGAACCAGCCTGTGTTAAATGTACTCAGTTTCATCACAGCAGGAGATGAGGTTATAGGTTTGTGCCAGAAGGAACAGTCATGACCACTTCTTCAGCTGGTATATATGGGGCCCCCTTTTCTTATGCCAGTAGCTATGTTAAGTTTCATATAAAGTCATCCACCCCTCACGATAGATATTAGTGTTTTCTTATTAAATATCAGGAGATAGAACCAGTGCTTATTTGCCTAAGACTCCCAGTGGTATCCCTGCTTTCACTCAGTTATTCCTAAATTCTGAAATCTGGGCCTCCCTTTGGGTTTTTTAAAAAGATGTGAGGGGGTGGGCATTGTGGTGCAGCAGGTCAAACTGCCACTGGGATGCTGGCATCCCATATCAGAGTGCTTGGGCCAATCCCAGCTACTCTGCTTCACATCCTTCTTCCCCCATGCGCACCGGAGGAGGTATCAGGTGGTATCTCAAGTACTTTGGCCCCTGCCACTCATGTGGGGAAACCTGGATGGAGTTCCTGGCTCCTAGCTTTGCCCTGGCTCAGATCTGGCTGTTGTGAGCATTTTGGGAGTGAACCAGCAGATGGTAGGTCTCTCTCTGTCTCTCTGTCTCTGTCTGTAACTACCTTTGAAATAAATAAATATGTCCTTTTAAAAAAGAAAAAAAGAAGATGAGAAATATTATACTACAGTGGTTTCCAGCACAGATTCAAGACCAATTTATGTAGTGTTTCTATTTTCTAATTGCCTTCTGTATAGAATTTGGATAACAATCAGGCCTACTGAATAGGATTTTTATGAGAACCAAACCAGAAAGTTCACTGAAAGACTGAGAATATCACCTGCTACATTATGTATATCTATATAAGACCTAGATATTCATGCTATTAATAGTGGAAGTGCTATTTGTTTAAGTGGCCTTTACTGGTGAAATGAAAAGATCATGATCTCTGGCAGGATAGAGTTTTATTTTATTAATTTTTTTAGTCCCTAAATCCCCAAGTCTCAGAACCCCTGCCTTTAATCTCTGTGGTTTGTAAATGGAATGGTTACTTTTTAAAAAAGGTTATTTATTTATTAATTTATCTATTTGCAAGGCAGAGTTACAAAGGGAGAAGGAGAGAGAGAGAGACAGAGAGGGAGAGAGAGAAGTGTCTTCCCTCTACTGGTTCAGTCCTCAAATGGCTGCAACAGCCAGCACTGGGCCAGGTTGAAACCAGGAGCCTTTAACTCCATTTGGGTCTCCCACATGGGTGGCAGGAGCCCAAGCTCTTGGGCCATCCTCTGCTGCTTTCCCAAATGCATTTAGCAAGGAGCTGGATCAGAAGTGGAGTTCGTGCAGAGAATGTCCCAAAATTATGATTAACTAATTAGGGACTAACTATGCCAGACAGAATTAAAAAACAAAAGTGTCAGAACAACCAATCCCCTAAAGCTGGGAAAAATTGCCCAATGCTACAGGGCCAGGTGGGTCTTGTGCTCTCACTTATTAGGGCCAATGGCCAGAATCCCAACCAGGAAGAGGATTTATGAGGACACTGTCATTGGTGAGCACGTAAGCTCCAGAGCCACTAACACTGTTGATGATGATAAGCAGTTTGACCCCCATAGAGCCCAGCAGACCAACTGTTGTAAACCTCTTGGTACCACAGCTGCCCTAAACCACATCTCTGCCTTCCTTCTGGGGTCTCTGGGAATAGGGATATGCTGTGCTTCTTCTGGGGTGGGAGCTAGAAGTACCCAGCCCTATAGCAACTTCATTAATAAGGTGCAGAGCCCTGACTTCCTTTGTTTCATGCTTTTAGAAACAAGGACAGCAATACCTCTCCTAGGAGGTGCTGGGAACACTTTAAAGAGTGAGAAGACCAGCTCCTAGATATAAGCCTATGTGTGATCTTTCAGACCCTACTACAGGCATTAAAAAAGGTTTACCAGGCAGAGACCATAGGAAAAAGGGCTCTTGTCCTGGCATATTTGGTGCAGATCTGTTGCATGACAGCTTCTGAAGGGTGTTGTGATCAAGGACTTGTTTACCTAAGTTTTTGGTTCCAAGGTGGACTATTGGGAAATTTAAAGACATTTTTTTTCTCCACTCTGATTCAGTAATCAGTACTTTTCTACTCCTAGCCCTTTCCTCCCACCTTTCCCACCTCTGAACCTATAAATTGAAAGAAGGCCTTTGTTCAGGGCTTCCTCAACAATGAAATGATTTTCCATATATGTGCTAATGCCTCTGATCTTTGCTGTACCCTTTACATGTGGAAAATAGGAATAATGTTGGGGCCAGTACTTTTTCTGGGCCAGTATCAAAGGATGTGATTTGAAGGCTTGACTCTTACTTCTATTTTGACTTACTATTTTAAATACTCTGATATCCTGCAGCTCATTTCTCTTTAGCTCAGTTCAGTGCTTGAAAAACAATGGTACATTATGTAAGGTAGTTGAATAAGCACAAGTCATTTTTGAAGAGTAAAAAGCCTGAAAATCTTGTAGGACACTTCACAAATGGGGCACAAGCAGAGCTTGCAAGGCACTCTTCGAGGATGCTAGTGAATCATCTTCCAGAGTCATAGAGTCTTGCCAGGCACTTGAGACGTGCTAGCTGATCCCCAGGGGCACTGTACCAGCCATGCCAACGGGTCTCAGGAGGTGCTAGTAGAAGCCAGCATTTGGAAGGTGTAAGGAGATTTTTTATACAAGCTTTTTGGTTCCAAAGTGAACCATTCGTTATTCTCTCTGGTCCTTACTATCACAGCTGTGGATCAAACTAGAGGTCCAACAGAGGAACTCTAAAAAAAACTAGGGTAGTAATCCCTTGGCTACTGGTTACTATTCTCTAATAATGGGACCATAACTCACTGGAAACTTTTAAATTGAGTTTTACCTAGTAACTGTTGCTGTATAAAGCATGTCTGCAGATTATGGGTAACCTGCCATGCAGCATGTTATTGTAACCCATGCTTCTAATAAAAAAGAATATTGAGTTCTCCAGACTCTCTTTAACTGGTGATCTGAAGAGACCTTAAGAGACTTGCCTAGGCCGGCGCCGCGGCTCACTAGGCTAATCCTCCGCCTAGCGGCGCCGGCACACCGGGTTCTAGTCCCGGTCGGGGCGCCGGATTCTGTCCCGGTTGCCCCTCTTCCAGGCCAGCCCTCTGCTGTGGCCAGGGAGTGCAGTGGAGGATGGCCCAGGTGCTTGGGCCCTGCACCCCATGGGAGACCAGGAAAAGCACCTGGCTCCTGGCTCCTGCCACCGGATCAGCGCGGTGCGCCGGCCGCAGCGCGCTGGCCGCGGCGGCCATTGGAGGGTGAACCAACGGCAAAGGAAGACCTTTCTCTCTGTCTCTCTCTCTCTCACTGTCCACTCTGCCTGTCCAAAAAAAAAAAAAAAAAAAAAGAGACTTGCCTAGCTTGCCTCCTTTATGAAAGAGGTGATCTTGTTACACTTTATGAAGGAAAGTAGCCCACTGAGGGGAGCATCACTACAGATTCCCCTTCTGCAGAATGCCTTGACAGTGACCACTTTGCCTAAGGAGAAAGAAGAACAGGGAGATAAACGGGTATGTATACCAACAAAGGTCCATTCCTCAACTGGGTACTGTTTAGTCTGTGGCATATTTGCCCTACACATGATGGGTACCCTGTCAGTGGAAAACATGTCTGAAGTATACTTCAGATGCTATGGATGTCCTGTAGTCCTCCTGATAGTCTCTGAGGTCTACCATGACGGAGTGGGAACAGGAGATGATGACATTATCAGCCAGACTTGGAATTATAGGTGTATTCATGCTACTCCTGCTTGTCACTGAGCCCAATTAAACCAATTCATGAGGTTTGTGACACAAGTTGGATCTTAACTGGGAAATTCTCTGGCATAGAAGTGGCTATTGAGAAAATGACACACTGACCAAAAGAGGAGTATAAAAATGGTAATTGGGCGCCCTCTTCTGGATTATTTAGGCAAGGACCTTTCCAAAGAGATGTAAATCTGACTATTCAATAGAATTCAAAGATTCCAACTGAGGAACTTGGGACCAGAGACCAGGCCTCGGGAGACTTAATAAGTGACCCTACTGGGGTCCACATGGTGATGGCCATCCATCTCTTCTGGTGAATTTGGAGATGAATTACATTACAGAAAAAGTTTCAAGACAAAATTAGGAGGGGACAAAACATTCAAAGCATAGCATCTGGGAAGCCTTCCAAAGTGGTGATCAGCCAAGAAAAAGCCATAGAGACCTAAGGAAGAAGTTCACACAAACATTATGGAGCAGCTGATCAAACACTGACTCCCACAGAAATCTGGAACCCAGAAGTCCTTCCTCTGTCTTTCCTTCCTCCAGCCTCTGAATGTCCCCAAAGAAATTACCTAGGATCCAGAAAAAGGCATATAAAGTTTGCCCTTAATGTTCCTGCCACACAGGAATGCAACTCAAGAACTCATTCCCCTTGATCACCCAATCTTTCCCCAACCGTTGCTGATAGATGAGCTGCAGGTTGATCATGACCCCTATTTCTGCTCAGCTCCTGCTTATTTCAGTTCTCAGTTGACTAGATGTCATAATGAGTAGTCATTCTGCTTATTATTATTTAAATTTCCACTCAAAGACTGCAATAAGAATGTCATACCTCAGAATTATTTGGTGCTTATTCTTATTTCAGGGCCCTATTGACCTGAAGTTTATCATTGGCTAAAGTAAAAATAATAACAAAAGCACTACCTTTGTGTCATAAGATTAGAGTCTCTCACTTAATTAAAATTTCCAGAAACTGTAAGAAATGTGACCCAATTCCTGGCTTGTTTTGTATGCTTAACTGCTGCCTGTTGATTTTCCCCATGTCATTCTTAAATCTCACATTGACTTTCACTTTAGCTCTTTTGACATAGTTAAATACATGTTTTCATTATATTTTCAATAATAATAACATTGGAAATCACTAAATTAAAACATGTCTCATTTTTACCTGTACATCAAAATAGGATTATTCAACAAATATCTTCATCACATAATACAGAGGTTTTGTGTCAAATATATTTCCCTACAGACATTTATCAACACCTCCTTAAAATGTAGCTGCAGATTTGGTCAAGCTACGGGGCTATTGTTCTGTATAAATTAGAGCAACTCCCTGAAAATGCTCCTCCCAATCCTCACTCTCAAAGCCAGAAATTTAGATGCCATCTGTGGTGAACTGAATTGCATTTTCCATTTCTCTCTCTCTCTCTCTCTCTTTCTCCCCACTTCCCACTCTCCCTCCCTCTCTATTCATTTACAGACACAAAAGAAAGGCCATGTTAACACATAATGTCAGTCATCTACAACCAAGACAGCTCTCACCAGAATCCACAACAATGCTGGCACACCGATCTCCAACTCAGCCTCCAAAACTGTTATCTCCAAAACTCAGATCTCCAAAACTGTGAGAAAATAAATGTCTGCTGTTTAAGCCATTCAGTCATGTTATTTTGTTATAGCAGCCTGAAAAAATAATTAAGACCCCCATCCATGACACCATCCTCTTTCTCATATGTCTGCATATCTTCTCTGCCTTTCCTGTGAAATAAGCTCTGAATCTAGCTACTTATCTCCACTTCCATTGTCACCACCCATACCTAAGATGCCATTGTCAGCTCTTCCCCAGACTCCTAAAGTAGCTGTTACCCCTGCCTCATCATCATCTATTATTCTCATATTAGCCAAAGTGGTTTTTCTAAAACTTGCATCACATCATGTCAGTAATTAAAAATAAATACAAGGGGCTAGCATTGTGCACAGTGAGTTAAGCTACCATTTGCAATGCCAGAATCCAATATCAGAACATCAGTTTGAGTCCCAGCTGGTCCACATCCAATCCAGTTCCCTGATAATATGCTTTTCAAATAAATAAATCTTTTTAAAAAAATCAATATGACAGGGGCTGATGCTGTGACCTAGAAGGTTAAGCATCTGCCTGCAGTGTCAGCGTCTTCTATGGATGCCGATTCCAGTCCTGGCTGCTCCACTTCCGATCCAGCTCCCTGCTAATGTGTTTGGGAAAGTAGCAGAAAATGGTCCAAGTACTTTGGCCCCTGCACCCACATGAGAGACCTGGAAGAAGCTCCTGGATCTGGGCTGCGGCCCTGGCCCAGCCCCAGCCATTGAGGTCATTTGAAGAGTGAACCAGCGGATGGAAGATTCTCTCTCTCTCGCTCTCTCTCTCCCTCTGCCATTCAAATAAATAAATAAACCTTTAAAAAATAAAAATATAGGGGCCAATGCTGTGACGTAATGGGTAAAGCCATTGCCTGCAGAGCTGGCATGCCATATGGGTGCCTGTTTGAGTCCCGGCTACTCCACTTCCGATCCGGCTCTCTGCTGTGGCCTGGGAAATCAGTGGAAGATGGCCCAAGTGCTTGGGCCCCTGCACCTGCATGGGAAGACCCAGAGGAAGCTCCTGGCTCCTGGCTTCAGATCAGCACAGCTCTGGCCATTGCAGCCAATTCGGGAGTGAACTAGCAGATCGAAGACCTCTCTCTGTTTCTGCCTCTCCTCTCTCTCTGTAACTCTGACTTTCAAATAAATAAATAAACTGTTAAAAAATAAAATAGAATAAAATAAAATAAAAGTATAGCCTGAGCCTGCTGGATGACAAAACCCCTTTAAAAAATCAATATGACAGATTTCCACTATACTCTAGTATTTGATTCAAGATTCTTCGCATGGACTCCAAGCCCTTGCCTAATCTATCCCCTGTTTTAATTCGACAAACCCCTTTGGAGCATTCACTCATAAATTAGCTATCTGGACTCTCCTGGAATATATGAAACTTTCCCAACTCCAAATCTCTGCCCAAGCTCTTTCAGCCCTTTCTTATTCTTATATGTATGTTCCAGTTTGCAACTCAAGAGGGAAGCATTGTCTCTCAGTGAAAAGACAGTAATGTGAGTTTTAAAAAATTTTGTTCTGTAACTATAGACTTTATCCTATAACTTTCACATTCTTTTTCATCCTTCAGGTTCAGTTTTCATGGCTCTTCTTTGGAGTGGCCTCCCATGACTTACAATCTAAATTAGAATCCATTGGTTCCAAGATGGCAGAATAGCCACAGGACACTCTTCTTTATGTGGGGCAAAAATATTTTAAAAAGGAGAGAGAGTACATTATCAGGATAAAGCTGCAAAAGAGCTGTGGTGGGAGACCTTGCATGAGCAGTGGAGGCAGTCCAGACCCATTCTGAGAGAGAAAAAACACAACAGAAGAACCATCGACTTGCATCCAGAAAGGAGGACATCTACCCCGGCAAGCCAGGTGAGAGTGGACTCCATGGGCCCACAGCGCTGCTAATACAAGGGGAAAGAAAGCTTGGTGGACTGCTTTTGGGGTTCCACTTGAATCACCCATGACAGAAGGCAACCAATCTAAAAGAGGTGGGGAAAAAAATGGCGCATCTCTCTCCCTGCTACAGTGGAGATGTGCAGCCAGCAGTGGGGCAAAGTTGATGCCCTTTTTGGACACAGGCAGGTGGCAGCTGCCCCAGCTCCTGTGCATGCACCCAGCAATAGCTGGGGCCGCCCCCACCCAGTCAGGGAGGGTCACACCAATTCAGATGAAGCGGAGAAGGAGGGCCTGTACTGCTCCAGTTGTACCATGCGGGTTGCCCTGCAATGAGAGGGGAGGGGAAGTGCTGCCTGCAGGACTCTCCTACTCACCCAGCACAATTGAGAAGTGACCAGGGCTGCAATGGCGGGTACTTTGTAGGCCTGCAACCACAGATATAACCAGAGAGAAAAACCCACCTTCCCTGCCGACACCGAATCTGGTTAGGAGGACCACACATGGACAGTGGCTCTGGGAACACTTTAGTTTCCTTATAGACAGGACTGGCTAATGGGGCAGAGTCCTGGAAGCTGAATCTGAGAAAACAGTGACTAAATTAGAGGAGGCAGAGCGTGGCTAGATTCTGGGCAACCACAGAGCTCTTCTCTGCACTCTCTGAGTTCCTCACTTGCCTATAGCAGCTCATAGCAAAGGGAACCTTGCTCACAGGAAAGACTCCACAGATCAAATGTGCAGTTTATTAAGCAGTATGGATGAGTTCTGGGCACACTGGAGACTAACACCTGGTTGCTCCTCATCTGGGAGAAGGGCTGGTCACACCGACAGAGGTAACCATTCTTCTCCATCCAGTCAGCCAGAGGAGATCTGCCATGCCCAACTGGGGTCTTACTCTGGATACTTGCCCCACCCTAGAATACTGAACAGAGCACCCTGGCCACACCCAGCATACACCTCTTAGTATTCATTGAAAGCATATATGTCCCACTAAGCAACAAAGAAGCAAATCAAAGATAAAAGCCATCAGGCAAAAAAAATTCTACAAATGCCAAAAAATAAAGGCAAAAATTCAAAAAATAAGAATAAGAAAGATACTATGAGTGATTAAAAAAAAAAACGATATCCAGTCATTTGCAACAAAACAGATGAAACTGGAAAACATCATAATTAGGGAAATAAGCCAGTCCCAAAGAGACAAATACATATATTCTCCCTGACCTGTGATAATTAATAGAGCACCTAAAAGGCAATCTGTAGAAGTGAAATTGACACTTTAAGAAGCAATTACTTGTACAGCCCTTGTCTCAACTTTAGAGGAAGTTTTTTTTTTTCATACTATTTGTTGAACTCTTTACTTAACACAGAGATAATCATATGTATATAAAGTTAATTGAAAATAGATCTTAGTAAAAAATAAGAGTGGGAATAAGAGGGAGGAGAAAGGGTTGGGAGTGTGGGTGGGAGAGTGAGCATGCTGGGAAGAATCATCATGTACCTAAAGTTGTAATTGTGAAATGTATGAAGTTTGTAACTGTAAAACCATATAGTTCTTCATACATTCCTACAACTTACTTCTAATGTTACAATTTAAAAACTTGCCATAGAACCCCAAATCTCCTTAAGCTGAGTGGTGAAATAGCATTTTAAGTGTTAAAGTGATCATATAGGTAGGATTAAGTATTTGGTAATAACAATAGATAGAATTAAAAAGGAGTGAATATGCCAGCATGGGAAGCAGTCCACACAGCAGACTCATAGAATGACAATTCGCTTTAAGTAGCACTCTGACCTCAGAATCAGCCGTTAAGGCATTCTGATCTGGCTAAAAAGCCCACGAGAGCATTCAGACATGGAAGGCCAAGACACTCTGGCAAAAAGTGTCCTACATGAAGGACTTCAGTGGGTGAGATCCCAGCAGAAAGAAGTGGTCATCAAAGAAGGAGGTACTTTTCTCTGAAGGGAGGGAAGAACTACTTTGCTTATGGCCTTGTCTAAATACTGAAGGATTTTGTGGTCACAAAAGTCTTCCATAGCCTAGGCAGCTCATGTCAAGAGCCTCAGGTGGTCATTGACATCATCCATAAGAGGTTTAATTGTTAAATTAACAACAGGAGTTGGTGTGCACTAACTTTCCATGAAGGACCTCTGTCCTCAAAAAATTGGATTATGAGAGTTAATAGTAAAACCTGTTCTCAAAGATTTACTTTGTTTTAGTGTATTAAATGGAGTATATTCTTATGTCTCATAAGCTATAGTTATGTCTAAGTCCTCGCAAAAGATGTATCATTCTTGGTTTCTTCTTCAAAGTCGATTAAGTTTCTCAAAAAAAGAACTCTTAAAAATAAAAAATAAACCTTAAAAAAAAGAAGCTGTTGTATTCTTTCTTGTCATATCATGTTCTTTATATTGACCCACTTACTAGCATTTTTATATATGTCGTTTTATTGTCTTGCTCCCCAAGACAATAAAACTGGGTGTCCAATTTTGTGAGAGTAAAGATAGCATCTGTCTTATTCACTGGTGAATTCTCAGTACTTAGCTCATTGTTCAACTAAAAGCTCAGTTGACATGTGTTGAGTGAATGAATAAATGAATGGGTGCTGTGGAGGATGATGTTATTAGCTCAGAGTAGTTTAGTGATTTACTTCCTGGTACACAGCTAGCAAGTGGCCATGAATGGACAAGACCCCAGAATGGGTGAAGACTGTTGCTATGGGGATAAGCAAGAGGAGGAGATGTGGGTGTGGATCATGCAAGTGAGAAGATTCCTCAGCACTGAATCTTAGGGAGATCTTGGAGGGGGGATATAATGTGCAAGACACATATTTAATATTTATGTTTGTTGAAAAAATATCTCTGTGTCCATAATACCGACTGCTAAAAGACTGCCCTGGCTAGGAAGGATAACAGAAAATACAGAACTTCTCTCCAGAGCAGATTATTCAATTTATTAGAAGGAGGCAGATTTCAAAGAGGACTAGGAATCTTCACAAGGACTTTCCACTATTTGCCTGAACACAGCTAAGGGCAGCAGGCATGGGAAACGCCCTGGAACAAGTTGTGCCAGGACCATGCTCACGTAAGTTTGGTGACATAACACCACAGGCTGCACGTTCTCACTGACTCACAACCCCCGGAGGCTGCACATGCCTTTTCTTAAACTGCATATCACCTGGCCCCACATCACCCTGCCGACCCACATCACCTTGCAGATTTGTATCGCCTAATGACAGTGGAAAACCAGCCATTTGTGAAAAGCAAGCATGGAAGGAGTGGGTGGAGAGAGTTCCATGTGCAGACAGGACGACCCTCAGACAGAGGCAGCACAGGGCCAACTCCAGCAGAAGGCACCTGATAGCTTCTCTCATAACAGCCAATGAGGGGACACACCCTCCTGCAGGTACAGCCTCCCTGCCTGGGTTAATTCCATGGCAGAGATCTCATTAAGCCAACCACTGCCTTTCTAAAGAATAAATTATTCTTTATTCTTTCCCTCCTCTGCTTGACCGTGAGTTCAGTATATTCTGTGGGAATATTTTAAATGGCCACATGGGTATCTGTAAAATTAAAAGAGTTATCATCACTATTATTATAATCAATCAGGAGAATGAAGACAAGAATTTGGGATAAGCACGGGAACATGGAGATCCTGTTTGATTAGTTTGCTTTACTCCGATTTCTTTGCTTGGGTTGTGTGGGTGTGCTGTTTCAATCCAAGCCATTTTTTGTCTGTTAACGTATTGGGTAAAATTAGTCATTCTGGGGAAAGACACTTATTTCTCTAGAGCTATTTGACACATTTCTGGTGAAATGCACTAATGTTCCCTCATCAAAAGATTGTTGGAAACGTACAAATGGGAACAATAACTTAATTTGGCAAATAAAACAGAGTAAATATGAAGGGATAGTGTGAATTTTTTGTAGAAATGTTAATGTAGTCCTGTAGGCTGGATTTGAAATCTGGCTCTGGAAGTTAGCTGTGTATCTTTACATAAGTTACAACCTTTCTGAGCTCCAATTTCCTCACCTCCAAGTGGAAGTAATTGTACTATTAATTGCCCAGGGGTGTTGAGAGGGTTAAATGAGATAATATGTGTAAATAACTGGTTAATGCCCATCATATAGAAATTCCTAAGTCAATATTAATTATTGCTATTACCACAAACCCTGAAGAAAGTTTTCTCTTCAAAATAACACCCATATTTCCTATTACTTTTTAAAAGAATAACCAGGGGCTGGTGCTGTGGCATAGTGGGTAAAGCCACAACCTACAGTGCAGGCATTCCATATGGGCACTGGTTCGAGTCCTGGATGCTCTACTTCCAATCCAGCTCTCTGCTATGGTCTGGTAAAGCAGTAGAAGATGGCCCAAGTCCTTGGGCCCCTGCACCCATGTGGGAGACCCAGAAGAAGCTCCTGGCTCCTGGCTTCAGAATGGCACAGCTCTGGCCATTGCTGCCAACTGGGGAGTGAACCAGCAGATGGAAGATCTCTCTCTCTCTCTGTCTCTGCCTCTCTCTGTAACTCCACCTTACAAATAAATAAATAAATCTTAAAAAAGAATAATAACCAGAACTTCATAAAGAAATTTTACGTGAAAAATTATAGTAGCTAAATTAATCTTTCCTTTTTTAAACTTTATTTATCCAAAGTAAAATAATATATTTAAAATATGTAAACTATGTATGTTGATGTATTTATGTTTCTTGAGTTATTTACCATGTTCTGGTTATACTTGTATAACTTAATGTCAGTCAAAACAAAAAAGAGTGTGGCTTTTCACTGGAGGTTCTTAAGTAAAAATAAAGTTTTGGGGCCAGCTTTGTGCAGCAGGTTAAGCTGCTGCCTGTGATGCCAGCATCCCATATAAGTACTCATTCAAGCCCCAGCCACATCACTTCCAATCCATCTCCCTGCTAATGCACCTGAGAAGGCAGTAGAATTGCTTGGGCCTCTGCACGCATGTGAGGAGAACCGAATGGAGTTGCAGACTCCTGACTTTAGCCTGGCCCAGCCTCAGCTGTTGCAGCCATTGGGAGAGTGTACCAGTGGATGGAAGATAACTCTCTCTCCTCTCCCTGACACATTGCCTTTCAAATAAATAAATATTTAAAAAATAAAAATAAGGAGTTTTGTAACAATACCGCCTTTGATTCTTTCCTTTGGAAAATGCTCAAAGCACACCTTATCCTATAAAATCATAAGGATATCTTTGCAATCCTTTGTCCAACATCATTGTGCCTTCAAGCTACCCTCCTCTGTTCTTCTTTTGTATCCACAGGCCTTCCTCTAGCTCATATTCCTAAGAGGTGTGAGTGAGGGCACCATAGCAGAATGTGTTGCCTCTAAAACTCTGCTCTTAATCTGGGAAAATATCTGTGAGTCACACTGGGGATTTTGGGGCCATTTTCCCATGTGAAGTGTTAGAAATTATCACTATTCCTTCTATGGCTTATATACTTAATCCAACTCATGTGTCACTGCTATTTCCCCAAGATTTGCCAAAAATAAGAGAAAATACACTCTTTCAAAAAATCTAGGTAAGGGGCTGGCACTGTGGTGTAGCAGGTAAAGCTGCCTCCTGCAGTGCTGGCATCCCCTATGAGCACCGGTTTGAGTCCCGGCTCTCCACTTCTGAATCAGCTCTCTGCTGTGGCCTGGGAGAACAGTGGAAGATGGGCCAAGTCCTTGGGCCTCTGCACTCTTGTGGGAGACCCGGAGGAAGCTCCTGGCTCCTGGCTTCGGATCAGTGTAGCTCCGGCCTTTGCAGCCAATTGGGGAGTGAACCAGGGGATGGAAGACCGCTACTTCTCTCCCTGCCTATCCTTTTCTCTGTGTGTAACTCTGACTTTCAAATAAATCTTTTTAAAAAAATCTAGGAGAAAGATTCAGAATGTAATGTCCATTCTCAAGATATCAGAAGTTAGTGACCAAACTTCATGATGACCAGAATCTTTCCCAAATGGTGCCAGTAACTGTGCTTACTCTTCCTTCCTCCTTGCTTCACAGAACATTGAAGATAGAGGTACTCATTGGGATCTGGGGGGAATAAATGTGACGGATTAAATGAGTTCTTCTCAGAAAAAGCTTTTTGTTGAATTTGAGCACCAAACACTGAGAAGTTCTTGTCTATAATCAATGCATAGAATGACCCACATTAAAAGTGATCACTGACATTTTACTATACTGCCTCAAACCTGTCGTGGTGGTTTTCTCAGTTTAGCTAAGCTAGAACTATGTTTCCAAGGATTTCCCTAACTGTATGGTTCTGAGTGAAGTCCAGAGGAAAAATCTGAGCACGATTTGGGAAATTGAAGTGAAGCACTTTTATTATGTTGTGAAATTTGGTGTAGAATCAGGAACTGTTATCACTATGCTCACTAGCACTGGTCCATGTGCACATTTTGTGGGGTTTTGGTGGGGTCTACAGCAACTCCAACTCTGCCAATATCTCTTTCTTCAGCTTCTCCATGTCTTGGGACAGATGCGTATGCAGCTTCGTGGTGAAGTCTGTAAGCTGCTTGTCCAGGTTGGAGGCAGTAGGAGATAGATGCAGGTCCCAGTAAATATAAATATTTATAGCTTTTAGTTTGTCCTCATAAAATCAAGTGAATCCTGTGGGTTCCAGATGGTTTTTATTCTCCTCTATGTCACAAATGTCACTTCTTCCCAACTGTGGACACCAAATGTCTAGTGACTTTGAGCTGCCATCAAATGCAGAGATGCTATCCTTCCATAGATGTATTCTAGAGCTCCTGCAATTGCATAAGATCTAATTCTTGTAATTACCCTCATTGCTTTTATTTTATTACTTTGTTCATTTGAGAGGCAGAGAAGGATAAAGACAGAGAGAGCCCCCATCCACTAGTTCACTCCCCAAATGCCTGGAAGCTAGGAATTCAATTCAGGTCTTTCATGTGAGTGGCAGAGACCCAACTACTTGAGTCATCATTGCTACCTCCCAGGGTCTGCACTGGAAGGGAGCTGAGTGAGCAGCTGGAGCCAGACTGAAACCCAAGAACTCTGACATGGGACATGGGCATCCTAATTGGTGTCTTAACTGCTAAGCCAAATTCTTGTCCTCTTTATTGCTTTGCACTGTGCTTCTCTGGTCACCCTGTCCAATAGTGTTCTGGTTATTATTATCTTACATCCAAATTTGCAACTCATATACAGAATTATAGATATTATTTATGAATATTTTATTTTGTCAAAAAGACACACACACACGCACATACAAGTAACTATTACCTGTGATTTATTTTTCATGTCAAGCTTTTTCACCCATCATTTTTCCACACTCATAGTATACAGATTTATGCTCTTATCTCTGCTGTCTCTCTCCTAAATGCCAGGCACATGTTTCTAACATTTTGGAGTCACATGACTCTCAAATTCAACATGTGTAAACTGAACTACTTCTGTATTGTGACTTGCCCCATGTCTCCTAACTTGGATAATGGCATTGCCACAATTCAGTCACTCAAACACAAAATATCACAGTTGTTCAACACTTTCCATCTAATCAGTCTCTAAATCCCTCGATTATCTGATTACCCTTTTTTTTCCAATTCCCATTGCCAGGTCATCATTCATTCTTACTTCTATTGCACTATTGCAATAAACTCTTGAGTCCTAATTTTAGCTTCCACCTCTCTCCTTCCCTACCTCCCGCAGATTATGTTACCTCCCTGAAACATGAATGGGCCTATGTAACTTTACCCTAAATATCTGATTCCCACAGACATACAGAATAAACACCTGCCAGTTTTATACAGCATGGCCACATTGCAATTTGTCCTCAATAAACCTATGTCCTACTATATTCCAATCTCCCTTTCATCACACACATAGTCTAGAGATCCCTGGGCACTCTTCCATCTCTTGGATATATCTGCATGCCCCTGGCTCAGGGCCTTGGCTCATGTCTTTTCTGTGTGAACTAAGTGCTACATTAATTCCTAACCATCCTGTCTGTTCAGGCTCAGTTCTCATTTCTAGATGAATTACTTTAGTGAGTCGCTGAATTACAGATAGTTTTAATAATAATAACGTATTAACAGTGTGCATAATAGCTCACATGGATCAAGCATTTACTTGCAGTGCCAGGCACTGTGAATTAATGACAGAAAATGACTAATGTTCTCCAGGATAAAGGCACCAAGAAACAGTTTGAACAATTTTCCCCTTTTAAAGGCAGGTTGGCTGAAATAACAGGTCCCGCCTATATGTACCTGCCCTTAATTTTCTATTCCAATTTGCTAGTGAAACAGGGCCCACATGCCACCAAGTCTAATGAATGGAGCTACTTCATTCATCAAAGCAGAATATGGCTTGTTGATGAGTGAGATAGAGCCATTCCACTCTGGTTTATTTCTTATAAAATAAGGATGATGACAATTGTGGTTGTACATGTAAAAATAGGATAAATCAAGTACAGTGTCAAGCATAGGACCCATGCTTAGAAGCTAGTGTGAATACTCAGGAGATTAACACATTCTAGGTCATTAGTAAAATACTTCTTGAAGAACTGCAGAGCCTTCAACCTAGGGAAGTTTGACTACTGATACAATTGAATCCCCCTGTTATATTGGTCTTCTTTAGATTAGATATTCATGCAGAGGAAGGATCAAAAATCTTAAAATAGGAAAATGAAGGCGAGAAGTCAGGCAGGGAGAGAAGGCGTACAGTGTTAAAATATGCAGTTTGGGAATTTTCAAAATGATTAAATATAATGTAAATCCTGTTAACTAGGATGCTAGGTGGACAATGAGATTGAATCAACAAAGTTGCCATGTTTTGTGTTATAATTTCTAGGCATTACAGAAAACGTCCTTTTTGCGTCCTCACCCCCATACCATTTTTGATCTTATGCTAAAATGCTTAGTTTCACTTTCTTGACTTTGGAACTGGTTATGGGAATTGGGTCTCCTACTTGAGGATAGATAGCAGAGCAACATCAGGCTCTGTGCAAAATTCTTTTTTGTTTTTTTTTTTAATTTTTGACAGGCAGAGTGGACAGTGAGAGAGAGAGACAGAGAAAGAAAGGTCTTCCTTTTGCCGTTGGTTCACCCTCCAATGGCCGCCGCTGCAGCCGGCGCACCGCGCTGATCCGATGGCAGGAGCCAGGAGCCAGGTGCTTTTCCTGGTCTCCCATGGGGTGCAGGGCCCAAGCACCTGGGCCATCCTCCACTGCACTCCCTGGCCATAGCAGAGAGCTGGCCTGGAAGAGGGGCAACCGGGACAGAATCCGGCGCCCTGACCGGGACTAGAACCCGGTGTGCCGGCGCCGCAAGGTGGAGGATTAGCCTATTGAGCCACGGCGCTGGCTTATGTGCAAAATTCTGAATCTGCAGCTAAACAGAGTTAGCTGGAGGGTGGAGGTATATTGGAATATATAGAATTGATGATGGTATACCTCTTCCCCTCCAAATGATTGGTTAGGCAGAAATTTTGAGTTTTAATGAATTTGAGCCTAGTTAGGCTAAACTTTCCTTAGCATTAAAGGCTAAACTACCAGGGCAGAGCTTCAGAAATTCTTGTGTCCCAGCACAACAAGTCATAACCTCCTCAGCTGTATGACCTTGCCATTGGATCTTTTAAATTCTCACGAGGTTTTGGAAAATAAATTATCCCTTAATCATGCTTGAAGGAAACCATCTATCTGCAAAACCAACATGTGGTCAGGTATTTGGTGCAGCAGTTGGGATTCTGCTTGGGATACTCTTATCTCATATTGGAATGCCTGGGTTCAAGTCCAGTGCTGCTCTAAATTCCAGCTTTCTGTTGATGCATACTTTCGGAGGCAGCTTGGGTCTGCACCACCCATGTTCTGGGCTCCTAGCTTCAGCCCACCCCAGGCTCAGCTATTGTGGGCATCTGGGGAGAGACACAGCAGATGGAATATATTGCTTACTTTGTCTATCTCTGTCTCTGTGTGTCTCTGTTTTCCAAATAAAAATTAGTTAAATAAAAAAACCTCCTATTTAAAACAAATAAATAAAAATTCAACATGATCCTATTAGTTAGTTAATTCAGAATGAAGATATTTTCCTCCTTTACTATGATACAGTTAGTGCTCAACAGACAACACTTTTGATATCATATTCTGCAGCAGACACCAACTGGGTATCTTACAATTTTTTGAAAAAGATTTATTTATTTTAAAGTCAGAGAGAGAGAGAGAGAGAGAGAGATCTTCTATATCCTGTTCATTCCCCAGATGGCTGCAACTGCCAGGGCTGGGCCAGGCTGAAGTCAGGAGCCAGGAGCTTCATCTGGGTCTCCCACGTGGGTAACAGGGTGGCAAATACTTGGGACATTTTCCATTGCTTTTCCCTGGCCATTAGTAGGGATCTGGATCAGAAGTGGAGCAGCCAGGACACAAATCGGCACACATATAGGATGCCATCATTGCAGGCAGTGGCATTACCCCTTATGCCACAACACCATCCTCAGTATCCTATAATTTAATTCAATTCTGACCTGAAGATAGCATCTTATTCCACAGATTAAGGGTTCAGCCACACAAGACTGACCTCCCTCCTACTTCAGATGCCAGTCACATATAGTAAGTTGCCACCTATACTTTTGGCTGACTGGCAATAAATACAGGGTTCCCATGACCCATTCCTCAGTTTCAATTAATTTGCTAGAGTGGCTCACAAGATGTAGAGAGGCACTTACTTGGGTTCACCAATTTATTATAAGAGATGTTACAAAGGATACAGATGAACTGCCAGATGGAAGAGATACATAGAGTACAGCATGACGGAAGAGATGTGAAGTTTCTATGCATCTCTCAAGCACCTCCAAGTGTTCAACAATCTGGAAGCTCCTCAAACATGGTTCAAGTTTTTACAGAACTCAACTCTTGCCACCTTTGCCTTTCCTAGAAGTTAGTGGGTGTGACTGAAAGTTTCAAACTTCCAGTCTTCTAATGACCCAGTCTTTTAGGTGACCAGTCCCATCCTGGGCTTCCTAGGGTCTCCAACCTAGGTCACGTGGTTAGCATAAACTCACATGTGATTTTTTAAAAAGGGTATGCTCATTACGAATAACAAAAGACATTCTTATCACTCAGAAAAAGTCAAGGATTTTAAGAACTCTGTGACAGGAAACAGGAACAAAGACCAAATAAACTTTTATACCACCAGACTGTTTCCCTCAGTATGATGAAAAGAGTCCAGTTTTTACAGCACTGAGCTTTTGCCATGACCAGGGTGACAACTGGAGGGGGCAGAGCAGTTGAGTGGGTGATGGTTAGCTGTTAGAATACCAACATTTCTTTATAATTTTACCAGGTATAGCATTAATAGCAAGTGCACCATGCAATTTATTAGTTATACTTGCATCCAAGACCTAGAAAAAAAGCAGGAAAGACAGTAAAATTAGGAGGACACAAACAAAGCTTCGTCCAGAGCTTGACAAATATTCCTTGATCTTTAAGGGTTAACTAAAATGAGGGGTGCAATGTTAACTTTCCTATGATATTTTAACAATAAGGTGATAACTTCTCCTGTTGTGATTCAAAATCTCAATGGCATATAGATTTGTGTGCTGTGTTTTCTATTAAGACACTAACTGTTTGATATATAAAATCAATCATTTTCTCCTCCTGAAAGTCTGGTTTAAAAATCTGAGGACCACGCAGAAAAGATGTCAAAAGGCTTTAGTTTTCAGAAATACGCCTCCTACTGTCATGGAACCCTATCATCATAATCTTGGAGGGGCCCTATAATGTCACTCTGTCCTGGAGCCCAATTTGGTTCTTCTGGCATTACTGTAGTCCAGAATGCCCAGGCAACTATTCATGTCATTCTTGCCTTGTCTGCTCTTGCTTCCTTTGCCTGTGCCTTCCTTTGGCTTGGTTTTAGCATGGTCCCCTGTCGTCGGCATTCATCTTATAGGCCCCATTGTCTAAAGTCTATTTTTTATGACTTTTCCAAAGTGTTTTTCTGCCAGATTCAAATTCTGTACAGCACATCATCAATCACAGTTTACTAAATTTCTGTTCGATGAATAAACAAAAAGTCAGTGTTATCAGAATACCCCTTAGGCCCCTGCACCCATGTTGGAGACCCAGAAGAGGCTCCTGGCTCCTGGCTTCGGATTGGTGCAGCTCCAGCCGCTGCAGCCAACTGGAGAGGGAACCAGTGGATGGAAGGCCTCTCTCTCTCTCTCTCTGCATCTCTTTCTCTCTCCGTGTAACCTTGACTCTCAAATAAATAAATCTAAAAAAGTCATTATATCCTGTTTTATGGTTCATATTTTATATTTTTAATAAAAAATGTTAATTCTCTGTATATTTCTTTTATGCAATGGGTGGTGTGTGGCTATGAGTTGCTAAGGAAAAGCCATTTAAACAGAATTTCAAGGAAGCCTCATTTCCTGAGGTGACATTCCTAAGTCACCATAAATAAGCCCTGCACATCTCATATACGTACAAGTACAAAATAGGAGCAGGGTAAGTTCCTAGAATGCAAACAGTATGTTTCAAGACAGGGCCAATCTCCATTTATATCATGCACAACCCTGGATTCTAAGAAATCTTCCTAGGAAGCTACCCATAGGGCTTAATGGGAAAGTGACAGGCAAACATCCATGTGGTGTATCCTCTTTCTGTGGAAGACATGGGGAAATAGGAGCTATTCTGGTCTCAAAGTCTTGCTGAGTCAAAGGAAACACAAGACATGATTCCATCAAAGCCAGGGTGAGGCTGTTCTCCCTCTTCTGCCCCAATTCCAAGCCCATGAGGTATAGAATTGCACATTTTCCAGCCCAGAAGTTGACAATCATGCATTCAAATGGATTTTGTATCATTTAACCTCCTTGAGAAGACCCTGGTTGCTGACAAACACTAAAATGAAATGTTTTAGTTTACTGCTACTGGAAGCTATAGGAAGGAGATCATCCTCCCATTATTATTCTAGATAAATTGATTCTTGAAAAGAAGCAGTCAGACCTTGGCTTTCTTCATGCTGTCTTCCTCATGTAAAACTATGAAACTAGAAAACAACAGAAATTTTTAAAATGGAGTGGGATGAGAATTGAGGAATTATTATTAAATTTGTTAAGTATGATAATGGTACTGAGGTTATGCTTTTTTTAAGTCTATCTTTTTGAGAGAAATGCTAAATTATTTATAAATGAAATGATACCTGGGATTGGTTTGAAAATTACTGAAGAACATAGGGAACCTCCCACAAATAGATAATTATTCAAGCTGGTTGTTGTATGCATGGGGGATCATTACACCATTCTCTATTTTTATATACATTTAATCTTTGCCATAACACAAATGAAAGGAAAAAAATCTGGTCATCTGTATTTCTTCTTTTCCTTTCTCTTGGGTTTCTTTCTTCTCCTTCTTTTATTTTCATCTGCAAATTAAAATATACTATAATTGAAAAAATCTACCTCTAACATTTCAATATATTTGAATAAACAAATATGCTTTTGTTGTCCCATTAGTTGCTCTAGAGTAATTAATTTATTCAAATACGAACTGCCACTAGTCAGGAATTTTGTCAGGCACTGGGAACATGGAAATTAAAGTCAGACTAGATAGTAGATAACATAGGGAATTATCATTAATTTATTTAGTGAGTTAATGCTCACTGTGGTTAAGTAGGAAAGTGCCATTTTCGAAGAAATGAAGGAGCCAGTGTTGTAGCAATGCCAGCAGCTCATATCAGAGTGCCAGTTCAAGTCTCAGGTGCTCTGCTTCTGATACAGCTTTCTGTTAACGTGCCTCGGTGGCAGTGGAAGATGACCTTTTTCCTGGCTTTGGTTTGGCCCAGCCCCGGCCATTGCAGCCATTTGGGGAATGCACTAGCAAATGGAAGATATTTCTCTCTCTCTCTCACTCCCTACCCCCTGCCGTGGCCTCTCTGCCTTTCAAAAAAAAATGAAAATGAATAAAATTTCAAAATATTGCTCCCTGTCTCTCAAACCATTATATTACAAAAAAGGAAAAAAAAAATGATGTCCTGGGGCCGCTGTTGTAGCACAACAGGTTAAGCCAACACTTGCACTGCAAGCATCTCATAGCAGAGTGCCAGTTTGAGACCTGACTGCCCCACTTGCTTTTTTTAAAGATTTTTATTTATTTATTTGAGAGGTAGAGTTACAGACAGTGAGAAGGAGAGACAGAAAGGTCTTCCGTCCATTGGTTCACTCCCTAAATGGTTGCAATGGCCAGCGATGCACCGATCTGAAGTCAGAAGCCAGGAGCTTCTTCCTGGTCTCCCATGTGGGTGCAGGGGCCCAAGGATTTGGGTCATCCTCCACTGCTTTCCCAGGCCACTGCAGAGAGCTGGACTGGAAGAGGAGCAGCCAGGATTAGAACCGGCGCTCACGTGGGATGCCTGCACCGCAGGCGGAGGATTAACCTACTACGCCATGGCACCGGCCCCTGACTACTCCACTTCCAATCCAGCTTCCTGTTAATATGCCTAGAAAGATATTGGGATATGACCCAAATATTTTGCCTCCTGATACCTATATGGGAGTCCCAGATGCAGTTCCAGATTCCTGGCTTTCACCTGGCCTAGACCTGGCTGCTGCAGCCACTTGGGAAGTGAACCAGTGGATGGAAGATACGTTCCTCTCTGTGTCTCTCTCTGTCTTTGTCACTCTGCCTTAAAAATAAATAAAATATATCATTAAAAAATATAAGGAATCATACAGAGAACTATTTGGCATCAAAGTGTGATTACAGTTATAATTTATTTTGAATGCTAGAATAATTCAGGTATTGCCTAGAAAATTATTTTTAGAGTTCCTTTCAATTCCAATCCTGAATTCAGTTCCTCTGAGCATTTTCCAAAGCTATCTATAAGAACAAATTTCAGATAATAATGCTTTATCATCATGTCACAAATTAGAGTATTATCTGTCAAGCACATTGTCTCAACTCTACCTAACATACACACACAAATAGAGAAGAGGAAAGAAGACACATATGAATAACACAAAAGAGAAAATAAATAAACAAAAAGCATTTAGCTGCTGATAGTACTGGATATAGGAAAACTATGGTTTTTTTTTTTTATTTCTTTGAAAGGAAAAGTTAGAGAGAGAGAGAAATACAGAGATCTTCCATCCACTGGGTCACTCTCCAAATGGTTGCAACAACCAGGGCTAGCCAGGAGAAAGCCAGGAGCCAGGAGCTTCATTCAGATCTTCCAAGTAGGTGCAGGGACCCAAACACTTGGGCCATCCTCTGCTGCTTTCCCAGGCAAATCAACAGGGAGCCAGATCAGAAATGGAGCAGCTGGAACTCGACCTAGCACCAATGTGCGATGCAGGAATCGCAGGTGACAACAACCTACTACACCAAAATGCTGGCCCCTAGAAAACTAATTTTAAAAAGGAATGATGCTGAAATCCATATGGAGGCACAGGAGACCTCAAATAGCTAAAGCGATCTTGTACAACAAAAACAAAGCCGGAGGCATCACAATACCAGATTTCAGGACATACTACAGGGCAGTTGTAATCAAAACAGCATGGTACTGGTACAGAAACAGATGGATAGACCAACGGAACAGAATAGAAACACAAGAAATCAATCCACATTGATTGATGTAGATGTAGAAAACATCTACAGCCAACTCATATTTGATCCAGGACCCAATACCACTCCCTGGAGCAAGGGCAGCTGGGAAAACTGGATTTCCATGTGTAGAAGCATGAAGCAAGACCCCTACTTCACACCTTACACAAAAATCCACTCAACATGGATTAAAGACCTAAATCTATTATCTGACACCATCAAGTTATTAGAGAACATTGGAGAAACCCTGCAAGATATTGGCACTGGCAAAGACTTCTTGGAAAAGACCCCAGAATCACAAGCAGTCAAAGCCAAAATTAACATTTGGGATTGCATCAAATGGAGAAGTTTCTGTACTTCAAACGAAACAGTCAGGAAAGTGAAGAGGCAACCAACAGAATGGGGAAAATATTTGCAAACTATGCAACAGATAAAGGGTTAATCACCAGAATCTACAAAGAGATCAAGAAGCTCCACAACAACAAACAAACAACCCACTTCAGAGATGGGCCAAGGACCTCAATAGACATTTTTTGGAAGAGGAAATACAAATGGCCAACAGGCACATGAAAAAATGTTCAAGATCACTAGCAATCAGGGAAATGCAAATCAAAACCACAGTCAGGTTTCACCTCACCCTGGTTAGAATGGCTCACATTCAGAAATCTACCAACAACAGATGCTGACGAGGATGTGGGGAAAAAGGGACACTAACCCACTGTTGGTGGGAATGCAAACTGGTTAAGCCACTATGAAAGTCAGTCTGGAGATTCCTCAGAAACCTGAATATAACCCTACCATACAACCCAGCCATCCCACTCCTTGGAATTTACCCAAACGAAATTAAATTGGCAAACAAAAAAGCAGTCTGCACCTTAATGTTCATTGTGGCTCAATTCACAGTAGCTAAGACCTGGAATCAACCTAAATGCCCATCAGCAGTAGACTGGATAAAGAAATTATGGGGCCGGCACCGCGGCTCACTAGGCTGATCCTCTGCCTTGCGGCACCAGCACTCCGGGTTCTAGTCCCAGTTGGGGCGCCGGATTCTGTCCCAGTTGCCCCTCTTCCAGGCCAGCTCTCTGCTGTGGCCAGGGAGTGCAGTGGAGGATGGCCCAAGTACTTGGGCCCTGCACCCCATGGGAGACCAGGATAAGTACTTGGCTCCTGCCATTGGATCAGCGTGGTGCGCCGGCCACAACACGTCGGCCGTGGCGGCCATTGGAGGGTGAACCAACGGCAATGGAAGACCTTTCTCTCTGTCTCTCTCTCTCACTGTCCACTCTGCCTGTCAAAAAAAAAAAAAATTATGGGATATGTACTCTATAGAATACTATACAGCAGTAAAAAGAAATGAAATCTGGTCATTTGCAACAAAATGGAGGAATCTAGAAAACATCATGCTGAGTGAAATAAGCCAGTCCCAAAGGGACAAATACCATATGTTCTCCCTGATTGGTGACAACTAACTGAGCACCAAAAAGGAAACCTGTTGAAGTGAAATGGACACTATGAGAAATGGTGACTTGATCAGCCCTTGCCGTGACTGTTGATGAGCAACTTAATACTTTATCCCTTTTAGAATTTTTTTTGTTCTTCTTAATACTATTAGTTGAACTCTGTAATTAACACACAATTATTATTAAGTGTTGAAACTTAACTGAAAAGTGATCCCTGTTAAATATGAGAGTGGGAATAAGAGAGGGAAGAGATGTGCAATTTGGGACATGCTCAATCGGACTTGCCCCAAATGGTAGAGTTAGAAATGTGCCAGGGGATTCCAATACAATCCCATCAAGGTGGCATGTACCAATGCCATCTCACTAGTCCCAGTGATCGATTTCTGTTCACAATTGATCATAATGATAGGACTAAGAACCAAAGGGATCACATAAACAAGAATAGTGTCTGCAAATACTAGCTGATAGAATCAAAAAGGGAGAGAATGATCCAACATGGGAAGTGAGATGCACAGCACACTCATAGAATGGCAGATGTCCTAAACAGCACTCTGGCCTCAGAATCAGCCCTTAAGGCATTCGGATCTAGCTGAAAAGCCCATGAGAGTATTTCAGGCATGGAAAGCCAAGACACTCTGGAAAAAAAAAAAGAAGACCTAAATGAAGGATCTCTGTGAGTGAGATCCCAGTGGAAAGAACGGGTCATCAAAGAAGGAGGTACCTTTCTCTGAAGGGAGGAGAGAACTTCCACTTTGACTAGGACCTTGTTTAAATAAGATTGAAGTGGGTGAACTCAAAAGGCTTCTATAGCCTTGGCAACTCATGACAAGAGCCTAAGGTGATTACTGATGCCATAAAAAGAGTGTCAAATTGTTAAGTCAACAACAGGAGTCACTGTGCACTTACTCCTCATGTAGGATCTCTATCCTTAATGTGTTCTACAATGTGAATTAATGCTATAAGTAGTACTCAAACAGTATTTTACACTTTATGTTTCTGTGTGGGTGCAAACTGTTGAAACCTTTACTTAATTTATACTAAATTGTTCTTCTGTATATAAAGATAATTGAAAATGAATCTTGATGTGAATGGAATGGGAGAGGAAGCGGGAGATGGGAGGGTTGAGGGTGGAAGGGAAGTTATGGGGGGGGAGGAAGCTACTGTAATCCATAAACTGTACTTTGGAAATTTATATTTATTAAATTAAAGTTTAAAAAATGTAAAAAAAAAAAGTAGGTTGCTCAAATGAGAGTGTCTTTCTTTGATCAGCTCCCACAGCCTGCCTGGTGTGGCAATGACCATCTCTGGATGGCAATTCAGCATCCTCTGCTGTTTCTGCATAGAATCTTCACCAACCAAAATAGCAGTTTTAATTCCTGTAAACTTGGCCACTGCATCAATGTGCATGACTACTTTCTATTAAAGACAGGATAATCGCCCCTGTTGTACTTCCTCTCTTCTTTCCCACCACTTATAACATTTGTTCCTTATATTATAAGGCTTTTCACTTACTATTTGAGAAAGAGAGGAAGTCAAGGAGGCCCCTCTCATCAAGAAAGCTGACAAAGCATTCAGAGTTAAGCATGCTATTCTCTTGTTGGACATAAACTCACAGAGCACCAACCTAAGACAAAGCCACTTAGAGGCTGACTCAGTGAGACAAAACAAGACTAGTTTGTAATTTTGTCAAAGAACAGATAAATACATGATCACCGTGACACCCAAAAAACATCAAACTCCCGCTCTCTTAGCCAAGATGGGTGACTGCCACTTTGCCAATTACAGCTTTATTCTCACCCTAGTCTGCTCTCCCTATGGGTTAAGATTGAGCTGGACAATCATGCAATTGGCCCTGCTTTCTGATAACAAGTGGGTTGGAGTTCATTCATGCTTTCTTAAATCCCCCTTCAAAATACTCAAATACCATAATAAGATCTTTCTAACATCCTGTTACTGAGACACATCAGTTCGCTATGTTGATATAGGTTTTTGTCTTTGGATTTATATCTGAAAGGGAGAGGGAGAGAGAGAGAGAGAGAGAGAGAGAGAGAGAGGGAGAGAGAGAGAGAAAGAGAGAGAAAGAGAGAGAGAGAGAGAGAGAATACCTTCCATCTTCTGGTTCACTCCAAATGTCTGCAACAGCCAGGTCTGGGTGAAGTGGAAGCCAGGAACCAGGAACTCCATCCTGGTCTCCCACACAGGTGGCAGGGGCTCAAGTACTTGGGTCATATTCTGCTGCTTTTCCCAGGCCATTAGCAGGGAGCTGGATTAGAAGTGGAGCAGCGGGGACTTGAAATGGTGCCCACATGGGATGCTGGCGTCATAGGTGGCAGCTTTACCTACTATGCCACAACACCAGCCCCATAGATTCTTTAAAATCTGTTAGTTGGGGGGCAGGTGTTTGGCCTAGTAGTTCAGGCACTTTGTGGGAAGCCTGCATCCCATATAAGTGCTCAGGTTCTAGTTCCAGCTTCCTGCTAATGTACACCCCAGGAGGAAGCAGGTGATGTTATGGTTCAAGTAACCAGGCCCCTGCTACTCACATGGGAGACCTAGGTTGAGTTCCCATCTCCCAGCTTTGGACCAGCCCTGCCTTAGCAGTTGTGGTTATTTGAGATGTTAATCAGGGATGCCCATCTGATGACATCCATATAATTTGTTTCACTCTGGAATATACTGAGACATTTTCAGCAAGATTTTTGAAGGAAAGAAGCATAAGAATTTCAAGTGACATAAATAGGCACAAATTCAAGTTTTTGGAAACTAAAGCAATATTGTTGCAAGACAATGAAAAATTTCCACATAAACAGGGACAGTAAGTGCATTGAGATTTTTTTTTTTTTTAGTGCATTGAGATTTATTAAAAGGTCCTGCCATAGCAGTCAGGAGGGGAACTCCAAGGGAGGAGTTGCCCATATAACCTGCAAGTGCTGGCTCTTTTATAAACAAATAGATTCTCTGATTGGTCTCTTTCTGAGGAGTACAACTTAACCATTCAAGAGGCCAGAATAGATCAATCAACAGGTAAGGATTAGCAACTATGTCTTAGCCTGCTTTTTCACTCACCCCTCCAGCAATTCCAGGTGAGACTCCAAATATGCTGCAGGAGTTATGGAGTCAGTGTTACAGGAGCAATGGCAGGAGCAGTCTACAACTCCTAGTCACTTAGGTCTTCATCTTGTCTTGAGATATATGGCAAGTTCTTCTTGCTGGATTCTTCTGGGGGTAGCACAGCACTTTGTGTTGGGCAGCACAGCTCTCTCCTCTCTGCCAGGTTGGTGGACTTCTGCCACCTTTTGAGCTGCTGCTTCTCTTCTGTGCTGAGTTAGTGAGTGACATTCTCTCTCCCTGGCAGCCAGGGAGGTCTGTCATGGAGGGCTGCCTGCTCAACATTGCCATTGCCTAACTTGGACTTTTATGTGCTTCTAAAGCAGGAAGTTCTTCCTGATTGATCAATTTATGTGCTAATGAGGCATGCTACACGAATAAGAGAACTGACATTGGAGTAACCTTTTTTGCATGGAAGTGTGCATAGTTCTCAGTCTGGTCTGTGAAGCCACTCAAGTTTTCATTGTAAATGTTTCCCCTGTCTCCCATGTCCCCCTCCCTCAGGGCTCCAAGAAAATTGCACTGTGTTTTTTCTTTGATCTTTTTCTTTCCTTTCTGGGGGCCCCTGCAATCCCCAATATTATACATATTTTTAGGAAGAAAATGAAGTTAGTGAATGGCTTTAATAGTTGCAGATGAAAATTACTATTTGCCTCTTTATTTGGGTATGATCTATAAAGAACCTAAAGAGAAATATTCTGCCCTCCACTCACTTATCCTGTTGCTTGATTCAACATGGTACTGAGCTACAGTGTATTGCCAAGTTTTTTAAAATTCTGCAACTCACAACTTCTGGTTAAAGTCCTGGCTGCTCCACTTCCCACCCAGCTCCCTGCTGGTGAACCTGGGAATGCAGCAGCAGATGGCCCAAGTCATTAGTCCTCTGCCACCATGTGGAAGACTCAAGTGGAGTTCCTAGTGAACTCCTAGCTACCCCTGCCCCTCACCTCCCCACACCCCTGCAGCTATCTGGGGAGTGAACCAGCGGATGGAAGATCTGTTTGCCTCTTCCCTCTCCTCTATGTAATGCTTCCCTTCAAATAAATAAGTACATCTTTGAAAATAGTAAAATTAAGATGATTTATCATATAATAGGCTAATAAAGCATATTCAAAGTTGCAGTTATAGTCTCTAAAATTTGTTATTCCCTAGAAGTATATACTGAATTTAAAGGAAACTGACTTGCTTCCTTTCCACCCCAACAGTTCTGACTGAATTACCCGATCTTTCCCTTTGCTTTTTCCCACCCTTTCGCTCTCCGGAAATAGCCGAACACTTCTAGAGCTTCCCAGTCTCTCTCCGCCCCCTTACGGAAAAAGCCGAGGCAGAGTAGGGCGCCTAGGGTTCCGGCCCTTCCGGACAGCCACGGACTGCACTCGGAAGAGGAGGGGCCATTGGGATTTAAGGCCTTCACCCTATCGCTGTGCCCTCTGTCGGCGGCGTGGGGCAGCTGTAGCAGCGGTGGCGGCAGGAGGCGGCAGCTGCGCGGACGTCGTCCAAGACTGGAGCGACGTTTAAAGGAGTAGGATCGCCGGGGAGTCCGGCTTCTTCTTGTTGGAGGCCTCCCACACTTCCGTGGCCGGAGGAGGAGAAGCGGCGGCGCCGGCGCCGGGAAGCAGGTAAGGACGCGGCCTCGATCTGGGGAGGGGGCGAGGGAGTGCGCTTGCCTCCTCTGTTCCTGGGCCGCGCCTGCGTTTGCGGTCGCCTTACTTGAACCAGGAAGCGACAGAGTCGGAGCCTCTGCTCCTCCGGTTCTTTGTTTGTGCGGGCTCGGAAATGAAGAAGGGGACGAACCGAGAGCGCCGCGGCGCCCTCCGATTCGTCGACAGGGGCCAAGGGGCTGTTTATGTCCCGGGTAGGCCCTGGGGCTGTGGGGAGCCCAACACCAAGACCTTCTGGGCTTTCCCCTCGTTCCTGTGCTTTCCTTTTTGGGCCCCTTTTTCTCTGCCTAGCCCCTACTTTGATTCGTAGCTTTTCTGCCAGGCCCACCTTCCCCTTTCGGCTCCTTCTCGGGGCATAACAATGCCGCCTGCTTCGCTTCATCCTGCAACCCCCCAACGCCGCACCCTGCTATTCGCCACTTTGTACTTTCCTTGGCACCCCTTATTCCTCCCGCCGTTTCAATCTGCCATTTGGATTTGCAAGACGCTAGCTTTTCACGTGCATTGGCTTTAAAAACCTCGGTTGCAGCCGGCAGGGTACAAATGGAGAGGACGGGGGTGGAACGAGAGAGATGGAGGGGAGGGAGGTGTTCAGCTGCTGCAGGGAACCGCGTGTCGGTTTGTTTCACTTCCTCGCGGCTGGCTTTTTTATCTCTTTTCCACCTTCACCAGCCCCTCCGAACCAGCCCTTGGTCAAGGATTTGTCTCAAGGAGTGGCTTTCCATAGGTCGCAAATTTTCAGGAAGGTGTGGGTTGCTAAGAGGAACTGGTGCTGTCCCTGGGCCCACCCTGACAAGGAGGAGGGGAACACGTAAACAAGATGAAACCAAGTCCTGGTGTCACCTGGACGCATACGTTTGACGCATTCCCACACTGGAAAAGCCCATTTGCAAATAGAAAAAATTGTGGATCAGCATTCAGAAAACCAGTCTCTACATTTAAAAGTGACTTCTGGCGAAACCCCGTATTTCGGGAGGCCTGATTGTTGGCACGCTGTCCAAAGGTCGCCCTTTCTGATGAATGCCTTTTTCATAACCTGAAATTTCTTGGTACTTTTAACAGGCAACACCTCCTAACAGATGATGTTTTAAATGCTTGATTTTTAGACTTTTTCTTGCTTTTAGTTCTTAAGCTCTAATTTTAAGAAATTTAAAAGGCATTTGATGCATTCTGTCTCCTATGTGTATCCAACTTAAGCACTGTGACAGTTCAAGTCTTTTGGTAACTTTAGAGAGAAATCATATTTACAAGAAATATTTATTTACTGATGGTGCTTATCAGCTAATTATTAGTATACTATATATACATATATGTATTTTTAATATGTGTGAGTGTTGGTTTTTTGATTCTGGCATTGTTATGGGGAATATCTTATGTGAAGTACAAAAAAAAATTGTATTTGGGGGGTGGGGCACCGCAATGTGATTTACTGACACCTCTGACTTTCTAGAATAATGTCTGCTCTATTGTATTTTCATTAAGTCAGTTGATGTGACTAAAGGTCTAATACACATAATTCTTTACCAACAAAATGGAATCTTTCATGTTTTCATGCAAATAGCCTTAGGAAATGGTAAACTTTCCTTTTCCTTTGTCTTTTTTTGAATAATAGCATCTGTTGACTTCTCTTGGCACTCTGTTTAACATTCTATGTCTAGAAATTGTAAAGGTGGAGAGGTGAGGGGAGGGGTCAAAGAGATGAAGAAAGAGGAAAGATGTTTAACAATTTTCAAGAATAGGCACTCCAAATTAAATAAGAGCGGAAATACGGGAAGTTGAGAGATAATTGTCAGTATTTGTAAATGTCTTTGGCTTCAGGGAGTAATTTTTGAATATGATCTTAAAGATAGGAGTAAAAATTTAGAAAGTGTATATCAGACTCATTGTTGGATACCAACCTTTTATTTACAGATGAACTTGTGCGTTCATGGTGAAGCTTTTCCTTAAAACACTTTTAAGATAAAAATTAACTTTTCATCTCTTCTTGAGGAGAAAACCCAAATTAGGGACTAAGAAAATTCTTATCTTTAAAAAGTAGTTATTGGAAATGTATGTATCTGGGATTCAAAGGAAGGTGACAATGAGATTATTGTTCCTATTGGCATAGTGTTTTAAAAGTAGCTTCAGAGGGTGGGTATTTTTGGTTAAGACGTCCCTCAGGATGCCTGTATCCCATATTGGAGTGCCTGGGTTTGAGTCCCAGCTCCACTCCTGATTCCTGCTGATGTGTACCAGCAGGTAATGGCTCAAGTACTTGGATCCATGCCACCCATGTGGGAGATGTGGATGGAGTTCCTGGCTCCTGACTTTGGTCTGGCCCAACCTCAGCTGTTGCATTTAAGGAAGTAAACCACCTGTCACTCTCTATATCTTTATCTCTGTATCTCTGTAAATTTTTAAAAAAATCATTCTCACTTGACTCTTCTTAGCAGGGATATGAGTTTTGATACGTGGTCTAAAAGCCAGCTTGTATGAACAATTTCTAAAAAAGCCAAAAAGTTATGCCACATTTCATTTAAAATCTGAATAAACTAATGATTTCATAGCTTAAATTCTGAATGATAAAGTGGTTTTGTTTTTTCTGCCTAATCCTCTCCCATCCTCTCTTCATCCTTTTCTCTTATAGGATGGAGAGTAGAAAACTGATTTCTGCTACAGACATCCAATATTCCGGCAGTCTTCTCAACACCTTGAATGAGCAACGTGGCCATGGCCTCTTCTGTGATGTTACTGTTATTGTGGAAGACCGAAAATTCCATGCCCACAGGAATATTCTTTCAGCTTCCAGTACATACTTCCATCAGCTTTTCTCCGTTGCTGGGCAAGTTGTTGAACTGAGTTTTATAAGAGCAGAGATCTTTGCCGAAATTCTTAATTATATCTATAGTTCTAAAATTGTGCGTGTTAGAGCAGATTTGCTTGATGAGTTAATTAAGTCAGGCCAGTTATTAGGAGTAAAATTTATAGCGGAGCTTGGTGTCCCATTGTCACAGGTTAAAAGCATCTCAGGTACAGCTCAAGATGGCAGTGCTGAAGCCATACCTCCTGGTTCTAATGATAAGAACCTTGTAATACAAAAATCAAAAGAGGAGGCCCAAGATAATGGGGCTACCATAATGCCTATTATAACAGAGTCTTTTTCATTATCTGCTGAAGATTATGAAATGAAAAAGATAATTGTTACTGATTCTGATGATGATGATGTCATTTTCTGCTCTGAGGTTTTGCCTGCAAAGGAGACCTTGTCAAATAACAATGCCGTGACACAGGTCCAGCCTAACCCAGGCCCTGTTGCTGTTTCAAATGCTGTACCTTGCACTAACAATAACTCTACCCCTTTAACAAATACAACACCTACTCAGAAATTTCCTACTCCTGTAAATCAGGCAACTTTGAGCCAAACACAGGGAAGTGAAAAATTGCTGGTGTCTTCAGCTCCAACACATCTGACTCCCAATATTATTGTGTTAAATCAGACACCACTTACTACACCACCAAATGTCAGTTCTTCACTTCCAAATCATACGTCCTCTTCAGTCAATTTACTTGTGCAGAATCAGCAGACCCCAAACAGTGCCGCTTTAACAGGAAAGAAGGCCAGTGAAGAGGAGGAGGAGGAAATAATAGATGATGATGATGACACTATTAGCTCCAGTCCAGACTCAGCAGTCAGTAATACATCTTTGGTCCCACAGGCTGATACCTCCCAAAATACCACTTTTGATGGATCGTTGGTACAGAAGATGCAGGTTCCTACACTTCTGCAAGAACCACTTTCCAATTCCTTAAATATTTCAGATATAATTACTAGATTCACTAATGACCGAGGCTTAGGATCAAAACATCTAATGGAGGGTCAGAAGATCATTACTTTAGACACAGCTACTGAAATTGAAGGCTTATCGAATGGTTGCAAGATTTATGCAAATATCGGTGAAGATACTTATGACATAGTGATCCCTGTCAAAGATGACCCAGATGAAGGAGAGTCCAAACCTGAGAATGAGACACCAAAAACATCTGGCAATGAAACAGCAAACAAACGTATGAAAGTAAAACATGATGATCACTATGAGTTAATAGTAGATGGAAGGGTCTATTATATCTGTATTGTTTGTAAAAGGTCATATGTCTGTCTGACAAGCTTGCGGAGACATTTTAACATTCATTCCTGGGAGAAGAAATATCCGTGCCGTTACTGTGAGAAGGTGTTTCCTCTTGCAGAATATCGCACGAAGCATGAAATTCATCACACGGGAGAGCGAAGGTATCAATGTTTGGCGTGTGGCAAATCTTTCATCAACTATCAGTTTATGTCTTCACACATAAAGTCAGTTCATAGTCAAGATCCTTCTGGGGACTCGAAGCTTTATCGTTTGCATCCATGCAAGTCTTTACAGATCAGACAATATTCCTACCTTTCTGATAGGTCAAGTACTGTGCCTGTAATGAAGGATGATGGTATTGGGTATAAAGTTGATGCTGGAAAAGAACCTCCTGTGGAAACCACATCTAATACTCAGAACAAGCCAATGACCTGGGAAGATATTTTCATTCAGCAGGAAAATGATTCAATTTTTAAACAGAATGTAACAGATGGCAGTACTGAGTTTGAATTTATAATACCAGAATCTTACTGAACTACTTTGAAATATCAGAAAGTTTGGTTTGGATACAGGGGCAGGGATTTCCAAAGACCTGTGAAACAAATTATGGCTAAAACAAGTTAATTTGATCTGCCATTTCATCTGAAGGTAGTCTAGTTTGATTATTTGTTGATAATTTTAGAAGCAAATTTTTCTGAAAGTTTGAGTAGAAATTGAGAAGTCCCCTTCCTCCAGTATCTGTTTATATATTTAGCATTCAGCTCATTTAAAAGAGACAAAAATTTTAAAGTGTGGAGAGATAGTTTCCTGAGTAGAATTTGAAGTGGTCTGAATGTTCTTTAAAAATAACTGGAGTTACTAGCATACCTAGTACATCTTATAACTTTCCCCTTCCATGTTAGCACTTTACTGCTGAAATAATTTTCTCAACATTGAAACTATAAATGGGTGTTGTGTCTTGTATCTGTCATAACAAGTAAAGAACTTCTAAAATTGTTCTGGAAGATTTCAGAATAAGTCTCCATTTGGTTGTTTATTCTGCTAGTTCAGTGGATAACAACCTCCTGCCACCCTCCTCCCATAAAAATGGCCAGAGTCTTGTCATCTGAAGAATAAATTAGTTTTAGCAGATTAGATTAGATTAATCCTTTTATTGCCAGTCTGTAAAAGACTTTGGTGGCTAGACCACTATATACCTCTGCAATGTGATCTCTGCAAAGCACAAAATGGAAAAAGACACTTCTGTAATACAGACAGGAGAAATTGAAAAGTTCTGTTGTCGTACTTATTTTTAATTCTGTGCTCTTACATGATAAAGACAAAATGAAACTGCAGATTACCTTTTTGCTCATAATGGTTAAAAATATTCTTGTGACATTTTTCAAATTTTGGATCTGAAAGCCACCAAATCTTTTAATTATGTATAAGTTTTATAAACAATGGATTCTACAGATGAGATGCTTATTTTGGGCAGGAGGTTACTGGCATATATTTTAAATGTTCGTATTACTTAGAATCTCCAGGAAGTTATCAATTTGACATAGTTGAAGCAGTAATATAGTATTTTTCTTTCCACAAGATCGTTTAGGTTTTTACCCCTACTAAAGTAAGTTCCATTCCATCTGCAAATTTCTACAATATTATAGCAATCAGAAACTACATATGGAATGTTATATAGGCTTGTCAATTCTCATTTATCTTGACAATAAATACCACCTTTCTTCCTTGTAAAATGACCCATATTTAAACATTTAGAAAATAAAGCTAAAACTTATTGAAGAGCTAGTACTAAAAGGAAGCAGGTTGGAACAAATACTTAGCCTAGAATTTATAACAGAGTTAACTTGTTGAAATTCTGTAAATGAATGTTTTACAAGGGAAAAAATTAATAGAAAAAAATTGTTGTGTATAGTTATTAGTTATTTGTAACCTTAAATATTTCTTATTTCAGCATAGATATTTTCTTCTTACTATGTGTTTTAAAAAATAGTCTATCTTGACTTTGAACTTAAAGCTTTAATAATAATTTTTCATGTATACATCATTCTGATGGTAAGCTAGATTGAAAGATAATAGTTTCAGAGTTTTTTTACTTTGATAGCTGAGGAGATCAGGCATTGGTATTTGCAATAGTACAAGAAAAAAGATAAATAATCTTTTGCTTACCAAGGGGTAGAGTAATGCTCATATACCTGTTTTCTGTTCTGTGAGTCCAGGTCTTCAAAACATTTTGTAAAACTAATAACCCTTGGAAAACTTGGAAATTACCTTATAACTTAAAGAATCTGTGGTCTTTGAAGTCACAGTATATATTTCCTTTGTGTATAGATAACTGGTAATAGTACACTTTGACAACAGGGTGCACTCTGAAATGTTCTCAGTGGAAATATGTTTCATTAATGCTGTTTCACCAGTTAGACATAATTACTTCTGCCAGTGTGAACGATAATGATGCCAGCAGAATTTCCAGACCTCTCAGATTCCACTGCTAGGAAATTAAATTTGTCCTAATAATAGTTGACGGTTTCTACAAGCCTATTATGACAAACCAGGAATCAATTCTGTAATGGAAAAGTATTCTGAATAATATTTATAAGGTTATTTGCTGCAGCTGTACTCTGTGTAAATTTTGAATATGAAAGTTAAACTCTGCCCACTAAAGGTATTTTCTGGAGTTTTTTGGGAGGAGGAAAACTGGAAAATTAAATTGTAATTTTGCTAGAAGACTCTTAATTGCATGTATCTCAGGGTCTTCAGTTTTTCTAGAACTTATCCAAAGTTCAGAGTTTATGTGGAATACTCCTTTGGGGTGAACTTCAGTATTTATTGTAATTGAACTTGTAGCAAGATGCTGTTTAAAATTTGCCATGGGGTTTTTCTATTTTATACTCAGCTTTCTGGCTATTTGAGCTTTTCTTTCAAATTTGCATCAATGCTGAATTTCTGGTAAATATTCAGGATAGGAAGTTTGTTATATAAATAACAAAATGAAAATTCTCCAGAGTTAAAGACAGAGAGAGAAAGAGATCTTCTGTCTTCTGGTTCACTTCTGCTCCCCAGATGGCCAAAACCACCAGGGCTGAGCCAGGTAGAAGCCAGCAACCAGGAGTCAGGAGCTTCATCTGTGTCTCCCACATGGGTGCAGGGGCCTAACCAGTTGGGCCATCTTTTGCTGCTTTTCCCAGGCCATTTAGCAGGGAGCTGAATCAGAAGTGAAGCAGCCAGGGCACAAACCAGTGTCTATATGGGATGCTAGTATCACAGGTGGTGGCTTTACCTGCTACGCCATAATGCTCCCCCCCTCTTTTGTTCTTTTTTTTCCTTTTTCTTTCTTCCTTGTTTTTCTATTTTTTAAAGACTAAAATATATTTTAAGCAGTTATCATTTTGGTGTTGACATCCCCCATGTACAGCCCCTATGAGGAAATGTCATATTTTTTCCTGTGGTACCAAAAAATTTTAAAAAGGTAAACATTGAGCAAGGTATTGCCAAAGCATACATATTCTAAAGAATTAAATGCTAACTGAACACCACTGGCTTCCCCTCCTCTGTAAATCATATTAAATCTTGTTCATTTCCCCCAATACTGTTCATACTTGTACAATCTTCCTGTCATGACTTTAAGTTCTACTTTTCATGAACCATTACCTGATACTAGTTTATAGAGTTTCTTATGGCAAAAATAAAAATGTTTTCATTCTAATTTTTGAGTGCACTTTTATTTCAGAAATCACATAGGCTTTTATATTGTTTTTCAGGTTTTTTTTTTTTTTTTTTTTTGTAGCAGGAGACAGACTATATTTCTGATGGCAGCATGGAAAATTTTCCATTAGATTTTATATGTTGATTATTCATTCTCCCATTGTATCTTGAACTACAATACTCAAATGAATCAGCCGCTATCCAGTGCTTTAGAGAATTTTCTATACTTTGTGTAGATAATCATGAGGATACATGTAAATGGATAAGGAGGATGATTTTATTAATTTGAAACATCACAAAAGCAGTCTGAATTTTCCAACATGGCAGTGATACAGATTTTTAAGCAACATCCAGTTCATAAAGTTTTGGATTAATATTTTAATATTTCATGCCCAGTTCAATACTTTAAAGCAGAATTAGGAATTAAGCAGTAAATATTACAAAATGCAGTCAAATACATGTTGGAGATACAAATTCCTTCATTACAGCAAATGTTTTGCAAAACAGTAAAGCAGCAAATATTTTTCTAAGGTAACGTGCACTTTATATAATTCAATGTAATAAAAAAAGAAGCTGCTCAAATTAAGTGTTACAAAATCTATACTGTTTCAAGTTATTTTGTAAAGTAAGAAAAATACATAGAAATGAGTTATAGAATCTTAACATTTTAAGAAATGTGATAAATGTAGGGTATTTTGTGTAATGGTGCCTTTTAAAAAACTAAATGTACACATTCACTAAAGCAAAAGGTTAAGTGTAAACAGCAAAAAATATATTTGAGTATTCTAACAAGTCAATATTTGTATTGTAAGTTGGTTATTAGACACTATTAAAATCCAATAGAATTTGAATATGCTCAGCACTGTAAAAAATAATAGTTATTTTGTATAATGCAAAAGGATTATAGTTTTTCAGATTTGCAATCTGGATAAGACAACATGATTCTGAAAATTAAACTGGATATTTTGCAAACATTGAACAATGAGTGCACTTGTTGTGATTTGGGGATTCTTGATGGCCAGGTGTCTACAAGGTAGATGGGAGCACCAGCGTTTGTCTGCTACCTCAAATCCATCAAGTCAGGAGGTAGCAAAAT